>NC_138127.1:61131040-61745436 GCF_964188305.1 Podarcis bocagei | reverse complement strand
GTTGGAGCAAGTTGCTCCCGTGGATCTATCCGTGGTGCTGCTTTGCTTCTATAGGGACCTGGCAAGGAGGGGTCCGAACAGACTGCACTGCCACTATGTGATACCACTTTCCATCCATCTCACCAACTGCCACTAAGGGCTCATTCAGACTTCCTTTTGTGCTATGTTTCTAAGCACAGACCTCTGTGTCTAAGCACTTTTTTTGGGGGGGGGGGTTGTCCAGTGCTTTCCCCGTGGAAACCTGTTCTTTACCACTGAAAACAATTCCACAGAAAACCCAAATTGCTGCTTGTTCCAAGGAAGGGTGGGTTTTCCTAGGGAAAGTGTCACTGGGGGTGGAGGGAGCACTCAGACATGGACCAGGAAAGTGCCTAGAAAGTCTGGGGCAAAAGGTAAAGGTGGGTGTGCCCAGACTGTGCCATCTGATCTTAAATCAATAGTATAGTCTTCAGGCTACCGTTTATGGACTGGAAAAATGCATACTCTAGGGAGAGATATTCTTATGCTGTGAACCACCCCGAGATCTGTGGCTGAAAGATGGTATACAAATTTAATAAATAAAATAAATAATAAATAAATATTTCTAGGCTTGGTATCTTCAGTGTCCTGAACTGCACTGCTGTTTGCTGGAGATGAGCAACAGTCTTGTCCTAGCAGTGGGATTCTCATGTTAGGATGCTGCAGTAAGGCAGTTTTTCAGCCCAAACAATACTGTGTTTTTGCAATAGGACATTTCTATTCTTGCCGTAGTTTTCTAGCGCTAGCTGGTACCACAAGCACCATGGCCCAGTGAATCCCAACCTAAATGTGCCATCACACTCAGAGAAGGAGGGCTGTGAATTTGTTAACGGGTGTGTGATTGTAATGTAATGCAAAATCCAAGGTTTATGGCTGTTATTTTTGCGTCATTAATTTCAAAACTGCTTTTAAAACATCTCTCAAGACCTTTAATTTGCACCGAGTGCTAAATGCATCACAAATGAAGCATTGCAAATGTTAGTCTGCCACATTATCTTGCATCCTTTTGAAGTGGTGCACCATAGAACGAATATGAGTGACACTACCATCATTTATGTGCAGTGTTTTGTGCAAGCTCATGAAGGCCTATTCAAAGCCATACAGCTTTGCATCACAAAGGGAGGGAGGAAAGGCCGTTTGCCTTTCTTTGTACTTAGGCCGAAACATAATTATGCCTCTCTTTCATAATGATGGTGAACACACTGGGAAAGTCTTATGGAGACAGATATGAGCAGGCAAGCAGGGGGGCTTGCAGGGAGAAAAAAAGCTTGTTGATGTGTATAAGCAGGAAAATGGCTGGCAAAATCAAACCCACTGGGGTGGGGAAACAATCACAGAACCTCACCAAGGTGTAACGCTTCACTGTAATGATGCCCTTGTTGCTAAAACGATAGTAAAGTTCTCACAGCTGGAATTGATCCATGCTTATCCAGCAGACCACACCTGTTCCTTTTACTTAAGATCTGCTCCCTGCTTCCTGAATGTTCTGGATTCCCATTTCACCTTCTGTCCACTGTCCTGAAACAGGGAATCTGAACAAATTATGTAAGGAAAATGAAAGGCAGTTAGACATAAATAGTGCCAATTGCATCGCTCCATTGTAGGCCTTTTTGGCTGGTGTTTCCACTATCTGTCAGAAGTGCTCTGCAAACTGCTACTGGATCCAACACACCTTTGTTTCCTGTGATACCAGAGGCATACCTGGCAGCACAGTGACCCTGCCAAGGAAAGTTATAGTCACTGGTTTTGTCTCATCCAACTAACATAATACCCAAGCACTCCTATTGTTCAAATTCGCAAGGTGTCTACAAAAGCTATTTTCTTCTTCATATGCTTCCCATCCCCATTCGTGTATTTAGCAGCATCAGCCTGATAATTGCATAACCACCCAATGCTGACTTTGGACTTTGTCCACATTTCACAGTTTTGGAACAGAAAACAGCTTCAGCTTGGCATCCACTTACCTTGTGCCAGTGTTGAGATGTGCATTGCTGGTTGCTCCAAGTTTGCTCATCTGTGACTTGTTCACATTTTAGCACATCACACAGGCAAGTGCTGAATGGAAAGAGGCAGGATTTCAGAGGATCTGTAAGCTGTTTTAGATATTTATTTACCTCTTTCCCCTGAGTGCTCAAAGTGCTTCACACATATCTCCTCAGTCGGCTCTGTAACAGATTGGCCAGCATTATTATCTCAATGTTTTGGGGTGTGTGTGAAAGGAGAACTGTCTGTGGCTGAAAAGGAGGGGCCTATCTAACAAGTGTAGGGTGAAGCTGAGAATTGAACTCAGGACTAAGACATTGCTACCACACAACTCCATAGTTTAGTGGAGGGGCCATAGATGGTAGAGTGCATACTTACGGACTCAGGCAACAATGCCAGGAAAGACCCCCTATTGGGGAGGGACAGAGAAAGAGGCAGTACATGTACCATATATATAAAGCATCCACCCAAAGAATTCTGGGAACAGTAGCTTCCCCTCACAGAGCTACAGCTCCCAGTACCCTTAAACTATAGTTCCCAGGTTTTCTTTGAGTGGGGGGCAATGCGCTTGAAATGTATTTTAAATGTATGGTGTTTACAGAGTCAGAAAGACAGAGAGAGACACAGAGACAGAGATGCTGTCAAATCAAAGGCTGTGTACACACCATACATTTAAAGCACATCTGGGAACATAAGAAGCTGCCCTATAAGAAATCAGATCATTGGTCCATCTTGCTCAGGGAGACTGGCAGAAGCTCACTGGGCTTTTAGACAGGGGACACTTCCAGCCCTAAATGGAGATGCCAGGAATTGAACCTGTGACCATCTGCATCCAGGGCAAATGTTCTAGCACTGAACCACAGCCCCAAAGAATCCTGGGAACTGTAGTTTGTTAAGGGTACTGGGAAATGCAGCTCTGTGAGGGGTAAACTTCCCAGGATCCTTTGAGTGTGTGTGCTTTAAATGTATGGCATGTACACAGAGTTTAGAGCCCTGGGCCAGGTAGGCCAATGATCTACTGTACTTGTGTAGAAGACAGCAACATATGCTCAATGCTCTCACATTATGGGACAGGAGGGAGAGCTGCCCCATTCATTTTACAGAGCCCGGATTCACTCCTGAGCATTTTGGCCTCCAGGCTAATCTGCATTTACACACACCCACACCCACACCTCTCAATTGGCTTCCTTATTAAGCATTCTCTCTCTTTTCCCCCCTCCCTCCTCTTATTATGAACAGAATGGGGGGGTGTCCTTCTTAAAGGAGGAGCACAAAAGAAACGGGCATTTGCATTGAAGCCACCAACTGAGCTAGCAATTAAAGCACTGCTATCTACAAAAGTGCCTCGTTGGGCTATTACTGATTGTAGACTTGGTTTATGGCGGCAGCAGCTGACACACAATGCTCCTATTCATTTTTTGGCAGGTCTTTGATAATCACAGCCATGCTCTGCATTTACCTTCAGCAGTGCCCAAGGTTTTACCACCACCTTAGTGCCCCATTTGCAGTCATATCAAGATGGGCAAGTCGGAGATGTTTAAGGTGGCTTATTTTGCCATGACTGTGCGACTCGGAGCAGTTCATTGCAGTTTTAACATGGGTACTGTCACGGGGTGCGTGCAACTTACTAAAGTCCTCTACTGGGCCAAACAATGTGTTTTGATAATGCAGGAAGATATCTGTCACACAGGGAAAGAAGTCTAGTTGGTTTGGTGACTGCCTCCTCTGCTACCATAAGTGGGGGGTTGCAATTGACTTTATGTTGTTGTTGTTGTTGTTGTTGTTGTTGTTGTTGTTGTTGTTGTTGTTGTTGTTGTTGTTGTTGTTATATATTTCTCCATACCTTGCCTCTTTCCCTGACAGAGACTCAAAGCAGCTTACGGATTAAAATGGTGGTGGCTAGAGCTGTGAAGTCCTTGGTTTGTATTTTACAAACTCACTACATTAGCATCTTAAGGCAAGCTAATGTTTTGTTTGTCTTAGCATCCTAGCTGCAATAAAGGGAAAATAAATCCTTACAAGGTAGCTAAGACAATGTATTTTTATAGGATTGTGGGACTGATTTAGATGATGCCTGTAGATCCCAACCAAGCCTGTGATTCTGTATCTGTGCAGCTGTGGTAGAAGGGATCCGCTGAACTGGTCAAACCAGTCCCTTTGTTAAGATAACAGACCCTCCAAGTGTCCCTATTTTCCAGGGACAGTTCCAGATTTTCAGATGCCCGGTTTCTTTTTTGATCCTGGAAGGACATGATCCTTAGGACATTCCTGTTTTCATGGGATAAATGTTGGAAGGTCTAGAGTTGTACAATCCCTGAGCCAAGGAGATAAGCAACTATACAACCTTTAGAAGACACCTGAAGGCAGCCCTGTATAGTGAAGTTTTTAAAAGTTTAATGTTTTATTATGTTTTTATATTTGTTGGGGCAACGCAGTCCGATGGGTGGGGTATAACAACAACAACTATTATTATTATTGAATAAAGGTAAAGGGACCCCTGACCATTAGGTTCAGTTGTGGCCGACTCTTGGGTTTCGGCGCTCATCTCGCTTTATTGGCCGAGGGAGCCGGCGTACAGCTTCCGGGACATGTGGCCAGCATGACTAAGCCGCTTCTGGCGAACCAGAGCAGCACACGGAAACACTGTTTACCTTCCCGCCGGAGTGGTACCTATTTATCTACTCACACTTTGATGTGCTTTTGAACTGCTAGTTTGGCAGGAGCAGGGACCGAGCAATGGGAGCTCACCCCGTCGTGGAGATTCGAATCGCCAACCTTCTGATCAGCAAGTCCTAGGCTCTGTGGTTTAACCCAAAGCGCCACCCGCATCCCTATTATTCTTGAATAGACCACCCCTATTTTCATCAGACAAATGTTGGAGGGTATGAGTTAAACATCTTATCTATCTTCTGCCCACCAGGGTATAGAAGATAACAGCAGAAGCTGTTTTATAGCAGGTCAGGCTATTTACTCATCCAGCTGAGTATTGCCTACTCTGACTGGTTGTGGCTCTCTCTGCCTCAAAGGCAGCCGCTACCTGATCTTCTTTTTCCTCTGTTTAACTGGAGTTGCCAGGGATTGGACCAGGTGGGGGTCCTTCTGCATGCCAAGCAGCTGCTCTGCCCCTGAGCTCTGATCCCTCCAGCAAATCCTCAGTTATCATTGGGCAAATCAAAGCCAACCCTTTAGGAGTTAAGTCAGATCTCTCCCACCGGCTGGGGCTTAATATTTGTTGTAATAAATAGACTCCCATTATCACTCCAGCACCACTCAAGCTAATAATCAGAGTCGGTTTTATTTATGGCTAGCTGAAACACACGCACACACAATTTAGCACCCCCAGTGCCATAGGCACCACTTTGCACAATTCATGTGTAAATGCCAGATTTTAGACGATCATCATCTCAGAAATTGCGCAGAGGAAGAAAGAAGAAATAGCCGGCAAGCAGCCAGCAGGTTAAAATATAGTGGAGCTGAACAATAGCAGCCACATATGGAATAGGTCAATAGCCCAGCATATGCCTGCCCTGTTCAGCTCCATGTTTCTTAATCCCTGTTTTCAATATTATAATTAATGCCATTTGGTAGCCTGCTTCAAACACTGCTGGTTTGTATTTGGCTCTTTAGTGCATTTATTTATTTTTATTATTATTTTTAGGTTTCTGAAATTTTATGTTAAATAAAGCTCAGGACTGAACTCGCTGGGAATGCTTATCTTCCTGACAGCTCTGAAAGCAAATCATAGGCGGTCGAGGGAAGGCATGAAATTAATCTTCTCTCTATGAAATGCTTCACCCATGAAGTTTGTTTTACAACATTCATTCAGCAAACCAACAGGGACTCTGGGAAGAAGTACTCAAAGAGGCCTGCTTTGGCTTTTGTTGTCGGATTTCAATGATGAAGGGCCCTTGATTTATTTCATATTTCTTCTTTCCACAAAGTTGACAATACTGATGCTGCACAACGTCTTCCGGTGGCCAGAACGGTGAATATCATCTAAACAACTTTATGTTCATTGCTCAAAATAAGGGACCTCAATTTGTCACTGGAGTGTCTCTTTAAAACAACAACAACAACACCATGGGGGATTGTATTAATTTATTTCCCTATTCTTTACACCTCTATGTAGCACAAACTTTTTCATAATGGAAATGCTGATATTGTGAATAAGTATGTGCATGTTTAAACAGAGCTTTCTTTTTGGCTTGCAATGGCTGTGCAAAAGAGCATAAAAGTCTTCTGGAATATATCTACATACATGCCTTACAGGCCTTCAAAGTTGGCCCCCACAAATACAATGCACCGTTAACAACTTTTGTAGAACAGTTGGAAATTTCTGGAGAAGTCTTCTTTTCGTACTGCTTTCAGTTCCCTCGTCACAGCAACTTAGACGTGTGAAATGTTGGAAAATCTGTGCCTTTTCAGTGCAGATTTTGTTTTGGAAAAAGGAAGAAATCCAGTGGGGTCAGATCAGGAGAATATGGAGGGTGGGACAACTCAGTAACCTCAGTAATGATTTCACATGGAATATGCAATTCTTCTGCCATCATTCGGACAGACAAATGCCGATCCCTCATCAATAACTCATGAACTCTGTCGACATTTGCCACCGTTCTGCTCGTCGATGGTCTGCCAGACTGAGGGTCATCTTCGATGGTTTGTCGCCCTTCACGGAAATGCTTAAACCACTCATACACTGTCTTTCGAGTTACAGCTTCATCTCAGTACACAATGGTGAGCATTTTGTGGGTTTCCGATGCCGATTGTATCTTCGAATATTTCTCGCTGTCCAGTTTCTGAGACCATTCACTGCACTTTCTGGTCACACCTTGCATATGGCATTGCCACGACCCCACTCCTCATATTTATTGTGTATAGAGCAACTCTGCATCTTCACTCACATCAACAGATGGGTACGGCTTTCTGTCTGTGCAGAGGTGCCTTCTTCCCGTAGAGTCACCCATTTGTCCAGCTTGTTCCTCACCATAGAGACTAATTGGTTCCTCCTCAGCACAAGGCTTGCATGGGTGGAAACACTCAGGGAGGCACTGAAGTTGGAGGAAAGACTGAATCAGGTGAAGGAGATTTGCTTGGGGAATTTGATTTCTGTGAATTCCAGTGTGTGCTGACCTGGGCCACATTCACGCCATACATTTAAAGCTCTAAGCAGTCATGGCTCCCACCCCCCAAAGAATTCTGGGACCTGCAATTTGTTAAGGGCGCAGAAAGTTGTTAGGATACCTCCTCTTCCTCTCCCTGATGTTGTCTGTGAAGAGGAATTGATAATCTTGTATGTAGTTGCAGAACGTGGCAGAAGGGTCACAGGCAAAGTGCCAACACATTCAGGTATTCCAAGGGCTACCATGAGCCCAAAGGTGCCCATCTGTTGCCATGATACAACTTCCATCAGCTCTTGACTGTTGGCCATGCTGATGGGGCTCATGTTGCCAACATCTGGAGCGCCACAGGTTTCCTATCTTGTCCATTGGAGCACCATCCCTGCTGACAAATCTCTTCATTTCCTCTTTAGATTCTGGTCAAATTAGCAACTTTATAGCTTTGTGTCTACATATCTGGGAATGTGAGAGTTCTTGTTGCTCCTTAATATGTGTAAAATACATCCTCAGTGCTTTCTTTTCATAAGGATTCTCCCATTTAAAGCACAAAATAGCTGTAATTTCTCTGATCCACTATTCTGCTTGCTTTCATTCCTCCACCTTTGTTCCCTTTGTTCTATTTTGCTGACTTTGAATTTTCTTCAGGGATTCCCTGCCTAATTATTATGTAATGTTTCTGAAACTCCAAATAAATGATGCAGGACTTTCTCTGAAAAATCCCAATTGTTAAAACTGCGAGCTTTATATCGAATAGGTTTTCACATTGTGTGTGTGTGTGTGTTTGAGAGAGAATGTTAATCTAATGAAATGGTTCAAAATCTTTTCATGTAAAGTGAATAGGTTTATGAATCCCAGAGGAAAATATTTCTGCCGGAAGGCCTACCCCACCATTTTCCTTGGGAAAATATCATAAAAAGGGGTGAGGGGGAAGTTGGCACCTTTTTACGCAAGTGAAAGTCTGAGTTCCACCAGTGGGTTAATTAGTAAATAATGACATTGGATTTGATGAGGTGCCATTTAACAACACAGTTTATTTGCTTTCTTGGGCACAACTGTGAAATGAATTTTCAGGCTCATAAGTACATTGGAGTGATTTTAATGATAGAATTACAATGTTATTTCAAGAAATGCATTCTGATACAAAGCAGTGCACTTAAGGGAACATCGATATGGGGCTATTAGCTCACTGAGAATCCAATTTTTCAGTTTGCAGATTTGAATGAGAATGTCTACACCTGTGAATTTTAAACTTTCTGTCCAAATTCATGAACCAGTCTTTCTGCAGCAACTCCCTGTTTGTGGAATGCCCTCCCCAGGGAGGTTTGTCTGGCGCCTTCATTACATGTTTTTGGGCACCTGGTGAAAAAGCGTTCCTCTTCAACCAAGCCTTTGGCTAATTAATATTCTATAGTCTTTTAAATGTGTCTGTGGGAAGAGGGGGTATTGTTTTGTCATTTTGGTTTTAATTATTTACTTGTGCTTTTATACTGTATTTTAATCTGTGAACCACCCTAAGATCTTGCGATGAAGAGCAGTATATAAATATTATAAATAATAATAATAAAATTCAGGCAATACATGAAGGGCATAGAATCATAGAATTGTAGAGCTGGAAGGGACCCTGAGGGTCATCTAGTCCAGCCCCTCTTCGGTTAACCCTAAGAACTGCAGGGGTATGTATATGCTGAGAGGGAGGTGGACTGGCAACGAAACTTTAGTTCCCAGTATGTTCCGTGGATTAAGATCCAAGGCAAGCAAATGTAAAGTCATGCACACATTGGAGCAAAACTTCCAAAACTGACATGCACAATAATGACTAAACAGACTTGGGGCCATGGCTGAAAGAACAATGAATGTGTCCATTCATAGTGCTACAGCAATGAAAATTCCATGCTAGAGATTACTAGGAAAGGGACTGGAAACAAGATCCATTATCTCCAAGTCAAAAGCACATGGAAACCACGGCTCTTTTAAAAGATGGAAAAGTAGAACCAGGAACTCTCCACACCCAAGGGAGATTACATTTCTGTTCCATTCTTCTTTTTTAAAAAAGTTGTTTTCCCTGCAGATTGAAAAGAGATGGAAGGAGAAGAGGGAGAAAAAACACAGGACAATGGTATAATGGGTTCATGTAAATGGCTCACAGAAATAAATCGATTCCACCCTAAATAAATGAATTCCACCCTACGGTTCTACTATAGAAGCTCTTTTAGTGTATCTGTGGTCAGCTCTTCCAGTCTAAGCCCAACACCCTTTCAGACTGAACTTTCACACACATTACAGTCGGCCACAGAGAGGAAGATGGCTGGTAGCAATTTTGTTTATGTGCTTGCGTTGTTTTTGGGACAGTGGAAATTATAATCACTCAGACAAGATGTGTAAGCTGTTAATGAAGTATTCAGACTCCAGCACAGACTTGGTCATTATCCTACCATTTGTGGTTAGCATGCTATGTTCTAAATGTCGTTATAGCACTCAGCATGTGCATGCTTTTATTTATTAATATAGTAAGTGGGACCTATATCAAAGTGTTGCAAGCAGTGTGGAGTTCTCTTCCACTCCATTCTTCTTGCCCTCCTCCCTGGTTATCCATCATTCCTCCCCCCAAGTCAGTCAGCATTCTGTATTGAACATGCTCGGTTTTCACTGGGCTATGTTAGAACTGTTTGCCAGTCCAGAGAAATTTCCCCCTTTTAAAAAAAACTTTTCTGAGCCTTTTCACTGGCTCATAGATGGTGCTGTTTTGACTATAAAGGGGTACCTTGGGTTAAGAACTTAATTTGTTCCGGAGGTCCATTCTTAACCTGAAACTGTTCTTAACCTGAAGCACCACTTTAGCTAATGGGGCCTCCTGCTGCTACCGCGCCGCCGGAGCACAATTTCTGTTTTCATCCTGAAGCAAAGTTCTTAACCTGAGGTTCTATTTCTGGGTTAGCTGAGTCTGTAACCTGAAGCGTCTGTAACCTGAAGCATATGTAACCCGAGGTACCACTGTATAACTATTGGCACCCAGGGAATGGGAACAATAGCATTTTTTGATGGTGACGATTAGTATTTTTAGTCACTTGTCTCCATGCCCAACAAACATGTTTTAAATTGAAATGGTATAATTGCTCACATGAATATATGAAGTTCACAGTTCCTGAAGCTGAAATATGCAAACGATTGTTTAAAATGTGATGCACACATACAACCATTACATCTCTAAGTCTGTTTGTGGTGGAGGAACGAGAGGAATAGCATCTCTGGGATTAAAAAATATATATCCAATTGAGGATTCAGCCCCCAAGCAAACATTAATAAACTCTCCTTGGCCTGTCCCCTCCCTACTCGGCTACCAAACACACACTTTTCTTCAAATTATCCAAGCATATAAACCCTGATGCCTATAGGGTATAATGATGGGAACAGTGCAAAACCCATAAATTGAGACAGTGAGATTATCACTTGCAATGAAAAAGGCATATTACAAATTTATGAGCAGGTTAATAAGTGTCACTAAGAGAGCCTAGCTTTCATTTCATACACTTGTGTGATTAAAATCACACTCTTTATTCATTTCCAGAGGGGAAGCCATCTCAGTCTCTTGCACAAAATACAACAAAGATTCCTGTGACACCTTAAAGATTAAGAACGTTATTATTACAACACAAGCTTTTGTGGATTAGAATTCACTTCATCAGAAGTATCTGATGAAACATACAGTAGTCCACAAAAGCTTATGCCATAATAAATGAGTTTTTACTTTTTACCGATTTTTTAAACACTTTATTTAGGCATTTTAAGACTACATGCTTCTGTTTGTATCATGGATGGAGAACCTTCGGTCTTCCAGATGTTGTTAGACTACAACTCCCATCATCCTTTGAGACCCTTGGTTATGCTGGCTGGAGCCAATGTGTGTTGAAGTCATGCCATGTCTGGAGTGCCAAATGCTCCACACCCCAGTTTTACATAGCCAATACCATATCATGTTGTTTATGTTCTCTATATGAAAACTGTGCACTAAAGCTTCAGTCCTAAAGTGGGGTGCAGAAGGCAAAATCTGAAAGTGGTTCAGCCACCTTGTACACCCTGCTGGTCTCAAGCTGGCAAGGTCAGCCGAAGGAACATACAGTGTTCCTCTGTCCAGTTTGCCCATCATGGGAATCAAACCCATGACCCTGAAATTAATCTATGAGCATGGTAGTCTCATGCTCTACCAGCTGAGCTATCCCAGGCTGGCATTTTCATGGAGCTTGTGCATGTATACATGAGTGCACCTAGACTCCTGTATGTGAGACCCAGCAGCTTCTATTTTCCAGGGCAAGAGTGCAGGAACTAAAACGTGTTCAGATGTTCTATGGAAAAATAAACGATGAAAGTGCAGTACCACCTTGATGTCAACCAGCTCTTCCAGGCATACATTTGTAGGCAGGTAGCCATGTGTAAAGCGCTGTACCTTAAAACAATTGGAAGATGATTCTAATAGCAGCTGATGGGCCATCTGGCTCCCACACCTCAGTAACTCAGTGCGGTGCCTCTGTTTCTGAGCAAAATGAAATACAGTTTTCAGCACCCTACTGGAGTTAACAGGAAGATTTCAACTGTATATTATTGCCCCTTAAACTGATAGGTGTTTCTGAGATGCAAGTTAGGGAGAGAGGGGACAGTGAGAGCAAAAAAACACCCACAGCCTCCAAAACAAAATCCCATCGAAATAAAAAAAAAATGGACAACCCTCATCAGCTCAGAGCAGCATAAAGAATGACGTAACACTGGGCAGCTGGCAGCCACAAAGGGAGGGAGGCAACTGCCTTCGCTGTGAGAACAGGGCCCTTGTGTTACAAGAAGCTCAGAACTCTCCCTAATCCCACTTGCGCCTTTCACATCATGAAACCGTACATGATTTCAGGACAATTTGCCACAGTTGGAATCATGGTGAGGAAGGTTATCCTGCAGCTGGCAACTCTGAGGAGACTGAAAGAAGGAGAAAGGAAGGGAGAAGCCATGGTGGCAGGGAGGGAATGGGAAGGCAGTCATTTCACCAGTTTTGTTTCCTTAAAGCTACTTGAACTTTAAAAACAGCAGCAACCCCTCACTCTGTTTGATTAAGAAAACAGAGACACCCAACACACTTGCTTTTCCGCCCTTGGTGAATGGGAAGGGAGCAATCGTTTGATTGACAAAGAACAAATGGGCTGAAGCTAGCCACAAGGTTGATAGCTGCACTGAAGAATAAAATTCCGCCACAAAAATCCTTGTGAAGGATGAAAAAAGAGAGGCCATTATTGTGTATGTGGAAACAGCAGTACACACCAGACTTCTTCCACAAACTCAACTCTTTATTATTGCAGCTTTCAGGGAAAACCTATAGCAGAGCAATTGGTTTGTAGTGAGGAGGGATAAGAGGATGTTAACCGAGAATTGTCCCTGGTTACTAGTACATCATGGGCCAGGATTGTTCTGGTCCCTGACGAGATTACGCAATTCCAGCAACTCAAGGAAGAACCTGCTGAAAAGGTACATATGCAGAATAAGCATTTCCAATGCAGAAGTATTTGTTCAGTGCCTGACCGTAGCCTCCAAACATCTACCTTCCAGGAATATGCAGGATCCATCAAATCCTGAGATGTAATGCAGCTGGTTGTGTGTGGCGTTACTATATATTTGGATTTTCAGAGTTTATTGATATTGTGCTTTGTTGAGGCTGCCAAATCACTAAGGTCATCCCTTGTTTTAAGGAAAAATCTCGGATTTCAAACAACACCACTCTATAATGGCCTTGCTTTTCAATATTTTATCCAGTTTGCTGCTTCTCGCTGTGAATGAAAAGGGAAGCTAGACAGAGATGCAGATAAGCTGTTTATTTATCCAATGTATACATTGGTATTATGCCATTGTGAGATTTCAACCAAACCACGTAAGCAGCAAAACATACAGCTTACATAACAAGCCCAATTGGAGCCACTACTGCATTGTTCCTCTTGGCTGTTGTCGTCCAGAGACTGTTCCCAGCTATTGTGTCACCCTGTCTTAACATCACCCTTCAGATGCCTCAAAGAGCGCTTTGTCCTGGGTCAGACTCTTTCCAACCAGGTGGTCAGCACAAATCAGCCAGCTAAAATGGTCTCATCTGCACCATGCATGACAGAGTCCAGAGCCAGCCCAAGACATTTTGCTGTCTGAGTCACAACACCAAATTGCACCTCCTCACAAGTCACGGTGCTTAGCACCCATGGCTGCTCAAGTTATTTCGGCATGTGAAGCAACAAAACAAAACCACAACTCACAAGCATCTTTCCCTTGCAGTAAAAATGCAGTAAATTAAATAACTATTTTCTGTACTTCCATGCTATCCAAAATCAGCTGCCTGAATGTGCCTAACAGTAGGGTTGCCCCTGACAGAGTCCATCTATCATCTTAGATCTGATATATAAGATGGATGGTAATCTGCAAACGCTTATTTGTTAGTTTTTAGGGTGTTATACTACTCTTCATTGTTTTGTGGCAACAGACTAACATGACTACTTCACTCTGGAAATGAACAACTCTTGGAAAACTGCCACAAACAAAATGGTGGCCAAAACTCAGATGTTGACTCCTCTTTAAGTTTCTATTTCCCCCCGATTGCCAGATTCTTAGGATGACACTTTGACTGTCCTGTGTACACTTCCTTGTACAAAACATCTCCAGAAAGACATTCACTTCTCATTTTAACCCTCCTGTGAACTTTTGACCCTCCTCTGCACGACAGCCTCTAAAAGAAAAGCAAACACATTGCCCAAATTTTACAACCAACAAAAAACACACACAAAATGATTGACAGTCCAATTCCTTCAGATTGTCTTTTGCGTCTGGTCAGGTGTGTTGCTAGGTGGTAGACCAAGGGGCCCCATGCCCTGGGTCTTCTGCAGTGAGCTCTAGATCTCCTGACCTGCCTTCCTTTATGAACAACACGTTTGCTTTAGCTCTGCTCATAGGGCAGCTGGGTGAACTGCAGAGGCTGGGGAGATCCCAGCCACTTGCAACCTTAACTTCCCAGATACACCTCTATGCATAAATTAGCATATGCAGATATTATGCAGATTCATGTCATGGGCCTGTGACCCAAGTCCTTTAGGTACCAAGCAACAGCCTTCATCTGGTCATCATAGAATGGACATGATCCAGCCAAGACCTTCCAAGCTCTCTTGGAAAGTGAAGCAATGCTTGCCCTAAAAACAGATCACCCTGTAAAAATCAGGAGCATGTGATGGACCCCTGAGGATTCGGAGCTAAGCAATAGAGATGATCAGACATGATAGTTGAGCAGAACTAACTGTAGCTAGCGCTGAAGCTGTAATGGCAACTAAGGAAACTCTCCTCTTCTTGACAGCAAATACCTAACATCTAAATTGGTATGGGAAGTCCTCCTTTTGTAGCACCCTGCTTGTGGTTAACGCTTAGCTGGAATGAAATATTCAACGCAGCAATAGAGAATTTAAAATAATTATTTATTTGTCAGACAAATAAATGAGAGGCACAGTGGTATGTGGTTACCAAGCTCTGGCCTGGCTCCTGCCATTATGGCCAGCCCTTATATTCCCTTAATCCAGCCCCCTTTGCTCCTCCTGTGGCTGCCTCTGTCCAATCAGCCTGGTTGGATTTCCTATTGGCTGATTGCTATATCCAATCCTAAAAGATACACCCATATCCTCCTGTCCTTATAAGGAACACAAAGAGCTATATATTGTTACATCTATAAATGACAAATAAGTAGTAATATATCTTACATGTGTCTCAACAAGGAATCTTAATTACCAGCTCACCTCTTGCCCTCCTTGCCCTATTGCCTTCTAAAACAAATGGTTAATCTTAAATTTTTATCTTAAACATATGTCAAGGATCTTGAGTTTCACATCAACATTGAAAGATCTCCTTCATTTGAAGGTTTCTAAACAAATGCCTGACAGCCATATATCAGGACAGCTTGGATGGCGTCTCTTTGTCTAGCAAGAGGGCTGGGCTGGTGTCTGACTTAATTCCAGGATAAATACAACTCTTTACAACTATATGAAATAAGAATCTAGCATTTCTAAATCCTTTGCATAATTATATTTAAGACAATATATTTAATACACAACACAGGTAGCCTCTTAAAAGGAATAAGGTCTTTGTAAAGTAGAAAAGGGAACTCAGTATAAATCAGTTTCAGAAGAAACCTCTTTAGTTTACATCTTCCCCCCCCTTCAGCCAGCTGCTTCAGCCAGCTGCTTTGTTTCCATTAGCTCTTCCCAACATTTATTGAAACTCTCTCAGTTTAAAAAAGAAACAGCTTTAAAAGACTTCCCAGCTAGATGCTTCTCCATTTGGTCTTGGCCTTTTTAACCTTAGAAGATCTGGCTCATTTTACTGGGAGGCACATTGGCATTATTTTTCTATTTACCAACTATTAATTATGTTTATCTCTGCCTTTTTTATCTTCTATAACATGTAGGGTCAGTGCCTTACTCAGTCTGTAATTTCAGCTTTTACGACTTTGAGAATTGCTTTCTGCTATCAATCAAAAGGGGCCCCTTGTCTACGAGGAAGAAAACACTGTCAGTATTTTCTTAAGCAGCTAGCCTTCTTGCCTGGCATGAAACTTTTGAAAATCTAAGCCCTCTTTAATATACAAGTCCTGATCAAACATTAATAAAATGCAGGCTTATGCCTGATGCCTCATTCCCCCCTTTCAAGCTCAAGGACCTTCGTCCCAAGTGTCCTTGATAGCTTGACCTTCATCATGTTCCTGAGGTAAAGCTCTGTATAGGGCCATGATATGAGGTAGAGTTTCATTTGAAACCATCTTGCTAATTGTACTTCTAAAACATGAAATGATACATGGCATCATACATAAAACCATTACCACTACCGTTAAGAAAAACAAGCAAGACAATAGTATCCCTTTGAGTCCTGTGACATTAGGTAACCAATTGGTGAGCCATCCCATATCCCATCCTTCCCATGTTTGTACTGGGACATGTGCTATATTCTCCATCTTTGTGGCCAACACACGGATTGCCTCACCATTATCTGAAATGTTAAAGCAACAGGCATTCCCTGTCAAGTTCAAGACTCCACATAGGCCTCCCTGCCTGGCAAGTACATAATCCATTCCCATTTTCAGCTGCAAAATGGCGGCTCTACTTTCATCCAACTGTTGTGCAATAAGTCTCAAACTCCGGGCCGTTGCATTGGTTACAAGTTCCACTACTGCTTGCAATCGAATTATTCTGTTTAGATTATAAATAGGATCCCGTGCCCCTTGTATGAGCTCACCAGGATTCCAGGAGGCAGGATCATAATAGGCTATAATGCGCTCTGGTGGCCAATCATCAGTACCGCTCCAACTTTGGGTACTTCCTCCTGCTGTATGAGAAATATCAGCGTTTCTTCGTGTACGCTTGGCCAAATTAGTGGGCATAATCCACATTGGTGGTAATACCCATCCCAGGAAACAAGTCCCACTCCATTTGGAGGGGAGTTTCTTGTATGCCCATTCTCCACATATCCACCACAACCATCGGGTCTGAGGTTTTTGGTACGTGGAGTACAGAAGGCGAAATAGCAAAAGAGGTAGAGAGTTCACAGTGCAGTATGTTAGATTGCCTTTTTCTGTCACAGTTATGTTCCATACCACTTTCCATGCATGAATAAAAGGAGGTGCACAGGGCAAGGCATTCCGAGTTCGATAGGTAGTATCGTGTGCCCAGGTATTCTTAATATTATCCCAAGTATAGTGACAATGAGAAGAGCCTATCATGGTAGAATCAGCTGCATTTGATGATTTATGTACACAGAATTCCCCTTGTACAGGTATAACTCGTAATGGTTTAGTTGAGTTCCATCCGGGGAAATTCTGTATTTCTGTTTGGTGTGGTATTTCGCTTACCATACCAATGGCATCTAATGGTATCGGTAATAAGGGCATACCTCCCTCTGAATCATCTGGCCCAAGAGAGCAAACAAGGCAATTGGTCCTATTTGCAACATTGGCTACCATTTCAGCTAAACCTACCCACATATTGTGGTCATGGCGGAATCCATATTTAGTCAATTTGGTCAGATTCAAGGACCCTTCCCCTTCCCAAGGGATCAGGATTAATAATAGAATCATGTTGATGTCTAGCATATGCATTCCTTCCACAAAAGATTACCTTATTGTGATAGCAAATAAATAGTAGTCCCAATATAATTCCCCCAGTGACAGAAATGGGGAACCACCAAGACCAAAACATATATCCCGAGGATCCCCAATGAGTAATATCTCTGATAATTGTTCCACAAGGGGGGGGGCATTCAATTAATTGTATAAGAGAATCTGTCCTTTCACAATCGCTGGTTCAGATGCTCCTCAAGCTTCAGGCGTGCGCAGGTCAGCCAGCTTCCAGGTTGTGGCTGCAGCAGGCCGGTCGTCAAATGTTGCCCGTGACCTAGCCCGTTCCCGGTAGGGCTAGATACAGGGGTTTTTGGAGAGAGTCAGTTTAAGAGGATTAGAAGGGTCACCTTTGCACGTCCAACTGCCTTCGGATTTCTTCAAACGGGAGTGATGAATCCAGGGGGTCACCTCAGCTACCTTCACCGCTGTTGGAGTAGAGAGCAAGACGGTGTAAGGTCCACGCCACTTAGGTGCAAGTGGATCACGTTTCCACTCTTTCACCCATACGCTATCGCCAGCCTGGAACTGATGAATCGGCTCGGCAATGCTGCACGGCGTGCGCTCGAGGGCCCACCTGTTAAGAGAAACAAAAACACGGGAGAGAGATTGCACTTGTCCCTGTGTCACATGGTCTCCTATTTGTTTAAGATCAGCTGAAATATCCTGAACAAAGGAGGGCGGCCTCCCATACAGGAGCTCAAAAGGTGACAACTTAAGTCTTTTTGTGGGTGCACACCGAACACGAAACAGTGTTATGGGTAACACATCTACCCATCCCAATCCCGTTTCCTGGGTTAATTTTGCCAATTGGGTTTTCAGAGTCCGATTCATTCTTTCAGTTTTCCCTGAACTCTGAGGCCTATAGGCTGCATGCAGTCTCCATTTCACTTGTAGGACTCGACATACTTCTTGTACTACTTGATCAATGAACGCTGGCCCATTATCACTTCCAATGCATCTAGGTAACCCAAACCTCGGGATCAATTCAGTGAGGAGTCTCTTAGTTACCTCTCGTGCCTTTTCAGTTCGGGTGGGAAAAGCTTCAACCCATCCGGTAAGAGTATCTACAAACACAAGGAGATACTTGAATCCCTTAGAAGGGACCAGCTCTGTGAAGTCCACAATTAGGCTTTCCATGGGGACATATCCCACATGTTGGATTCCAGGAGGTTGTACCGGTCCCTGCCTGGGATTGTTTTTAGCACAAAGAACACATTTCTGTGAAATGCAAGTTGCTAATTGTGATAGGTTAATAATATACAACTTCCGACTGAGACTCTCTCTGGTTGCAGTACCGCCAAGGTGAGTAGATTCATGATAATTTCTTACAATTGTGCCTGCTAGATGATGAGGTACATAAATCCTATTGTCCGGCAGGATCATCCAACCGTCCTTCACAACTGCTCCTTCCTGTTCAGCCCACTTCCTCTCTTCTGGGGTATAGTGAGGTTTAACTTCTTCTGGAACTACCTCTGGTATGAGGGCTGCTATAAATCCTCCCACAGGCTTCTGGGCTGCCTCTCGGGCTGCTTTGTCAGCAGCATGATTTCCTCTGGTTATTGGATCCCTTCCTCGTCCATGACCTTTGCAGTGCATTACAGCAATCTGTTCTGGAGCCCATACTGCTTCTAACAGGATTTCTACTTCAGGTCCATATTTCAAGGCCTTCCCGTGGGCTCCTATTAGACCTCTTTCTTTCCATAGAGCACCATGTGCATGCAGGGTTAAGAAGGCATATTTAGAATCAGTATAGATGTTTGCCTTACATCCGGCTGCCAATTGCAGAGCTCTAGTTAAACCTATAAGTTCAGCTTTTTGTGCTGAGGTGCCAGCAGGCAAAGCTTCAGCTTCCACAACTTCCTCATTGGTGACCACAGCATATCCTGCTCGTCTGGCACCTTCATGCAGGTAACTGCTACCATCAGTATAATACACAACATCTGGATTTTTCAATGGTTCATCTTTCAGATCGGGTCTACTGGAATAAACTTCATCCATTACTTGGAGACAATCATGTGATTCTTCATCATCTACCTCTGGTAGGGGCAGCAAAGTCGCTGGATTGAGCATATTCACTACTCGTAGATGAATCCTGGGATTTTCACACAATAGG
The DNA here is from genome assembly GCF_964188305.1 of Podarcis bocagei. Classification (NCBI taxonomy): domain Eukaryota; kingdom Metazoa; phylum Chordata; class Lepidosauria; order Squamata; family Lacertidae; genus Podarcis; species Podarcis bocagei. Next base: position 61,726,043 of record NC_138127.1, on the reverse strand, counting down.
CCTTGGTACCTAGCCATCCTTGGGTTCGTTAGCCAATAACTACCCTTATATTCCATGAGTGTCAGAACAGCATGAGGTACATTCACATACATCGTCTGGCCGAAGGTAAATTTATCAGCTTCTTTGACAAGGCTTGCAGTGGCCGCTACTGCCCTTAGGCATGGAGGCCATCCTTTTGCTACTGAGTCCAATTGTTTTGACAAATAAGCTACTGGACGGTTCCAACTTCCTAATCTCTGGGTCAGGACTGCCGCTGCAATCCCATTCTGTTCATGTACATACAGCTGAAAGGGTTTTTCCGAATTAGGCAGTCCAAGGGCTGGGGCCTCCATAAGTCGTTGTTTGATAACTAAAAAGGCTTGTTGCTGCTCAGGTCCCCATATGAATGGGTCCTTTTCTGCACCTCGAGTGCTTTCATGTAAGGGTTTGGCCAGACTGCTGAAATCAGGTATCCATAGTCTACAAAACCCTGCTGTTCCCAGGAATCCTCTGAGTTGTTTCCTTGTGGTAGGTTCCTTGATAAGGCAAATAGCTTCTTTCCTCTCTGGTCTCAATGCTCGTTGTTGGTGTGAGATGTCAAAGCCCAAATATTTGACCTTTTCTAAACATAACTGTGCCTTTTTCTGGGAAACTCGGTAGCCAGCTTGCCAGAGCAAGTGGAGCAGTTCCTCTGTACCTTCTTTACAGGTATCAAAATCCTTTGCTGCTAGTATAAGGTCATCTACATATTGCAGAACCACCTTTTCTCCAGGTATTGAGGGGTAACTTGTTAGATCCTTCGCCAAGGCAGTGCCAAATAAAGTTGGGGAATTTTTGAATCCCTGGGGCAATCTCGTCCAGGTTAGCTGGCCTTTTGTTCCTGTCAAAGGGTCTTCCCACTGGAAGGCAAATATAGGTTGGCTCTGTGGTGCCAGCCGGCAACAGAAGAATGCATCTTTCAAGTCCAATACAGTAAAAAATGTTGCTTCTGGTGGGATCAAACTCAGCAGGGTGTATGGGTTTGGTACATTTGGGTGCAAGGTCTCGATAGCCTGGTTTACGAGCCTCAAGTCCTGCACTGGCCTGTATTCATCTGTCCCAGGTTTTCGAACAGGCAAAGGGGGTGTGTTCCATTCTGATTGGCAGGGCTTAAGCAGACCATATTTTAATAGGCGGTCCAAATGTTTCTGGATGCCCTCTGCTGCTCGCCGGGGTAAAGGATATTGCTTTACAGATACAGGGGTAGCCATAGGTTTTAAGGTTACTACAATTGGAGCTATATTCTTGGCCATTCCTGGTGGGCTGTTTTCGGCCCATACTCCTGGTGGCACCTGTAGAGTTCGGAGGAGCTTGTTTAACTCTGTATCCAATGTGGATTGGACTTGCAGGGCTGACATTAGGCGCTATGATTGTTCCTTAGGTACTGAGAGGGAAATTATTCCTGCTGCCTTTGATGGCAGTTTCATTTCTGGACCTCAAGGAGTGAAGGTGATTTGGGCCTGCAATTTGGACAGCATATCTCTACCTAAGAGAGGTATTGGACACTCAGGTATATACAAAAACTGATGGGTTAAACGATGTCCCCCAATCTGGCATTCCAAAGGTTGGAGGAAAGACCTCTTAGCTGACTGACCAGTGGCACTTTTAATGACTACACTTTTGGATGCCTTTTTCTGCAATAGTTCTGGGAGTACTGAGTATTCAGCCCCAGTATCAATCATAAAGTCTATTAAATGGCTTCCTAATTGAATCGTGACCGTGGGCTCCTGGAAGCCTAACTTTATGGAGTCCGGTCTTTCCTAGTCTTGGGTAAAATCCTCCTCTGCCAGTCCAATGACATTGTCCCTACTCTGTCCTTGTCCAGGTCTCTGATATCTTCCATCTCGGATCATTCCCCGTCCTCGTCCCTGGTTTCTTGGGCCGGATCCTGGGCCTGGGCCTGGGCCTGGGCGTACTTCTTCCAACCTCAGGGGTTCAGGACATTCCCGCTTCCAATGACCCTCCTTCTTGCAATTCGCACATTGATTCCTTCCCAGTGGTGGATTCCTTCCCCGCCCTCTTCCTCCATTTAAGGGGCGGTAGTCTTGCTTCACTGCTGTGGCTAGCATTACCATCTTTTCCTTCTGCCACTTCTTCTTCTCTTGTTTCTCAGCCTCATCCCTATTCCGATAAACTCGGCGTGCAATGGCCATAATTTGGCTCATCAGCATCCCTTCCCATCCTTCTGATTTCTGAATTTTCTTACGAATGTCAGAAGCGCACTGGGCCACAAATGTAGCAGTAATCATTCTGCTGTTTTCAGGGGCTTCAGGGTCAAAAGGAGTCCATATACGATAGGCTTCTTGCAGCCTCTCTAAAAAGTCTCCTGGACTCTCATTTGGTTTCTGTTCTACTTCTGAGACTTTAGACATATTAGTGGGCTTCTGGCATGCCCTGCGGATACCTTGCACAAGCGTCTGGCGATAGGTGGTAAGCCTGGCCAGGTGAATTACATTGTTTGGATCCCAATTAGGATCTTCCAAGGGAAAGTTGTCTTGGAGATGACGGTCAATATTATAAATATTTCCCACTCTGGCCTGCTCACGCAAATATATCTGTGCCTTTTCAATTATGTCTCTCCTTTCCTCAGTGGTGAACAGAGTATTCAGGAGCTGGCGGCAATCTGTCCAAGTAGGACTATGAGTATTTATTATTGAAGTCACCAAGTCCATCATAGCCTGAGGTTTTTTTGCAAAAGATGGGGTGTGTGTTTTCCAATTCATCAGATCCGTAGTTGTGAATGGAATATATTGCAGGGTCGAAGTTCGAGGTGGCCGTGGTCCGAGTTGCCCGTTAACCAGCACAGGCTCCTCAAGTGCATCAAATACTCTTCTGAGAGGGGCTACTACGTGATCTTTCTCTTCACTTCGCTCTAGGGGCCTCAAATCATAGGGGATGGTATTTGTCCCAAGGCGTTCTTTTAGCAGCTTTATACGCCTGGCTGTATTGCTTGCTGACCGATTAAGGTCTCCCTGTAACTTCTGTAATAATTCTCTAGGACTTGGATGTACAGGAGTTTGGGGTAGGCAATCAGTTGTTCCACTAAAAGAGACTGTAGATGGAGTTCTACTGGGACTCACAGATGGAATAACCACTTCTGCTTGGGCTTTATTATAGGCCTCCAATGCCTCCTGAAGATATTTATCATAATCTATCAAGGAATCAAGTTCTGTGACTCCAGCCCCATTATTCATTCCACTTTCTTGCCTTGGGGTTACAACTGGTGGAGTGTTTGGATTAGGCTCCCTTCGATGTGGAGCATAGGGTGGAGGTGGAAGCAGCTCTTCCTCTGGTCCCTCAAAAATGGGTTTGAGTTTATTTGGCAAGATTCCTTTCCTAGCTTCGGCTTTTACAGCCAATAATTTGCATCGTTGGACTTTGCATTCCCTTATCCATGGAGGATTTTTATTTAATGTGCTCAGCCAGGAATCTATATATGAAAATTGTTCTGGGCACCCTCCAATTTCTTTGGCGATGTTAGACCAAAGTTTGCTTACTAAATTTATATCAAAGGTTCCTTGAGATGGCCATTCAGTATTTTGCTTCGGCCACTCTAATTCACATAACGTTCTCAGGCGCTCTGGCGTCATTTTGACTCCATACGCCCCTGAGAAGGCTTTCTTAAAATTATTTAACATACATTCAAGAGGTGTATTTTCCCCTTTTGAACCCCCAACTCCCATTGTATGGCCCTGTGAAGTATCCACTCAGTCACTCACACACACGCTTCGTGGATTTCCTTGCCTGGTGAAGTCGCCTTACCAGGAACCGAAGTACTGCCCACTCCACACTCAGGTCAGCTACAGATTGCTCTGTACTTTCTCACACATACAATGCGCTAGATACTTCACCACACACTACCTCCCATTCTTCCCTTTTCCCCCACCAGATCACCATCTGATGTATCCAACCACCTAGCGTACTCAGTTCCCACTTACTGAGACGCAGAAGTTTGATCAAGACTTCTCTTCCTCCCAGTTAATTGGAGGGCCAAAAATCCCTTTGTGCACTTACCCTTGGTTGGTTCCGTTTCCCCCCGGTCCGTCGCCGCCAGTGAGCAGGGTATCAGACAGACGAGACTTCTGCGTCCCCCCTGGAAAAATTTACCAGTGCGCGCTTGGGTAAGCAGTTTAGAGATCCTCTCTCTTGTACCCTGCCCAATAGGGCGAAGGGGCTGCGTTCCAGCAGACCACTTATCCGAGTCACAGGAGCACCATAAAATGTAGCACCCTGCTTGTGGTTAACGCTTAGCTGGAATGAAATATTCAACGCAGCAATAGAGAATTTAAAATAATTATTTATTTGTCAGACAAATAAATGAGAGGCACAGTGGTATGTGGTTACCAAGCTCTGGCCTGGCTCCTGCCATTATGGCCAGCCCTTATATTCCCTTAATCCAGCCCCCTTTGCTCCTCCTGTGGCTGCCTCTGTCCAATCAGCCTGGTTGGATTTCCTATTGGCTGATTGCTATATCCAATCCTAAAAGATACACCCATATCCTCCTGTCCTTATAAGGAACACAAAGAGCTATATATTGTTACATCTATAAATGACAAATAAGTAGTAATATATCTTACATGTGTCTCAACAAGGAATCTTAATTACCAGCTCACCTCTTGCCCTCCTTGCCCTATTGCCTTCTAAAACAAATGGTTAATCTTAAATTTTTATCTTAAACATATGTCAAGGATCTTGAGTTTCACATCAACATTGAAAGATCTCCTTCATTTGAAGGTTTCTAAACAAATGCCTGACAGCCATATATCAGGACAGCTTGGATGGCGTCTCTTTGTCTAGCAAGAGGGCTGGGCTGGTGTCTGACTTAATTCCAGGATAAATACAACTCTTTACAACTATATGAAATAAGAATCTAGCATTTCTAAATCCTTTGCATAATTATATTTAAGACAATATATTTAATACACAACACAGGTAGCCTCTTAAAAGGAATAAGGTCTTTGTAAAGTAGAAAAGGGAACTCAGTATAAATCAGTTTCAGAAGAAACCTCTTTAGTTTACATCTTCCCCCCCCTTCAGCCAGCTGCTTCAGCCAGCTGCTTTGTTTCCATTAGCTCTTCCCAACATTTATTGAAACTCTCTCAGTTTAAAAAAGAAACAGCTTTAAAAGACTTCCCAGCTAGATGCTTCTCCATTTGGTCTTGGCCTTTTTAACCTTAGAAGATCTGGCTCATTTTACTGGGAGGCACATTGGCATTATTTTTCTATTTACCAACTATTAATTATGTTTATCTCTGCCTTTTTTATCTTCTATAACATGTAGGGTCAGTGCCTTACTCAGTCTGTAATTTCAGCTTTTACGACTTTGAGAATTGCTTTCTGCTATCAATCAAAAGGGGCCCCTTGTCTACGAGGAAGAAAACACTGTCAGTATTTTCTTAAGCAGCTAGCCTTCTTGCCTGGCATGAAACTTTTGAAAATCTAAGCCCTCTTTAATATACAAGTCCTGATCAAACATTAATAAAATGCAGGCTTATGCCTGATGCCTCACTTTCACTGCAGTATGAATAAAGAAATGTTTTTTTCATAAACAAAGATTTGATTGCCCTCTTCCCTTTCGTCTCTTTCCCTGCACAAGCCTCTTCCCTTTAACGGCAACAATTATGATGATCTGGCACCACAATTTAGTTTGCCCGTCCCTCCCGAGGCTTTCCTGCTTTCCCGCTACATTTTTATTTTCTCAGCCAGCTGCTTTGCTTGTTTATGTCCTTGAGAGCCAATGTGCTAGACAGGTGACAGAGTCTGCCAAAGACTGGTGACTATTTTGGTGTTCACGCTCCCATTTACTTTTGCACCCAGTGTACTCCCTACCACTGCTGGTTTGGGAAGCATTGTACACACAATTTTCACCACAATCCATATCTTTCCTGTTACTGCTGTTCCTTAAGAAATACTGTGTTTGTTTTTGAATAACTTTTTATTGGGTTTTATAAACGAGGGTCATAGGAATAACACATAATACAAATAAAAAGGCCACGTCTTCACATGTCGTTGTCTCCCACAAAAATAAAATTGCAGTAATGTCTACAACATACAGTTCATTATCAGTGGTGGGCGCATGGGGAACCCATCCTTTAAGAGGCTATTGTAGGGATACAAGCTATAAGTGCTTTAACTGGCAGATAAATCCACTGAAATGGACAAATGTGATAATGTGGGACTCATACTTAAGGACATTCCTATTTATTTTTGAAGTTGACATGGTTCCAGTGTGTCATTATAATGCAGAATACAAGTATTTATTCCCTCCCCCCTTTTGCAGGGACTACTAGAGTGTTCCTTAAGATCATTGACCTTTCCTTCCGTCTCTCAAAATGGTATCTAAACAGAGTCTTGGCACTATGCATATTTGTTTATACCTAGCCCATTAACCACTTAAATGGCAGCTGATCAATCAATTATTACTTTTGCAGCAGGATGCAGCAATTTGGAAGGCCGGCAGAATGTGAGTCTACAGGTTGCTTTGATTCAGACATTGTGCTGGGGGGGGGGAATTAGTTTTAATTGGTTCAGGTGGTAATTTCTTTGCAATTAGAATTGTGGGAGGGAGGGAGGGCTCATTGCCCCCCCCCATCGTGTTGCTAGCATTTGACTCTGGCATCCTCCATGTTTTTATGAACATAGGCTCCCTACGTGACCCTGATTGCACAGGATTATAAATTGCACAGGGAGCTTTCTTAACCAGAGCAGATTCCCAGATGTGTAAATTGTTTAGAGGGTGTTATGTACTGAGTTGAATAGGATCCAAAGGCAGCAGTCTGATTGGTCCTAGAACAATAGGATTCAGAATGCAGCAGTCTGATTGGTCCTAGAACAATAGGATTCAGAATGCAGCAGTCTGATTGCTCCACAGGAGTCACCCAATCCAGCTCCAGGTGGAAGTGAATCCGCAACCTGATTGGCCTACAGGTGAATCCCGGAATTAGCCAATCACGTGGGGCCCATTGTGTAAATAATGTATGTAAAGCAGACATTCTGGGGGACCTTCCATTCCTCCTCATCACTATGAGCTGAATAAAGAGCATGAAATCCACTCTTGACTCTGAGTGTATTTCAGAGGGCAATGGAGACAAGAACACAACAAAGGGGATTGGGGCCAATGAGCATGCTCCCACTCTCCCCTTCATGCAATTCTACGTGTGGGGGGGGGTACGTGTGGCGAAACAGGACTAAGCCAACTATATTTTCACACACGATATTTATTCATTTTGCACTTCTGCTTTCTGTCATAGAGTTATAAAACCTATGCTAGCTACTGTCAAAAAGCCAAGTCGGTCTAAAGGCTAGAAAGCCATATGGTTTTAAAGCTTTATTTTTAAACCGAACAAAACTAATGAACCAGGCACACACACAAAAACAGCCAACTCTTTCTCTCACATGCTTCCGTGAAGCTGAAGCCACACTCAACAATAGCTCAGTTTCTGAGAACTTCAGACTGCTGCTCCTTCAACTGCTGTGGAGACCACCAAAGGCAGTTGCAGAGGCCAATGTCTCCTCCACATTCCAGCAATAAATCAGGGGTCAGGGAATCTGGACTTTTCATACATAAGCAATAGGCTTCTTACTGTCTGCTCCCATGTTACAATTCTCAAACAGCATTATAAGAACATGCATGACCCCCAACATAATATGAGCCCATTGAGACTCCTTGTGCAGTATTAGTTGGAATATGGTATTATTCCCCTTCTTGCACTAAGCCCAAGTCAGGTTATAGTACTGCCACTTTTAGCTGTATTCTAAGTGTTGGAGAAAGTGTTCCATATATATATATAATCAGAGATGGCTGAAAAATACAAGCAAATTAGAAGAAATGTTTGTTTTTGTTTTTCTAAGTGATTTGGGTCATGCTTAGACAAACCATAATTTTAGGGTCAAATCTAGGCTCTTCCTTTTGGCTATCATGAATTTTATATCAGGACATTGGATTCAATCTGGGCAGATAGCTGTGTGAGGCAAAACATAAATGGCCTTCAAAGCATCATTGTGACAAAGTTTAGGATATACATGCCACTTGCCTCCCCATGTATTTCACACTTCATAGTTCCCTGAGTGAACCAAATTTCTAAGGATGTTATCTCTAAGGTCGAGGTTTCTTTATGAAAAGAAAGTATTATAGACTTATGGTGTTTGGTCTCTTCTGAGCATGGGGAAACAAACAACTGAGGGGAAATACATTGGGTGGGGTCATAGAACAGGGTCTTCTCTGTAGTGGCACCCCAACTATGGAATGTTCTTTTCTGGAAATATGAGTGGCTCTGGAGGTTGGGCACTAGACAATTACTTATCTGTAGCCTAGGGAATTTATGGGACATTAGCTGCTGCTACAATTTCAGAGTTATAGCCAACTCCATGAGATCTTAGTGTTGTACTCCTGAGCTGTTCTTAATCCTTGAGAAATGGTGTTGTGACCTGCCCTGTGATGAAGAGTGGGCTAAAAATATACTTAAACAAATAAACACCTGGATGGATAGTCCAACTAATATGAACAGCATCAGTTCCTTAAAATAAACATTGTCTTCTTGAAATCCCTTCTTAAAGGCTCTAGGACTGTCTCCTTCACTGTCTTATTCAAACTCTCCAACTTGTTTCTCTCTAGTCCTCACCCAAGCAGATGGGCCATTTCTAGTAGGTTGCAGCATCACTCATCAATAGTTATCAATGTTAATGTGAGTGAGCATCTTCTGGCTATCGGTACCCATTAAAGAAACATCATTGGCAATTAAGTTGTATAAAAGGCAGGAGGAAAGGTAATCTCCTCAATTTGCATGGCCATAAAATAATGCTTCAGTTTGCCTCTTTGTGTACCTTCCAGGACCTCAGTTGTAACTTACCATTTTATTCCCTTTAATGGTTAATTTCCAAATAAGGGCAATTCCTACAGAGCGTTTTTCCAAGCCTCAAGTATTTAACAACCATTTACTGCTGATCTGTGCCTTGCAACACTAATAGTCCGTTTAAAAATACTGCTGCTGCAAACATTCCCAGCTCTTGCCTTAAGCCAGGTTCCACCCAATCCCTCTATTGGGTGAGATAAAGTGCATTTTCATTGCAAAGCAGCATGAGAGCTGCTTTGGTATTCAGCTATGCTAATGCCTGGGTGGTCCTTGAGTTCCTCACTAGTAAGAGGCTTTCATTTTGATCCATACCTTCTTTTCTTATTCAAATTGCTGGGTGATACTTTGGATACAAAGGGAGGTCAGATGCAAAGAAGGACTCCTACACTAACTAGGGAATTTGGCAGGTACAGAGTAGTCCAGCTGCCATTAAATGCTAAGGCAAACAATAGGCTAGCGAGAATAAGCAAGCATGGGCAAAAATTGTGGCTGTTTAGCTCCTCCTCTGGTCCTCCTACTGCCACACTACCCAGAGCTAAGCCAAGGTTTGGCTGGGTGCTACATCCACATCTGGACGTAACCAGTGTTTGTTCTTAGTTTACCATTCATGGTTTGTTTGTGGGGAGACAAACCACAAGCCTGGTTTGCACATAATACTTAGTGAAACCATGGTTTAGCTCCCGGTAACATGGCAGCAACAGGAGTGGGGGAGGAGTGAAGTGGCTGTGAGAGATACCCTCAGGCTTGCTTGTTCACACTTGGTGTTATGTGCAATTGATGTCAGTGTCTCTAACCCATAGGATACTGTCATCTGATGCTTTGCTTCCTGGAATGACCTCTTGTACACAGCCATGACAGGTAGAACAACTTCGTACACCTTTGAGGTCCCTGCTGAAAATTTCCCTTTGCCCAAGTGAAAGCAGAGTTTTGGAATGAATAATAGGAGAGATAATGACCATACTAAAGAATGCAAAATGTTCCCTACACAATTGGAGAGGCAGAGGAAGGGTCCTTTGCTAAGGAACATAGGAAGCTCTGTTATAACCAAATCAGATCATTTGGCTTTGCATGTCTCCAGTATTTAAGTTGGTGATACAAGAGTAGATTCAGTATTAGCTAACCCAGCTTTAATATTTGCAAGTGGAGACATTCACTCTCTACGAACGCTGGGCTTGCTGCCAGCTCCTTCCTTTTTCAATCGACACAAACATAATCTGTAACATTTTTTGTTGCCTGTAATTTATGGAGTATTGTATATGCCTGACAAAAACGAGAGCTTTAAGCTTTAAGGGTTTCCGCTTGGCTTCTTTCCCAGTCTGATGATGATATTGACTGTCTGCCTGAAAGAAAACAACTTCAAATGCCATAAAAAATAATCGCACCCTCGTAACGAGCAAATGTTGCTGATTTCGTTTTAGGCGGGTGTTGTGCATGAGGAGAGCACCAGATGGAATATGTCCAATGACTAATCTTTCAGGTTTTCTATCCCCTCCTAGTTTAAACCGTTTCACAACACTGAATGTTTTCTTTTAATTTCCATCAACTCTCTGAACACTCTGTGTCTCCTCTATGTCGTTAAAAGAGAAGAAGAAGGCAAGGCAAGATATCCAGGGATCATAAAAGAGATATCAGAAATTTCTCATGCATGCAGATCATTTCATTTAACTTCCAACAAGTTTGTAAGAAGCAGTAAAAAAAACCCACTCGCAATATGAAATGTCAACTCTGCCAGCAAAGGAAAACCTCCATTCCAGCAGAACTGTGATCTCCCCAACAACCCACTATTTGCATTTAAACTATGCCAGGGAAGCAACAGTGAGATAATTGATCTAAGTCAGCTTCAGCCTTCGCTGACCAGGTACCTTCTAGGTGTCCTGGCCTATGGGTGTGCTGACATGAACTGATGGGAGTTGTAGTTCAAACCATCTGGAGGGCACCAGGTTGGCAAAGGCTAATGCAGATGAATGCAAATTTCCCCACTTACTGGGGGTGGAGGGGACCCGAGGACAGCTTCAGAGATGTCCTCTCTATTCCTCTGATGAACACATGGGTTCATCTGTGTGCACCAGTTCACACAGGTGTGCTCTCTTGGTCAGTTGTGGGACTGCAAGGAATAAAGTTGCCAAACACATTCACATGTGACCTAGTGGTTCCTGAGGATCCTTGGTCCCAGATCGTTTGATCTCCCCTCCTCTATTCTGCACCAACTTCAAGTGCATTTCCTTATAGTTCAGCATCCCAGTTTATCTGTAATTTGCTCACTGTGTAATTTGCTCGCTCTTAACTCTAAGAGCTGCAGGAGCAGATTTGTCATATGAAGCTCCTATTAGACACAGTTCACATCCTATTCATATATGCAGCTCCTGATGAAAGTAAGAAGTTCCTATTAAGCACAGTTCATATGACATATTTATGCATGTATGATATCAACAGCCAAATTGTACTTGTGTGCAGCCAATGTGAGTTCAGAAACTGGCTATGATAATTTCAATAACAACTGGTTACATTATAGGAAGTCTTCTTGAAATTCAAGATCTTTGCAAGTAAGCATGCATCATTTTATTGCTATTTAATTACAAATATCTGCACAGATTTTGAAACAAATAGCTGCTTTTCTTTCAGCGGAAACATGTGGGACGTGGTGTATTATTTCAAGCTTGGCTGCCATTTATTGTTGGTGCGCCTATATTTCTTTTCCTGTATGGAAAAAGAAAATGCTCACTGAAGGATTTGTTTCCAGAAAAGATGCAGAGAGTTACGTGGACTTTGTAAAAAGAGCAAACACAGCAGGCAGGCTGTGTGTGCTTCGAGAAGACAACAAATGGGCGCTTGATTATTGTTCATGTTTTACTAATGCCAGACTAAATCTGGTCGCTGTGCAGTAGTGACTGTCCCTGTTCAGTAATAGCAACATGCCTGTCACCAGCCATATTTTAAAACCAATTTGCCAAATTGTTCCGTTCAAATGACTGCAGAAGGACAACACTAGTCATTTTCACTGGGCTTCTCTAGACCAGCCTGATGTCCTCCAGATGTTTTAGACTACAACTCCCATCAGCCGCACCCCCAACATCTGGAGAATCTCTGGTTGGGGAAGGGGGGGAAAGAGCTTCTCTTTGAGGATCTCATGGGAGAGAGTCTTTCAGTCCTATGTCCTTATGTTACGTAGCAGGTCTAATACCTGGTAGGAACGCCACCTTGCTTCTGCTTGGGCTCTACTTTTGTACAACTTAGCTTGAGAGATAGGGATTGTTTCAGGGATTTGTTCAGCAATATCACTTAGCAGAGCATTAAAATCTAGTACCCCTCCTCTAAGGTGCTGGAGGAGACTCTTGAGAGTCCCATGGACTGCAAGAAGATCAAACCTATCCATTCTGAAGGAAATCAGCCCTGAGTGCTCACTGGAAGGAATCGTGAAGCTGAGGCTCCAATACTTTGGCCACCTCGTGAGAAGAGAAGACTCCCTGGAAAAGACCCTGATGTTGGGAAAGATGGAGGGCACAAGGAGAAGAGGACAACAGAGGATGAGATGGTTGGACAGTGTTCTCGAAGCCACTAACATGAGTTTGACCAAACTGTGGGAGGCAGTGGAAGCCTGGTGTGCTCTGGTCCATGGGGTCATGAAGTGTCGGACATGACTAAATGACTAAACAACAACAACCCCTCCAAGGTCCTTTGTAGAAAAATCCATAATAATTTGTGATCATGATTCTTTTGTGATCATGAGAGCCAGTGTGGTGTAGTGGTTAAGAGCGGTAGTCTCGTAATCTGGGGAACTGGGTTCGCGTCTCCGCTCCTCCACATGCAGCTGCTGGGTGACCTTGGGCCAGTCACACTTCTTTGAAGTCTCTCAGCCCCACTCACCTCACAGAGTGTTTGTTGTGGGGGATGAAGGGAAAGGAGAATGTGAGCCGCTTTGAGACTCCTTAAAGGGAGTGAAAGGCGGGATATCAAATCCAAACTCTCTCTTTTGGGACAGTCACACACTTTCAATATGGTTTGTGGCTGCAAAAGGTTTAAGGTGGCCCACACTGCCTCATTTCCAGTCAGTGCAGGCTTCCTGCTGAAATCCAGGAACTTTTTATACCATACATGTTCTGGTTTATTTCCGTCCTGCTTCTGTTGCTCTGTGGCTCCTCCAGACAGCAGCAACGCTGAAGAATTGGGGAAGCAATGCAGAAGAAACTAAAGTGGGATCAATCCACCCCAGTGCACTATGAATGCGCCAAGAATATGTTGCGGAAACCCCCCACCCAATAAAACACCCGTCTGGAGGGACTCCTGTGTCCCTGGTTCAGCACCATATCCACTACATCACACTGGCCACTTCGGCATGTGGTCAAATATAAATTTGTACATACATTCCATGTGGGAAGCTGCATGTGTAAAGTGACACTCACCATACAAGATTATTGCGAGATTTAAGACATCCCTGCTTTTAGAGAGATGGATTGGTGTGGTTAAAATCGCCCACAACCACACTTGTAACTATGTGGGCACAGCTTCCCACAATCAGTTTCTCACACGGAATGGTGCCCATATGCTCTTAATTTTCAATGCAAGTGTACTGTATAAATTGAGCTAAATGAACTGAAGAATCAGAAGAGAGCATTGATGGCAATATTGGCCGTTACTGGATGACCTATGTACCCGCAAGGGTGGCCCCTGAGCTGAGAAAAGACTAAACAGGTCCGTTTTATTTTCTCATCGAAATGGCTATTGCTTGTATTAGCATAGCGGCTCATCGCTATTGTGTGGCTGTGTCAAAATGATGGATGCGCTGTACCTGATTTGATTTCGGAGTCTTCTGTCCTGCCGATCACATCTGTGTCACCCTGTTGGAAGGGCAAGGAGAGAGTCTGCCTTGGGTCCTAAGGGCAGTTCTTTTATGTTCCTCCATTAAACTTGACTTCTGTCAACGCAACAGCAACGAGCCATTCATGAGACTTGAACCAATGTCTTCTTGCATAATTTAGCCCTCCAAGCTGTCATCTCTTCAGGCCCAGCACTTGAAGATCTAAACTCAGCACACTGGATTTCTTCAAATGGAGCAGAAATAAATAGACAATAAAATATGCACATTTCAAATCTACGTTGCCAAAGTTGCGGTCTGCATATTTTAAAAATCAGGACAAGGACTAGAAAATGTGGGCATAGAGAGGGCAGGAGGTAGACAATGCAGGGCAAACTAAATAAAAAAGCAAAATCAGCAAATAAACCTTGCGGATGAGAACCTATAGGCTCTCCTGCACCAGAAAATTCATACAGTGGTACCTCAGGTTACATACGCTTCAGGTTACAGACTCCGCTAGCCCATAAATAATGCTTCAGGTTAAGAACTTTGCTTCAGGATGAGAACAGAAACTGTGCTCCGGCGGTGCAGTGACAGCAGGAGGCCCCATTAGCTAAAGTGGTGCTTCAGGTTAAGAACAGTTTCAGGTTAAGAACGGACCTCCGGAACGAATTAAGTCCTTAACTCGAGGTACCACTGTATAAGGAAGACCCTGCGTAGGTTTACAGATCATGCTTTAAATTTTCACAGAGCTTTTGAACAGCTTGTTCGGTGACAAAAGAACAGCAGAAACACTATAAAATGCTCAACAACTTTGTGCATCCTCTTGAAAGAAGCTCAACAACTTAGGGCTGTCTGTCAAAAAGAGGTGGGAGTTTCTGCACCTCCTTTTCTAGAAAAACAACAATATTGCACACAGTGCACAACCACTCACACTTATTCAACCTCTCTTTTGATTTCTGAAGAGGAGGAGGAAGTTCAATGACTGGGCAAATGAACACTGCTAGGCACTTGCCCCTCTCAAGCCATCTTCTCCAGCATCTAGGGAGGTGGCAAATGATGTGTCTCCCAAATTCCTTCCTGCTTGCAGACTCCTCCTTTGCTTTCACAGAAAAATAATTCTTTCCCTTAAGGCAAATGGAGGGGAGAATGTGTATTTTGCACACCCAAGTGGCGGTGCAGTGCTCTTCCAAGTGTGCAAAGGGGGCCTGAGAGAGTGCAAAAGTCATCGATGCCTCCCTAAAGACGAGTCCTTGGCACTTTGGAAAATTTATCTGATGTTGAGTTCCTTGCTCAGTGCCCAGTCACCCTTGAGACTTGAGGCCCCCTTCTGCGTAATTTCCCACAGATCTCGGTAATGTAATATCTTCCCTGCAGAGATTTCACAGTCAGGGTATTTTGTAGCCATGTTTGTCTCACAGCATGAGAGATGCAGAGGAGGTGAAGGGATACCTTTTATTAACCTGAGCTCATTTAAAAATTCATCTCTGAGCATTTCAACACAAGCAGTCTTCCTTCAGGTATTGGTGCTCTGATCAAACACAAACTGAAATAATGTGAAATGGAATATACTTCAAAGTCTAGGCGAGGCTGTTGAGAACAAGTGGAATGCTGGTGCGGTTCAAGTCTTCTGGTATTATTTATTATATTATATTATATTATATTATATTATATTATATTATATTATTATATTATATGCTGTAAACCGCTTTGAGATTTTTCTTAAAAATATAAAGCAGTATAGAAATTGAATAAAATAAAATAAAATAAAATAAAATAATAAAATAAAATAAAATAATAATAATAACACTTCCAGGTCATGTGGCCAGCATAACTAAGCCACTTCTGGCAAACCAGAGCAGTGCACGGAAACGCCGTTTACCTTCCCGCCAGAGTGGTACCTATTTATCTACTTGCACTTGACGTGCTTTCGAATTGCTAGGTGGGCAGGAGCTGGGACCGAACAATGGGAGCTCACCCCGTCGTGGGGATTCAAACCCCTGGCCTTCTGATCAGCAAGCCCAGAGGGTCAGTGGTGTAACCCACAGCTCCAACCACATTTTAGGTATACTAAAAAAGCATACTAGGGCTGAGTGATATCTAGTTTTCAACATTGCAATATATTAGCAGCCAGCATCACGATATTCCAATTTGTCACGACGTCTGAAATTGGAGGCCCCTTAATTGGGAACCCTAACTGGGAACCACTGCTATAAATCATAATGTGATAATATTGCAAACACTGAAATTAATTTTAAAAAACTAGTTAGCCCAGTGTGAAGAACACCAATTTCGGTTTCCAGGGAAAATCCATGTAAGAGCTGTTCAACAGTGGAGGTGGTTGGATCTCCTTCCTTGGAGACTTTTAAGCAGAGGTTGGGTGGTCATCTGCCATAGATGCTTTAGTTGAGATTACTGCATTGCAGGAAGTTGGGATCCAATCCATTGGACTCGATGACCCTTGGGGTCCCTTCCAACTCCACAACTCTATGATTTTATGGGAGCCTTTCCCACAGTGGAGATGACCATTTTAAGGGTTTTTGTTAAGTTGAAGCAGCAGCTTCTGAGGAATGAAAGCTCTCCAGAACCGATCACCGAGTCTTTTGCTGGAACGTCTGAGGCTGTGTTCACATTGCTCCGAGGTCTGTGTCTAGTTCCAGAGTGAAGCTTCTATTCCAGTCAATCCGTGTACTTGCTTCTTCCGTGTGGTTTTGCAGCTGGACGCCAAAAGCGGAGCGGGGGGAGCTCATAACATGCCAATTATTCTGGCCTCAAAACCACAAATGATTGTATGCAGCTGTTGGCAAAATGAAACATTGCTCCAAGCATTTAATACCTAATTGAATAAACTTGTGTGGGGATGGTTTGCTGAGCCCTTTTTTCTGTTTATGCTGGATTTCCACTTGATGTCGATTCCAAGGGAAGGATAAAAGCAAGATGGCTTTGAAAAGCCATTGCAGAACAAGCCTCCCTCACCTGCTCCACCTGAGTATATTCTCAGAGAACCTAGGGAGGGTTAACAGTAAA
Source organism: Podarcis bocagei (assembly GCF_964188305.1). Taxonomy (NCBI): domain Eukaryota; kingdom Metazoa; phylum Chordata; class Lepidosauria; order Squamata; family Lacertidae; genus Podarcis; species Podarcis bocagei. The sequence goes on along the minus strand of NC_138127.1, from coordinate 61,709,354 downwards.
AGGCAGACTATCTCTTCCATCTTCATCACCACAGATTTGCATTAATGGCCCTATTGGCTTTGGGGCTCCTCTGCAGTTGCAGAAAAAGCAATTTGCTTTACGTGAGTGTGCCTGTATGCACACACGCAGACTGGAAATCAAATTTAATGTGAAACGTGAGCAATCCCACTTTCCTTTTTCTGTGTCTTAGAACATATTTTTTTTAATGCCCTTGTCTGGCATGTAAAACACTAATCACCACTTCGGATTAAAGAGCTATTTATGAAATATGTTCTTGAGCATGACAAAAACGAGAAAGGATGTTCCCAGCAATAACAGCACTTCATTTAGATAAGGGGAGAAAGCTGGAGTGGTCTTTTGTGACCAAAGTGCCTTACAGGAAGTGAATCATCTTAATTTCCATCTCTTTCATAATTTATCTTGCTGGTGTGTTTATATGTTTAAAAGTTTGGTTTGAACTACATCCTTATAATCCATGTTTTGGATAAATGTGATTCTCTCTCTCTCTCTCTCTCTCTCTCTCTCACACACACACACACACACACACACACACACACAAACAAACAATTGTGTGCCACCCCAGTCTCTGAGATTCCAGGGGCGCTTACCCAGAGTTCGGTTTCCTTGGAATGAGGAACAGTGGAGACTGTGGTGTCTTTATGATATATGGTTTATTTACACATATATACAGGCTAAGCCTATGATATAGGGACTCAAGCATTAGCACTTCAAAGGAGTCTTGCTTCTCTCATAACCCCTGATTTAATACAACTGAGCATGTGCCTTAACATCAATACACTGCATATTGCTCCTCTTCTGTTATTGGTTGCTAGAAGCATACATTGAGAAACACTCAGCATCATGACATCAGGATATGATGTCATACGTTATGGAGGGAAGACAGAACTTTACATGGGGTTGCCATTTTCTGTATCAGCCCTTTGTTTCTTAGGTCATATGCACACCATAAAGCACTTTTATACCGTTTTAATTGTAATGGAGTGTCCTGTAACTATAGTTTGTTAAAGGCACTGGGAATTGTAGGTCTGGGAGGTCAGCACCTTTCACAAACTGCAGTCCCTGAATTTGGGAGAGGGGAGTCACGACTGTTAAAGGGGTATGACAGGGCTTTAAATATGGTGTGTTTGTGACTTTAGAATATGCACTTAGTTTTACACTGAGATAATTCAAATTCTCTTTACTTTCAGTATTTAACACACTCTCCCCAAATAACAAAGCAGTTCTTTCATGAATAAGCTATTTAAGTATTATATGCAACCAAATTATTTTTAAAACATGTTGTGAAAGTGGACCAGATCATTAATATGCATGAAAAACTTGTGGATTATTTATTCTTTCCAAGCCTTAGCAGGTGTGGCTAAGAGAACATTATCTCAGCAAGCTTAGTTTATTTGAAATGTGAAATCTATTGCAATGGGCAGCTGTTTGTAGCAGAAAGCTAAGCATTTCCTACCTAGAAAATTGTTTTCACACATAAATAATGCAACGAACTGCTGGTTTTATATTTAGACGCAAACTACATTACCAAAACAAGTGTGAGTGAAAATATGTTAGCTTAATACTTTAGTCAGAGGGAAAGTGTTTCCTATATAGCAAACTATTTTGACCCATAAATATTGCAAAACGTACAGATTTTTATATTGGCAAGAAAGATGCACCCTCAAAGCTAACAATGAGTGCGTTTTTGTGGGTTCAGTCCTTAAAAAAAGGAAAAAGATGTGTTCTTGACCTTTTATGTAATTGATGATGCAAAAGCATCACTAAAAATCTCTCCCTAGGTTTTCTTATATTTTCTCACTGCCAGCCGGAGGGCATGTGAATAGAAGGTAGTTTAATTGTAGTTCAGCTGTCACCTCCCTTGAGAAGCTTTGATACTATAACAAAGCACTTTCTTATGTCACTATTTAACCATCTCTTTACTTCACAAGTGGCAATATTGCCAATATAAATCTCTCTCTCCCTCCTGAAGAAAAGAAGAAGCTGCTACTGACAGTGAAATCCTATGTATGCTTACTGTGTTACTCCTAAGTAAAGTTGTGATCCTGACCTACCCCTTACCTTAAATAGCACTTACTTCCGAGAAGACCTCTTTAGGAGTGCACTGTAAATTACAACCATACCTAATGGAACTTTAGGCTTGTGCAGTGGGTTAAAGGGCTCTGTCACTCAAGTAAAACAAATCACCTTTTAAAAAGAACTTGCATGTATGACTAATGAGAAGATGTATAAATACCCCACAAGCAGATCAGGATGAATGCAGGAAGAATAGTCATTGTCATGTCAATAACTCAGTCAGTAGAGCATGAGCAGGGGTAGGCAACCTAAGGCCCGGGGGCCAGATGCGGCCCAATCACCTTCTCAATCCAGCGGCGGGCAGTCCAGGAATCAGCGTGTTTTTACATGAGTAGAATGTGTACTTTTATTTAAAATGCATCTCTGGGTTATTTGTGGGGCCTGCCTGGCAGTGGGGGTGCAGGGGGGGCCGGCTGCACCGGGCGCAACATCTGGGGGGGGGGGGCGCTCGCACTCGCAGCTCTCTGCCCCTAGGGCAGAGGGGGTGCAAATTACTTGCCTAGCCCCGGGTGCTGACAACCCACGCTACGCCACTGCTGCCTGGTGTTTTTACATGAGTAGAATGTGTGCTTTTATTTAAAATGCATCTCTGGGTTATTTGTGGGGCATAGGAAAAAATATAGTCCGGCCCACCACATGGTCTGAAGGATGGTGGACCGGCCCACAGCTGAAAAAGTTTGCTGACCCCTGAGCACGAGACTCTTAATTTCAGGGGCATGGGTTTGAGTTTCATGTTGGGCAAAAGATTCCTGCATTGCAGAGGGTTGGTCTAGATGACCCTCATGGTCCCTTCCAATTTTATGATTCTATGCCCAGAAGGAAGAACAAATGCTCAATAAATATGGGATATAATCTAACCGCCTTGTAAGCTTTGTGCAAGTAAATGAGGACGAGTGCTCAGTCAACAGGCCATATGGAGGGGCCCATTGAATGCCATTCCGCATCTAGCAAACGCCTGATCTTTCCATTTGCCGTTTGTTCCGTTCGCTTCAGTTTCTCCCTTTGCGTAGGCGAGGGTCATACAGAAGTGGGGTTCATTTGGTCATGCAGCTTCATCCTGGCTCCGAGCCTCAGGGTGATTGAAATCTTGAAATGGCTGATTGTGTCAGCTCAGACAAGAGATTCTAATTACACAAATGCTTTTAGATGTGGAGCTGTGAAACATGTTTGCTTTGCATCAGCAAGATCAACACGGTCTGATTCTACAGGCTTGTATTTTAGGGCGATAGCAACCAAATATTTGAAAAGAGGGTGTGTTGGCAGCAGAGTCTGAAATAACATTCTAAAATCTCGCATTTTCTACAGAGCTATGTGTGGCTGTCAGCATGTTACTCAAAGTAAGGAAGCTGGCTCAGGCAGCAGATACTAGAATTCACTCTGCCATAGAATCATAGAATTGTAGAGTTGGAAGGGGTCCCCCCAAGGGTCATCTAGACCAACCCCCTGCAATGCAGGAATCTCAGCTAAAGCATCCATGACAGATAACCATCCAGCACCTTAATGAAGGTGCCAGGTGACCCTCCCTGAGGAGTGCATTCCACAAATGGGGAGCCACTGCATTTTGTGATGCAGTTTTCCTTAAAACGTGAAGGGAAAATTGGCATGAAAATGAATGTATTAATGAAAACGTACATGCAAGAATTCATTTTATTAGGAGAAAATGTGTAGATTAGTCAAAACCGCTTACAAAATGTATTTATTAAGGAAATATAGACTAAAATGCTGAAGAATTTCTATGAGGATTTTTAAAAAATTACTGTACACATTGCTGCAGAAATTAGGAGAATGAATTTCAGATTAGAAAAATGAGAAACGCAGAAAAATGAAATTTACAGATGTTTCCATTTCTGCTGATTCTTACTCTATCGATCTATCACCTTCACTCCTTACCTGTACCTAAAAAAAGAAATATGCTCCTCCTAAATTATATACAGTATTAAATAAATAAATAAATAAATAAATAAATAAAGGCAGTCATCATTTTAGGTGCATCTGATATGCGTCCAACCATGCAAATACCTATGTAGAATTAAAAAAAATTCCTTCCAGTAGCACCTTAAAGACCAACTAAGTTAGTTCTTGGTATGAGCTTTCGTGTGCATGCACACTTCTTCAGATATCTGAAGAAGTGTGCATGCACACGAAAGCTCATACCAAGAACTAACTTAGTTGGTCTTTAAGGTGCTACTGGAAGGAATTTTTTTATTTTGACTATGGCAGACCAACACGGCTACCTATCTACTATGTAGAATTGTACTGGAAATTATTGTGGAAGCATCTCTCTGGTGACTTTCTGTGCTCTTGTGTTGAAAAATAAAAATAAGAAGAAAAACACACACAAATCAGTTACAGGTAGGTAGCCGTGTTGGTCTGCCGTATCTGAAGAAGTGTGCATGCACACGAAAGCTCATACCAATAACAAACTTAGTTGGTCTCTAAGGTGCTATTGGAAGGAATTTTTTAATTTTGTTTCAACACACAAATCAGCTAGCTTTAAATATGCCACAGGACTTTCCCCATTTTATTGTGCGCTTGTGAGGGGTTCACCTACAGCAACTTCCTGGTGAGGCTTAAAGCACCAGTTGGGAGCCATCGGTTTACATCACTTCCTTTTTCCTGTTCAGCCAGTCCTCAAGCAGGATGTTGTGCATGATAATTGCTGGAACATGTTTGCTTAACACAGCCTCATTAATGTTAATGTTAAATGAATAAATAATGAAACATTTAAGGTGTTAATGGAGCATTAATTATTACTGAACTATGGTGGGGTTCCTGTGGAAGGGCGGATGAGATCCGCATTAATGCCTAATGACATTTTTTATGACTAGCGTAATTACTGTGAATGTTAAATGAAGTATCTCATGATGGGGGCTGTTAACTTTAATTATCTTATGTACATAACATGCTTCATTCCTGATATTGTAGCTACACAGGTTAAAAAAAATCACAAGAGATGAATAAGATTTCATGTATTTATTTATAAAAGTACTTACATGCCGTCTCTTGGAGCATAGCCCACTTAAAGCTACTCATAGTATCATAAAAGCACAATACAGTGCAATGATTCAAAGTAATCAAAGTTAACAAAGTTTGCAGCATTAATCATTATTGAAATGGCTAATTAAATAAGTGACGTAGACTAATAAAATAACCAAGCAGAGTTACCGAGCTTTGTAGAAAAAGCCTTTATGAAAAACAAGGTAGAAAATGGGCTTTTAGAACCTGTTTGAAAATCTGCAGCATGGAAGCCATGAACACCTCTGGTGAGGCACCTGGTTCCTGGTTTTTGTAATTGTAGTCGACAGTGGCGTAGCGTGGGGGGTGCAGGGGGGCCCGGCCGCACCGGGCGCAACATCTGGGGGTTAGGGTTAGGGGGCGCAAATCCACGGGTTAGGGGGCGCAAATCCATGGGTTAGGGGGCGCAAATTACTTGCCTTGCCCCGGGTGCTGACAACCCACGCTACGCCACTGGTAGTCGACGCCCCCAGCTGGACCAACAGGGTGATCCTGGGAGACTCCTTCCTGCTACTGGACTCCAGAGCTGGGGGTTTCTTCGTTCTCTGAGATGCTTGGAGAAATAAGTTATGTAGAGAAAGACATTGTATACAAGGAACAGGCAAAGTGCATTGGCACAAATAAATGTGGACAGCATTCTTACAGTGGCTAGAACAGAGGTAGCCAACATGGTGCCCTCCAGATGTTGCTGAACTACACCATTCATGAACCCCGATGACTGGCCATGTGGACAAAGGCTGATGGAGTTGGGAGTCCAGCAACATCTGGAGGGTGGTACCATGTTGGCTATCCCTGACCTAGAAGAGAATTCACCTTTTCTGCAGGGTGTTTTCTGCAGGAGTTGTTTCCACTCAATAATGCACCAAAGAAATGAAGGCATCTCTGACCCTGTCTCTTGAAGTGTGCAGGTGATGCACAAAGGAAAGCAATGGTTGGATTTCTGCAAGCCTTTTTCATCATTCTTATTGTAATGCAAACTTTAAAGGGGGGAGACTATTAAGAGGGGTGAGGGAGTAAACCACTTTTAGAGCATCTCATCCTCTGGTCCGAACTGGGATTTGAATTCAAGCCTCAAAGGTCCAGGCCTTTTGAGTTCCAAGATAGAAGTAAATGCATTTCAGAAAAGCCATTTTTATTGTCTCATGGAGACTGCATTTATCTTTCACACCAGGGATGTCAAGAGTCCAGAGAAAGACATTTGAGCATGTGCTGTGTTCTGTTCTATTAAAGAGCCACCTGCATATCATTGCCTTGATAGTGATACAGTGTGGGACTTCCTGGATAGAAAAAAGTTTGATATTGAACTATGTAGAAGTATGAGCACAATATTTTATTAAGTCTCCATTTGATCATTTCATGTTGACTTAGCCCAGGAAACAATACCCCATGGGAATAGTTATAGCAAACTCTATCCTATTCCAATGCACTTTCTCCACTCACGGACGACGCCATCAACAGATTTTATTCAGTTGATGTTACAGTGAGATGTAAGCATAAACCTTGGACTGCCATTTTTGGCTGCTTTAAAGCAGTTTTTTTCAGTACCTCTTTGTGTTGGCTTAGTCTTGTGTTCTTGGTGACTATACAAAATACAGTGGTACTTCTGGTTAAGAACTTAATTCGTTCCGGAGGCCTGTTCTTAACCTGAAACTGTTCCTAACCTGAGGTACCACTTTAGCTAATGGGGCCTCCCGCTGCTGCCGCCGCACGATTTCTATTCTCATCCTGAAGCAAAGTACTTAACCTGAGGTACTATTTCTGGGTTAGCAGAGTCTGTAACCTGAAGTGTCTGTAACCAGAGGTACCACTGTACGTTCAAATGTGGCAGGGAAGTGATGTCCTCAGACCATTGCGTAACAGACAATAGGTATGTATCCTTTCAGTCTCTTAGTAGCCATAAGGACTCACAAAATCCACCTTTGTTATCCTAGCATTAATCCCCATACTACATGAATGAATGCAATTTATAAGTGCATGGACATTTGCCAATATCAAGGATTTTGACAATACACAATTGATGCCGGAAACATCATACCAAAAATGACTTACTACTAGACACGCCCACATCGTAAGCCACAATGAGGCATTACAATTCCAGCTACTATCTGTAGCGAACAGTGCCTTCCTATGCAAATTTTTTACAGTCCAATGCACTTTTCCCACAATACATCTGCAATAGTTTTTAAGTTGCAATTGGCTACAATCTCACCTGAGTTGTGCATTCTTATTCTCTTGAGTTTTCAGTTTGCTTTTGTTTTCTTTGTCTGTCTTTGAATTTAGATGAAGCTGCATTGTTGTGCTGTTGATGAATAAAAAAAGTTAAAAGCGCAAAAAAAAATCAAAGACTGTCACTTGCATCTTTTTATATATGTATAAGCCTTGTCATCCACAACCTGGTGGTAGAAGTTTTCTGACAAACTGTCTCCTGGGCTATGTAAAAGAGCTTTCAATATTAATCTCTGATTTATATTTGCTAATTCACCACTAGCATGACACAGGGCTTCTTAGTCTGAAACCTGTCTCTCGCTCTCTGTGATCCTGCCTTTGATGTCATAGTCCATGCCTCCAGGAAGCAAGGGCCGCTTTTCTGAATGAATATATACCTTCAGGCACATCTTGCTCTCAACCTCACCAATTGCAGTGCCCAGAGTATCTGCCCATGCAACACCGAACAGATTCAAATCATCCAATGCAATTTCTTGGTACTTTAGGTAAAGATAAAGGGACCCCTGACCATTAGGTCCAGTTGTGACTGACTATGGGGTTGCGGCGCTCATCTCGCTTTATTGGCCGGGGGAGCCGACGTACAGCTTCCAGGTCATGTTGCCAGCATGACTAAGCCGCTTCTGGCGAACCAGAGCAGCGCATGGAAACACCGTTTATCTTCCCACCTGAGTGGTACCTATTTATCTACTTGCACTTTGATGTGCTTTTGAACTTCTAGGTTGGCAGGAGCAGGGACCGAGCAACGGGAGCTCACCCCTTCACGGGGATTCGAACCGCCAACCTTCTGATCGGCAAGTCCTAGGCTCTGTGGTTTAACCCACAGTGCCACCCGCGTCCCTTTCTTGGTACTTTAAAAGGAGCTTTATACCAAAGCTACTGATGCTGATGAATCTAACCCAGTTAGTCCAAGATGCTGTAGGATAGGGTGCTGCAATCAGCAATGTAGTTTTTAATTTTGAAGTGCAGGAGTAGATCATTCATGACAGCCCCCATAGCCACAATCCCAATAAGAGTTCATAGACATACCCTCAAGTAGAGTCCAAAAATGCAGGCAGCTGTAAAAAAGGTAAAAGGGTAAATGTTGTGTATATGCACTTCTTTGGCAGACTATGTTTGGGGCACCTTTTCTAGCCCCTCCCCTTTTTGGGGGTGAGCAGAGTGGATCCTAAATAGGACTGGATACAGCTGTCAAGCACCCAGGTGTCAAAAAAGGTTATTTATGTATGTCACAACTGCAGCTCATGTTTTGTAAGACCAAAAATGGAAAACTAAAGAAGAATGGCAACATAAACTGATGGAATATGCACAGCTTGCAGGTCTAATTTATAGAATAAGAGAACAAGAAGAACATACGTTTAAAGACGATTGGAAAATGTTTATTGAATACATGGAGGAAAATTGTGTATATCTGAAAGATAAATTCATTAAGATAAATTCAACAGTTTAAATACGTTTTGATGGATGTAACAGTAAATGGAATACTGAATGGTTTAGTTTATATAAAATATGCAGGGTTTTATGTTGTGCAAAATGAACCATGGAAAGAGAAGAGGTCTTTGATATTTTAAGGTTGTTTAAGTGAATTTTCTAAAATATAATGAAATTTAATAAAAATTATATATATAAAAAAGATACAGCTGCCGAGCTACTCAACTCATTCCTTGAGTCATAACGACTGAATCTGTATAATACCCAATTTATTACAACCCACTGACTTCTGACTGCATAGGCCCAGCTTGTAAAACACACTGAGCTGTAACAAGAGGTCTCCAGCCTGCTGAAATGCAACCTTTCACTTTTGATTAGAAATGCATACGATATTGCAAAGAAATGTTACCATTTAAAGTTCTAGCGTGCAGTCACAACCCCATTCAAAGGAAAGGTGAAGGCCTGTCTCTGACTATTTTCTTCATTCTCTGTCTTCCTCATGCTGCTGCAATCTGTCACAAGCAAACTTGGAAGCCTCATTAACACCTCATTCACTTGCCAGAGTCAGGAAGGTCCATCAGTGACCCTGGTGCTTCTGCAGAGCTGCGATCCTTTGTGTTCCCCCTCCACTGCACCATGGATTAGAATTATACGTTCCTCCCCTGACGTATGGAACGTGGGTGGCGCTGTGGGTTAAACCACAGAGCCTAGGGCTTGCTAGTCAGAAGGTTGGCGGTTTGAATCCCCGTGACGGGGTGAGCTCCCGTTGCTCGATCCCTGCTCCTGCCAACTTAGCAGTTCAAAAGCACGTCAAAGTGCAAGTAGATAAATAGGTACCTGACATATTAGACTGAAGGAGGGTATTTTTTTGTTTCAAGCAATCAGGTACACAACTGTTTATGTACACAAATGGTCCATGTTCTAGTCTGAATGAACATTTGGCATGCATCTGGCTCTGCCTGAGCGAAAAGGAAGTAAGAAGGTGCCTGTTTGCATAATGTGCCATTAACTCAGAGCCATTAGACCTCGGAGAGTGTTCTTGTCTTGGGGAAAGCCAACATTTTGATTGTTCTTCTCCTTCCTAATGGGGAAAACTCCCCCCACCCCTATGATGACCTGGGTTCTAAAAACAGATCTTGTGCAAAAGCACAAAGGGATTGTGGTTTTCTTGCCATCTGGACCTTAAAACGTATTCTCACCTGGAAACACATAGTAGTTACATGGATGGTTTACAGAAGCATAGCCATTTTAATCTGCTGCAGCAAAAACAATCCAGAGACCCGTAGCACAGTGAAGGCTTAACAAACTTTACTGCTTCATAAGGCTTATGCCATATGCTTTCATGGACAATAGAAACACCTGACAAGTGAAGTTTAATCCACAGGCTTCCACAAAAATTTAGGCCTGATGAGTAGCCAACATGGTGCCCTCAAGTTGTTGGGACTAGAACTCCCATCATCCTCCCGCCATAAGCCCCAGTTCTAAAATACATATCTCCTGCCAACCTAGCAGTTCGAAAGCACATCAAAGTGCAAGTAGATAAATAGGTACCTCTCTGGCGGGAAGGTAAACGGCATTTCCATGCGCTGCTCTGGTTCCCCAGAAGCGGCTTAGTCGTGCTGGCCGCATGACCCGGAAGCTGTAGGCCGGTGAGATTAGCGCTGCAACCTCAGAGTTGTCCGCCACTGGACCTAATGGTCAGGGGTCCCTTTATCTTTAAACTACTTCTAGACTTAAAAATGAATGTTTTGTCATTGTTGTGTCTGCCCCCCTGGGCTCCTTCAGGAGGAAGGGCAGGCTAAAAATCCTATACTTCATCACTGGCCAGGCCTGACGTGAGCTGGAGTCCTGTAACATCTGGAGGTTACAATGTTAGCTACTCTGGCTTACAGCATAATATGATTTGTTAGCCTTTAAGATGAATAGAGGTGGGAAATGTTTTTCCACCCAAGGGTCCCATTCCCATCTGGGCATGAAGTAGGATGGGTGAGGGGAGTGGGGAGAAGGGGTGGCAGCTGTGGAGGGAGTATGGTCTGGGGAGAGTCCCAAAAGCCAGATGGAAAGGCTTGGAGGTTGCATTTGCCCCTCGGCAAATCCCTGGGGGATATCATCAATTTGTCCCTTGGCACCGGGACATTCCCAGGGGAACTAAAGGAGGCGGTGGTGCGCCCGCTCTTAAAGAAAACATCATTAGATCCCTTAGATCTATCCAATTACCACCCGGTTTCGAATCTTCCATTCCTGGGTAAGGTGATTGAGAGAGCGGTTGCTGAACAGCTTGGTAGGTTTCTGGATGAAACATCGGCTCTGGATCCATTCCAGTCCAGCTTCCGCGCTGGTCATGGGACCGAGACGGCTCTGGTCGCCCTAACAGATGATCTCCGCAGGCAGCTGGATCGAGGCGGGTCGGGGCTGCTGATTCTTCTAGACCTGTCAGCAGCCTTCGACATGGTCGATCACGAACTCCTGGACCACCACCTTGCCAATGTGGGGATCCAGGGCACAGTCCTTCAATGGCTGCGCTCGTTTCTCTGTGGTCGGGGACAGAGGGTGGCGCTTGGGGGGGGGGAATTGTCATCGCACCACTCCTTGGTGTGTGGAGTGCCCCAGGGTGCTCTCCCCGATGCTTTTTAACATCTTTATGCGCCCCCTCGCCCAGCTTGTCCGGAGTTTTGGGCTGGGCTGCCATCAGTATGCTGATGACACCCAACTCTATCTGTTGATGGATGGCCATCCTGACTCGGCCCCAGACACACTGACCAGGTGCTTGGAAGCTGTGGCTGGATGGTTACGTAGGAGCCGGTTGAAGTTAAATCCTTCGAAGACAGAGGTCCTCTGGCTGGGATGGGACGATATGGGATTGAGGGGGCAACTCCCATCTCTTGCGGGGGTGCAATTAGTGCCAGCACCGTCCGTTAAGAGTTTGGGTGTAATCTTCGATACCCCCCTCTCCATGGAGGCGCAGATTGCAGCTATAACAAAGGCGGCATTTTTTCATCTCCACCAAGCTAAGCAGTTGGCTCCTTACCTCTCTCGCCCTGACCTAGCCACTGTGATCCACGCGACGGTCACCTCCAGACTGGATTATTGTAACTCGCTCTACGTGGGGCTGCCCTTGAGACTGACCCAGAAACTCCAGCGGGTGAAGAATGCTGCAGTGAGACTCCTTACGAGGTCTTCGCTGCGGGATCACATTCATCCGGTGCTATACCAGCTGCACTGGCTCCCGGTGGAGTACAGGATCAGGTTTAAGGTGCTGGTTTTAACCTTCAAAGCCCTATACGGCCTAGGACCCTCGTATCTATGGGACCGCCTCTCCTGGTATGCCCCACAGAGAAACCTACGGTCTGCAAATAATAACATCTTGAAGGTCCCAGGCCTCAGAGAGGTTAGGCTGGCCTCAACTAGAGCCAGGGCTTTTTCGGCTGCGGCTCCAACCTGGTGGAACGCTCTGTCACAAGAGACAAGGGCCCTCCAGGACTTGACATCTTTCCGCAGGGCCTGCAAGACAGAGCTGTTCCACCAGGCCTTTGGTCAGGGCGCAGCCTGACTCCCTCCTTTGGCAATCTTTACAGAACTTTAGTATGGTTGCCATCAATTTTTATTTTAATTAATTTTTATAATGTTTTTAGAATGTTGCACTATTTTAGTGTTGTTAGCCGCCCTGAGCCCTGCTTCGGCTGGGGAGGGCGGGATATAAATAAAAATTATTTCTTCTTCTTCTTCTTCTTCTTCTTCTTCTTCTTCTTCTTATTATTATTATTATTATTATTATTATTATTATTATTATTATTATTATTATCTGAATACCTAAGAGTACAGTGGTACCTCGGTTCCCAAACACCTCCGTTGTCGAACTTTTCGGTTCTCGAATGCTGAAAACCCAGAAGTAAATGCTTCTGTTTTCGAACGTTTCTCCAAACTTGAATGTGCGACGCAGCTTCTGCTGAGTGCAAGAAACTCTTGCAACCAATGAGAAGCTGTGCCTTGGTTTTTGAACATTTCAGAAGCCGACGGTCTTCCGGAACGGATTACGTTTGAGAACCAAGGTACCACTTGGTACCTTATATATTTGTCTGTGTACAATTATTACTTTGGTGCTCGGTTAGTAGCCCTGGGAAAGGCCTCTTCCACTTATCAGAGAAGATAGTAGTGGGCTGGATGATCTGAATTTGAACAAGGCAGATGTGTATCTTCTCCTTGGTTGGGCACATCTTATGGCAATTGAAAAACCCATTTTAAAAAGTGATACATTTCTTGCTGCATGCTTTACATTGTGAATTTACCTTCCATTTCCTGCAGTTATTTTTTGGGGCTTCTTGGCACATAAAAACAAGAGACACTTGATGTTGACAGTCTTCATGTTGGTTTTACTTAGCACACCAAAGTGACTGAATGGAACAGAGCAGAGAGGATCTGCTAACGGGAGGGGAGGGGAGGGGAAGAGCCCAACAAAGCAATTAGGAAATGGTTGGGCTCTGTGTCACTTTTATGCCGTGCCTTGTACTAATAAACACAGCTGCTGCTTCGGAAGGAGCCTCTGAATTTGCTAGATGTGAGCAGCAACATTCGGCTCTTGCTTTTGCAAAACGAGCAAAAATAAAAGCACGTTAATAAATAAATGGATGTCTGCATCACGCTGCAGCTATGTGCGTTTGGCTCGGCTGTGTTTGTGAAGAGTGCTTTACAAGAGTCAGATGTGAGATTATTCTGGGAAATCTGTGGGGCTCATCGTGTCATCCTCCCTAACACGAGCTGCAGCCAGATCAATCCCAGATCCACTGATGTCAATGGGAGGTTTCGCAACTCACTTCAGTTGGATCCAGAACACATTATCTCAAGGACTGTGCGTTCTGATTCATCTGTGGTTTATGGGTTTATCACGGTGATGTGCTTTCAAAGCACAATGCTATAAGGCAGGGATGGGCAAACCGTTTAGGCCCACGGGAGCATTTTAATTGTTGAGAGGGTAGTCTTGGTGCCACCCCCTGCGGTTACTTCTCAGCCCTCTTCCCCAGATTAGCCTCTCCACCTCACTGAGAGACAGAAAGAGCGAGACTTTGCTTTTTCAAAAGATCTGGGTAAAATTAAGATTCAACAGAATTATTGTGAGCCTTGAAAAGCACCTGGAATTGAAAGAGGAATTGGGAAAGAACAATTTTATTAAATTTTCTGTTTTACAATTTTGAATACCTCATTTAAACATTCTTAAAATATCTTTCCATGGTTCATTCTGCATACCATAAATCCCTGCATATTTTACATAAACTAAACCATTCAGTATTCCATTAGTGCATCCATCAAAACTTATTTACACTGTTGAATTTATCTTAATGCTGCCAACATTTTCAAGTGTACACAATCCCCCCCATATATTCAGTAAACATTTTCCAATCTTTTTAAACGCATGTTCTCCTTCAAGCTTCTTCTTTCAGCTCTATGTACATTTCAAGGGAGAAACATGGAATCACCTCATGACCACTGAGTGTGTGGCAGGGAGGTTCAGAGGCTTCCTGGGCACCAGGGGAAAATCTCAAGGGTGCCATTACACCTAAGGGCACCATGTTGGTGATGACCTCTGCCATAAGGCCAAACTCTCTCTTGCAGCGGTTTTGTGGTGATTTGGATGAGTTGATGCACTATCGTGGCTTGGCACATGAGTTATTTCAGCCATAAATTCACTAGGTGGTCTTAGGAAGACGGGTCAGTCTGCAGGCACCCCGCCTGCCCTGCTACCTCTGCCAGTGCATAGCTGTCAACTTTCAGATTTGAAAATAAGGGATCAGCAGCGCTGGAATAAGGGAATTTCCCGCAAAAAAGGGAAGGTTGATAGCTATGTGCCAGTGGTGCCAATTTCAGGCAAGATCTCACAGAAATTGCATGAGATCTTGAGGAGCGTGTGAGGTCTCACCCTCCTAGTTTGGTCAGAATCAAGTATACACTTCCAGAGTTAATGCTAAATACGTTACTTCTGGTAAATGAGCCACATACCTGTTAGAGGGCCATGAAATTTTGTGTCACTGGCTGTTTAGACTTGCCCACCCATGTACTTTCTGAAACCAAAGGGGTGCATTGGTTGCTGGATGTGATTCCTGCCCCCAGCTCTCCTTCGTATGTCTGCCTTCCTATGTCCTTATGTTCTCATGCTGCAAGTCTGCTCCCTCACAGGAGCGCCACATTGCATCTGCTTGTGCTCTGTTTGTATATAAGCTTGTAAATAAAGCAAATAAATATTTTTTTTTAATGTCCTAAGTCTCAGAGCGCTCTCGTCTAAAGAAAACCAAACCTAATAGTGTTGCCCTGGGATTATTATTTTTTTAACCACCTGAGCAAGCTAGTGGCTGGCAATAAAGCATTATTCCTGCACTGTGCATGACCTTTGTGTTCGAATTGGCTATAACTTGTGCCTGGGGCTTAGTGAAGCAGTTACCCTAATTTGAAAAAAGAAGATATTCAGTGCTTTAAACAGAAGAACATGGAGGGTTGGTTTACAGTGAAGAGAACTCAATATTTTTTTTTGTCAAAGCAGATTTAAGATTCTCATGAATATGGGTAAGAACATCCCATAGGTCTCCCGGACTCTTTTCTCTGAGAGAAACTGATCCTGCAAGGGCTACTCTGAACTTCCCACTGTGTAGGGAAAAGGAGAACAAAACCTCACCAACTCTGTGGCCTCTTAAATCCCAGCTCCTTCCTTCTATATGTACCTTGCTGCTTTGTGCCTTTGATAGTTGGTTGACACACATAATGCATTTCAGAGCAATCCATGTCCTCTCTTATTTCTCTGTTATTACTTCTGATAAGCCAGAGTCAGGAGAAAGAGACTATATTGTTAAGAAAGGAGAGTGCATTCAGGCAAAATCATCTGGAAATGAATGATAATTATGCTTTGCAGAGTTTTTCCTGTAGGTCTAGGAGAGATAATGAAGGCCTGTGGGAGAAAATTAGCCTTTTCATTCGCCTCAAACAGTGAATTACAGAGTAATGGGCCTCCTGTCTGGCAATTAAGGTAGTTGGAGCAAGAGAGGAAGGAGAGATACAGAGATCCGTCAAGGCGACAAGATGAGTAACTTTTGGGTCTTGGATATTCAAGTGCACCAGAAGTTTTAAATCGACAGATTTGACAAGCAAGACATGTGTCAGGAAAAGAGAGCACCAGCCTATATTAAAAATATTTGAGCTCAGGAAGGCAAGGCTGCAAAGAGGATGAGATTGCTCAGGAAAGATTTTTATTCTCTCTTGAGAGGCTTTCTTTTCCCCATGGAAGCCATTTTACATTCATTTACAAATAAATAGGGAGGCACTTATGCATTGAGGAAAGGCATCACCAATAAAGGAGGGCAAAAGAGGATGTGAATTGGCACAAAATTTACAAATGAAAATGTGTATGTGTTGATGCAAATTTAGAAGCAATTACTACAATTTACAGTACATCTCACCATACTGAGGAAAACTGTGGCTAAATCACCTCTGTGTCTGCTTTGTAGGTGCTTTGTGTTGATGGGTCAAGACCCTTGGTTGCCCTTTTTAGGGGGTCTATCTTTAAAGCCGACTTGGGACATGGGTGGCACTGTGGGTTAAACCACAGAGCCTAGGGCTTGCCGATCAGAAGGTCGGCGGTTCGAATCCCTGTGATGGGATGAGCTCCCGTTGTTCAGTCCCAGCTCCTGCCAACCTAGCAGTTTGAAAACACGCCAAAGTGCAAGTAGATAAATAGGTACTGCTCCGGTGGGAAGCTAAACGGCGTTTCCGTGCGCTGCTCTGGTTCACCAGAAGTGGCTTAGTCATGCTGACCACATGACCTGGAAGCTGTATGCCGGCTCCCTCGGCCAATAGAGCGAGATGAGCGCTACAACCCCAGAGTGGTCCGCGACTGGACCTAAGGGTCAGGGGTCCCTTTACCTTTATCTTTAAAGCCAACAAACAGAGGTGGTCCCTCTGATAGCCCTCCAAACAGAGAGATCTCCTCTGTAAAGTCGGACAGCTGGGCACGCTTCAGCTAAAAGCCAAACACAAGTACAAGTAGATTATTAGCTAAGCAGCCACTGACATGATTGACATACCTGTTTTAAAGTGAGTCAATTTGGGTTACTTTGTAAGAAAAGCAACTAACTAACTAACTAACTAACTAATAATAACAATAATAATATCTAATAAAAATAAGAACAGCGATAACAACAATAACCTCATTTTCTATTTATTTACTGAATTGATATCCTTCTCTTTCTCCTGAAGGGGCTCAGGGCAGCAAACGGATACACAATTCCAAATCAAAAACATTCTAAGATGGTTAAACCACTGCATTCTAAAAAACAATTACAATTAAAAACATTCTAAAAGCTGTTACAGTTAAAACGTCATTCCATCCAATGATCTCTGGGTTGCCAGGAACAGAATTCTTCAGCCACCAAATGTCTGAGTAAACAAGACTATTTTCAAGTTCCTCCTGGAAGTTAGTAAGGATGGGAACAGGGGCACTTCCCTAGGGAGGTGAGGGCATTTGCTGAAGGCATGGCTCTGTTAAGTTTCCTACAGGGGCAGATCTACTATGAAACGAGTGAAGCTTCAGCTTCAGGGCCTCTAATCCCAGAGGGGCCCCAGAAGCGACTTTAGGCCACACTGCTTAAAAATATTGGGTCTAGTAGCCCTAATTTGAGTCATACGACTCAAATCGATAATTATTTTTGTTGTTGTATATACAGTCAAACCTTGGCTGTCGAACGCAATCCATTCTGAAACGTTTGACAACCAAGGCGTGGCTTCCCACTGGTTGCAAGAGATTCCTGCACCCAAGTGGAAGCCGTGTCAGACGTCTGGCTTCCAAAAAACGTTCAAAAACCGGAGCATTTACTTCTGGGTTTTCGGCATTCAGAAGCTGAAACGTTCCAAAACGGAGCCGTTCATGAACTGAGGTTTGACTGTATTTTTTGCATTTAGTTGGGAATGATTAAAAACAGCTCCAAGGAATAAATAACAAATAACAAATAAAAAATGGAAATATCTCTGAACTCAAAAGACCTTCCTTTTTCACCAAATGAACATTTTGTTTAACAACAGTGCAACAGTTGCAAAAACTGCCTCTTTGTTTTATACAATTGCATTCTGTCCCTCTCTGTCTGAACCAATTTTTCCATCTAGCCTTCAATTCTTGTTTCTTTCACACTGCGGACTGTGCTACCTCTTACTCAGTTTCTCCCCCTCCTTCCCCCCCTTTTTTCTTTTTTTTTACCATAGTCATTAATCTCCAGCCTGGAATCCTGTCTGATGCTTCTGGGTAATCAAAATATTCTAAATCCACTAAACTCCCCTTATCTGTCAGGGCAGGAGTATCTTCAAAGAATTCCAGCGTGCCGGTTAAGCACGACATGACCTTCCCATGCCTTAATGTGTGCTGCTGGCCCTTACCTTTAATCATAGTGAGATTTCCTAGATGGTCCCCCATCATGACTCTTAAAACCCTTTCACAGCAGCCTCTCAGAGCAGATGTCAAACTCATTGGCTGGCCTTTCCTGGTATATCTTTTTTTAAACTGGAAATAGGAGCAAAAAGCAATGGGGAAGACAAAAGAGATATTTATTATTCCAGTGCATTTCAAACCCTACTGGTCCTTCTTTGAGGAAATTAAAAGAAATAAAGATTCAACATTTAGATGTGCTGTGTTCTCTTTGGCGTGAGGGGGTCCTCACTTTTGTTGCACTGTATATCTTTTTAAGGCAACAGAGACACATCTATATCCCCCTTCTTCATTCCAAGTATTCATGCTTTTCACATTTAAATATCTGTTTCATGTATGATGCTGTGGTTTAGGTTAGGCAATGGCTTGTTTTAGACTAGTGCATCTTACCTACCTTATTTTGCATCTCTTATTCTGGTGGGTTAAGATGCAACAGGGAGCCCAAATCTCAACTTATTCATGAACTCACCATTCTTTTGAAAATAGTCTGCAAAATGAAAGGAACAACTCTGACCTACCATACAGGATTGCTAAAAGCTTCTTCAAATAATCTAGGCAAAGTGCATCGAACACTTGAAAATATGTAGTGCAGATAAATAATCACACTAGCTATCACCACCACCATTATTATACTTTGTTGTTTTTCATACAAGACACCACAATGTGCATCTGTGAAAGTTTCTAATACTGGCCCAAGCAGAAGAGCTATAAACACTCTAGGTTTCCAAACTGGATAGAGTCACTTGATGATTTACCATGTGTCTGATGGTTGTTCTGGTTTTCTTTTACTATTAATCTGGTTTTGAAAGCCACTTTTATGGTTCAACAGCAGTTTACAAATATAGACAATAAATAGTAAATAAGTGAGTGTGTCAAATGCTGTATGGATCCACTCAAGTCTTCTTCTCAATGCTCCTGTTTATTTAAGAAATGGTTACATCAACTATTTTAAATAGAAAAATAGCCTATAAATGTTTCAATACATGGCTAGAGTTGCTGCAGAAAACAGCATCCTAGTGTTCAGGTCCTCCTTCGCACCTACATGCTGTAGAATTTACCTGAAGTGTCATATTGTGATGTCACAATGCGGTTTCTCCATGTCTGTCAACGGCAGCTAATCACATGGAGCAGGGTATGGAGAAATGTTCCATGTCATGGTATCATACCTTGGAGTAATGGCACTTCCAGATGTCCTTTTTACTGTGCATTCATGATGATTTGTGCTGTTGATGCGACTGGGGCAGTCATACATACACAATCTCACTTTCGATACTACTTGCATCTGCAAAGGTTTTGGGGTGGTCATACAGCTTCATTTCCAAAACACGCACAGCAATGTATATTCTGTAATTTCCTGTTGAAATCCTATAACTTTTCACACCATAAATGTGCTGTGGGTAGGAGGTTGTCCCGCTTTTGTTGTTGTTGTTGCTGCTGCTGCTGCACAATAGTCCTTCCAGGCAGCAATAGTGTGGTAGTACTGGGGAATGATTGCAACACAACTAATAAGAAAATAAGAAAAATCCACCACCGATGTACCATTATTTCGCCAAGAACATGTTGCAGAGCATACCTAAGTAATGGTATCTATGTTACAGAGAGAGGTGTTACAAACGCCCGTGCCTGTCCCTCTCTCTGCCAAGCCATGGCAAGAGTGCATGGGATCTCAGACACCCCCACAGGGTCTGTGTCCCTTTCGACACGGCGGAGGCTGTCGTGCTTTAAGAAATATTTGCCTATTTACACCCTCAATCTGCTTGGAGGCACTGCTGGAGGAAGAGGAGTGCCAGGGGAGCGCACCGCCCCGGCAGCGCGATCCCAGTGGGGAGCCATTGCGGCTGCCCCCCGCCTACGCTGGGTGCCACGCCCCAGGACATGTGCCACGCCCCTATGGGTGGTGTGCCACGCCCCTGCGGGCGGCGCACCATGCCCCAAGGATGCGCGCCACCCCTGCCCCCACCTGCTCTCCACCCACCCACCCCCGGTGCCGGAGCATGAAGCTCTGCCACTGCTTGGAGGGGGTCCAGATCTTACAGCATGGCCCAGAGCACTGCAGGCAGTCCTTCCTTCACCCTTGCCAAGGTGGATCTCCCCCTTTCTTCCTCATTCTTCTTCCCAGAAGCCCCTTGCCCTCCCCCAGAGAAGTTACCCTGGCAACCTTCCAAATATTCAGTTTCTGGTCACACCTGGGACAAGGAGTTGTTGATGACCCTCCATGGCTCTCTATTGTAACACTAACAGCTCTACTCTTCCGTCAGCCAACCAGACTGGTTTGCATAAGGCAGCCCAGGAATCCCCTTGCAGCTTATATTCTCTCTTCATATCACAAAGAACACAAAATCCTAGCATTTATTAATTTCCACGGTTTACCCCAAATCTCTAACAGAGGGAATAAAATGTCTGTATAGGGTTGCAGCTCTTGGAGGTGGCCCCATGTCTCCCCCGAAATCTAGTTCCTCCTATTAAAAGAAAGCAGAAGTTGAGAGTGGAATATAGGTTGGCGAATTGTGCAGTAACAACACAGAAGGTCATGAAGATCTGGATATAATATAAACTTTCTCAAAGTTGCTTAATTATTTGCCACAGATTGCCTTGGATCCATGGCAGAGTCATCCCAGATTGAAGTGAAACATGTTGCTCCTCAGTTGCTTCAAAATTTTCCCCAATGAACATGGATATTTGATCTCTGACTGCTCCACTGAATGTTGCACTGAGCCCTTTGTTTCCTTCTGGTTACATTTCAATAGGATCAGAAAAATCCCAGCTCCCTGGCAAACAATGTTTCAGCACATTTAAACTATTAGTTGGAGGATCAAGTATGCCATTTTTGACCCAGATTCAAGTGTTAATTAACCCTCTGTATAATATTCTCATATCTATAACTCTTCTGCTTCAGTTTCTCGCCCTAGGAAGGGTTGACCTTGATATAAGCACTTAATATTTAACTGCAGCAAGAAAGCTGGTGTAAAACATTTATGAATTCTGGATAAATGAATGTAAATACAGGCTCTCTGTTTGACTCATGTTTATGCATTATGCTAATAGGGGATTTAGCATGAATCTCTGTGGGGAAAAGCTGAATAGTCAATATCAATATCTAGTCTGACGCTAAGATCCTTGCAGCGGTTCTGGCAGACAGATAGGTACGCTGAGCCACCCAAACCAGGTCGGATTTGTACAGGGACGCGGACTTATAAAAAATATTGGGGGGGGGGCCGGGAAAGCTCATGAATAATAAATAAGCTCATGAATATGCAAATAAAGTGGCTCCGGCCCTAAATAGGGCAAGCCACGCCCCCCCAGCCAGCCGATTGGCTGGCTGGGAGGTGTGGCCAGTCGGGATTCCCCTGTTCTCGCGGGATTTCCGGCAGTGCCTTGGCAGTGGCGGTGGTGCTGCGAAGCAGCGAGGCAGGAGCCCCCGCCCCCGGGGATTCCCTAATCTCGCGGGGGACGGCCGGGGCTCTCCGATTAGGGCGCGCGGCTGGCTGGCTGGCTGGCGAAGGAGCAGGTGGGGAGGAGGCGGGGGACGGCGGCGGCGCTCTGCTGGAAGGGCGCCCGAGATTATTGGGGGGGCTGAGCCCCCCCAAAAATTTTTTTGAGGGGGCTCGAGCCCCCTCAGGCCCCATTGAGTCGGCGCCTATGGATTTGTATGTCACCGACAGGTGGCAGATAATCTTCATCTTGTAATTGACTGGGCTGAATAGGTCCAGTACATCAACTTCTGCTCTCCTTTCTCTGGATGCGGAGAGGGCAGGGTCCACGGTCCCCATGTTTTATCTACACTCCAGCATTTTGTACACCTTGGGAGTTTGTGCACTGGGTGCGCACTTTGTATTTCATGCCCAGATCCAGAATACAGCATAATGGGTTCTTCTCCGCTTCTCCCCTAGACAGGGTTGTCCCCTCTCTCCATGGATTTTTTTTATCTTTGTTTGGAACCACTGGCAGCTACCATTGGAAAAACCACCCAGAATCACAATTTGCGATAAAGGAAACTCCCCGTTTATGTGCATTCAAGGCATGCATGACTACACGCACACACATCACCATAAACCTAGAAGTGGCACAAAAAGGGGCAAAAATGGCCCTAAAATAGCACAAAAATGGTGCGAAAACAGCACCTAGCAAGCCCAACTACTTTGTTTGGACCTGAAGCACTAAGCGCCTCAGAAATATTTTCATTGATGCACGATGTAAAGGCTTCTGAGCAACACCCTCAGCCAGATGGGTGGGGTATAAATAATATATTATTATTATTATTATTATTATTATTATTATTATTATTATTCTCCTACACCACTGAGACATCATTACCAAGCCCTAACGAATAAGCCAACATGAGATTGATTTCCGAATGTCTGGCAATACTTGTGGAGTAAGCTGCATGGCACACCAAGCTCTGCCCTCCAGGGGTGTAGAAAGGGGGGGCGGTGGGGGCGGCCTGCCCCAGGTGTCATCCATGAGGGGGGTGACAAAAAGGCACACCACGGGGGGGCTCGCCCTGCCACCACCACATGTGCCGGCGGATGGTCCCACTGCCACCACCGCACATGACAGATCACCCCCCCACAGCTTGCCCTGCCGCCCCCCCCAGGTGCACGGCATGGTCGTGCTCCGGGCGCCCATGCAGCTAACTCCACCACTGCTGCCCTCAAGCACCTCACCACTGCTCTATATCCACCAGCGCCTGCAGCCTGAAGCAGCTGTGTCACTCTGCCTAATAGTAGGGCTGGCCCGATTCAGTCCATGGAGAACTCTAGATTGATGCCAAAGTCCTGACTCTTCACTTCCCTTTTTCCTAAACATCAGTGAATACAAGAGATCTAGTTGTTAATGATATGAACATATGCCATTCTTTTCTATGGGGAATGTAAATAACCCTTTCATGCTGATGGATGCTTTGCTAATCCAAGTGGGGGGAAGTAAACAGTGTAGTAAAGCTTGGGAATGGTTTGCTGGTAAGCCTCAATGTACAAAAGAGCTAGTTTTGGCAGAGCCAACGGGCTGAATGCTTGCATTCCAGAAATCTTAGTTACTATTGTCACTGTGGGTCTTTGGAGCTGTTGCCACATCATATGCATCTGCCATATTCTTTAATGCCATGTCAAAAGAACCAGTGCAAAAATCAATATATTTCCTTCACTCAAAGTGGCTTAGATCACTGCACATAAGCTTCCTTGTACAATTACTATATTTCAACCATCCACTTCCTTGTTCTATGTAAAGTCATGGTGCTTATTTGGGTAGTTGGATGTGCTTGTACCGAAACCATTGAAGAACCACGAAAACACAAATTTTCATATTTAATAACTGAATATCAGCCCCACCTCAGTCTTGTTTGGATTTAATAAATATTCCTTGTGACATCTTTTCCTTTGCATTCATAAACTTTTATGAGATTTAATCTAGGTTGTGATTGCTTTCATCCTTTCACCACTTTTAAAGAATATTAATGGCAGAGCTATGATTTACTGCTATTACAAAGGCATAATCTAGCAAAAGTTGCCCTCTGGTTTTAAACCATTATGTCGAGTTGTTTCTATGGTTGGTCTCATTAAGGTTACAGTTTGGCAGCCTTTCATGATAAATTATCAATTTATAATTTCAATTAAATATGTAATATGCAGATGCAGCTTAGTAATTGCTATGAGTTTGTGCCTCCCCCCTCCCCATTCCCAATGGCATGCCTAATCTCATATTCCATGGGTATTGTCACACATTAGGAACTCAATCTCATGTTGGCTCACACATCAGGGCTTCAGGGAATGAATTAAATGCACTATTTTGTTGTGTAGGAATTTTGTTTAAAAATTGTTGCCTTGGCCCTTTGGTGTGTTGCTTGGCTAGCTTGCTCAAGCCACCTTAAACTATAGATGTACGGTACAATTGTCTTCTGATGGTAGCACATGAAGCCAGATTGTGTAGTCCGATCAGAAGGTGAGAAGGCTGCTGGATGGTCTTGGGTTTGAGACAGGGGGTGTCAGGGTTGGGCCAAAGGCAGTAGTCTGGGCTGTTACAGAAACTGAGAAGCAGTCAGAACTAAAGTATAAGTAAGACTGAAGGAGAAAACAGAAGCCAAATATCAGGAGCATGCCATGAATAACCAAGGTACAGGAACACGCCTGAGCTCAGAAAGAACTTGCTGCTCAAGCTAAGCTCAACTACAACAGGAAAAAGCCGTTTTATACACCTTCCTGCCTAGGAAGATCTAACAGGCTGCCTGATAGGCAGTCTGGGGTCTGAAGGTAGCAACACATGGGCCCAGAGGTTTCTGACAGACAAGCTAGAACTGTGAGATCTCATGTTTCTGAAATAGTGAAGACAAGGAGGCACAACAGAGCCAGACCCTCATAGGATTTGAACGCTCTGCAATCCCTCCATCTAGGTGCAGGTTGTATATATGCATAAATAAAACCTTATATCATAAAGACACCACAGTCTCTGCTGTGCCTCATTGTCCCAAAAGGGAACACAAACCCTGGTCAACTGCCTACAACCCCTGGAATCTCGCACCGCTCATGGAGATTGGAGTGGCATGTAATAATATTAAAAGCTCGTATTTCCCACCCCCCTTTCAATCTCTCCCCTGCTTGCATTCTCTCTCCCTGCCCCCATGTAATGAGTGTGATACACTAACACAAAATCCCACACTGTTTTCACTCCTGTTCCGGCCCTTTCCTTGGAATGCTGGGTGAGGGTTGCACATGTCTTTGGGGCCAGAGGTCTGTGAGGTCCAGAGATATGGCTTACTTCAGAGGCCACCTCAAGGCCACATCTTCTTTGTCCTCTCCTTCCCAGATGCTCTTGTGCCTGTTCTGAGGTGAAAGCAGGCAGGGGAACTGCAAATGAGTGCCATTCTGCTTTTTACCTGCTCTGGAGCAATTTGAAGCGTTCTTGTTACGGGACAATAATTTCATCTGCTCTTAGGGTTGCACTTTTATATATATGAACAAACTTCCTCTCTGCAACTAGATTCATGATCAAACAAAACTTTTAAATTAATCTCCTAGATTTCCTCTCCATTCTGGTATCGTCTTTCCTCTGACAACACCAGGATGCTGAAAAAACAGGGACTCGAATGTTCACAGAAAAGAGAGACAGAGCAGAGGCCTTGGCAGCTCTGTAGTGCCCTTCTCAGGTTTCTGTTTCCTTTTTAATGGCTCACACACACCCCTCTCAAGGCCTGTCTCTGATTTTCAGGGCATGACCTTGATTTTACATCAAACATTCTCCTCATCCTGCTGTTGTCTGGCCAGATTACGGATGTTAAAGCTGATCTTTCATTAAAACATTTTGGGTTTTATTGTTTTCCTAAACTAAGACTCATCTAAAACTTTAAAACCCCTATGTTCATCCTTTCCAAAATCTCCCAGACTTTGATTCTTTGTCTCTGACTTAATTATCAGACAGCTGCAAGGTATGATGGTGAAGAGAGAATTTAACTCGGGGAAGAAGCATCCGGTTTAAATCTATCTGAGGAACTACAGCAAATTAATAGCTTTTTTTAATATGCCCGTCTTTTCGTTCATAAGCTAACAGAAACTATTCTAGTTTTCTCTGAAATGATCTGGTTTATTATGACTGAAGCAGCATTTGTGCCGCTATTTATTTGATCTGTCTACTCACTAGGCCATTTGCTAGGCCAATTCTTGCACATCTATCCACAACTTTATTAAGACAGACTTTTGCTGAGGCCAGATTCTTAAGCCCCCTCCAACCAGGATTGGTTTGGGGTGGGCAGCCCTCCTAGCAGTTTTTTGGATTACATGGAGCTCATCCCAAAGAACAACATTGTAAACAGACCCTGAACTGTTGGCACACATAATCCACTCTATTTTATCTTGCTCTCAACACTTCAGCCTGAAATAAAAGAGGCTTGCATTGCTTAAGAGCATTTTCCATGTTAACTGGGTAGCGCTTGTTCCTTAAAGCACAACAAACAATATGACAATTATGACAATGACAACAGGTTCTTCCCTTAATGCCCTCCCAGATGACCTGCTTATTGAACGTTAATCCTGACTTGCTTGCACAAACTTTATATGGAGCTTATTATATAGCATCACTACTTTCCTCCTAGACTTAACTAGGTCAGGCCCCCTCAAGTTGGAAGGAAGTTAAGTTTCTCCACCACATGAACCTGACCAGACACCTGAGCTTGATTCCTTCAAGCTCAGACCATGTGCTTGAAAACGTTTTACCATATTTTGTAACCCAAAATTTCTGCCTGTGTTTTCTTGCTGCTGCATGGAAAAACACATAAATCCGACATTTGGAAAGTTTGTAAGTAAAAACCCCCACCATGTTAACTTACCAAACTGTGTTGTCTATTCTAGGGTAGAAAGGGGAAGCATTGTAAGCAAACTAAAATAGGGTATTTTAAAGGTCTAACTTCCTCTATTCCCATGCTTTGCTGCATGTTTTGTATTTTAAAACCTCTGTTATGGCTCTCTCTTACTGGAGAGTATTCTGCCCCATGTTTGTATCTAGGGATCCAGCAAATTCTTCTTTATTTAACCAATCATAACTGACACATTTTAGTACCAAGAGCTGGTAAAAAGAAAAACGAAAAACCATACCCACTGGCTGCCTGTTCCCTGCCAAGTGTGCTTCAAAGGGAAGTCAAAGGTGATGTAAGAGGAGTGAATCACATAACACTAACAGAGACAACATTAAGTATCAGTAACCTGGTTGGTTTGAATATGCTAGTAAGAATTGAGCAGGGGACTTTTACACATGCAACCAATAGGGATGAGGGAGACATTTGATGCAACACACTTTTAAAAGCAAGCCTGCCTAACTCATGCTTCATGAAACTATATGCAGACCAAAACAGAGTTATCCTTCAGGGCTCACATCTCTCTGAATTTTGAAGTGCAGTTCTCCAGCCAAGTGCCAATGGAGTTACTATGTCAGACTGAATTACTGCTAGGTAGAAAATGGACTTTATTAATAAAACTGAGGAATGGTAGTTATTAATGAAGTTGATGCCAAAGTAAAATTATGACCACTTTTGCCTGAGCTCAGTGGGATTTGCATCTGAGTAGACATGCTTATGTTTGCACTGTAGAACTCGGACGTATCACCTCACAGTGATTCACGCAGCCTCTTCTTGGGGTTCTCTCTCCCTCTCTCGACTCCAGGCTTCAACATGCTGTCACAGCCCCCTGCTAATTGGATACATCTGACATGCGTCGGCTTCTTTGTTTTTTTTTTATAAAAATTTTTTATTGCGTTTCTTTCCATAGGTGAACAAATTTGTTTGGACAACAATATACAAGAAACATTTTCCATATATATAAAGAAAAACATAGAAAAAAGAAAAGATCATTATGAAATTTTTTCAACATCTTTTTGGACCTCCTCGCATCCTCTCAGCATTGCGTTCATCGTTCTAACCAATTCAGCAATTTATTATCTTATTTCCCAACTTATTATACCTTTGTATTTATTATGTTACCAATTTCAAAAATTTATAATTTAATTTTAACACTCTTAATAAACATAATATTTTGTTTCTAATTTGTCTCATTTTTTTTTCCATCAATACTTACTTTATCATTTACTTAAAATAAATTGCAGAAGCATAACGTTTCTTAATCGTGCACAATCTTAACACTCAAACAACTTATAATGTTTTTGCAAATAGTCCTTAAATTTTTTCCAGTCCTCCTCCATTGTTTCTTCGCTCAGATCTCGAATTCTGCCGGTCATTTCTGCCAACTCCATGTAGTCCATCAACTGCGTCTGCCAGTCCTCCAGTGTGGGTAAATCTGGTGTCTTCCAGAACTTTGCGATAAGAATCCTAGCTGCTGTGGTTGCATACATAAACAAGGTTCTGTCCTTCTTTGGCACCTTCCGGTCCACCATGCCCAGAAGAAAGGCCTCTGGTTTCTTAGAAAAGGTATATCTGAATACCTTTTTCAACTCATTATGTATCATTTCCCAGAAGGCCTTTACTTTCGGGCAGGTCCACCAGAGGTGAAAGAATGTCCCTTCTGCCTCCTTACATTTCCAACACTTATTATCAGAAAGATGGTATATTTTAGCCAACTTGACTGGGGTCATGTACCACCGGTATACCATTTTCATAATGTTCTCTTTCAAGGCACTACATGCCGTGAATTTCATGCCGGTGTTCCATAACCTTTCCCAGTCCTCAGACATAATGTTGTGTCCTACATCCTGTGCCCATTTTATCATAGCAGATTTAACTGTCTCATCCTGTGTGTTCCATTTAAGCAGCAAGTCATACATCCTCGAAAGTACCTTAGTCTTTGGTTCTAGTAACTCCGTCTCCAGTTTCGATTTCTCCAACTGGAAACCCACTTTTTTGTCCATTTTGAATACCTCTTGAATTTGAGCATAATGTAACCAATCTCGCACCTTACCTTTTAATTTGTCCTGGCTTTGGAGCTTCCAATTGTCTCCAACTCTTTCAATCAGTTCCCAATATTTTGGCCAATGGGCCTCCATATTGGGCTTTTTTTTAGAAATCTTGGCTTCCACAGGTGATAACCACCTCGGGGTCTTGTTTTCTAATAAATCCTTATACTTCATCCAAACGGCAAAAATTGATTTTCTGACAATATGGTTTTTGAACAATTTATGAACCTTCGCCTTGTCATACCACAAGTATGCATGCCAACCATACACATTATCAAACCCCTCCAGATCTAGGACATCGGTGTTTTCCAACAGGAACCAATCCTTCAACCAGCAGAAGGCTGCAGCTTCATAGTACAACCTTAAGTCCGGCAGGGCAAACCCCCCTCTTTCTTTTGAGTCGGTTAGTATTTTAAATTTTATTCGGGGCTTTTTGCCCTGCCAGACAAACTTAGAAATATCCTTCTGCCATTTTCCAAAGCATTCCATTCTGTCCACGACCTGAAGGGTTTGAAATAAGAATAGCATTTTTGGCAAAACACACATCTTTATAGCTGCGATTCGGCCTGACAAGGTAAGTTTCAATCTTGACCAGATATCCAAGTCTTTTTTAATTTCCAACCAACATTTTTCATAGTTATCTTTGAAAAGGTTTAAATTTTTGGTGGACAAGTATACCCCCAGGTATTTCACTTTTTTAACCACACTTAGCTCTGTCTCTTTCTGATACCCCTCTATCTCTGTAGGTGTCAAATTTTTGACCAAAACCTTAGTTTTTTGTTTGTTTAACTTGAATCCCGCCACCCGACCAAACCATGCGTCGGCTTCTTTGAAAGTTCTCCAAAGGCACTGTTGCAAGGAGCCCATTTGTTTCACACTGAATTTACAGAGTGAAAGTTTTACCAGCTGGAAATCTCTGAACCAAAGCTGTTCTTCCACAAAGAATAAACAAATAGATTGGATCCAGACCATGGAGACTTTCAACTTTTGCGTTAAGGTATCACACTCATTACAGTGGGGGGGTGGGGAGACAGAATGCAGGCCGGACTTGTTGAGTTTCAGTAGCAGATTTAAAAGCTGAGACCATACAAGCTTTTAATATTATTACGTTTTCAGCTGTACTTTTCGCTTAGCTTCCAAAATTGGTTCACATTTTTCCAAGGCTTTGCCTTCTGAAAGGAAGGGACTGGAGTTCAGTGGCAGAGCACATGCTTCACCCAGAAAAGGTTCCAGGTTCAAGCCCTGGTGTCTCCAGACAAGGCTAGGAAAAACTCCTGACTGAAACCCTGGAGAATCACAGCCATTCAGTATTAGGGATCATTGAATCATTGAATTGTAGAGTTGGAAGGGACCCTGAGGATCATCTAGTCTAACCCCCTGGAATGCAGGAATATGCAGTTGCCCCACACGGGGATCGAACCAGCAACCTTGGCATTATCAGAACCACGCTCTGACCAACTGAGCTGTCCAGGCACACACAAAGGAGACATTCATTTCAGTTCGCATTTATCATTATTATCTTGATTTATTATCTGTCTTTCATCATAAGATAATCTGCCCTTCAACAAACATAGTCAATGTGCATTTTCCAAAACAATACGCAAAGCGAAACATAGCCACCCATCAAAATTCACACTTCTCGTTGAATTTTTCAATGCAGTTCTCTAGTCATTCAGTGTAGTTCCACGCGCCACCAACTTCATTTATTTATTGCTGCTCCAGATGATCAGTTTATTGAGCATTTGTCCTGATTCGCTTGCACAAAGTATACACAGAGGTAAGAATGTATCCCATTTTTATGGAGCGCTTGTTGTTATTTGTTTGTGGGGCAGTTCTGCAACGATTAGCATTCATCCTGATTTGCTTGCAGGGTGTTAAATCGTTCATTCCTCCCACACTGTTCGTTACATTTCCTGCAAAGTCCTGCAAAGTCTGTTTCTTTTTTAAAAGTGGATTTGTTGCACTAATCCGCTTGAATTACGCAAACCTAAATTTCTGGTATGTGCTTGAAGCTCTCCTGCAAAATACTGGAGGCACTTTTTGTTCTCTCTCAGACCTTCAGCAATCATTCATTTTAAGGTGGCTCAAACTGTGCTTCCCTGCACCTGGCCACTGTCAGTATAGCTGCCTGCCTCTTAACTGATTCAGTACCAACTCATAAAAGATGCATGAACTTTACAAAATTTAGACCGCCTCTCATTTATTCCAGCTACGAAAGAGAGACAGTGATAGTTTTGTAACTCTCCTAGGATGGGAAAAAGCAACCTCAGCTTCAAATACACTGGTAGCATATTCAATATAGTACTCATGTACCTGATACCTACCAGAAGACATTGTTGAGTGGTGTGTGGAGCAGCACATTTTAGCAACTGGGAACAAGAGCAGAAAGATCAAATCCCTCTCCAAAAAGTTCATTTGGTTCAGCGCCTCACTGTCTCATGATCTTTTTAAATCACCTGATTTTTTGCAGTCGAGCCTGTAAAAAGTGTAGTAAATTCATTACCATCTACAATCAAAGAGTGCCCACTAGGAGTTAATTTTTCATGAAGATATAGTACACAGCATACCAAAGTTTCAGAGAAGTGGCAGTTGCACTCAGTCCATATTGTTTTGTTTTATCACTCACCCCACATATTGGAAATGCCAAATGTGTGTGATATGTTGATTCCCCTTGGGTAAAAAAGGAAGTGTCATGGAGCCCACCAACCCTCTGAACCCTCTGATTTTTGCCACTGCCTTCCTAGCTAGTGAGATGCAGGGAAGTTCACAGCCTCTCAGGAGATTAACTTGGAAACTGGAAAACTGCCAGCTTACTCTCGCTGGGAGAAAGACTCAGCTCATCTTGCCTTGATATCCTGCTTGCCCAACCCTTGTAATGTACAACCTGAAGAGCTTGGCTCTTGGGATATGTTCCTGAGGGTGTTCTGGAACCATCCTCCAGGGTCTGAATTAGAAAGGTTTTCTTTTATTTTTTATGTGAGGAAGGAAGGTATGTGAGAAAAGGGGAGGGGTTAAAACAAACAAAAAAGTGCCTAAATGAGGGGCTAAACCACGGGTAGGCAACCTAAGCCCCAGGGGCCGGATCCGGCCCAATCGCCTTCTAAATCCGGCCCGCAGACAGTCCAGGAATCAGTGTGTTTTTACATGAGAAGAATGTGTGCTTTTATTTAAAATGCATCTCTGGGTTATTTGTGGGGCGTAGGAATTTGTTCACCCCCCCAAAAAAAAATAGTCCGGCCCACCACAAGATCCGAGGGACAGTGGACCGGCCCCCTGCTGAAAAGGTTT
This sequence comes from Podarcis bocagei, assembly GCF_964188305.1. Classification (NCBI taxonomy): domain Eukaryota; kingdom Metazoa; phylum Chordata; class Lepidosauria; order Squamata; family Lacertidae; genus Podarcis; species Podarcis bocagei. Next base: position 61,677,463 of record NC_138127.1, on the reverse strand, counting down.
GCTGACCCTTGGGCTAAACTTTCCACACATGGTGGACCTGAAGGGTCTTAAAAAGGTTTAGCCGCAGTCAAAGCTATTATACATCATTCTATCCTTATCTTGGGTAGCAGGAGGGCAGATGACCGACAGCTTGAGAGAGCCCAACCAATGGGAAGGCGACATGAGAGACTAGGCGTGTCCTGTGCACAAAAAAAATGGAGCTTATGGGCTGTTATTGTTCTGACTAAGCAGGAAGGAGGGGTGAGAATCAGCCCTTTTGCCAGAGCTAGTCTTTGTCTTTGTGGATTTGGAGGAAAAATAAATGCTGCACAAGTCTTGTGGAAATTTAGTCCTTGGTCTATGGAGGTTGGCAGGGTCTGTGCAGAAATGTTTTCGCATGAGGTTACTGACATCTATGTAGGTGACCAGAAGTGAACTCAGAGCATAGACAAGTCCTATTTTTGCTTTTGTCATCAATAGAAGTCTTTAATTCCAGGCATTATCTTGCCTGTGTTTATTTGAGTCAAGACACTTTTATTTTGATCTATTATTTAGAGGCAATCATGTTTATTAATATTTTGAAGTTGTACAAAGCCCCAGATGCCTCATTACACAGTCAAACAATAAACAAGTGTGCGTTTAGTACATTTGACATAATCCATAAAGAAACCAGTTTATTGTATTAAAAGATTAGATACGCACACTGCCTCTGGCTGAGTTCACGGCCTAACAATATCAACTACTTGCCAAAGACCCCTGCGATGAGCAGGATCTTATTAGGAAGCCAAGTTTGGTAGATAAACTCATGCTGGGAAATCAGTATAAAACAGCATCTGAGCATGGAAGGGGGGGAAAGAACAAATTTAAGTATTCATCGCACATATTAAAATATGTGGATTTACATAATCAGCACATTTCACCTGCCCCAGCACCCCGCAGATCTTATTTAGAGTGAGGCAACACCCCTAAGGCATTGTGTATCCTAACTCCAGGGATAACCCTGCTTTATAAGCAAACACCTGCTTTTCCTTTGGTTCAGGTCCAGCCACAACACAACCTAGAAAATGGTCTAGAAAATAGAAATGAGGTAACTGTGAAATGGAAAAAAAGGAGAATGAAAGCAAAGGGACTCTCTGTAGCACTAATGTACATACACAACAGGGGTATCAGGTCCATTAATTGACTGGTTGATTAAAAAAAATACTTATATCCTGCAATGTCATAAAAAATATCAAAGCTGTTTACTATACAATTTTTAAAAATCACATAAAAACTAAAACCACAGATCACTGGCTAGCTAATACAGAAATGTTTTCCTTCTGATTTGAGTCTGGACATCTGTGGGTGAGAGACCCAGGTTCAAATCCTGGCCAAGCAATGGCACCCTGGCCATCTCCCTCGCACCATTTTTCTTGACCTGATCTATGCAAGCCAGTGGGAATTTGCTTCTAGGCTCCATAAGCAGGGGAAAAATGTTGCTTGTCTAAGCATTCTCTATTATTGCAAATGCTTTTTGAATTTATCTATGCCCGGGGCATAAATAGTTCTTCATTTCTGCAGGGTACGTAATAACTCTGGAATGTAGTAAAAGGGAGGGACGGCGAGTCTTGTCAGGAGGAGAAACATTCATTGTGTGCACGCGCATGTGTATATGGACAAGGTTAATACCTCAATGGAATCATCTTTTATTCCTCTGCTAGCATCTTTCATTCTCCAGTAGTTTCAAGCACAGTCAAACTCCCACTTTGGGTTTAGATGCAATCATCTTTCTATTATAGGAAGGCTTCATTGTGTTTCCAAAGACCTAGCCAACAGCATCACTTCGAGACCTTGGATTGCTGTGAATTCTGATGTGAACTGACATGAGCCACACCTCCTGGACTAAGGTGTGGATTGGGACCAAATTGCCCTTCAAATTTCACACTTCCCTGATTTTTGCAATATAGATCTTGGCTAAAAAAAGTACCAAAGTGCCTTAAAATGTGTATTTTAGGATAAAATATTGTTTAGAGATGTGAACATTGAGATAAAATGCAGCCTTAAATGTGTTTTGTAAATGAAAATGTGTATTTTCTTGTGGCATTTAAAAAAATATTCCAGTGATTTATGTGGAAACCCAGACGAAATGGACTTGTGAATGAACAGGTATGAAATGGACACAGATCAGAAATTGATTGATACATTTCACCTCTCCTCCCAGGTAGAATCTACACACATATAAAAAACATTTCGAAAAATACATCAAATTTCGCATAGCTCACTGTTGCCATCTATTGTCACATTTGTATACTGCGCTTTACAATACATTAAAAACGTTTTATTTGTGGCTGTATAGCTGAGTCCCCAGCTACTGCATTTAGATGCACTTTTGATGTAGCAGAAATGCAGTTGGATAAAATAAGATCAGATTGGAAAACCACTTAAGAAATTATTAATAACTATTCACAGTGATAATACTGCTAGCTTGCAAGTGAGATAAATTGGTTAACATTCACAGCCTTGCACTGATGCCTCATGGGCTGAGGCATAGTAACCAAGAGCATTTTCACATGTGACTCTCAAAAAGCATGTGAGTCTGGAATGCAGTTCATGTGAAAGTTCCTGCAGTTGAAGCCAATTGACTATTGGTTCAAAGCAATGTAACTTGTTTTGTTTTATTTATTGGCATAGGACATTGTAAAAACCTACTTGAACATTACTTCTGAATATACCCTCTGAGTCAGTTCAGTTAGCCAACCCAGAACCTCACTCTTGTGGTGGCCTGAACTGCGAAGGGCTTATTTCCATATTGAAAACCTCACATGTGATGCACATGAGATGATAACATGCGAAATTTGACTGGTTTATTCCAGAGATGGGTCTTGCTAGATGACAAAGATCTGTGGATTTGCATGTGCTACAGAGGCGTCACTCAATAGAGGGAGAAACCACATGGTGAGTGACTATGTAATCGGCACTGGGCATGTTTTCGGGTTTCATTCAGTGTTTGCTGCTGATTTCAGATAGAGGTGCCCCCAAGAGATCACTGAGTTTCTTGGCAAGTCAATTTGCACGATGAGCTGGAAAATACTGCTGTTTCTGCCAAAATCCACACAAAGGGCTGAGACTTAACAATGCTGCATCAGCAGCTCATAATCAAGTGAATGCGCAGTTGATTGTTTATTGAAATGGGGTTGGGGAGGAGTTCAGCTCAAATGTATAACAAGCTGATCACTGAGAGGTGAAAACTTGATTTTTAACTTGAACAGTAAATCTTTCAATTAAACCTTAAATGTGATCATGTGCCCCCTTCGAGTTACAAAATTGCATGTGCGTAACTTGCAGAGCAAAGCAAAATTCTATTAAATGATAGAAGGCAGCATAAGGGAATTCTGTGAAATTTATCTCACAAACTATCCATCACACACACATTATCTATCCACACACACAACAAGTGTGAGAGAAAGTCTCTAAATATTTGTGTGCACCTGCACACAAATGTTAACATGAATGGAGTAGAAGATCATCAAGATTCTGCCATCGCATACGATGAGTTATATGAAAATGTATACTGCATGCTTCTTAGAGATCTTGATGCCATGGGTCTCTCTTCCATGGAAAATCTATCTGTGCCTGGGATTGCCACATTCTAGAAACCGTTTGTTTCAAAATGCAGCTGTATATTCTAAGTAAAACTGAGCAGTGTACAAAATATAAAAGAAAAAAATTAAGAGCCAGAGTCCAAGAAAGCTTTGGTAAACATATACTGTATATTTTAAAGAAGTGTTTAAAGATCATTCCTGTCTCTGCCTCACAAATCACCTGAGGGAGGGCATTCCAGAGGGTGGATGCTATCACTGAGAAGGTCCACTTTGGAATTATGAATTTATGAAACTCTCCAAGATTTCAAAGTTGCTGAAGAGTCAAAACATGTCTGGCAGTTTTAAAATTATTAATGTTTCTGAAACATTTGTTTAACTATAGACCTGGATGAATTTTAGATTCATAGCATTTTTTCCATATTTAAGCTCCTCCCAATCATATCAAATCAGAACAGCAATTGGGAAACCTGATCTTGAAACACTGGAAAAATAAATACAGTCCAACAATCCGCCAAGGGGCCGAAGACATGCCCTTTCCCGCCACGTCTGAACTGGCTATGTGATTGAACCAGCTAGAGGCAGGAATGATGGTGGTTGTTTGGTTTCTACCTTCTTGATGGACACCAGAAACTATCCTCCGGAATTCCTTGCTGTCCTTTGCTTGAATTGCCCTGAGCAGATGATGCCAATGGCCTTCGTAGAAAGATTTCTTTTTCTTATGGAAGAGCTCTGAAAGATGGTCTTTCATGTTTAGATATTATTTTAAGTGGCTTGGGTTCTTCCTGGATTGAAATAGCTGAAATGCTTGCCTCAGAAGATATTTCTCATGATGGCATTCTTTGTCAAACCATGAGACAGCTTGATGTGTTTGCCTGCTCACGGGTCTCATACTGCCTGTGTATTTTAGACTGCAGAAGCAAGATGTTTACCGAAGCTATCTTGACACTCAGTGCTTAGCTGACAAAAGGTTGTTGTTGCCAGTTAAAAAAAAGCAGTCCCTCGATGGCAGGGTGCGGTCTTTTACCACCTACTATGTTTCAAACACTGTATGAGGTCAGGAGAAAATCTGCTCCTATTTCCACACACACACACACACACACACACACACACACACACGTATACATATACAGTGGTACCTCGGGTTACATACGCTTCAGGTTACAGACTCTGCTAACCCAGAAATATTTCCTCGGGTTAAGAACTTTGCTTCAGGATGAGAACAGAAATTGGCCTCTGGCGGCGCGGCAGCAGGAGGCCCCATTAGCTAAAGTGGTGCCTCAGGTTAAGAACAGTTTCAGGTTAAGTATGGACCTCTGGAACGAATTAAGTACTTAACCCGAGGTACCACTGTATATACATACCATTTTCAACAATCATTTAACATATTTTCTTATCTTATACAATATTTTGGACTTCCATCAACCACCTCTGAAGATTTTTCAGTCTTTATCACTTAGTTTACATTTCTTAATTTCTCTATTACTTTTAATCATCCTTAACTAATAACTCTCATCATAGCATTCATTGCAATATTTTGTACAAAACTTCTTGCAGTCCTACTAGCGTAATCTGTTTATTACAATTGCTTTTCAAATAGTTCAAATATTTACTCCAGTCCTCTAAGAATCTCTGGTCCCGCAGGTTTTGGGTCCTTCCTGTCATCTTATCTAATTCTGCATAGTCCATTAATTTCACTTGCCACTCTTCTTTCATCGGTAATTCTTCTTGCTTCCATTTCTGTGCCAATAATATTCTTGCTGCCATTGTTGCACATAAAAACAATTTGCTATCCTGAAAATCTGCTCCTATTTCCAACTCTGAGCTTGGAGTTGGAAACAGGGGCACAACACAAGTCCCCCCACTTTTAACAGCTCAGAGCTGGAGGAGGGCAGAAGCTTGAAATGGCTGACCAGAGGAAATGGAAGCTTGTTAGCTTGTACCACATGTGCCCCTGAAGGGCACTTTGAGCTGAAGAGGGAAGGAGAGACGTGGTGCTCTTACCACTTCTTAACTTTTATGAAAGGTTTTTGATAGTTTTGTATATTTTCTTCTTTTTATCAGTCTTGGAAGTGAGCGAGATAAACAGATCCAGCAGATCAATTTATCTTCCTGATATGCAGACAAAAAAGAGAGAATAAAAAATGTTCTGTTCCTTGTTTCGAGGCCTGTGCCAAGCTTATGTCCAAGGGAGGAGTACTTTTATATCTTATCTGTATATTGTTAGTACGTGGGGTTCCGACTGCTCTGCCAAACCCTGGGGGTTCCATGGAGCCTTATCAAAGGTTACATCAGCCTTCACCAAGCTTGTGCCCTCCAGGTGCTTGCTAATTAATTAATTAATTAATTAATTATCTGACTTTTGCTCCTTTGGAACTCAAGGTGGCTTATAAATTACCTCTCCCATCAGCCCCAGACAGTTCCTGAAAACCAGCTTGTCTACGGTTACTAGACTCTTTCCGCACAATGGCAGCCACAGACTATAGCACATGCCTTTATTTGTGTGGAGTAATGGCTCTGTGCATCCTAGAATTTATCTATAAGAACATTTATAGGAACATGCCTATTTCGATACAGAGGTACCTTGGGTTAAGAACTTTGCTTCAGGATGAGAACAGAAATCGTGCTCTGGCAGCGCAGCGGCAGCGGGAGGCCCCATTAGCTAAAGTGGTGCTTCAGGTTAAAAACAGTTTCAGGTTAAGAACGGACCTCCGGAATGAATTAAGTACTTAACCCAAGGTACCACTGTATTATAACTTCTGTATGTTTTAAAGTAGGGTTGTAAATCTTTCTTTTGTAAATTATCTTTTGTAAAGCCTTTTGAGGTGTCATTTTGTTTTGACAATCAAGCGGCGTATCAATTTTATGAAATAAAAAATTAAAATCTCTACACCACTTTTCAGCCCAAACAAAGCCCCCCCCCCCCCCGGTTTACAAACAATACACAAAACAATAATGTCATTAACGTTGCAGTCCTATAGTGCTTGGGAGGGTGGAGAAGGTGGTTCACTCTGCTGTCTAAAGCCTTCCTGTTCCCCTGACATGACCTTGGAATGGCGGGGAGGAGAATGCCAGCCCTGTATCTCATGTGCTTCCCCCTGCTCCCATTGCTCCCAATTCTCAGAGTTCCCTATGAAGAGAGACTGGTTGTTAAACCACTCTGGGAATGTTCACACTGGGAGGGGAATAGGGGTCTGCTAACAACGCTCAGCACCCTTAACAAACTGCAGATCCCATAATTCTTTGAGGGAAGCCATGATTGTTTCAAATGATACCATAGCACTTTAAATGTATGGCCTGAATGTGGCCTAAATCTCAGCTAGCCCTTGAGTTCCATAGGCTTGGGCCCACAACACTGACTAAAGGAATCTTCCATCTCCCTAACTCAGTGTGTTCCTGGGCCTTATGGGGAACGGAACGTCTGCACACGCCTCCTTCAGGCATCCCTTTCCCTCTCTCCTCTGTGCACCGCAACTTGCTAGCAGACATCCATATGCTGATCAGCACATCTGGAGGGCTGGATGGATGTGTGGAAGATGCATATAGACCTCCCCATTCCTTTTGTCAGCACATGCAAACTGAAAAGTACATGCGGTGGAGAGCTGTTTCGAGTCCTCTCCTTCACCCAGGGAAAAAAATAATAATATCTTAAACAGAAACAGAAAAAGAGAGCAACTGAAAAATACAACCATGAGGTCCGAAAAAGAAAAGGAAAAAAAGACATTTAAAATGGAGCAAGTTCTTCAAAGTAAAACAGAAGCAACAGTGTTGAAAAGCATTTAGCCCTCCATGTCCAAGGCCCTCAGAGCAGGAAGGTTTGACCACACTGTCAACTGCTGACAGTCAGCAAGCCTGAGGGGGGTCCCTGCGAAGGGATTTCGGTAATCAGGACTCCACTAGTAGAAAACGCTCCCTGTGGCTGATAATAAAACCTCCAAAGAGAGCTAGTTTCATTTGATAGCTTTAGAGGTGATCAGTGAGGTTCACAGGGGACCAGGCACTCCTTGACATATCCTGGGGCTAGACCCTTTAGACTGAACTCTTATGCATAGTTATCCGAGTAAGCCCCACATAGGGCTTATTTCTTAGTAGACTTATTTAGGATTGCACTATTAGAAATTTAATGTTTTTATATGTGATCTTCAGATGAAAACTGATATAGAAATTTCATTAACAATAATAAAAAAACAACAATAGGTTGGCTAAATTACTGCTTAAACAACTATGCCTAAATGTACAGAACTGGAAAACTTGATGTGATTGTGTGTATGGATTTTTGCAATTTTTGTTTCGTAGTTGTTTACATGAGCAAGTGAAGGTTGGTATGGAGCAAGACGGTATGGACAGAAGGATATCAAATGTTTTCATTTGCATCTAAGCTTTCTCTGTTTGTTTGAAAGGAATCTTTAAGGACAAGTAAACACTTAACCTTTGTAAAACAGGGGAAGAAATTGTTTTCAAATTCTATCTGAAGCTGTGATCAAAATATACCTCATAATATTTGTATGTGGTGAAACCATGTGAAAATGAAACTCTGTTAGGCAAAGTTAATAACAATTACAAAGGAAATTACAGTGTTATCTTCTAGCATTACAAACGTGGAGTATTATTTGGTTTTGTGGTGGTGGTTTTTAAGTAGGTGAAACTCAGAGATATGTAAATCCTTGTGTACCCACTTGCTAACACTTGCCTTTCTGGAAATAACTAATAAAAGGAAATCTAAAGATTTTCTGTTTGATAATAATTGCATTTTTAAAGCAAGTATTATTGCTTTAATTAATAAAAGCCAAGTTCCCCCAAAGCAGTGAGGCATTTCTAGAAGACTAAGCTCCTCCTCCCATATCCTGTAGCTGCTCAACAGCTTCTCTCCACCATGTTATTGGTGCTCGAGTAATACAGCTGATCAAAATTGAATTACATGTCACCTATATTATTATTATTATTATTATTATTATTATTATTATTATTATTATTATCACTTTTTACCCTAACAGGGACTCAAAGTGGCTTATATAGAACTTAGGAAAAAACCAGAATCAATTGTTTCAAGTTATTCAGAGGAAAGCCAAGCTATAAAGTGCTTCTTAGCTATATTTAAGCCTCTGTACACATTGCCATTTACTGTGGCTGGCTTTTGAATCTGTGTACAAATGCTGTTACCCAGAATGCTGAAATATCCTGTGTTTTCTTGAGAAATAGTGCTGTTTTATAGGGCTGCCAAAGCTCAACAATTTTCAGGGTGTCCTGGTTTTCACTCTTTGAAAAATGGGCAGCCCTATGTTTTATGCATTTGCCCTCAGAGCAGCTTCACTCTGAAAGGAAAAAGTGAAGCCACATTCACTTTGCAGTTAAGCTGAGGCATGTACACTTGAGACAGCCATGTGCAGGTGACAACACATGCACAGATAACAACTTCATGTGCAGGAGTTTGGGGGGTGGGTTGTAGGGGCAGGGAAACCAAGTAGATAACACACATAAAAGGCATTCCTGCCCTCTCTCTGGTGTGTACAGCAACATGCAAATACAATGTGAAACTCAGCAGGCGGCAAACCACCGCACTGCGTTTTTAAGCCATTAATGTGCACCTAGACTAAGTGACCACTTTAAATGAGATGCAGTTGGGACTGGTTCCTTCCTCCCAGCCCTCTTCATTCATAAACACTCATTCAAGAAAGCCAAGCTAACCCCCAGCTGTGGCCTCTTTCTGTTGGCTCTCTGAGCAGAGAACTTCCTTGCAACTTGGTTCTGGCTATAGAAGTCACAGCTTACAACAACTGTTGCTTTGATGTATTTCACTGGTTTAACCAATATATGCAAAGAAAAGAAAAAGTAAAGCACAAAACAAACATGAAGAAAGTAAGAAATCTAAAAGAAAACACATCATTTCATTTTATAACAATATCCTCTGCTCACAGAAGTTACAAACAGAACCATTTTCTTTTAAGTGAATTACAACAGTCTCTACTTTTTCTGCTATCCAAACCAAATAAGCTGCTTCGAAGCCCCAACTATCAGCTGACTGTCAGTGCTGCAAATCACAGCCCTGGCAATCAGCTGGGATTGGCCACAATAGGTAGATCCCCACTGAGACTACATCAAGAGTGCAGGTGGTATCCAATGTTAGTATGAGAGATGTCCATTTGCAGCATGAAATTCCCCCTCTCTTATCTACTGCAGCCTCCTGCATGCTCTCAATAACAGCTCTGGAAGGTTTGGGGTCCAACCGGAGCAGAATTGGGGGACATGTGATGGAAGGAGAGGAAGGCGAAATCCCATTGTCCTAGCAGAGTTCCACTCACAGAGCATTGGCTACAACCCTCTCCCTTACTGGGTGTTTTGGACCAAATAGAGACAGCCCCATTGTTGCCGTGAAGTCTCAAACCAGACCTCTGAATGAATGGTGTTGGTGCAATAGTCAGAGGGTTGAAGTAGGACCTGGGAGACCAGGGTTCGATTCCCCACTCGGCCATGAAGCTTGGGCCGGTCACTACCTCTCAGCCTAACCTACCTCATGGGGTTGTTGTGGGGATTAAATAAGGAACAGAAGAACTATGTAAGCCACCTTGAGCTCCATGGAGAGAAAGGTGGGGTATAAATGCAACAAACAAACAGCATTAAAGGCCCCCAGAACTATTGTCCTGGGGTCCTTCAACACCACACCAGAGACCACTTCAGCCATCTCCATCAGTGAGACCACTGGGCAGCATGGTGGTCAGTACAGCAGCAGCATCCCCTGTTTGTCCAATACCAAGTGCAAGCCCACTAAATTTGCCCCAAGATCAAAAGGTTTCCTGGTAAATTAGATGGAACTCCTATGGAAGATGACACCCCCGCTCCTCCAGCCTGGCCTGGGGCTGCACCAAGTATCTGGGTGGACACAGCTCAGTTAGATCACACACACCCAAGTCTATGATACTTGCCATGTGGCCCCTTCATCCATGCAGGGGTATCTTACCCATAGAGGCTAGTGGCGCAGGGCGCCAGGGCGCCAAATTCTGGAGGGCGCCAGGGAAGAGGTGGAAGCTGGATGTGGTGCCTCCCGGCATCAGCTCGCTGCCCTCGCCCGCCTCCGCGCCCAGAGCCTCCGCCTGCAGTGGCCACCATGGCATGAAGTGGCCAGCTAAGCCGGGAGCTGCCGCGCCCAGACTCCGCCTCTTCCCTGCCGGAGGAGCTGCCCTCCAGCCGCTGCTCCCCTCCTCCAGCCACGCAAAGCTGGGCATGTTGCCAGTAACGCCGTCCTCCCTAAAAAAGGTTGGCAACTCTGGGAAACGGGGGGGGGGCACTGCGGTGCCGGATATGCTTAAGACGGCCCCCCATCCATGATCACAGATGCTGACTTGTTACTGACCTTGCTCCCTGATAAGGTAGCAGAGGGCTTCCTTTATTCTGTAGAGCCAATTCATGTCTTCCTTTCCCTTTAAAGAAAGTATCCTAGACTACCTGTCTATGAAGTTGTCACATCTACTTTTTATGATCTTACGTCTGACCACATAAAAAAATCGAGAAGGCAAAGGCTCAGGTGACCTTTTCATTTGGGTATGTGAAATAGTTATCTTCAGTGCTTTTTTTTTCTAGAAAAAGAGGTGCCAGTACTCACCATGAAGTTGTCACAGAAAGTGCCACACTTTTTAACAACAGAAAGAGGTGGTGGCACTGCGTACCCTTGAGTACCTCCTGGGGGGAAGCACTGGCTTATACACATTTATTTTTCCTGCAGACTCCATATATAAATTGACTTCCAATGGAAACAGGCATATTATATGTTTTATGGCGACGGAGGATAATTGCAAATATTGCAGAATAAAATAATATTGGAAATTCACTTGGGAAACTTCAAGGTTTCCTCACACGCCAGCTGGTTCTTGTGTAGTGCCATGTAAATAATAATGAAATGAAACAACCCCAAACTGCCATTGCCAACTTGATGTCAGTGTTTTATTAGCAGCTTCCCTATGTGACAATGTGCCCAGCACAGCTTGTATATGTCTGTCATCCTCCCTCGGTGCTTGTTTTGCGTACCTTAGGGGTGCTAGTCAGAAATGAGAAGACTACGTCAAAGAACACACATATTTTTGAGAGCTGTGGTTGTTATGGTTCACACATGTACAGAAGACTCTGGAAAAGGACATTGTAGAACTTTGTTTTTCTTTTGGTATCACACATTGTGCTAAATACTGATCTTAAGCAAATCCATAAAGTGTTAAATATGACACTTAGGGTATGTACACATTAGCTTAAATCACAGCAAGGTTGTTTTTCTCCACTGTGCTTCAAGCCACATTTGCACAATGTCATGCATATCAGGGAGGAGCTAAGGATGTCTTCACCTCACACGCATGAACTTTTTGGTTTCTCTGTCCCCTAACTCCTATTAATGAAGCTGTTATCTGCATCTGTGCATGTGTGACAGCTTTCTCAAATGGCTTAAGTACGAAGTGAATGTGGCTTCAGTTTTCTGGTTAGTTTGAAGCTGGTTTGAGAAAAATAACCACCTTAAACAGTAGTCTTTCTCAAGAAACTATAGGATTGCTACAGATGATGTCATGTGTATTCAGCTTCAGAAACTAGCAGTGGGCGCGCACTGGATGTGGAGTAAGTGGTAATGTGAACATAACTTTTCCTAACGTATGAAGCAGATTCCTGTACACACTATACATCTCTGAAGGATATTCGTATCACATTTCTGCCCTCAAAGAATTCCAGGCACTGTAGGTTACCCCTCACAGTTGCAATTCCCAGCACCCTTTACAAACCACAGAATTCTCTGAGGTGCTTTGAATGTGCTTTCAATGTATTGTGCGTATGGAGACGATTGCATGGGATATTATTTGCAAGTGCCATCAAAATGCAGGATAAGAATGTTTGAAAATAGAAACAAACAAAAACAGATAGAAAATAGAAACATACTGTACAGATATAAATATAGATATAAGTATTGCAGGGGAATGAAAGCTTTTCCTCAGACTTGAAAATTAAAAGTTAGTATTAGATCGGAATGCATTTTTTCCTTGTTTCTTTGCTTTTGCATGAGATGTTACAACAATGTTTCGTTGCATATTTTTTTCATTCTAGTATGTTGGTTGGAACCTAACTTTTGGTTCTTGTAAAAAATTCTATTTAAAAAATGCATCCAATAAACATAAAGTTTAAAGAGGAGGCTGCCATTTGTCTGTAGCACTTCATCACACTGGTTGTGTCACTCCCTTCTTTGTGCTTAACTTTCATAAAATGGGAATACTCTTACTTTTTTTCCAGAAAGACACTCTGATCTGGGTGCCTTTGAACCTCCAACACTGAGGAGTGAACCCCAAGAACAGGTGATTTTGAGCCTTCTAATAGAAGGAAGCTCCAAAGCTGAGGAATAAAGAATAAATCTTGGCAAACTTCTGCTATTTCATTTGGCACCTGGAGTTCAGCAAGAGCCTCTTCTGATTTGTTTCTCTGCATGGTGAACATGCAGCCAACATGTTGGCCGTAGAAGTTTGTAAGTCTCAGGTATGTCAGAATTGTGCCCCAGAATGCTCAAGAAAGAAAAAAAGTAAAAGCAAAGCAAACACTAGAGAAGATATGGAATTTTGAGAAGGTGCCAAGGGCACCAGTCACAAAATGGTGGCTGCCAAGGGAAGGAGGAACCCCAGGGATCCCTACTGTCCAGTGTCCAAACGTTCACAACTCGGACTTCATTCAGTGGCTAAGAACACTGGAGCAGACAGGTTAGCTCATTTCACACAAAACCTGCACATTTTGCTCCATAACTTTCTTTCTAGGAGAGCTTGAGATTTATTTAAAAAAGAAAAGAAAGAAAGCTCAGATTCCAGGTCCCTCCTGGAGACACCAATGAAGGTTTTTGTGGGCACCATGACACCACAGGCCCTAGGTTAACAATCTCCACACTAGAATACCGGCACAGCATATCTCAACAACCTGTCATTTTAAACATTTTGCATTATCTCATTTCTCTGTGCAATTTTCCAGGACATCCCCGTGCATCCCATTTCAGTTGTTGCTTTTACGGCTGCAAGGTATGTATGTAACACATGTATTTATATCATTTTATCACTCTTTGGAAAACTAGAGGGTAAAAAAATGTCGCATGAAAAGTTACGAAATCTGCGAGTTTGAAGCATTTCAGGCTGCATCAAGAGCCTTTATTCGTCCTCGGGAAAGCAGAGCTAAGTTTAGGAATGGAACAGGCCAAGCCCACGAAACCAGACAGGCATGTTTTCAGAACTCAGTCGAGGAGAGTGCTGAAGAAATGCACGTAACAGCCAGGAGAGCAACAGTTCATGCAGGCAGTATTTCATGTGAATTCCTCCTTTATATCTTAGAAGGCTGGAAGGGGCTTGGCTGCCTACTTAGCATCTGTCATCCAGAGGATAGTATGCTAAGAGTAGAGGAAGTTAAGTGTGCATCATGCCAGAAACACAGCCTGTAGATCTTGAAAAGGATTTGGCAAAACATACCCCTTTGGCTCAACCATGGCACCTTCATGGAAATGGCCATAAAGAGCTGCCAGCTCTGAATTACAGTAGCAACAAGGGCAGGGTGCGCATATTCGGGATTTCAGCAAGCTGGTCACGTCCCCCCCCCCCCAGAATACTCCATTCTATGAACCTCCCTTCCATTCTGTCCTCTCTCCCTGAGTCAGTCAGCATCTTGTCCCCCTGGGATGCTCAGTCCTCATTAATCTGTTTGCATGTTGCTGCCCAGCAGGGCTGCCTTTCTTAAAAACAGACTCCGGGCACTTCAGGTAAGCTCAAACAGAAGAAGAAGAAGAAGAAGAAGAAGAAGAAGAAGAAGAAGAAGAAGAAGAAGAAGAAGAATGGTAGTTTGGATTTGATATCCCACTTTATCATTACTCTAAGGAGTCTCAAAGCGACTAACATTCTCCTTTCCCTTCCTGCCCCACAACCAACACTCTGTGAGGTGAGTGAGGCTGAGAGACTTCAGAGAAGTGTGACTGGCCCAAGGTCACCCAGCAGCTGCATGTGGAGGAGCGGGGACGCGAACCCGGTTCCCCAGATTATGAGTCTACCGCTCTTAACCACTACACCACACTGGCTCTCATGTAAGCCCATTCCACCCCTTTCCCAGCCACTTCCGGGGTCAGTGTGATGCACACATTCATGGCTGCCCATCAATTGGTCATATCTACTTTCTCTTGACCAAGGAACTAACTATATTCACAGTTTGAGGAAGTTTCCTCCATCCTCTGGGACCCTCTCAATATTATTATTTTTTGCACTTCCTCCTAGTGTGTGAGTAGTGTTGTTTTGGCTAACTAAGGATGCCCATTCAGAAGGTGAGTACGCTAGAAGTACATACAATAGGATGTGCTTTTGGTGGGCAAGAGAATGATATTCACTCATATGATGATGGCCACAGTGCTCAAATTTCTGATTTTGTTCAAAGGGATGTAAGATTTGCTTGATTTTGATATTACAGTATGTGGTTTCATTTGGATATTTGTGTTTCATTTTATGTTATTGCTGTAGCCTTTGGCTGCATCTATGAATAAATATTTCATTTCCAATTATCTCTGCTGCATGCAAAAAGTGTGTGTGTGTGTGTGTGTGTGTGTGTGTGTGTGTGTGTGTGTGTGTGTAACCTGGCCCTGTGTCAATGCTGATCTTCAGATACAAAAATAATCCTGTTTAAATGAGTTAAAGTAGCTCGGTATGCACATTTCTATGCAAATAAATCAGAGTCACAGACAATGCAGAATACAAAATAGATGTATTAGATTGTATCTTAACAATTACAGTAAACACATCAGTGGCGTATATAGCAATTTGCAATTATTAGAAAGGCGATACAACTTGGAATATTGTGGTAACTTCATAAGAATTGGCTGCAGATTTAGGGCCTAACTGCATGCAACACGAAATGCATTCCTGACAATCATACCATGGGGAGTTTTAACTGTGATTGCAAAGAAAATCCTCCCCACCCCAGTACAGTGGTACCTCGGGTTAAATACTTAATTCATTCGGGAGGTCCATTCTTAACCTGAAACTGTTCTTAACCTGAAGCACCACTTTAGCTAATTGGGCCTCCCACTGCCGCTGCACCGCCACTGCACGATTTCTGTTCTCATTCTGAAGCAAAGTTATTAACCCGAGGAAATATTTCTGGGTTAGCGGCGTCTGTAACCTGAAGCGTATGTAACCCGAGGTACCACTGTACTGTGCTTCAAGTGCTGTATTTGGTCCTTGCTCCACAGTTCAGTGTTAGTACTTGCTTAGAGGTTCTGTGCTCCATGTCTGTTTCAAGTCACTGGCGTCACAATCCTAACCCCATTTACCTGGAACTAAGGCTGGTTGAATTCAGTGGAACTTACATCTCAGTAGACGTGGTTAGGATTGGGCTGTAAACAGTCTCAGTTGTGGCAATCTACATGCAGTCAGCCCACTCAAACCTATTTCAGAGAAGCCTTTGCCATCATGAACTCTATATTAAAAACAAAGGGATTTCCTAAACAAATGCAGAAGCTGCATTGTGCAGAGCCTAAGAGCGAATCCAATATGATACTCTCAGAAAAGGAATTCTTACACGTGGAAGTAGGAAAGTGTTCATCTCTGGATCCATGGAGACACTCCTTGGGGCTTTCCCAATCATAAAAAGATAAACCAGTTTTTATCACTGTACCTGTACTAGCCTCAGTCCAGCAGAGCAGTAGCATAGCAACAATAACACAGCAATTATATTGCATGTTTTACAACATGGCCAAAGTACTCTTCATGTATTTGATGGTTTTCAGATGTCAGCTGAAGACAGTCCTGTTTGCACACGCTTTTAAGAGGCTTTAGTGCAGCTACTCTTTAAAAAATATTTTTTCAAGCAGATTAAAAATTTCTTCTGTGTCATCTTTTGTTGTTGTTGTTCCACTTTGCTTTTAATTGCCTTTCTGTTGTATTTTGTCATTCCCTTATATACCTGATTCAGAAATTACAATACCTTTTGCAGCTCAGACAAGGCAGCCCAGGATTATTATTATTCCCATATTACAAATGGAAAACCGAGGCTGAGAGATGGTGGCTTTTGTGAGACTACCCTCCGTGGTCATAGTTGTCACCCGAGCAATTCCAATCCTTAATATATGGCAGGGGCAATCAACATGTGCCTTCCAGATGTTTTGGGATGGACTCTAGCTCCGTTTTACTTTCTTGGGCTCCATGATCACTGCAGATGGTGACAGCAGCCACGAAATTAAAAGATGCCTGCTTCTTGGGAGAAAAGCAATGACAAACCTAGACAGCATCTTAAAAAGCAGAGGCATCACCTTCCCAACGAAGGTCCGTATAGTTAAAGCTATGGTTTTCCTTGTAGTGATGTATGGAAGTGAGAGCTGGACTATAAAGGCTGATCACCAAAGAATTGATGCTTTTGAATTATGGTGCTGGAGGAGACTCTTGAGAGTCCCATGGACTGCAAGAAGATCAAACCTATCCATTCTTGAGGAAATCAGCCCTGAGTGCTCCCTGGACGGACAGATCCTGAAGCTGAGACTCCAGTACTTTGACCATCTCATGAGAAGAGAAGATTCCCTGGAAAAGACCCTGATGTTGGGAAAGATGGAGGACACAAGGAGAAGGGGACGACAGAGGATGAGATGGTTGGATAGTGTTCTCGAAGCTACCAGCATGAGTTTCACCAAACTGCGGGAGGTAGTGGAAGACAGGCATGCCTGGCGTGCTCTGGTCCATGGGGTCACGAAGAGTCAGACATGACTAAACGACTAAACAACAACAACAACAACAACTAGCTCCCATCAGCCCTAACTGGCATGACTAAAGGTCAGGGGCAATGGGAGTTGTGGTCCTTAGCATCTGCATGGCCCTACATTGCCTACCCCTTGTGTATGGGCAGTGCTGTACACTCTTAGATGGGAAGCCACTGATTCTAATATGGCACCACTTATGGACCATTGTAAAAAAGACCAGGGTCATAAAACAGCAAGGAATTCTCCTGCATAAATTCCTTTCAAATGAACAGGAGCTGTACTAGGATGCTGTGATCTCCTTAATTTCAGCAGGGATTGCACAGAAGACCTAGCCCATGGATTGTGCCCCAAAAGGACATTGGTCCCATTGACACTCTACATTCAAAGCACACTTACACCACTGGCTTGCTCCACATAACCCTGGGAGCTGTCATTTACCCCTCAGAGAGCTATAATTCCCAGCAACATTAATAAATGATAGTTCTGAGGATTCTCTGGGGGAAGTAACATGCTTTAAATATGCTTTAAGTGTATGGTGTGAACGGAACCGTCTTTAAGTGAATTTTTTTTAAAAAAAACCTGGACAACTTTTCCCCTGTAAGCAAAATCTCAGTAAAACACTGGCAATGAATCATGCTATTCTTTGGAACTGATAAGAACATAAACAGCTGAAATTTATGATGCAGACAGTGAAAGATTTATGGAGCTGTTAACTATTTTCCTTGCATTTAATCTCTTGCTTTAAAAAAATAAATAAAAGAGCATACTATAGACATTGGTGTTACCTAGTGACAATGTGTGTTTGTGTTTAAAAAAAGCATTTTATTGTTTATGGAAAAGAACTGCCAATGATTGTAGATCATTTGTAACTGGGTGGGAAAGAGGGTCAGGAAGAGAAAGGTGAGTACCTTTAAAATACCCTGTGAAAGCTGTCATAGTTGTCTGTATGCACACATAAATAAATGCTTTGCAAATAAATAAAATTAACAGGCAATCTGCTACAAAATCCATCTTGTGGAAAGAGAGGTATTAATAATAAATTTATATTTTGAAAAAATACAGGGCATGATCCGATGAAAACTGTGTGATTCTATTATGTATTTCCAATAAATGCCAGTATATGTGAGTGCAGTAATTCTGTTCTTGCTAGACCTTCCTGTGTCATCCTAAACACATATACTCAAAAGTAAATTAAACTGATGTAAGGATGGGGGAGAAGACCAATTCAGTTTGCATTCAAAAGTGAGCCTACCTAATTCACACTTTCCGAAGGAATGTGACAACTGAAATATCCTTCAAAATTTGCAGTTCTCTGAATTTTGTAACGCTGTTCTCCAGCTAAGTAATTTGTTTAAAAAATGCATATATGAAAGGCAAGCTATGCATAAAGACGCATATATAACTGAAAACAACATACAAAAATGCATCATATTAAGGGAAATATGCATGTATTAGGAAGAATTTGCACTAAAACACTGACAAATTTTCATGAGGTTTTCCCCCCATTTTTTAAAAAATTGCAAACTGATGCAGAAATGTGGAGAACTGAAGATTGGAAGAATAAGAAACTGAGAAAACCCAACCTTTACGGATTTGCCCATCCCTACACTGATTTCAGTGGGGCTTACTACCTAGCAAGAGTGATTAGAATTGCAGCCTTATTCTTGAATCTTGACTATTGATCATGCTTTTGATAGAAAAATCAAACTATTGATTTTTTTTAAATAAACCCCTTAATCATAGATCATAGAATTGTAGGGTTGGAAGGGACCACACCTCACTCCCAAGTGTATATTTCAAGTATATTCATCACCTGTTAACCTGGCCCCATTTTCTCCTCTTTTCTCTATGCTATCTTCTCCACCAATCGCTTAAAATGGCGTGTAGCCTTCCTCACTTTGTTATATAAGAGACTTGGATGCTGCCATACTTTTCATACATTTGGCTTTTACCTGCTGTCAAATGGAGCAGTAACAAACTGCTTGGTGTTTATTATTTGTTTTATTTGATAAATAAATTTACACCCAGCTCCCTTCTTCCCAAAGGAGCCTGTGGCAGCAAACAGCAAGTGATAAAACAAAAAAATGTTTTTCAAAACAATTCCATTACAGATGCAGATTTGAAAAAGATCTCAGCTTAGAGGTTCGCTGAAAGAGGAAGGTATAAAATGGAAGCCTCGAGTTCCAGCATGCGCCAGCACTCTCACGACATTGACTCTAATTGCATTAATAGAAGGAGGGACGTTGGACCTGTCATGGGCTACTAATTGCGAGCTTTTGTTTCTTCTGTTTCCTCAAACTTTCACGGATGTCAAGGTTTCCTCTGGAGCTGTCGGTTCCATTTATCATCTCTTGGTTTTCCCACATAACTCTGAGGTAGTAGGTGGGGGGCCTCATTAATTCCTCGCTTTTTCTTTGCGTGACTGGAAACTGGGCTCGCCTACAATTTGGGGTGGATTTGTTTGTTTGTTCCAAGATGAAGCATGTGTGAAGGATCTAGTCATTTTTCTCCCATTAGTAGCCCCGGCATCCTCAGGCTATTGACAGAGCCCCTGAAGCCCAAGCAGTGCCCACTGCTGTCACTTTCCTGTGCTGGGTGACTGGAAGCCGCCATTTTAACTTTCCGCAATGCCCCAGAACAACACTACGTCACAGACATTGTGGGCACATCTGAAGCACATGGCTCCCCCCCACAAGAATCCTGGGAATTGTCATTTACTCCTCACAGAGCTACAATTGCCAGCACCATTAAACTACAATTCCCAGAGTTTCCCTGTTGCTCTTTCTTGTCCCCTAAGGAAATCAGCAGGGTAAAGACAGAGCAAAACATGGAGCATGCCATCCAGGAAGGAGCACAGGGTGCCCATGGCATCTAGAGCACAGTCTTTGCCTCTCACACGGCAGCCATCTTTGCAGCTGAACATACACTGTGGATAACATAGCTGCAGTGCAAAAGGAATTAGTCTTAACACTGACACAACTATATGTTTTTACATCACAGCTTCAGATAAGCAGTTGCTGTAACTGGGCAGCAGTCCAAAGCTGGAGAGGAAAATGTTTTGGTTGTTCCCTTCCCAAGTTAGTGCTGTGGGTGTACATCGCTTAAGGGCCTGACTCAAAGGTTTCATGCACATCTCATGACAATACAGTACAACGTCTTTAATCAGAACAGCCTGGAAGAAGATATCCTTAATTTCTGACTAATCAGACATTTGGAAGTGGTATTTCCATAGGGCTGAACTGACATGGTGGTCTGGTGGAGAATGCCTTAAGTTGAGGATGTTTTCTCACAATGAGACTTAAGTCAGTTTTTGTATTTCCCATGTCTATAACTTAAATCTAAAGTTTACATTTGATACACACACTCTCTCAGTGGCTTGTTTCCACAGTCCTGTATTTGCAGCCTCTGAATGCACAAATACAACAAAACATTATTTATTTGTTTAACAATATTTAAATACCACTTGATTACAGTAAAACTTCCAAGTAGTTTACAAGTAAACTGGCCCCAAGCCACTAAGGGCTTTATACACCAATAGTAACACCTCGAACATGGCCTGGTAGCAAATCAACAACCAGTGCAGTTCTCTGAGCACAGGTGTTATATGCTGACAGAGTTTTGTACTCTGTCATAGAAACCACCATAAGTGCTAACTCCCTGAGGCACCCACAAAATTCCCCATGAAGGAGCCAGGCACCCACAAATTTTGGTGCCATGACCATGCACACTGCATGGCACCCACAACCCCAGGCACCCACGGTCGCAGGGCCAAGTTGGCATTCCTGGCAACCATGCAACAGCATTCTGTACAAATTGCAGCTTCGGGATCAAGCAGAAAGGAAGCCTTGGGTAGAGAGCATTGCTAAAATGATCCAACAATGAATTCCCATTGCCTGAACTGCTGTGGTCAAGCTCAACTGTGTGAAACTTCAGATTCCTGGTCATTAATGGATTTTGTGGCCCAACATCTGAGCTTCAGTTTTGTTACCATGGTCTACAAAATGTGCATAATGGTGACCTACCCCAGAGGTTGGAAGTGAAGGCAGGTGCTGGAGAAAACAAGGAATCTTGATGTGCTATGGATCATGTAAGTAATAATGGGAAGTAAACCACCACCACCAACAACAACAACCACCCACTGGATCTTCCATTGTGGGCATGTATACTAAGATCACAGTCATAAACACTTTCCAGACTGTCACTAGTTTTTGGGCAGGGAACTTAAACTGGATGGGGGCCATTGACCACAATCCAAACTGAATCTGGCATCCTTAAGCTAACTGAAATTAATTGCCTGAGGCACACCTGTGTTGGATTATGGCTTTTAAAATTAGTATTACCAAAACTAAGGTGTGAGATAAAGACGGTTGCTTCCAACTTTACGCAATGACTGAAGCTTGTTTCCCATTTCCTCAAAATCCCGCCTTTGCAAAGCCGCCTGCCAACCTTGTGTACACTGTGCCTTTCTCCACACATGTGTAAGCACTTTTAAGCCATGGCCCCATTAGGAAAAGTGAAGTTTGTTGTGGTGAAACTGTTGCCTTTAAAATCACTTTGTTCTCCTAACCGCAGGAGCACCGAGACTTCTTTGCCACATTGGCCGGGACAGGCTTGATTTATAACAATTTAATTGGTTCACTCAACACATGTGGGCTCTACATGGGTCACACAGGTTTATGAGAGTGCACTGGTGGTTTATAGGCACCTTGTGCTAAACCAGGGCTGGTACATGAATTCTATGAGCTAAATAATGCCTTGTTTCCTACCTAATGACATCTGTTTGTTATTTCTAAGCCATATCCCAGCTTCTTTTGATTATTCTGAAATGGCTTCCTCCCTTCCTCCCCAAGCCTTTCATGGTGCTGCCATTTATTAGTATGGTTCGCCCCACCCCTCAGGAACATTTTAATGCTTTTTACATTGATCTTTTTTAGCCAGCTTGCCCTTTGAGATTTATAATACACCAACAAGAATGCCACCTATTCAGAACACAGAAAGGGGGTGCATAAAGAACTACGCTCAGCACCGTGACTGAAAGAGTAAAGTTCTACTTGAAGGCCTCCCTAGCACGGTGACTCAAGAAAGCTGCCATTTTGCTCAGAAGAGTGAGATAATACAGAACTGGCCTCACAGGACAAGTCAGCATGTAAATATACACACATTTTTTCATCATTACTCTGGTGGGGAACCTATGACCATCCAGATGTTGTTGGACTCCAGCTCCCATCAGCCCCAGCCAGCATGGCCAATGATCTGGGATGATGGGAGTTGTAATCCAACAACATCTGGAGGACCACAGGTTCCCTACCCCTACTCTGCTGACAGAAATATTATTCCTGCGCAGAACACTCTTTGGCAGAACCTTTCAGATGCTCTTGTGTAGTTTTTCCTATCCATTTGGTTTTCTTTTGTATCCATTTTGTGATGGTTCCACCACCGTAGCCTTATTTCCATAGAATTCTGTGCCATAAAGGATTTAAGAAGAATTCAAGGACTTAACTAGGCCCATGTTCCTCCATCACAGCCTTTTATCAGAATGCTCACAGGCAATTAGTACTGGATGTCGATGGATTTCAAATTTTCTGACTTGTCTGATTCTTAGGACCATTGATGATACCTTCACATCACTGCTGAGAAAATAAAAAGGACAGCACCCTGATTCACAGTGAACATCTGAAGGGAAAAGACCTTCACACAGCCATCAACTTGGGGCTATTCCAGACAACCTGTTTATTGAACATTTATCCTGAATTGTTTGCAGAGAGATTAAGGTTTAATGATTATTCATTCGGATTTGTTTAAGGGGACATTAGCTGATGTTGTGTCAAAGCAAGTATTATCCCAGTGGGGTGATACTTACATTTTGGCTCCTTTCTTCAATGTAGCTCTTGTCCATCTCACTTCTTTCCTCACTCTTCCTCCTTATTTTGCAATACTTATATCTTCTTATCGGGTCTCCCTAGAGCCTCTGCCTGTCCTTTCTCTCCTCTCTCATCCAATCTTCTCAATGCCTGCCTTCACATGGATGGAATTCAATGTTGCACTATGACAAGCAAGCATTTCAGTTGGCTGGGTGAAACAATCCCTCTTCTCCTTCCCCTGCATGCTGAGAAGGGCATCTCCCTTGGAATACACTTCCAACAGAAAAGGCTGTTGAAAAAGGTCAGTTTTAGTTTACTACTCTCATTAGCCCTAGCAAGCATGGCTGTTTAAGTCCAAAACATCTGAAGAGCACCAAGTTGGTGAAAGCTGGACTGGAGGTTCAGTAGAAGATCTTGTTGAAGTCAGAGTAGCAAAATCATAGCTAAGAAACTTATGACTAACACCCTTATTTGGAAATTAAACCAATGTCCAGACTTTAACATTCAAAAACATTACTTGCAGGGACTTATATTTATAGTGGAATCAAAATATAATATTTACAATCATATGCTTCTCCAAGCATGGGCTTACAGTTTCTCATTCTAACTTCCAAACAATTGTATTTTTCTCTCCTTCCAGAGCTCAGCATTTTCAGCCTTCTGTGCCTCAGTTAGGCCATGCCTTGCAACTCCTATGAAAAATTTCCACTTTTACCTTCTCCTGCAACTTTGGCCTCTTTCATTCAAGCAGAGAAGTAGCAATCCAACATTCTATTCAACTTAGCAGTGCTCACAGTGGAGTCTAAAACACACTCATTTTGCTTCAAATAAAATGGAGTTTCTCCTTCACTAGATACCGCCTATGTGACCAAGGTTAGCTAATCACATTACAGTGGTACCTTGGTTTATGAACTTAATCCGTTCCGGAAGTCTGTTCTTAAACCGAAACCATTCTGAAACCCTAACCCTAACGAGGCCTCCCACCGCCAGTGCCCTTCCACTGTTCAGCTTCCGTTCTTAGACAGAGGTACAGTTTGCAAACTGGGACACTACTTCCGGTTTTGCGGAGTTTGTAAACCAAATAGTTTGTAAACAGGGCTGTGCATAAACTGAGGTACCACTGTAGAACTACTAGAGAACTCTCTAGAATTCCGACACCAACCAATCAAATTTAAGCACATAGAAATGCATACAAGCATTAATGGTGAAATATGAATGAACTTGGCTATAACCATCAGAATGTTACAGAGGTGGAATTAGGAGAGCACAACCAGTTGGGTCACACTGGGTGCTGAGCCTCTGGGGTGCCACAGGGTATGCAACAACTATAGATTTATAGTATAATTTAGGATGGAGCATGAAAAGTGGGGGGAATTTTGGCATCACACAGGCAGTGGCGGAGCTTCATGCTCCAACACCGGGGTCGGAGAGCAGGTGGGGATGGGCTAGCGCGCATCCTGGGGGCATGGCACGCCTCCTGCAGGTGCATGGTGTGCATCCTGGGGGCATGGCGTGCCGCCCACAGGGCATGGTGCATGTCCTGAAGGCGCGGCACACCGCCTGCAGGGGCGTGGCGCCCAGCATGGGCACCCCACCAGGATCACGTTGCCGGGGGCGGTGCACTCCTCCCACACTCCTCTTCCTCTGCCAGTGCACACAGGGTGTTGCTGAAATTTGAGACCCAAGATCTGCCACTGAATGTTGCCAACTATATCTTGTACTAATTGAAACTTCAAGGTAGTCCTAAGATTATATGGAGTTAAATGACATATATCAGTAAAACAGTCGATGCTTCCAGCCTGATAACTGGTATCTGCACTGGTGTGCCACCACCAATAGTAGCTATGATCCGAGTGTGTACATGGTGCTGTGGTCTAAACCACTCAGCCTCTTGGGCTTGCTGATCAGAAGGTCAGTGGTTCAAATCCCCACGATGCAATGAGCTCCCATTTCTCTGTCCCAGCTCCTGCCAACCTAGCAGTTTGAAAGCACGCCAGTGCAAGTAGATAAATAGGTACCACTGTGGTGGAAAGGTAAACAGTGTTTCCGTAAGCTCTGGTTTCTGTCACGGTGTTCCGTTGCTCCAGAAGTGGTTTAGTCACGCTGGCCCCATGACCCAGAAAGCTGTCTGTGGACAAACGCCGGCTCTCTCAGCCTGAAAAGCAAGATGAGCATCACAACCCCATAGTCGCCTTTGACTGAACTTAACCATCCAGGGGCCCTTTACCTTTACCTTTACCTATATGAGCAAATAATACCAGTAGTACTCAAGGTCACTAGTATTACATGGGGCTTAGAGAAAAATAGCCATTAACAACAAATACTCTCAGTTTCCTCTTGTTAAAGAAACACGTGTAAGGTAACACCTAACGGATTGAATCTGAAAACCATGGATTGTATCAATTTCTAGGAAGGCTGGATCTGACTCCAAAGATACTGTGACCACCCTCCTCATACCCACACTGGGCAGCTCCAACCTCCTTACAGCCTTGCAGCAAAAAAGAAGAAGAAGGGGGGAGGAAAGGAAAAATAAAAAGGTCGCAGCTCATTGATTTTTGCAAACCAGCTCCTGTCATCTTCTCTGTAAAAAACACCATTGAAACCTCCCAGCTATGCAGTCAGTTCCAAGTGTAGTTTTAAGTGGCATATGCAAGTTCCCAGGCAGGAGCTTAATCTAGGGCTTTCTAGCCTGGAGGCAAATACAATGCCCACTGAGCTACAGTAGGCACCAAAAAGCAATTTGAATTTTACATGCTGTCTCACAAGCTGGCCTCACATGGGGCTTCTTGTGTAGTGGCAGGCAACTCGCTGAGAGGTAGCCATCAAATTAACATATGATCCAAGGATTCAAATTTGACCCTTTCCATGAAACATTTAAGTTGTGCATGCCACATGCTTAATATTATTGATCTCTAAGAGTATCTTTTTTCCGAGCAAATCTAGCTTACTGGTATCTTACTTAGCAATTACACACAACAACCCCTTGTTTACTAAAGGCGGATATATATATATATATATATATATATATATATATATATATATATTATCCAAGAGTACAAAAAAAGAATAAAAGCAAGAAAAGATGGTGACTATTATTATTCAAAGGTTGAAAATGCTACAAAAAAGAGGAAAGATTACAAAGAGAGAATTCTAATATGACTTGATTACTCAATATGGTTATTATACTCAACAGGCATGGAGTACAAGAATGATCATTATATTCAAGAAGTCATTACTTTTACAGATGACCAGACTTAACATGATTGCTCCTACTTCAATATTATCCCACATTTATCATATGAATTATACAACTCAAAAGGACATGAAATCTATGTCGATCCCAACAATACGATTTTTGAAAATTGCAATAGTGATGCACAGCCTTGACAGCGTGCAGAATACCTGCATCCTATCAGTGGCGAGACTATGGTGCTCCAAGCCTCTCTCCCTTGACAAAGGTTCTGTTTTGTTTCATTCTACCCCAGATCTTTCCGCTCAAAATGACTTTCAACTCAGGAGCGTGACTAACTGTGAAATCATCATAGGCTGCAAAATCCTCCAAAGACTTGGTGATAAGATGCAAGCAAACTCTCTCGCACAAAGCCGTAAAATCCATCAGCTCTTAGGATTCAGCCAAAATAAATCAATT
Source organism: Podarcis bocagei (assembly GCF_964188305.1). NCBI lineage: Eukaryota > Metazoa > Chordata > Lepidosauria > Squamata > Lacertidae > Podarcis > Podarcis bocagei. The sequence continues at coordinate 61,650,673 of NC_138127.1, read as the reverse complement.
AAACCTGTGCTATTGTCTAACAGATAGATGTGTCTTATGTAAATGCCAGATGCCTCACTAGAAGGCAGTAAATCTTGATAATGGAGTTAGCCTGATTCATCAGGTCCATTGAACTCAGCACAGCATTTGAGCATTCCCACAACTTTTAACCCCATATTTTGTTCCAAACACAGAGGCTGTGCACACATTACTGGCTTAAGACACAGCTAGGCTGTTGTTTTTCCAAATTTGGATCAAAGCTGGTATTTCAAAAGAAACAATAGGATACCAAAGATATATGGATTGTGGCTAAACTGTGTGTATATTGCTTCCCAAAACAGCACACAAGGTGCAGAGTAAACAGGAGCATGTGCACAGCAAGAAACTCATCTCCAGATAAAATAATAATAATAATAATAATAATAATAATAATAATAATAATAATAATAATAATAATAATAATAATTTATTTATACCCTGCCCATCTGGCTGGGTTTCCTCAGCTGCTCTGAGCGACTTCCAGCAAATTATTCCCATGTTGTTCTTTGCAGTAGTAAACTGGAAGAGTAAACTGGAAGAATTGGTCTTTTGTGTGAGAATCCTTCAGGTTGAATGATTTATCCAGGTCTACCAGTGGAACTAGCAGGGAAGACTGTTGTGAATGGCGTAGTCTCCATATGCTTTTGATTGTCGTGGGTACAGAATCGGTGTGTCAGGCACTCAGATTCCTCTCAAACGCAGAATTATAACCATATGAAAGTCTTCTTATACTGAATCAGGAAAGGTTCAAAAGAGGCAAGGCCACAAAGTGCAAGTATTGTTTGGCAAGTAATTCCCAATATATTTCAGTTTCCTGAATTAATACTGTTCTTAGCTGTGCAACGCAAAACTGAAAGATTGTTACAGGTTTCCTGTTCGATTTCTGTGAATATAGCCACCATTGTGGGTTACCCTGAGGCAACACCTGGCCAGAGTCTTGAACTTGACAAAGGAGCTGTCAGGGGTTCAGGAGCAGAGGCACAGGAAAGGGAGGAAACAGAGAGCGAGGGGGAGGAATCCGAAGGAAATATGAGCGATGACAGCGGCCCGAGATCTCTGAGTCTTTCCAGTGAATCGGAAGATTCACAGAAAGGGGCGCCAGTGGTCAGAGCAAGGGGGGCGCCTAGGGGGACACCCCAGGAAGAAGGGACCAGAGGGGACTCAGAGAGCAGCAGTTGGAAGTCGGGACCAGCTTCCCCACCAGAGCGCAGTAGGGGGGAGGGGTCCCAGGTATCGGGATCTGGTGGTTCGCCGCAAGCGGGAGGGCATGAGTCAGGATTGGCCACACCTCCATCGGGGAGCGAGGAAACGGTCAAGAGGAAGGTTGAAGGCTGGGCGCGCGCGCCAAGTTCAAATACACAGGAAGGCGGCACAGTAAGCAGCCCGGATAGGGAGCCAGGTCCTAAAGCCCGCCGCAAGGAGGGAGAAGAGTCCGGGGGGTCAGCGTCAGAAGAGTCCAGGAAGGAAGAGACCACGGGGGGTAGAGGGACCCAGAGGAGGAAGGAAAGACGGAAGAGGTGGAGTAAGGCTAGAGTATTAAGTTGGTGTACAGGAGGCGGAGACTCAGACGGAGCTTCGCCGGTCTAGCTTCTAAGACGTAGAGCTGCGCGCTGCGGCTTGAAAATGGAAACTGTAACTCAATAAAGACTTTTGCACAGTACTGCCGGCTAGCGTGGTCCTCTGTGAGCTGGGACCTGGAAGCGGCTCTGACAGGAGCATTAATAGGGGACAATGCCATGAGACAAATCATGTCAGATTATTACCAAGGAAGCAGTAACTGCACCTCATCAATCTTGCCTTTTCCCATTATTGGCATGTCAGCCCTTCTGACCATCATAACCTTTCCTTTTTCCTTTTTGCTCATATCAAGTCGGCAGGTCTTTGGTCCATCTACAGTAGATTAAAGGTGCTTAATCTGTGGCCCACACTGGCTGTGGCTGATGGGAATTATAGTTCAACAACATATGGAGGGCACCTGGTGGGCTTCCTCTGAACTAAATTGTGGCTGCCTCATAATAGGTACTTCTACCTCCAGGCTGACTCGATTGCAACAGAAGTTCCAGACTGGTGCTTGGTAATATCCATTAAAGAGAGAGTTAAAAGGATGTCTTAAATTCACTTTCATGTTATTTTTGTCCTACATGTGCCCAGCGCCCTGGGGGGAAAGGGTCAGCAGCTCAGAATCCGAATCGTGGTGTGTAACCCATTAGCCCAGTGGCTCACATTATGTCTGTTTAAATGACTTAATAATCTGATTGCCATGCTCCTTGTTATTTTTTTTTCTTCAAGCAGGAATACAAATTAATTCCCCCTAAGGAGATCAAAACCAGGAAACATTTAAATGAGACTTCCTGCCCAGTGTGAAATACAAATCCTTTTCATCCGTGGCAAAGTGAGCGAGCCAGACAATGGTGCATTGAAACAGCTTATGCAGTAAAGTTGTATTTGATCAAAGCTGATTTTCAGTTTTAATTAAGATAACAAGGTACCTGGATTAAGGCAACTGGCATCCCACTGACAAACTGCTTAAAGAAACACCAAAAATTCTCCATTAATTGAACGCGCAGAGACCATATGTCAATATTGCTACTAGGCTGGGAAGCCAGCAGCTGAAGCTAATAAATGTTCTCTTCCTCTGCAATGATTGGGGCCTCATAAAAATAACCACCAGTGGTACATCAGCTGTGATATTCCTTCTTTTGAAGTCTGTCCACTACCAGGTGCTTGGCAATTGCAAACCACATTAAGTCTGTGTACACCAAGAGCCCAGCAGAGTTGCCCAGTCATACTGAGAGACAGGGCCTTCCAAAGACATAAAAAGTGGCAGGTGCTAAGCCTGGAGTTCAGCATGAAGCTGATGGATGTCCCATGGAAACATCTCTAAGGGACTTGGGGTCCAGAAAGTACACTGTATCTTGCTGCCCCAAGCGGCAGGAGTAGGTCATCCAAGAAGTGTTCTGCAGACGACATGGAATAAAGTGCCAGCTGAGATGGCAGAAACATAGAATTGTAGAGTTGGAAGGGACCCTGAGGCTCAATTAGTTCAAGCCGCTGCAATGCAGGAATGAATATGCAGTTGTCCCATACGGGGATTGAACCTGCAACCTTGGCGTTCACGCTCTATCCAACTGAGCTATCCTGTGCTTAAATTTGGACTGTAAAGAAGGTGGATACATATTTCTGGATACTTTCCTATCCAAAAGCTCCCTGCATGTAGTAAGCTAGCACCTAATTCAGGCATGGCCAAACTTGGCCCTCCAGCTGCTTTGGGACTACAACTCCCATCATCCCTAGCTAACAGGACCAGTGGTCAGGGATGATGGGAATTGTAGTCTCAAAACAGCTGGAGGGCTATGTTTGGCCATGCCTGACTTAATTGAATAGTCTATACCTGGGATCTCCAAACATGTAATTGAATAATCTATACCTGAAGTCTTCTCTTCTTTGTGGATTTCCCGAAAGCATCTGGGAAGTTACCATGGGAAACAGAATAACCATGTGTCCAATCAAACAGGGCTCTTGTGTCTGTATGGCCCTAGTCCACGACGTGGACACAGATTTGGCAAATGGTGGTTCAAGCTCCATATCTGCCATAGGTATTGTGTGAACTTAGGCAAGTCAGTAACTTGGCTCCTAAAAGACACAAGAGTGTAAGGAGAAGTGCAACTAAGGGTGCATTCACATTACTGCCTTAGAGCGCACTGAAGTTGCTCCCCTCATCCCGTATGTTTCACAGCTCCCTCCCATCTAGCTGTTCACATCAGCACCACTTTACTAGTGTCAGATTCATTTCTGTTTCTTTACACCGGGGGGCATTGACAGGGTGAGGATGTGCAAAGTTTTCACGCTATGGCAACTAGAGATGAATTAGCTTAAGGACTCCAGTTGGTATGAAGCTGCTTTGAGAAACAACAGAGTCGGGATGATGCACGTGCCTTTTGGATGACGCCATGAACACCAATTAGAAACCCAGCACTGGAAACACAGGGATGTGAAAATAGCCTAAGGTTGGAAATATGTATGCCGGTGATGCACTGAAACAAAACAATATTTGTTCTACATGTACATTGAACGTTCCTCTGTGGGTTTAGCTTGAACATATTTCAAAAAAGCAATGTAAGCATTTCTATTTCTGTTTTATGTTTTAATAACATTTTCATCTATCCTGAGCTATGGGATAAGGACAGGGTCAAAAAAAAGAAGAAGCGAAATGCTGAATAGCCTGATAAAGCACTGGCTGGTTGGAGAATGATCAACGTGGGGAGTTCAGCTCAATGACCTGCAGATCTTTTTTGGACTTATGAACCTATGTTGGTGATGTCCAGGCCGAGCAAGCTACATCCAGGTTTTGCTTTGAATCTCTGGCCTGGAGGTTTGCGGTCTCTCTTGTCGGCCTTCTCTATTTTCCTAGGCACACAGCACCAAATGATTGTGCTCTTTATTGTGGTAGAAAATGTATGGCTAATTGAGAAATAAATTTTAAGAAAACCAACAGCAACCAGGAAAGGCAGGGGGAGAGAACATAATGAAAAGAAAGAGAGCATTTTTGTGACAGGGGAATAATGTGGTCTGCATGTTTGCGTGCAGATTTTGTGCCGTGACCAGTAAAAGCTGGAATAAATAAGGCAGTGATCAATAGAGACTCCAGTGTAATGTTACTCATTACCATTCTGGGAGCAAAAAGGCCAGAGATGATATCAAACATCAGCCCCCTGTTCCCCTCGAGAAAGCCTACTGATAGGGCAGAAGATGCCAACTGTGAGTCATTCATCGCTGGCTTCAGGTTTCACAACAAAATGATTTTGTGTTTGCAAAAGATCGGCCTGGTTGCAAACAGAGCTCTCTTTCAGCACTGGGATTCTTGGAACGTGCATCGTATATTAGCCTTGAGATGCCATACACCAACACCACAGATTAGCAAGCATAGGAGGGGGGTCTCCAGTACACACATTAATATGCTGTTCAACTTGTATAACAAGAGTTAACGGGAGGATATTTGCTGTGGAGCAATTCTGTAAATGCAAGCATAAAACAATACTGAGAGACTACCCCACTCTCCAAAATCCAGACAGGTATATTTCTCTGCTAAATCAGTCATTTCCCACAAGGGCCACCAAGCTAGAAGGTGAGGCCTGACTTTTTGGTCAGCTTGCAGGTAGCACCTGACAGTTCTGGCAGGCTAAGGGGCAGTGTAATAGAGTCTCACAGAGTTGGAAGGAAACGTGGAGGCCACATAGTCCAACCCACTTCTGAATGCAGGATACAACTACAACATCCCTTACTGATGGCCAGCCAGCCTCAACTTATAGACCTCCAGCAAAGGAGAGAACCTGTCATCTTCCAAGGCAGTCTGTTCAGCTGTGGAATGGCTCCTATTGTTAGCATGTTTTCTGTTGGGATTTTGATGAATGAGGACCAAAACTTATTTGGGTAGGGTGTGAAGGTCAACAGAAACAGACTACAGTTGTCAAACCAACTTCCACCATGGCTGAGGGTTCACATGAGGAATCGGGCAGCTGAAGCTTGACCCAGAAAAAGCTTCACCTGCTTCATTGCTTCTTGTTACGCTGTTAAAGGAATCGCTTGCAGCAGGTGCGCCACTGCCACCGCCTACCCTCTCCTGCAAGGTCTCACAGAACACAAATCCTGTTCTACACAAGCAGAATGAGATGATAACAGCCTGTAGTGGATGTACTGCTTCAGATGGCAGGTGAACAGGGCTATTTGGAATCCTCCGTTATATAAAAACAAAGAGAGAAATAATCCTTTCCGAAATTAAAAGCAGAGGTGAAAGTTTATAGCGCAGTCCTTTTCTTACTGTGCTAGTTTCCCACATGCCGATAGGTTTTGCTTGGTTTTAGAATTGATGCTTTTGAATTATGGTGCTGGAGGAGACTCTTGAGAGTCCCATGGACTGCAAGAAGATCAAACCTCTCCATTCTTAAGGAAATCAGCCTTGAGTGCTCACTGGAAGGACAGATCGTGAAGCTGAGGCTCCAATACTTTGGCCACCTCATGAGAAGAGAAGACTCCCTGGAAAAGACCCTGATGTTGGGAAAGATGGAGGGCACAAGGAGAAGGGGACGACAGAGGACGAGATGGTTGGACGGTGTTCTTGAAGCTACCAGCATGAGTTTGACCAAGCTGCGGGAGGCAGTGGAAGACAGAAGTGCCTGGCGTGCTCTGGTCCATGGGGTCACGAAGAGTCGGACACGACTAAATGACTAAACAGCAACAAAAGGTAAAGGGACCCCTGACCATTAGGTCCAGTCGTGAGTGACTCTGGGGTTGCGGCGCTCAGGGAAGCATTAAAAATGAGATACCCCTAGCTGCAGTCTGAAGTGGTACAATTCATTCTACCACCTCTGGATTCCCTTCATTCTCAACTCATTCTGCTCCATGTGGAGATCAGCCCAGGGTGGGAGTTAATAGCTACTGACACTGGCTAGAGTAGCAGCTGGAGAAAGGGATAGAATTACTCTCTGCTTCCCAGTTTTTCTTTCTGGGGATTTTCTAATTTTTCAAATATTGAAATTTGGATTAGGGTTAGAACCGGAGATGCTTCCAGATGGATGCCATTTTGCTATCTTATAATACGCACCAAATCCGGGGGTTTTGTTTTTTTAAAAAAAAATAAACAAATTGTGCTTTGGAAAGTGATGATGAAATGCACTGAAAATTGTGGGATGAATGAATGGAAAGATGTATGAACACCCCACAAGCAAATCAGAATGAATATTCAGTAAAGACTGGGCATAGTCCAACCTCCAAGGGAGCTTTGCGCGGGCGAATCGGGATGGATGCTCAGGAGGTCATCTGCAGAGGCCCCTAAAGTAGAGTGAAACCCCACTTAATAGCCTCAGAAGAACAAATTAGTCTAGCTAGCTCCCAACCATAGAAAAGTCAGAATTTGAAAGCCAGAGCAAAAGCACCCCCAATTTTGGAGAGGAAATTTCTATACCCTTGTGGAATTTGAATGAGTAGATTAGAACAGAGAATCACAAAGGGAAATATAGGAAGGTGACACATAAAATGCAGCCTAATAAAATGCAGCCCATTTGTCTGTTTGCCTGGAAGCTAGAGATAATTGTGAACTACGTAAATGCCTGTTCTAGCATAGAGTGTGAATGATCAAAGTGCTCTTCACATCATGGGAAGTAAATAAGCTTCTAATTTGGCATTTCATTTGCAGGCCCAAGTGCATTATTTGTATGATTTTTTTTTTAAAATGCATTACTCACTCTCTGAAATTATTGGTTCATTTGCCTGACAGAATAAAGACGAGTAAAAGGAAAGGAAAATATTATTACGTTCATCTGGAGGGCCAAGTTTGAGGAAGCCTGTTCTAGTCAATTAATGCTGTTTCTAGTCCTGTTCAGCTGAGGAGAAAATTTTTAAAGAAATAACTAGGCTATACAGTGGTACCTCAGGTTACATACGCTTCAGGTTACAGATTCCGCTGACCCAGAAATATTACCTCAGGTTAAGAACTTTGCTTCAGGATGAGAACAGAAATCGTGCTCCAGCGGCACGGCAGCAGCAGGAGGCCCCATTAGCTAAAGTGGTACCTCAGGTTAAGAACAGTTTCAGGTTAAGAACGGACCTCCAGAACGAATTAAGTTCTTAACCCGAGGTACCACTGTATAAGAATTTATTTCCAACTTCTGTAATATTTATTACATTCACATTCCCTCCAGTTTTATCCTTACATCCCACCTTTCTTTCCCTCTCTCCATTTTATCCTCACAAGAACCCTGTGAAGTAGGTGGGCTGAGAGATAGACCAGCCTAGGGTCTCCCAGTGAGCATCATGGCTTGGTGAAGATTTGAACCTGAACCTCCCCAGTCCCTCTCTAACCTCTACACCATCCTGGCTAGCATCAGAGTGTTATGACAAACACACTTGGGATAAACATCAGCTTTCCCTCTTTGACCCATTTTGCTCCTCTTTCCTATGCAAACTCCTCCTGCTGCTGCCAACTTTTGGTCCCCTGCTCACATCAGCACGCTACCTTGTGAATAGCCCTCATTTAAACCTTCTGGTGAATACGACACCACACTGCACCTTGCTGTCTTGAGGTTTGAAATAATATTTATTTAAGCTGCGCATACTGATAGCCAGCTCTAGCACTCTCCTCTGCTTATGTGCAACTGAGCTGGTCTGAAGCCATTTCATCTCTGGCAGAAGCAGTAGTCTTCCTGTAAATTGCAAAATGATTACCGACATTTCTTCCAGTGCAAACAGTCATTGTCAACATGTATGGCAGAAAAAGGAACAACATCTTTATTACGGGGTGCAGTTGGGGAGGCATCAGTTTGCAGCTGCCGAGCACATGAAGGTGAGTGTTCTCTCTGTACAATGTGCATGGCTCATAGAAATCAACAGGTGTTAGACATGTGCTTATTCAGATGGGACGCAGGTGGTGCTGTGGTCTAAACCACTGAGCTTCTTGAGCTTGCCAATCAGAAGGTCGGCGGTTCAAATCCCCGCAACGGAGTGAGCTCCTGTTGCTCTATCCCAGCTCCTGCCAACCTAGCAGTTCAAAAGCATACCAGTGCAAGAGATAAATAGGTACCGCTGTGGCGGGAAGGTAAATGGCGTTTCTGTGTGCTCTGGCTTCCATCACGGTGTTCTGTTGAGCCAGAAGCGGTTCAGTCATGCTGGCCACATGACCTAGAAAGGTGTCTGCAGACAAATGCCAGCTCCCTCGGCCTGAAGCAAGATGAGCGCCGCACCCCATAGTCGCCTTTGACTGGACTCAACCATCCAGGGGTCCTTTACCTTTGCCTTATTCAGGTATATACTTCTGTGTATTTATTTCCCTCTTTTTCTCCAAACAACTCAAGGTAGTTATACACACTTCTCCCCACCCCCATTTTTTCCTCGCAACAACCCTATGAGGTAGGTTAATGAGGCAGTGACTAGCCTATGATCACCCAGAGAGCTTTGTGGCTGAGTGGGGATCAGAACCCTAGTCCAGCACTCGTAACCACTGCACCACATTGACTCTCTATTACTAAAACCACATATACAGTACAATGCAATGCAATACAACTAAAGTAATTAATATTAATCATATTACTAAAATCACATGAGCCACTTCCTAAAATGACCCACAACCAACTATTTTAAAAGGATGCGTCTCCTCCTAATAGAAGTCTATCCAGACCATCTAACAAAGATACATATTCAGAAATAAAATCCTGTTCCACAAGCCTGTTCCAAAGCCACCTCTGTGATGCTTTCATCTCCTCTGACAATATTACTGTCGGGGCAACTGTAAAAACATAAAATAAAATCTGAATTTAAAAATAATAGCATACTACTACCTGACCTAGTAACATTAGCTATAGAATTAAGAATCAATTCATCTGCACTTCCAGAAATGTCCTATATTACATCTGTCAGGGGTTCAGGAGCAGAGGCAAGGGCAAGGGAGGAAACAGAGAGCGAGGGGGAGGAGGCAGAAGAAAAGATGAGTGATGACGACGACCCGAGATCTCCGAGTCTTTCCAGTGAATCAGAAGATTCACAGAAAGGAGCACCAGTGGTCAGGGCAAGGGGGGAGCCTGGGGGACACCCCAGGAAGATAGAGCCAGAGGGGACTCAGAGGAGAGCAGTTGGAAATCGGGACCAGCGTCACAGCCAGAGGGCAGGGAAGAGGAAGAGCGCCAGAGATCAAGCGCTGGCAGCTCGCAACAGGGGGGAGGGCACGAGTCAGGAGTGGCCACACCTCCATCGGGGAGCGAAGAAACGGTCAGACGGAAAGTGGAAGGTTGGGCGCGCGCGCCAAGTTCAAATGCACAGGAAAGTGACGCAGTAGGCAGCCAGGAAAGGGAGCCAGGTCCTAAAGCCCGGTGCAAGGAGACAGGGAGTTCCGGGGGGTCGGCGTCAGAAGAATCCCGGAAGGAAGAGACCCCGGGGGGCAGAGGGACCCAGAGGAGAGCAGTCAGGCGGAAAAGGTGGAGCAGGGCTAGGATATTAAGTTGGTGCACAAGGGGCGGAGACTCAGACGGAGCTTCGCCGATCTAGCCATTAGACGTAGAGTTGCACGCAGCAGCTTGGGAATGGAAACTGTAACTCAATAAAGACTTTTACTTAATGACCGCTGGCTAGCGTGATCCTATGTGAGCTAGGATCTTGAAGCAGCTCTGACAACATCACTTGCCAGCAATGTCTTCATTTCAGCATCACTGTCACTAAGTCAAAGATGCTTTGCCCATCATATTTTTCTTCCGCAGAACCATGTGTGTGAAAGACACATTATGCAATGCAATGGGGCTGTTCTTTTTTGGCCATGAGTACACTGACTGGGAAGTCACGCAGGAATCTCTGCATAGGAAATTGTTACAATTCTTTGATAATGGATGTGAAGTGCATTATAGACACTTTTAAATAAAAACAACAGGTAGAAACTGAGGTACCTGCAGTCACAATATTGGAAGCTACCATATGAAATCAAGATGGAAGCTGTATTTCTGAGCAATCTATCTTCCCTGAAAAATAGGTACATGTGTTACCCTACCAAAGTGACTTTGGGTTGCAGTGAAAATTAAAAAAGATCTGAATTTGCCTGTAGTTAGAGTCTGGTCTGACAGGGATGACTCAAGTCATTTTGCCACCTGAAGCAAAGAACAAAACACCTACCCTCCCTGCGGCAAGATTCTATGCACAGAAGCTGACTGGACGGGCAGCTGAATCTTACTTCCATACTGTGGGATAATGTCCTCCAGTGTAAAGGTAAAGGGACTCCTGACTATTAGTTCCAGTCGCGGACGACTCTGGGGTTGCGGTGCTCATCTCGCTTTATTGGCCGAGGGAGCCAGCGTTCAGCTTCCGGGTCACGTGGCCAGCATGACTAAGCCGCTTCTGGTGAACCAGAGCAGCACACAGAAACACGGTTTACCTTCCCGCTTACCTATTTATAGAGCGGTACCTATTTATCTACTTGCATTTTGACGTGCTTTCGAACTGCTAGGTTGGCAGGAGCAGGGACCAAGCAACGGGAACTCACTCCATCGCAGGGATTCAAACCGCCAACCTTCTGATCAACAAGTCCTCCTAGGCTCTGTGGTTTAACCCACAGCACCACCCACGTCCCGTCTTCCAGTGTACCTGCAGGTAATAGGCTACTTTAGCGGGTGCATGAAAAGACTGTGCCACGCATAGCTCTGATTTCCAATAGGTGGGTTAGAAGGAATGGCTGGTTAAGGGAACTGCTCCCCAGCACCTCCTGCCTCATTATGCCTAGTGATACAAGTGGACCTTTCCAGGCAGGTGGACCGCACAAAAGATTTTGGGGTTAACATACTACTTCGTCTATTGCTAGGTCTAAATTACATAGAAGCCATCTGGGCATTAAGCAGTGGATTCCAGGTCCCACCTTGTCCTTATTGCTTAGAGTCATTTGAGAAAGCTGCAGCCAACATGGCACCCATTGGTCCTCCCTAATGCCCATAAACAGAATATACCTCTTAAGGCCTTATTCATTGATAGCTCAGTTGGTTAGAGCGTGGTGCTGTCAATGCCAAGGTTGCAGGCTTGATCCCCATATGGGGCAGCTGCATGTTTCTGCATTGCAGGGGGTTGGACTACATAATCCTCAAGATCCCTTCCAGCTCAACAATTCCCGCTTTTTATGCATTTTATGTAAAAATGCATCAAAATTGCACATCGCTTCTAAATGTCAAGGTAAATCTGAATTTTTTATTTGATTTGATTTAAAAAACACCTAATCACAACATTTAATACACTCTTTTGAGAGAGATGAAAGATGTGTTCCTTATTTGACAGGTTGTTGTTGTTGTTGTTATTTATACCCCACCCATCCGTCTGGGTTTCCCCAGGTTATGCTGTTGAAGTTGGGAGCCTTGTCTAGTTATTGTCTCCAAACTGAATTATATGCCACACATTTACATAACTGTCCCTCCACAACCCCCATCCCTTTTCTCTTTCAGCTTCAGCTGTTCAGCAGCTCAGTCTCATATAAAAGGACCACCTTCCTAATCTAGTTTCATGGTCTGATGACCAGGATGGTGCTTGGTTTGCTTTCAAGGCAGGAATATGAGAAAGAAGATCCTTATTGACAATTCAGACTAATAGGATTGCTGTATGTTATTTCCCTACTAGTTTGGTTTCCCTGCCAATATCCTCATCTGAAAGTCTGGAGAAAATCCCAGTCAGAGGGATGGAGAGCTCCACAATCCTCAGTGGCTTTGCGGAAAGCTAACAGCTTGGAATACTTCTGCCCAAAGTAGATTTTGTTTAAGAAACCAAAACAAATCTATGCCACCGTACAGTGCTTTCCTAGGATCAGTTGTTCCAATTGCCTCCTGCTGTGGGTTACAAGTATGAAAGATCTTCTGGGAAAGCAGTGATCAAGGCATCTTATCCCACTGCCAGGAACAGGATTGTTCAGGAGGCCTTCTTAATCCATCAGAATCAAGATGAAGAGGTGGAGGGAGGGTTTTGAAGAGAACAGCCTTATCTTAAATTTTGAGAAGCAAGATAAGGGAGAACTTAAAATGCAACATTTTGGTCTCATTCCCCTCCTGGAGATGAGGAAAGGGATGCAAGTTGAAGTCATTTTTTCCAATTCTGATATCCCCATTGAAAATAGACATATATGCAGGTCTACTTCAGAATGAGAAACTGGATAACACTGCAAGTTTGTTTGGTTTATTTATTTATTTATTAGAAAACAGTATCAGTGCAATAATAATGTTTCAATTACACAAACAACCTCCGTCTTCCCCCGCATAGCTGGTTGCTGTTATTGCGAATTCTCCCTGCGTGTTTTATTTACAAAGGTCATCTACTCAATACTTTATAAAAAGAAACATATCTTTGTGTTCACAAAACACCCAATTAGTTTGTCAAATGCCAACATTTCCTTACAGAAAATGCCGCTGTTAGAACCACCTCTTCCGCCTATTAACTGCTCTTCATCTCTCCTTTTAAAGTAAAACTGGAGGCTATCATTTGGTTTCTGCCTGTTAGGGAAGACATTTGTTACCACCTGTCTCAAGTAATTGTATGTTTTGAGTGGTTTCCTACGATAAATTACAGGCCACACAGAATTGCATGGGTAGAGTACATACTGCACACTGCACTCCTGGTTTAGGCAGCTTCTTGTGAAATGAAAACCACAGTCTACCTATATTAAGCATTCCAAATGCAGCTGGGATTGAAGGCATGCACACACTGTGTGATAATGTGCATTCATTGCTGGATGCAAGTACCTTTCGGAGGCAAGGGGTGCACACACAACATAAACCTGATGTCATCCCTGCCCCCTCTCCATAATATTCACCAATCTTAACTGCATTCTGCTGGAACAGTCACAATCCTTCTGTGCTGAGAATATAATTCTCCAGCACTTGCTGCACACGTGTGCACACAGAGAGTGCTTTCTCAGATCACCTCCTATTGGAGCAGACCTACTGACATTGCAGGGCTGTGCCACACCTCCTACCATCTCTGTAGCCTGAATGTTGTTGCTGTTGTTTAGTCATTTAGTCGTGTCTGACTCTTCGTGACCCCAGGGACCAGAGCACACCAGGCACTCCTGTCTTCCACTGCCTCCCGCAGTTTGGTCAAACTCATGCTGGTAGCTTCGAGAACACTATCCAACCATCTTGTCCTCTGTCGTCCCCTTCTCCTTGTGCACTCCATCTTTCCCAACATCAGGGTCTTTTCCAGGGAGTCTTCTCTTCTCATGAGGTGGCCAAAGTATTGGAGCCTCAGCTTCACGATCTGTCCTTCCAGGGAGCACTCAGGGCTGGTTTCCTTAAGAATGGGTAGATTTGATCTTCTTGCAGTCCATGGGACTCTCAAGAGTCTCCTCCAGCACCATAATTCAAAAGCATCAATTCTTCGGCTATCAGCCTTCTTGCTACTCGGCAAATTATTCTCAATCCACAGCCACGTGTTTCTTTGCTTCTCGATTATAGAGGTGCAATGGCACTTCTATAGAAACCACCTCATGAATAACGAATATTAGATCCCTGAAGTAGCCAGAATTTTTTTTTACTCTCAGTTTAAAAATATGACTGGGGGCTTCCAAGGAGACTCATATGAGCGCTGGCAGAGTGAAGGGTTTGGGCAGATTAGCCCAAGTGAAAACCTCGTCTTATTGGCATTTCCTTTTAGGAAGGGTCATTGAGCACAGCACCTGCTCTGCATATAAAAAGTCGCTGGTTCAATCCTCAGCATCACCAGGTAGAACTGGGGAAAACTCCTGCCTGATCATGCCTTTGCCCCACTGGTATCAAAGGTAAAGGACAACTGGATGGTTAAATCCAGTCAAAGGCGACTATGGGGTGCAGATGGGTCTGCCCCACCAGCCCCAGCTAACATGGATGAGGAACATCTGAGAGGGTACACTGGTTACCTCTATAGACAATACTGAGCTATATGGACCAAAGTTCTGATAGCATAAGACAGCTTCCTGTGTCCCTATGCCATATACACATTGAGAAGCACTGCTAAAAATGAACAATACATCTGGGCAAAGAGGCTGCTGTGCTATATGGAAAAGGTTTTCTGAATTCTGTGGGTGCTCAAATTCTGCTTCGAACTTTGATTGCCCTTGTCATATCATACACAGTACGTATTTTTGCCCTTTGGCAAGGGGAAGAAAAGAAAGCTGGCTGCAGTTTGTCCACATGACCTCCTGCTACAATGAAATTCCAGCACTCAGTGTGTAGCCGTAGTCTCTTGCATTTCACTATATTGAACAGTTGTTAATTTAATCAAGCACCTTACTGTGGGACAAAGCGAAAGAAACAAACTGATGAGTTTTCACTGTGCCCTCAGTAGGAAAATAGTTGGACCACAACTGGCCATGATTTAATTTAAATCCCACTGCTGGATTCAATCAGTAAGATTACAGAGGGTGTGTAGGAGGATACAAAAAAATTCACTCTGATGTCAGTGTGAAATAATATTCCAAATGCAAGGCCATTGCTATTAAAGTCAGAATCACATTGTAGAGCTGCACAAAAAGCAGCAGCTGAAAATTGTTTTTCCTTTTCTCCCTTTCCTTTTTGGTAATAATAATTATTTGTATTAAGTACCCAGCAGTCTGCAAAAGCTACATCACTTAAAGGTCACTGGAAAGGTATTCACTGCTCACAAGAGATATTGGGTAATCTTATGGTATGTTTTGCAAAGTTTCACAAATGAACTCTACTCATCCCTTCCTGCCAATAACCAAAGAGATTATTCAAATACCATATTCTACATACGCATATACGCAAAAACATGAATGGTATCTATAGGAGGGATAATAGCTCTTCAAAAAACTGGGCTTGCAAGCTTTAGTTGGTAAATTTAACCAATTAACATTCTACTTGAATAATTAGTGGGGGGCTATTTTAAACACTGAGGGCACATTTAAATTGGTTGGGCAAGAGAAAAGCATGCTTGTTTATTTGTTTTGGTTCTTGGGTGTTACTCTAATGGGGTATGAAGAAGAAAATGAGTCTATTTGGAGCTGGCTAAAAGGCAATTAAATTCCATCAGTTTTGGACTAGACTTGGGTTACCCACTGCCAAGAAGATGCTGCTGCTCTGTAAATAACACTTCAGCATGGCCATGCAAGCAGCCATTGCCAACCCAGTCAGCAGCTGGCAGGAATTGCAATCCAAAACATCTGAAGGGCACTAGCTTGGTGAAGGCTGTGTTAAAGGGATTGACAAGTCTTTTCAAAGAGCATATGGAACTGCCAGTTTGAGGGCAGGCCTCAACCTCATGATGAAACAACAATAATGTGCAATGATTTTGTTCCTCTTTAAGATGGCAGTCACTAAGACCTTGTGGTTCCTGAATCCTGACAGAGACTGGAGTTGTTTCCACCTACCCCTAAGGAGGCAGGTTGAAGACTCAAGAGGGTCTGTGTGAAAGCACTGGTGCTCTCATTTTTGAAAACCAAGGGGCAATGTGTCTTCAAGTATAATTAATAAAGCCAGTACAGTATAATAATTATAATTAATACCTTCCATGAAAGAACAGTCAACATTTAATGATCCCCCAAAGCTATTTAAGGTCCCTCAGTGACTATAATCAGCAATTTACACTTGCATTTGCTGTATTTATTTACTTGAGCTTAAAAAAGAAACCCAGACTAGTCCATTTTCAGATGTGCTGATAAATGTAAGTAAGGCAACCCATCAATGATAAATATTACACTGTTTCATCTGGCTACTGACATAATTAACTAAACAATTTTCACTCTGCTCGCAAAGCATTTAGCACTTTGTTATTTAATATTCTAATATTTATGAATGCTGGGAGGCCAAACGACCTGTTAAGTACATATTGTCACTCTTAAAATAAGTGACTTTTAAAGGAAACAATGGGAACCAAGGTAGACAGTCATGTTACGGTCAAGTCTATGCCAGGCAAATCCTGGATCTTAGGAAGAACTGCAGTAGCTTGATATATTTCCAGGAAAGGAATCAATATGGTGATTGACAACTCCTACTACTACGCAAACCAGTGCTTTAACATTGCTAGTGCCAATGTATGAGGTGCCAAAACAAAGTAGGCAAATTTTCATATTAACTACAAGCGCTGTCCTGATTCATCTATCATAGCCTCTCCTTGTGCCTTTCTGTCACAGCATCAAGGACGGCAGACCTACAGAATTTGAGGACCAAGCTACCAGTGACTTGAGAGTTTTGGGTCCAGGATAATTAAGGGAGTACCTAATCCCTTGAGTTCTCACTTGATTGCTGAGGGTTTTGGGGGTCCCCATTACTGAGATGTTGTGGGTCCAATTTTGTGCAACTCCCTTCTAGCTGAGGTCAGACACACACCCTCCCTGTTGAATTTCATGTGTCTGCTGAAGACCATTTTTATTCCAGTAGCCTTTAAATTGAATTCTGATTTTATCATTTTCTTTTTAATTCTATTAATTCTATTATATTATACCGAGTCTTCACCACTGAGAAAGGACTGTAAATTAAGTAGTACAGAAAATGTAAATTAAGAAGTATATAAATTGTTACAATTTTATATACACACACAATTATCACTGTGCCACCCTTCTCAGACCTTCTTAGATGCAAGTCTCATCAAGTTCAAAAGGGCTTACTCCCAGGTAAGTGGATTTAGGATTAGCCTTGGTCTATTTCGTTCTCTGAACTATTTTATTACTACTTTGAATGTGCTCTAATTGAATTTTATATTACATATTTCTTTCCCCTACCCACACCACATATAAATCATTCCTGACCAGCTGAAAAACCCCTTTTGGTATCCCTTCCAGTTGATAAGATGTGCTACTAACTGCCATTCTTTCTCTCTTGGATTTTCTGCCTGGACAGTTAATCATTTCTGTCAATGGATGAAAGAAAGATGATATCTCTGTCTTCCAATATTTCACACTTCTGGGAGAGACATCTTTTCTTCAGTCTCTTAATCACAAAACTGGAATGCTGACAAGCGCCTGGCGTTTGAGACTGTATTTATGGGAACTCTTACTATGGTATTCATTAATTGATTCCTGTGATGCTGATTATGGCATTGGAAAAATAACAAACAACAGATAAGGTTATTTGCACTGGGACAGTTGTCTTGCTCTTGTTTGGTTTTCCCCTCTGTTGTCTGATTGGCTCTGATTCTGCAGTTCCTGTGCAGCTTCAGTCTTAACCCTTAGAATCGCTTGGTGTAAACCTAACAGTAGGAATAGGAGAGGATTCGGGAAATATCACGCTGAGATGCAAGGCTTCCTGGATTCCAATCAAACTCCCCTCCTCTCAGGGGAAAGGTCTGCAGCTTAAGGCCAACTCCTAATTATAACAACAGATTTGAAGTCATCCCCAATCACGTCAAGCTCTTTAGCAAAAACTAAAAGTCATTGATGGGGTTGTACCATTGCACCCTTCAGCACACTGTTATTAACACATAAGGCTACAATTTATATCATGTCAGTGTAACATTAAGGTTAAACAACTGGCCCATAAGCATCAAAAATTGACTGGTAAATTCACATAGGTCATCATTGAACTTTTATTTCAGAACTCATCTAAATGGGTTTTTTCTGATTTGGCTTCCTATGTAGATTGGCCAATGACACAATGAGAACTGCTGTTCAGAACAAATTCTGAAAAACAGCAGTTTTAACCCATTTCAGAAGTGGCAGCATATCCTATGAGGTTTAAAAAACGAGTTCATTGTTGAGTGAGGTTTCATAGCCAATAACCTTCATCATCGAATGCTTGGTATGGATTAGGAAGACAGGGATACACACACACATACTAGAGTGGGAAAAGCTCAAGTTTCAAAGGTAAGACCTAAGATTTTTAAAAAGTGCAACTCATTGAGCTAGGAGGATGTGTGATATATTCCAAGCAAAGTGTGCACTTCCTGGTGCATTAAATGATCAGTACTAAACCATAACTGTTAACAACACCTAGAGCAGGGTTGGAGAACCTGTGTCCCTCCTGATTAGGCCACTGGTTCCAACTAGATGCCAACAGGCCTTCTCTGCAGTGGCTCCCTGTCTGTGGAATGCTCTCCCAAGGGAAGTTCACCTGGCACCTTCATTATACACCTTTAGGTGCCAGGCAAAAACTGTTCATAAACCGAGGTACCACTGTACTAGCAAAATAATATATACATAACAGTGTTTCCAGTATAAGATGAAATAATAATAATAATAATAATAATAATAATAATAATAATAATAATAATAATAATTTATTATTTGTACCCCGCCCAACTGGCTGGGTTTCCCCAGCCACTCTGGGCGGCTTCCAACAAAGATTAAAAATACATTAAAATAACTTGTTTGGGTCACCAGGAATCCTCAAAACAAAACTTTGTTTCTCCAAAATATTTGTTGCTGCTCCTCCTGAAATTGTTGAAGCAGACACAAAAATTGGTGGGTCAAATTCCGTGACCTGTGACACACAGCAGGTCAGGCTAGGTAATTATAAATTGTTCCTTCCGGCATGATGTCATTTGGAATCTGGAATAACTAAAAAAAGGGGGGGTCTCTCTCTTAATCACACTGATGTCAGCTGGTTCTCCACTAGTCCTGTTGTACAATGCTGATAAAACAGGCATGAACTGGTTGATAATTTCGGGCTTCTTCCTCTTTCATTCAGCAAACAAAAATAAAATGGCATGTACCTACAAAAAGGTGCTTTACCTTATGGAAAATACAAAGACCACTTGCCTTAAGGAGGAGAAGCCTATTAGTACTGTAGTCCTCTATCAGTCAATTAACATGCATTTATAATATGTTCCCTGTGCACCATTCTGAATGGCTATGTGTAAACAATACATTTCAGAGTAGAATTGTTCCCCAGCTGTATAGTTACTCTGAAATTCTTTGTGCAGCAACTAAATAGCTGCTGAGTGCCATTGTGCATATTTGCATGGTTTGTAGTGCAATAGAAACACTACAATTTTGGGTTGTAAAAAGTAAAATAAAATGAATAAAAGTATTTATTCATTTTTTTCTTTTATTCTGATGGCTTGCCTCCTTTTTTTTTTTAAATTCTCCTGGAGGGAAAGACCTAAACTGTTGTCAGGCAACTTAGATATTTAATAACTGAGTAAAACAAACTGGAAGGGTATTATAAGTGAAGCCCGTATGCGGCAATGCAGAGTTATGTCATGACTTCAAAGGAATGAACAGAAATTGAATTTTGAATTACTTCTAAGCTCTTTTGCCATTCTAAGTCCAATACTGATTGCTAGATGAAGGGATTAACTGTCCCTGTTCAGATTTCTTTTTTCATTTTTCATTCTTCCTCTTCCTCTGACAATATTTTCCAAAAGAGTACACAGAGAATTTCTTGAGGCAGATCTCAGAAAGCATTTCACCCCGTATGAACCCCCTTCAATATTTATTTATTTATTATTTAAAATTGAGAAATAGCCCATATATAATATCATGGTGGTGCACAGTGAAACACAAAATACAATAAAAACAATAAAAATGACAAAAACAAACTATGTTTTAGCACAGTGATGGGCAACCTGTGGGCTTCCAGATGTTGTTGGACATTCCCAACAGACCAAGGCAGCACTGCCAGTGATCAGGGATTATATACATGTTAGTCTGTTAACATCTGGAGGGCCACAGGTTTCCTGCCCCTGCTTTGGCAGATTAACTCGTGGTGTTGATGTTGAAGAGATACTTGTTTATTTAAAGGGTGGTATAAAGATGGCCTTCCTTTGGATGGTTGATTTTGTTCCTTCACTTCCTTCACTATCTCAGAAAGATGCCATTCTTGATCTAGATAAATATAAGGGTGAACAATGGTTGAACCAGTCTTCGGCTGCTACAGGTTTGACATTTCCCCTGGAGTTTATGTCATTGTTTTCACATGGAAATTTAATTTGAAAACAGGTTCCTAGAGCCATTGCTATGGAAACAACAAAAAGGCCAATCGCTGCTCTCAGTTGATAATTCCCAAAGAATTCCATATAGGCCAGAACAGCTTTGGGGGGGGGGGTGGCAAGGAGGAGAATTTAGTTCTGCAAATTAAAATGAAAGCAATAATTTGCAATGGTTGACATATTTAGCATCAGTGCCAGATTGTAGGCAGTCATGCATGAAGGGAGCTACAATGCAAGTTTTGGCAGGGTTGAGACGAGGTGATTGGAGGAAAGGGGCACTTTCCCATCTGCAGAAGGGTCAATCTGGAGAAAGAGTCAAGGGCAGGTCAAAGTCTGAGCCAAGATTGTTCTTCAAAGAGGACTGGAGTCAGGATGCAGCCATACTTGGAGAAGACTAGAAAGTCACAAGTATGAGACCATGCTGTCTCTTAACCAGCCCCAAGCCTGCCCAGAAGATTTTTGTGGGTTGTCCAGTGTTCTGTCCAGAAGATGGTGAGACCTGTGGGGGGCACTTTTGCCCCTTATTTGTAGCCTCAAAGTGGACAACAACCACGAGGGCATCAACATAGAAATAAGGAGGTTCTCTGTTCAGACAGCTGATCCTTATATTAAGTCTTACTATAAGTTCTTACAGTTTGATGATGATAGGAGTTTGAAAAGCAGAAATTATTAATGTTTTAAAGGTGGAAGCCATGTTAAAACTCCATAAAAGAAAATATAGGGTTGTATCCAAGTAACAGTGTAAGGATTTCTGCTTCTGGGACAGAACGTCCCTCTTTTCTGTCCCTGGGCAGCCCCTAAATCTGTTCTAGGACTTCCACGATCCTCTGGAACAAATTTGGGGAGGGGAGAGGGCACACACAGGAGGAGGAGGGACTAGAGTTCTGTTGCACAAGTCCACAGCATTTTTAAGAACACATTCCTTTGCTCAGCTATGACGACTGAATGTGTTTGGAATAGGAAGATCTGACATGCCAAAATCTGAGGCTATCACCCAAATTGATATTCTGTAGCTCAGGGATGTCCAACAGGTCAATCACGATCTATTGGTAGATCCCCGGGAGGTTTTAGTTGATCGCTGCGTCCCCTTCCTTAGCAGTGCTAAAATTGATTCCTGCCCCGCCCCCTCGCCCTGCCCTCCATTGTTGCATGATCTGCAGAATGGAAGATGAAGTTTACTGAGTGAGGCTGTTTGTTTCCCCAGCGATTTGTTGGTGAGTGGCTGTTCCCCCCCCCAAAAAAAAAACCCTTAAAATTGGGGCTTTCTTCCTCCATAAAAAAAATCTCAACAACTTTGACCTGAACCACCCAAAAATGGGGGTAGATCATTGCCAGTTTTTAATTCTGTAAATAGATCACAGTCTCTTGGGAGTTGACCACCCCTGTAGTGATCTGGCTTTTAATTGGTTGTGGGAGCCAGTGTGGTATAGTGGTTAAGAGTGGTAGTCTTGTAATCTGGTGAACTGGGTTCGCTTCACCGCTCCTCCACATGCAGCTGCTGGGTGACCTTGGGCCAGTCACACTTCTCTGAAGTCTCTCAGCCCCACTCACCTCACAAAGTGTTTGTTCTGGGGTCGAAGGGAAAGGAGAATGTTAGCCGCCTTGAGACTCCTTAGGGTAGTGACAAAGTGGGATATCAAATCCAAACTCTTCTTCTTCCTCCTCCTCCTCTTGGTTGGTGGCATTTAGGTAAACTGACATAATACAGAAACTCTCCCATAGTTTCTCTTGTAGGAAATTTGAAATTAGGGCAAAGTTCCATTTAGCGGGGTGAATCACCTGTAATTTAAATTAAAGAAACAAAATGGCTTTTTAGACTAATGCTGTAATTTTATATACACACTTGGGAGTAATTCTCATTAAACTAAGTGGAACAGACTTTTGAATAGGATTGTACTGTAATATACCAGCACCAAAACAGCTTAAAATATTTGTGAGGTCAATTAGTATTTGCCATGACATCTTGACACTGATGGAGGTGCTGTGTAATAAACAGCAGTACAGTGGTGCCTCGCAAGACGAAAATAATCCGTTCCGCGAGTCTCTTCGTCTAGCGGTTTTTTTGTCTTGCGAAGCAACCCTATTAGCGGATTAGCGCTATTAGCGGTTTAGCGGCTATTAAAGGCTTAGCGGCTTAGCGGCTAAAAGGCTATTAGCGGCTTAGCGGCTTAGAAAAAAGGGGGGAGGGGAAAAAATCGGAACACTCGCAAGACGTTTTCATCTTGCAAAGCAAGCCCATAGGGAAATTCGTCTTGCGAAGCAGCTTAAAAACGGAAAACCCTTTCGTCTAGCGGGTTTTCCGTCTTGCGAGGCATTCGTCTTGCGGGGCACCACTGTATAACATGCAGAAATTCATCAGAGCCTATTACCTTCATCACTAGGGGCAGAATTAAAGTAATGAGTAACACCAGTAGAAGACCATACAAAGACTTCCACTTGCGGAATGGGGTTGCCCCCTCCACTTGTGCAGGCTCCCCCCCCAAAAAATGGGTTTGAGGGGGCTCAGGAGAATGCCTGAAATAGTGCTAGGGGATAGGAAAAGGGAAATATTTCCATCTACCAAGGTGAAATTCTTGTCCTGATGAAACAGGACATCTGAAGGCAGTCCTGTTCAGGAAAGATTTTAGTGTTTGATGTTTTAACAATATAACCCAGTCAGATAGGTGCCATATTATTATTATTAATAATAATAATAATAATAGAGACAGTATGTCTCCCTTCCAGAATGCGGCAACTAGACTGGTGACTGGGAGTGGCCACTGGGACCACATAACACCAGTCCTGAAAGACTTACATTGGCTCCCAGCATAGCTGTCAAGTGTCCCTTATTTGAAGGGACAGTCCCTTATTCGAGTGCCATGTCCCGCTGCTGTCCCTTATTGATGGATGCCCCTTAAATGATGTCCCTTAAATTTCAAAGGAAGCAGCTCCTCTCCCTCCCTCCCTGCCGGCCAGGGAGGAGGGAGGCTCCAACTGTATTGCTTGGCTGTGTTGCTCACCCAATAAGAAGTCTAAGAACGACTGGGAGGTGGAGCTTGCATGCCTTGTGTGTGGCTAGTTAATGCAAGTTGAAGGGGTTTTTGAATGCTGGATGCCATTTTGTTGCACGTGCTGCTGCAAACTTTGCAGTGCAAAGCCAGGCCGGGGAGCCATCTTAAGTTGAGGCTGCATAGGCCTTGTGGTGCATGTGATTCAGATTCTATTCAGTTAAACCTCTGGTTACAAAGTTGGTTGGACAGTGTTCTCAAAGCTACTAGCATGAGTTTGACCAGACTGCAGGAGGGCAGGAAGACTGGAGTGCCTGGAACAGGTGAGGCTGCAGGTCCCTTATTTTGGCTGCTGGTCCCTTATTTTCAAGGCTGCTGGTCCCTTATTTTCAAATCTGTAAGTTGACAGCTATGGCTCCCAGTATGTTTCCAGGCACAATTCAAAGTGTTGGTGCTGACCTTTAAAGCCCTAAATGGCCTCGGCCCAGTATACCTAAAATAGCGTCTCCATCCCCATCGTTCTGCCTGGACACTGAGGTCCAGCTCCAAGGGCCTTCTGGCGGTTCCCTCTCTGTAAGAAGTGAGGTTACATGGAACCAGGCAGAGGGCTTTCTCAGTAGTGGCGCCTGCCCTGTGGAACGCCCTCCCATCAGATGTCAAGGAAATAAGCAGCTATCTTATTGTTAAAAGACATCTGAAGGCAGCCCTGTTTAGGGAAGTTTTTAATATTTAATGCTGTATTGTTTTTAACACTCGATCGGGAGCCGCCCAGAGTGGTTGGGGAAACCCAGCCAGATGGGCGGGCTCTAAATAAATAAATTATTATTATTAATAATAATAATACTTCCAGGAACTGTTCTCCTCCTGAATGGCTGTTTGTGAAGCTACTATTAACAGCAGAACTCAGGAAAAGAGTGACAACTCTAAGCCGGAAGCTCCATTTCAAGATATAGACGGATGCATAAATACTGTACATACATTTATTGATGTCTCTTGGAGCCAAAAGAATTGCTTGTATATTTCTCTGCCCTGAGAAGACTTGTGTGTGCATGCATTTAATATGCTTGAAATAATGGGTTTATCTGTCTTAGAAATATACGGTAATCTGTAGCACAGCAGGGTGACATAGTGTGGTTGATAAATTGATTTGATTAGAAAGTTACCTCAGAACTAAGGTGGATTGGAAAGCAACATTTAATAACATATACCCCCCCCCCATCGCTCAATCTTACCTGGGATAAAAGCCATTAGGTAATTTGGGTCCGGAATGCAGTAGCATCAGAATTAGGCCATATGTCACAATGGAAGCATTGTTGAAAAGCCTGGAAAACTGACAACTGTAGGAAATGGCCCTTCCTCCCTGACTGTCTCTTTGAATGCAAAGAAACCATAGTAACAGCAGGGGAAGTGAAGGGATGGCAGCTACAGAATAGGCTTTCAGTCACCTGACAGCTTTATATCAATGAAGCTATTGTTTTCTACCACACTGTACAAGGCCATGAAGCCCCCCCCCCACACCTCTTTTATCTCTTACAGTATTTGTTCAGTAGGTCTAAAAAAAATATCCTTATTTATAGATGCATTTTAAATCCATGTTGCAGATTGGGGGATATAGATCGGGGTAGGCAACCTAAGGCTCATGGGCCACAAGCGGCCCACGGGGGTCGTTTAACCAGCCCCCGAGCCACCCCTGAACCGAGCTGCCCGCTTGGCGAGTCCTCATGCGCTGTGCTAAACTGGCAAAGTGCGGCGCGGGGATTTGCTTGCGCAGTGCTGGAAATTGTGTCTGCGCAGACGCAGATACCAGAAATAGCGCATGCACACGTAATCTGGCCCACAAAGGTATCTCTGCTGGAGTGAACCGGCCCACACGAGGTAAACCTTGCCGCCCCCTGAAATAGATGACTAAACCAGGATAGAAATTAACACCTTGGGCCTCCTTTCCAGATGTGAACATGCAAGTAAACAGACTTTCACAAAGTTCTCATGCCTTCAATAGCTACACATTCAATAGCTACAGATCAGAAATTCAAAACGTAGAGATGCACCTGTTGAATTTTTATTGCATAGTTATTGACAGTGTAAGAACCCTTCAAAAGAAGAAGACGGATCTTCCCATCTTCCCCTCATTACATTTGCAAGGGGTAGTGTTTTATTTGCAACTTCTGAGGCCCAAAATAAACAGTACATCACTAAAAACCATGCCAGGTTTGTTTGGGGGGAAACATAATAGCAGACATGTGGTGGATGGGTGTGATTTTCATCAGGAACATTTGTGAGGAGGGGAAGCTTAACTCCCCAGCTATGATTATGATGAAAATTCCCTACCTCAGTACAGTGGTCCCTCGGGTTACATACGCTTCAGGTTACATACGCTTCAGGTTACAGACTCCGCTAACCCAGAAATAGTACCTCGGGTTAAGAACTTTGCTTCAGGATGAGAAGAGAAATAGTGCTCCGGCAGCGCGGCAGCAGCAGGAGACCCCATTAGCTAAAGTGGTGCTTCAAGTTAAGAACAGTTTCAGGTTAAGAACAGACCTCTGGAACGAATTAAGTACTTAACCCAAGGTACCACTGTACTATTGGCCTTAGAAATCTCCTGCTTGTGCTAATGGGAGCTCTCCACCATCACTAGGCTAATACTAGCTACTTTAATTGGAATCACGGATAAGGAGGGAGTGCTTAAAGTTTACCTTCCCACCCAATACCTGTTACTGTTTTAAAAATGCAACCTTTTACATACTTTCTAATTAGGCATTTCACATCTACCGTAGGTCTAAAAGTAAGAAGGTCCATGCAGCTGGCTTGGCAGAGGAAAGACCTCTGAACTAGGGAGAGAACCAAGAGCGAGAGATAAGCCATTTCCTGATGTTGGTCTACTGGAGACCTTGAACCAGTTAGGCGCATTACACAATGGCAACCAATCACACCTCCCAATGGATCCACCTTATATTACTCATACATTTGTTTCATTCCCACTATTTTATGTATTTATTTTGCATACTTTTAGTCTGCATTTCAACTTAAAACGGATTCCCAAAGTGGGTAACAAAAAAATAAAAGCAACAACAAAACAGTAAGAACAATCACCATGCTGCTTCTACTGTACTCCTGTAAGAACTATATTAAAACATTGGTTCAAAAACCACCAAAAATCCCTTCTTTTGCTCAGCAAAGGGTATTGAAATGAATGTGAGTTTTCTAGCAAACTCTTGGAGGAGAATGGAATAGTGCAAGCTTCCATTCATTTCAAGATGGCTTGTGCAGAAGCAACTCTCAATGGATTTATTTGAAGTTTGCACTAACGTGTAAATTACATGATGCTATTCCAAGCTGTGTTCTCCATACCCTGAGTTTAAGAATGTGATGCGGACTTGGAGTTGGAGGGAAAACTCCCCCAGAGTTCAAAGAGGGTTCATTCATGCTTATGTATAGCGTCAGGCAAAGGGAAATTGTTCATGTGCCTGATCGTTTTACATGGGCAGAAAGGGAAACTATTCATCTGTCTGATTTAACCAAGAACACACAAAGAGAACAGATATGAGAAACAGAAAGCAGTTAAACTGGTGCTTTTATTGCATATGTCAAGAAGGACATTTTACAGAAGGATTTTAATTTTTAACGTGACTTTCATTTAGCTGAATTCTTCATATGGCAGTCCACTTTGTCTTATTTGTAAGCCCCAACAGTTCAGACTTAGCTCGTCGGGTGCATGGCTTTGCAGGAAATAAAACTACAGTAACAGAATATATTAAAGTTGACACAGGGTTCAGGAGAAAGAAATGTGGTAGATATTTTCCTGTTGGGTCCTTTTTTTTATTTGGGTCATCTGACCTCAAAGGTCTCTATAATCTCAAGATTGAGGCCTTGCTTACTATGAACAGAAGCTGAAATTTTGCACGTTAGAGATCTTCCCACTATGGATGGGGATTGGTATGCGATCAGTTTTGCTCCTGGCAAATTACTTTGCTGATCCAGTTCCTTATGAGCAGACCACATTCCTTTGTATACACACACAAATGAAAGCAATTTAAGCTTCCAGTTTGGCCCCAAATGGATGCATCAGAGGGAAGGAACCAGATCATGAGTATTTAGCAGGACCACTAGTGAAAATCACTGGGTCTCATTAACTTATGATCATATTATCAAGCCCCATAGGTCTGTGATCTAAAGCCCCAATTTCTGTGTCAGTAAGAAAGAGCTTCATGTTGCTTCACAGTAAAGCTGGCCCCAATTAACTAGCAAAGGTGGAAGTGTACCAGTTTTGTACTCTTGGACATTTTAAATGCTGTGGTAGTGTGCTGATGATGAATCCTCTTGAGCTGGTTATTTTGCTGAGAGTAATCCAGCCCAGAAGTGGAAAGTTCACCCGAGGTCTCATAATCTCACCCTTTCATGGGGGATTCATAAATCGGCCGTGTACTCCATTCTCAAGAACGGCACACTACACATGTATCAAGCAGTGAAGCGTCACAAACCACAATGAATGGCCAGATAAGGCCATGATGGCTCTTCTGAGGGCTCCCTGATTTTTCACAGGCAATTTGTAGTTAAGTATTCCAGGTAAAGTGTCAGCTTTAATTCACAACACCTTTCAAAGCTGTGCTCACAGCAAGTGTTTACCTTGAGGTCATAACTGAGGCCTCTGGCAGAGCAGTGGAATAATCATACTGACATGGCAGCTGCTGAAACCAAACCTGAGCACATGGATAAACAAGGGGATACGATCTAAGCCACCCTCTTGCACGCTATGCAGTGAATACATGCTATCGTGCTGGGAGCTGGTGCACTATCAGAGCTAAGGGTGCCAACCAACAGTGAGCTAAAGGTTCAGTTCAGCCAAGTAGCTACTAGATAGCCCAAAGATCCAAATAGGTACAGTAAAGGTAAAGGACCCCTGGATGGTTAAGACCAGTCAAAGGCTACTATGGGGTTGCGGCACTCATCTCACTTTCAGGCCAAGGGAGCCGGTGTTTGTCAACAGACAGGTTTCCGGGTCATGTGGCCAGTATGACTAAACCTCTTCTGGTGCAGCGGAACACCGTGACGGAAACCAGAGTGCACGGAAACACTGTTTACCTTCCTGCTGGAGTGGTATCTATTTATCTACTTGCACTGGTTTGCTTTCAAACTGCTAGGTCGGCAGGAGCAGGGACTGAACAACAGGAGCTCACCCCGTCATGAGGATTCGAACTGCCAACCTTCCGATCAGCAAGCTCAAGAGGCTCAGTGGCTTAGACCACAGTGTGCCACCCACACCCCCAAATAGACAAGATGGCAGCACACCTTGGATGTTACAATATGAGTCTTACTGAAAAGATCAAAAATCAGACAGATCACGAAAGGAATGCCAATTTTTAATTTTGCCCAAACCTCCTCCCATGAAACGACCTGCTGCCAGGTCCATTTCTCTCTGTGGGAATTATTTCTGCTCTTGGATTGCATCTGGGGAGAAAGAAACTGGGAAGGTGGGGTTGAGAAAAGCACTGGCAGGGGAGGGATTAAGAACCAGAAGAACATCACAAGAGGTTACTGGACCAGACTGGTGGCCCAACTAGCCCAGCATCCTGGTCTCACAGTGGCCAACCAGATGCCTATGGGAAGCCTTCAAGCACTTACAGAAAATACTATATGCATACCAAATAGTGTTATATCATGCACGTAATGTGGCATTTTCAGTCATATTCATGCAACACACTGCTGACCTTGAAAGCCCAGGTGTCAAGTCCAACATGGAGAATCCCATGGCTTCTTGTCCAACTCCTGCACACACAGCACAAGACAGATACAGATGGGGCCTAAACGTGAGTACAGTGGTACCTCAGGCTAAGTACTTATTCGTTCCGGAGGTCCGTTCTTAACCTGAAACTGTTTTTAACCTGAAGCACCACTTTAGCTAATGGGGCCTCCTGCTGCCACCGCCGCTGGAGCACGATTTCTGTTCTCATCCTGAGGCAAAGTTCTTTTTTTTATAATCATATTTATTAAAATTTCCAATAATAACAGAATAAGAAAGATAGAAAAGATAGAGAAAGAAAGAAAAAGAAAGAGAAGTTTAAATCCTTACTTTCATAACCTTCTTTCTAGGACTCCCTCCTTCCCCTCCCAACTGTATTCCCCTTTCCTTAAGTTGGTTCCACAAGCTCTCATTCCCAATTTAAAACCAATATGCTTAACCCATTAACCAAAATTTATACAATCTTACCATCACTCCTCATCTTTAACAGAGAAAGTAAAAAGATTTTTCCCCCAAGATCTGCCCCAATTTCCTTCCACGAGTTCCCCTTTTAAAAAAAAACATGTTAAATCAAAATACAAAAGTTATATAAAGAAATAGAAGACAAAAGATATAAGAAGATTCAAAAAGTTGGTTACATAGCCTTTGGATTCCAAGATTCCCCCTCCCTTCCCCGGTTTGAATTCCCCATGTCCATCAGTCTGTATGTTGTTAGCCTGGAGGTCTCAAGTCCATAGCCAAATTTTTCCCATTCCACCTTGCCGGTTTTCTTTTAATTTGTTTGTTTTAATGATGTTTAACTTCAAAAATCCAGTCTAATAGAGGCCTTTAGTTTCCTTGGTCTTTGTTGCTCCTCCCATTGTTCTTTCAGTGTCATAGTTGGTCCTTTGTTCTTTTTATTCCTTACTTTCTCAGGTTTCTTGTCTTGTTCAGCTGCTAAAACGTTCTTATTCCGAGATCTGGTATCTCTACAGAGGTTTGTTATTCAGGAACAAAAACTTGCGTCCAGTCCCTTCCTTTCTTCAATAGGAAATTCTATTGTCTCCTTTTAATGTAAACACCTCTGTAGACAAAATACTGTTTCAGTTTTGCAGCTTTCCCAGAGGATAAGACCTGTACACATCCCAGAGTAATTTTCCACATACGACCACTTGTAATGTCCCGAAACCCCTCTAGGGGGATTGCAGTAACTTTGTATCCTCTAATCCAAAAGTCAAATAGTTGTTTCTTTTTCCCCCTGACAGTTTGTATCCATATTATATCAAATTGTAACAGAATTAACCAGCAAAATACTTATAACAAAGTCCTCTTTATATTCTCAAGATTTGACAGCTACTTTGACAGTTGTCAAATTCTCCGTCTCTCTTCGCCAGGTTCTACGAATCGCCCCGGTTCCCAGGGGGGGTTGCCTTTTCCCTCTCACCCTCCACTCTTCTCCTCCAGCACAATTCTTGTAGTTTCCCATCGTGGAATTTATAATTTTTGTCAGCAGTAAACTTCTGGATCGATCTTGGTTACCCAGTCCTTGTTTTAGCATGTTTACAATCAGGGGGAGACTGACTTCCTTTTTAGATCGCCCCCGCTCGTGCCGAATCCGAAAAAAATTTCTTTTTTTCTCCTTTTGTACCCGGTTTCCCAATTACTCACGGGTTGTTGTTAAAAGTCCGAATTTCCAATGGAAGAAGCCAGCGCTCTCCGTCGAATGGCATGCGACTGCGCTCGGCAGGGGAAGCGGAGGACTCACAGCACCACGCCACTCCCCGGCACCCGATCGGAAGCCTTTAAAAAGGCTCCTTCACGGGTCGGGAGGGCGCTATCGGTGCCAGCCGAGTCACCATGTCCACGGGCTCCGTGCCCGTGGTTTTTGAGGGTCCCCGCGTCGCCGGCGCGGTAGGACCCAGCCCCTGCCGAGCAGACTTCCTCCAGAGCTCGGAGGGAGTCCGCCATTCGGCGATGGCGCCAACCCGGAAGTCTTTCCATCCTGAGGCAAAGTT
Source organism: Podarcis bocagei (assembly GCF_964188305.1). NCBI lineage: Eukaryota > Metazoa > Chordata > Lepidosauria > Squamata > Lacertidae > Podarcis > Podarcis bocagei. The sequence continues at coordinate 61,619,579 of NC_138127.1, read as the reverse complement.
CTTAACCTGAGGTACTATTTCTGGGTTAGCGGAGTCTGTAACCTGAAGCATCTGTAACCCGAGGTACCACTGTACTTTCATACACATATAATGGAACTCAAAGGGCCACTTCTTATTGTGGCAATATTGATGGTTGAATAGGGGTCTATCTTTGGTTGATTTCTCTCTGATTCATAGCTTTTTAGTAAATCAGAAACTCTGAGTAACCAGTGCAATAACAGCTCTTTTTTTTCCAGAAGGGAAAGGAGAGAAAGAAATCCTAGCCTATTTGTAAAACTGATGCCCAAAGGAAGTGAACAGCATGAAAGTCACCAAGAAAATTGCCACTAACTAATTGGGCCCAGGGAGAATTGGGGGCCTGACATGTCTCACCATATTTCATGGGAAATAACCAAGAAGTGAATGTCGCATTAGATGCTTGTGCATTGATTTAATCATAATTGAACTCAGAATGTTTCCCAGCTTCTCAAGAATGCAAACATATTGTCGTATCATCTCATTTTTGGCTTCCTGTGTCCAGGCACCCTGTGTGTCTATAAGACAGACTTCTCCAGTCTGAAGATCTCCAGATGTTGACTGAAATTCCCACCTGCCCCAGACATCATGGTTGCCTTGGATGGGGCTGCTGGGATTTGTCATTCAAAACACCCAAAGAGTCCCAGGTTGCAGAAGGATGGGCTCTGGTTTAGCCTTCACCAGATCTAAACACAAATTTTCTCGTAAAAACCCAAAACGATTTCAACCGAGTTAGAGAGCAAACAGACTTTGGCAATACTGATAAACAACGAGCTGGAACATTTTATTTCTTGTTGCAGTGTGACAATAACTCCTTTGTTTCACAGAGAACAGCAAGGATCAGATACATGACTACAATGCTTCTAATCCCCACTGCCCACATATGGAGATTAGAGGTGCTCCAGGAATTTGTTCTTTGTGGATTCTGATACAAACTGACCTGAACTGTACTTCCTGCCTAATTAGACTGGAACTCGGTTATCCACTGGCTTTTGCACTCCCCAAATGTTCTGGCGCAGTTTTCTTTTTGCTCAGATCAAATAGGTTGTAAAATGTGAATTCTGAGAGAAAATAAATTTTCGGCAAGAGAGAAAATAAAATGTCAGCAAGAGCTGAAATGTTGATGTGTGAGGGCCGAGTTATCTGAAAGCATTCTGACATGCCACACCAGCCTCCACAGCAGTGCAAGAGTCCAGGCATTCACTCAGGGTTTGTGTTTCCTTTTGGCAGCGCTTTTTTGGGGGGGACAGGACACAGGGGTACGCATACCCCTGAACATTTTGCGAATCTTGGTACTTTAGTCCATTTATTGTATTTATTTCCCCCGATTTGAACTATAAAATAGTGATTTTCTTGAGTCAAAAGGAGAGTACCCCTAAACATTTTTTTAAGGAAAAAAGCACTGCCTTTTGGGAATGAGGTAGACTGGAGACTATGGTGTCTTTATGATATATGGTTTATTTACACATGTAAAATCATAGAGTTGGAAGAGACCACAAGGGCCATCGAGTCCAACCCCCTGCCAAGCAGGGTTGTATACAACCTGAGCCTGCCATGGAGGGGTTCAGAGCATTGTCGCCCCAAAGGAGTCTTGCTTCTTCCCTAGGCACAGTCCAGGATTCAAACAGAAATCAAACAGTCTCCAAAAGATGACTCTGACCCCCTCTCCAGCTTGCTGACTTTGAGAGACTACTACATCACTGCCAAAACTCCATCCTAAACTCTCCTTTTGTCTTTCTAACTAACCTTTGAGGGAGGCGCCCGCTCCTATTTGCTCTCTGGCACAGAATCACTCCCTTTGTCCCAATTAACAACTCATATTTAGCAGGCCATTACCAGGCTGATGTCTAGCTTGTACTTTAACTTGTTGAATTCAATGTCTGGCACCCTAGATTTAGAAGGGGAGTCCAGAGACCCCACAAACTTACATTACTTCAGTTTTAATTAATTACCCTAATGCCTGATTCCCTCTGTTGTTTCTTCTTCGGTTTTAAAGAACTGCTCACTAGTATTATTTTTTTGCTATGTGAAGGTTCATGTAGATTTTTTAAAAGTGCAATGCACTTTTTTTAAAAAAAAGTATTCAATGCAGGAACAGAATGAACAGATATATGGATAAATACATGTGAAAGTGACACAACCCATAACCAGAATGATTCACCCATCTCTAATGGAGGAAGGCCATAGAAAGACACTTCCCTAGAATGCCTCTCCTTCAGCCCTTGGCATGCTACTGCTGAAAATGCAGCAGGGCATTCTGCCTGTATTTATCCCCCTATTATCCACCAGCCTTACACTTTTTGAAATCTCTTCTCCGTTGCAGGTTTAAAGCACAATCTGAAAGTGTATCAGCCTGCTCAGCCACTTTATTTTTTTTATAAAGCTGTACCTGTACTGCAAATTATAACTGGTTTATTATGACATCTGTCCAAAGAATGCCGGGGCCGATAACAAGGTGGGCTACTGTTAATTATGCAGTTGGAAGTGAGTCTCTCTGCAAGGTGCAGCTGGAAGTCAGCCTCAGCAGCACCCAGAAAAGGAAAATAAAACCTAAAGCAGGAAACATGGGAATAGCACCTCCAAACCAAACCTTAGATCTGTCTTTTTCTCGGTAAAGAGCATGGGTTTTTAACTGGTGGGTCATGAAGGCCAGATCAGGCCAAGGAGGCAATTTTACCCCCAAACAGCTGCTACAGTGTCACACCACTGTCCTCCTGACAGCAGTGTGTTACCAAGTGGTGGCAAGGTCAGTGCTGTGCAGATGCATCAGCAGAAACCAATATGGCAATATGGCAGAACCAATACCTGCACAACCCCACCCTCATTGCTGTTCTCTCCCACACTATCCCAGTAAGCGGCAGCAACACTGCTGTGAGGAAACAAGAGTGCCATCTGCTCTGGATTTCACCAGCAGTTCTACACACACAAGATGTGTGCTAAACTTTTGCTGGCTAGTATATTTGTAGGGGTTCAGGACATGGGTGGCACTGTGGGTTAAACCACAGAACCTAGGACTTGCTGATCAGAAGGTCGTGGTTTGAATCCCCGCGACAGCGTGAGCTCCCGTTGTTTGGCCCCTGCTCCTGCCAACCTAGCAGTTTGAAAGCATGTCAAAATGCAAGTAGATAAATAGGTACCACTCTGGCAGGAAGGTAAACAACGTTTCTGCGCGCTGCTCTGGTTCGCCAGAAGCGGCTTAGTCATGCTGGCCACATGACCCGGAAGCCGGCTCCCTCGGCCACATGACCCGGTATGCCAGCTCCCTCGGCCAATGAAGCGAGATGAGCGCCGCAACCCCAGAGTCGGCCACGACTGGACCTAATGGTCAGGGGTCCCTTTATCTTTATCTTTATCTTTATCTTTATCTTTATCTTTATCTTTATCTTTATCTTTATCTTTATCTTTATCTTTATCTATATTTGTAGGGAAACAGAAACTATTTCCAAAGGAGGTAGAGATATTTTACATGTTACCTTACTTTAGGTTTTGCATGTGTGTTCTTTCATTCTCCACATGGACACAGAATTCTTTCGTGGCAGAAATGGACAAATTTATTATACTATCCATGAGGACTTTCAGCGAAGTGGCAAAACACACCTCTGGCAGCGAGACAACTACTGTATCTGAAGAACAGCTACTAGAATACTGAAGAAGTCCATTTCTGGTTTAAATCTACTAATGATAAGAATGTGGTCATTGGTGCTTCATTTTAACTGACAGCCCCATACTAGCTTCCCCATAGTTTTTTGAAAACCATTGCAGAAAACAACAAACAGCTGCCCAAGTATCAGTCAGGCTGATTTAGCAGCGAGAACTGAAGTAAGTTGATGCTTGGCACCAGAGTCACGTCATTTAAGAGCATGTTAAATTTGAAATAATTATCCTAATACCTTGTTCTCTCTGTTGTGCATTCTTTCGCTTTTAAGAAACAGTCACTAATATTTTTTAAGTGTCTCTAATGAGAAGGAAAGGATTAGTGGTGCACAGAAATGCCCCAATTTGTGTCATGAACACAAATAGAGAAGTTCAAAGGCATTGGCAACAAAAAGAGACAATACAATTTATTCCAGAGATAAGTTAGGTAATTCGGAGATCAGATTTCTGGGAAATTTTTAACTGGGCTTCCAAGAAAACATTCTATTTAAGGACTAACCAAGAAAGCAGGTAATTGGGACTTTAAAAAGGGTATAAAATATTTTAAATGCTGCCAGGGCAGATTTGGAAGAGGAAATCAAATGAATAACACCAGCTTTTGTAGCTAATGGCTAGTAATAATCAGGACAGTAAATGAAAAAGCGAGTGAACAGGCACATGCACACAACATTTATGATACTATGGCTCAAGCATGACATCTTTAGGATGCTGTTATGTTTAATGTTTGTTTGCTTCCTGATTGGCTGGATCTGGAAATAGCAGGTTTGAGTCTACTATTACTGCTATTCCTATTTACTTAAGCAGCTTGATTCTGTGCTTGTTTACTCAGAAGAGAGTTCCACGAAGTCCAACAGCACATACTCCTAAGTGAATATGCCAAGCACACTTCTGAACAACAGAGTTTTCTTTGGAGTAGATAGGATTTATGCCTGAGAAAACATATTTAGGATGATGCCGTTAGTGTTAGGGTTAATTCTGAGACCAAGATTAATTTGAAATTAATTTCAGTGGCCATCATGGAATAATAAAGCCCTGCCCTCTTCAGCTACTTGCAGTGATTCCCAAGCAGGAAAAGAGAAACCTAATGCTGACCTTAGTCATGTTGAGTATTCCGAGTGAAATATTAATGCTCTTTGTCTCTCACACATGCCAACTCCTGGAGCCAGATGCCTCTTTTCACCAAGCCCATCTGTCCATGTGGCACATTGAATCCCCAAAGAGCTCCCAAGCCCTCCCTGCCAACTCAAGATCAGCTGTTCTTCCCCACACCTCTGAGTGAGCACTGGTTTCCCAAGTCCCAACAAGATGCTGGTGTTGCTTATATGCCCACAGATCACATCCCTGTAGAATCTAGTCCCCTAGTAAACAGCACACTGTTCAGTGATACTGCTCACAATGCTTCCCACTTCCTTGAGTGGCGAGGTGTTGCAGAGATAGCGCTGGTCCAGAGTTAACTTCCTTTGGTGAGAGGGAACTAGAAACATATAGTGCTTTTGTAATACTTGTTTTATTTACAAGCATACAAGGATACCACAATGGAGAAAGACTCAGCGCTGCTGCAAAATCCTGCTTCAGATCTCTAGAGAAATTGCACCCCAACAATGCATGACCAGCAGCTCGCTCTGTTTGGAGTCAGGAAGGAGGAAAGCAGGCTACTTTTCTTAGTTAGCTGGTGGAATATCCTTCTCTTTAAGCTCTGGTGGGCATTAAATTCCAAAGACTGGAAAGACACCCCCCACCTATCAAGGAATATTATTACGTTAAAACCCAACAACCCACCAACTAATATTTTAGACAAACTATAAGAAGAGGTCCATTCACAGTAATTACAGTGGTACCTCAGGTTACAGACGCTTCAGGTTACAGACTCTGCTAACCCAGAAATAGTACCTAGGGTTAAGAACTTTGCTTCAGGATGAGAACAGAAATTGTGCTCCGGCAGCGCAGCGACAGCGGGAGGCCCCATTAGCTAAAGTAGTACCTCAGGTTAAGAACAGTTTCAGGTTAAGAACGGACCTCCGGAATGAATTAAGTACTTAACCTGAGGTACCACTGTACCGTGGATGGCTGAACTGGCAACAACAGAGATAACAGAATTCTAATACTGTTAGGCAAGAAAGCTTTTTTCTGTATGGTCTGTATCACACAGGAACATAGGAAGCTGTCATATACTGAGTGAGACCATTCTCCATCTAGCTTGGTATTGTCAACACTGACTGGCAGAGTTTCCAACATGGGTCTTATTCCTACCTGTAGGTGCTAGTGATTGAGCCTGGGATGTTCCATGTTAAAGCAGTTGTTCTACCACTTCTCTGCCCCCCCATCAGTTTGTAAAGGGATTAAGGCCCAATCATATAACTGCCTCAGCCCATAACAGTCAGTTCTCATTTAAAAAAGCATGCTGATTCTTAGCTGTGCTGTGATACAGATTCTGTGCACAGCAGGTTTTGCATTAATCCATAACCGCCACTTTGGGGCAGTTGGTTTTAAGTCCAAAACCCCCATCAGTTTGCTGGTTGGCAGTCACATTACCCTGTTAGCCCATGGCTGTGAACCTAAGAGTCAGCATGGGCCACCAAAACGTGATCCTGAATTCAGGGGTCCTGAATTTATTCAATACAATAGTACGAAACTACCGTATTTTTCGCTCTATAACACGCACCCGACCATAACACGCACGTAGTTTTTTGAGGAGGAAAATCCGTAGGCATGCCACCCGTAGGCATTCCCTCCATAACACGCACAGACATTTTCCCTTACTTTCTAGGAGGAAAAAAGTGAGTGTTATGGTGCAAAAAATACGGTAACTGTATTCCTAGATGGAATGTTTTCATGTGTTTGACTTGCTAGGTCAGCGAGCCTAACACCTGCAAGCTGTATGAGGACTGTTCCCAAACCCCAAGCTGCTTGTATCAAGCCCAAAATGGTACACTGAAGGCTGGCGGTATATTAACATGTGTGCTGGAATTAGAGACCCGATTTGTATGAAGCACCCGATTTGTATGAAGAAGGTCCCTGTTCAATCTCTCCCACTGGGCACCAGGTGACCTCCCTCAGCCTGAGACCCTGAAGAGTTGTTGCCAGTCAGAATGGGCAATTCCAGACTTAATCTGGTCAAATTGTCTGATCTGGTACAATGCACCTTCCTATATGAGTTAACTTGAAAACATGCTTTCCCCTTGGGCATCATCTGCAGTTTCTGGAAGCCAAGAGGGACCCAGTGAGATTTTTTAGTGTACTCATCAAATCTTCAGAATCTGTGTGGATGCTGCTTTTACTTAATGTTCAGAGAATGCCTGCCCTAGCTCCCTCCCATCTTCACCCCTTCCCCCCCCCCCACACACAATGCTGTATGCTGAAGTCATTGCAAAGCAGAGCTTCCCACTGCCTGATACCAGCAAACACATTGCACTGTTTCAGAGAACTACCCTATTGAAAAAGAATGCCCAAATTCAGCAAATGGGTGGGGGGATGGGGAGGGAAAAGGCCAGATGAGCCCATAGACAGAATAAAAGCCCCACCACTTCTCCTGCCCTTTTCTGTTGAAATATGCTTAGGAAACCTTGCCCATGTTTTAGCTATTTCTCAGAGCACAACACTGTTGATGACTATATGCAGCAAAGGTCTCTCCTTCTCCCTGTAAATGTGTGTTACAGTTGCTTTTAACAGACTGCTGATTCCCAATAACATTAAAATCCAGGAAACAATTAAATGCATCAAAAAACACACACACAAAATTACAAGAACATGAATGCACCCTCATAGGGTGATATTTCCATTTATGATTCTCCTGAGAGCTTTTTAAGAACTCCTAAGAGCTGGGAGCTTGTTAGCTCCAACAGTTATGGTATCCCATCCTTAAAATGCATGAATTAAACATAAATGTAATAAACAAAATTTTCATCATTGGTTGAGAAGCTTATAAGAAGACTGTTCTGTAAGTCAGGCAACAACTGAAAAGCATCTTCCCATTGTTATTTATTAAATTTCTATACCGCCCTTCATCCAAGAATCATAGGGTGGTTTTCAATATAAAAACACAAAAATACATAACATAATAACCAAGCAAGCAAGCAAACAAACAAACCCCAAAGGCTGTAGATTGTTTAATTAACCAAAGGCCTGGGAGAAGATCTGATAAAGCAACATATAATCACTTGCTTTGAGTAGCAAAGTGCCTTTGCAAACCCCGTAGGCCACCAGCTTGTTTGCAATCTGAAATAGCTGTAACTACAGTAGTATTCAGAGGAGCAAGGACTCTGCCTCCCAGAAAATGCATTGTGCAAAGATAACTTACAGGTATTTTTTATTTTATTTTTTGCAAGAAAAAAAATTGTAATCTCTAACCATATGTAAACTATGTAACGTGAACAGCTTGAAAACGTTTTTTGAATTCCTGTTGCCCCTCAGAAGTGATAGGGGAGAGGGGGAAAAGTGGGGAGCTGGATCCAATGGTCCCATTATACCAGATCGCTACATGTCACAGTAATGTAATCACAGTTCTGCACACCCCCAACAGCAATGTCGACAGCAAAACAATATCACTGTACAGTAAATGAGGGATAATGTAGTAGCATTGACAGGCACTCCCACAGCATCCATAGCAACACAACTGGCACCACTATTCACAGTGTGCCTGCCAAGGACACCCTTACTACCATATCATGCATTCACAGAAGGAACCAATCATGAATGGCAATGGCAGATTAACCCCATGGCATCATCTCACCCCAACACACATGCTATGCACAATCTGGTGGTCAAAGAGGAACCACAGCAGCCACACTCGTTCATAATGTCGGGTCCCCAATACTGGCATATATTCAGGTTCCACCAGCACAAATGCATTTAGGAATAATCCTATCTTTATCCAGCAGGCATATCCTGAGGACAGGATTTCACTCTTAGCAAACAAGTAACTGCAATTATTGGATACACCGCTGTTTAGCTAAAATTCAGATTAGATGGTCCTGAACATTATTTTAACCACCTGTACAAACAATCCCACAAACTGATCAAGAGGATGGAATAGGGAAGAATGGGGTTTCTCCACTCTTTTATTGATAGCCCTGTTGGACTTTGCCACCTAGCGGCAAGCACAGGGAACTTACATCCTTTTTAGAGAATCAACCTGCTTCATCTGCATAAACCCACTCATCTCTACAATTATTTTGGCACTTCGTGGGAGAATTCCCTGCTGTTCTGGCAGCTCTACAGTGGTTGCAGCTGTTGCAGAGGACTCAATATGGCTATAGTAAAATGCCATGCTGTGACGAGGAGTGTCCTTCTACCCTAAAATATATCAGACCCTCAGACCCATACATCTTTCCATAAGAGAGAAACAGGCATGGAATATGTATTGCTATGTGTTTGAATACATTGCTTTGTTATATCACTTGCTTATTCTTTGAAGCACAGAGGTGAGAAACCCTAAAGCACTGTAAATGTCTTGACCTGTTGCCACTTGCTTGGGACATGAGGATTATTATTATTATTAACTAAATTTGTGTACCAGCCCTCATCCAAGGATCACAGGATGATTCACAATGTAAAACTACAAAATGAAAACACAAAATACATAATAGAAACAAGAACAAAAAGGAAAAGGAAAACAAACCAATAACCCCCTCCCACAAACACATTAAAAAGGATATAGAATGATAATCAGCCCAAGGCCTGGTTAAAGAGAAACAATTTCACCTGGCGCCACTGCAGAAAAGGTCCATTCTCATGTTGCCACCCTCCAGACTTCTTATGGAGAAGGCATATGAAGAAGGACCTCAGCTTATGATTGCAGAGCTGGTTCAAATGCGGAGAGATGGTCCTTGAGGTATTACAGTTGTGAGCTGTTCAAGGCTTCAAAGGCCAAAACCAGCACTTTGAATTAGGCCCGGAAACTAATTGGCGGACAGTGCTGCTGGGCTAGGATTGGTGAAATATGCTCAAACCGTCTTGCCCCAATGAACAACCTGGCTGCCCCTTGCCGACCAAGGTCTGTGTAGTTAAAGCTATGGTTTTCCCAGTAGTGATGTATGGAAATGAGACCATAAAGAAGGCTGATCGCTGAAGAATTTATGCTTTTGAATTATGGTGTTGGAGGACTCTTGAGAGTCCCATGGACTGCAAGAAGATCAAACCTATCCATTCTGAAGGAAATCAGCCCTGAGTGCTCACTGGAAGGACAGATCGTGAAGCTGAGGCTCCAATACTTTGGCCACCTCATGAGAAGAGAAGACTCCCTGGAAAAGACCCTGATGTTGGGAAAGACTGAGGGCACAAAGGAGAAGGGGACGACAGAGGACAAGATGGTTGGACAGTGTTCTCGAAGCTACCAGCATGAGTTTGATCAAACTGCGGGAGGCAGTGGAAGACAGGAGTGCCTGGTGTCTCTGGTCCATGGGGTCACGAAGAGTCGGACATGACTAAACGACTAAACAACAACAATAGATTCCCCCCAACTGGACAGAGAGTTGGGAGGGAGGGAAAGAGAGAATTTTCTTCCCCTCCCCAACCCACAAGTCTGCCCTGATGCTGTACCCGGGTGGGCACAACAGGGTGAGAGCAACTCCACCTTGCTCACTCACCTAGGTGTCAGTAATATAGGCCAGATCAGCCTCCTCATCCATAATTAGATTGTGGGTAATGGAGGTCCTACTCAGAGCCAACCTGGTATTCAGCAACAATAGCCACAGACCCAGGGACTGGCTGATAGGACAACTGGAATTCCCCAGATTGGAGAAGGGACTGGAACACGGCACCAACATTAAATGCCTGTGCCATCTGCCCCTTATCCAGCCTGCCCCACCCCCACCACACCTCCTCCTGCCCAGAACCACTGCAAATGGGCACATCCTACATCCTACATCCTACAATTTATAAACAAAGAAAAACCCTACATTTCAAAACACAGAAGCAGTTTAAAACAATTTGAAACAATCTTGAGCAGCAGGATTTTTTTACCTTCTCATAAGACTGTGCAAAATGTAAACATTACCTAGCAGATCCAGTGTTTCTGTTGCCACCCCACAATGCCTGCTGATAAAAGCTTGAGTGTTGGGCTCCCACCTCTTACTCCATGTTGCAATTCTGTGGGTGTGGTGGTCTTATCTTGCCAGCAAACCAACTGAATGGTCACTACTGACAGCATGCTCGGATTCTCTCTTGTGCTAAGACAACTCAAGGAAAACACACAAGTCATTTACATCCATGTTAAACTAGAAGATAGCCAGAATCTACATGTTTGTGCAGGAATGAGACTCTTAAAAATATATCCTTCAAACACAAGACATGTTTGAACTAATTAATTTGTATAAACAATTACAGTATCCATTCTATTTAGCAAATGGAAGATGAAAACTACATAGGTTGCTAGTTTCTGTTATGATCTCTCTTTTTTAATTTCTTTTTATTGAATTTCACTTAAATAACCAAAAGAAAAAACAAAACAACAGTTACAGAAAAAAGAAAGGAAAATAAAAGAAAAAATATCCATACATAACACAAAAATAGCATCAATTTCCATTACAGTTCCTTGTCTTACTCCTTGAATCTTTATATCTTTAGATACAGTGGTACCTCGCAAGACGAATGCCTCGCAAGACGAAAAACGCGCAAGACGAAAGAGTTTTCCATTTTTTGAGTCATTCCGCAAGACGAATTTCCCTATGGGCTTGCTTCGCAAGACGAAATGTCTTGCGAGTTCTTGCGAGTTTGTTTCCTTTTTCTTAAAGCCGCTAAGCCGTTAATAGCCGCTAAGCCGCTAAGCTGTTAATAGCCGTTAATAGCCGCTAAGCCGCTAATAGCCGTGCTTTGCAAGACGAAGAAACCGCAAGACGAAGAGACTCGCGGAATGGATTAATTTCGTCTTGCGAGGCACCACTGTATTTAGATCTTTCCTCTACACACGTATTGACCTCCTTCCCTCCCGATTTCGGGCTTCTTGATAAAAATTCTTTCTTTTTTCTGCAGCTAAGAGTTGTTAATGGTTTGCGTATCATAAGATTTATATCAGACCTGCTGTAGTTTTTAAGTTTCTATAGTTTCCTTCAATATATACCATAAATTTATTCCAATCGCTAATAAACTTTGTATTTTTTTGGTTTCTAATTTTTTGCGTCATTTTTGCTAATTCAACATATTCAAATAATTTTGTTTGCCAATCTCTGACCGTTGGGGTATTTGGACTTTTCCAATTTTGTGCAATTAATATTCTAGCCGCTACTGTCGAATATTGGAATAGTGTTTTATCTTCTTTTTCAATTTCATCCCCAATTCTTTTAGGGAAAGTGTATTTAATTTTTTTTTTAAACTCAGATCCCAAAATTTCTTCATTTAAATTTCTTCAAAATTTAATCAGATCCCAAAAAATTTTTATTTCCTCGCAAGTCCACCACATATGGTAGAAATTGCCTTCTTTAATTTTACACTTCCAGCAGGCCTTATTTCCTGTTTTGTACATTTTTCCTAATTTTGCTGGTGTGATGTACCACCTATACATCATCTTTTCTAAATTTTCTCTAAGCGTGACGCATGCTGTGAATTTCATTCCATAACTCCATAATTTCGACCACTTTTCATATTCTATATTGTATCCCAAATCCATTGCCCATTTTGTCATAACCTCCTTTATTTCTTCATCTTTAGTGTCCCATTCCAATAATATATCATACATTTTGGATAATAACTTGGTTTTGCCTTGAATTATTTCTATCTGAAATTTAGATTTTTTCTCACTTATCCCTCCTTTTTTGTCTTCCATCCATATTGCGTTTATTTGATGATACTGCAGCCAGCCTGTTAATTTGTCTTTCAGCTCTTCATATGTTCTCAATTTCCAGCCACTTTCTGATCTTATCAGTAGGTCTTCGTAGGTCAATCTTTCTCCTTCCATATTTGCTTTTTTGGTTGTTAAAATGTCAATTGGTGATAACCACCAGGGTGTCTTATATTCTAAAAGTTTTTTATTTTTCTCCCAAACTTCATATAGTGGCCTCTAATAATATGACTTGAAAATCCTTTATGTACCTTTTCTTTATTTAGCCACAAGTAGGCGTGCCAACCGAACCTATTGTTGAAACCTTCTAGGTCTAACAGGTCGGTGTTTTCCAAATTAATCCAATCTTTGATCCAACAAAGGCAGGAGGCCTCGAAGTATAATTTCAAATTTGGCACCGAGAATCCCCCTCTTTCTTTTCGATCTGTGAGTAATTTGAATCTAATTCTCGGTCTTTTCCTTGCTATGTAAATTTTGAAAGAGTTTTCTGCCAATCCTTAAACATTGTGGAACCTCTAATCACAGGGATGTTTTGGAACAAGAATAACATTCTTGGGAGTATGTTCATTTTTATTGCCGCCATCCTTCCCGCCCACGAAAGGTTCACTCTGTTCCACGTATCTAGATCTTTTTAAATTTCCTTCCATGTTGTCAAGTAATTATCCTGAATTAAGTTTATATTTTTTGTAGTTAGCCAAATTCCTAGATATTTTATTTTTTTAGCCACCTTGATTCCTTTCTGTATCTCTAATTTTTCTCTTTCATCTTTTCCCAGATTTTTAGTCAGCATTTTTGTCTTTGATTTATTCAATTTAAAACCGGATAGTTTGCCATATTCTTCTAATATTTCCAGGGCCTTACTGACGCTTTTTTGCGGCGCTTCTAGGGATAACATCAAATCGTCTGCATACGCTTTTAGTTTGTGTTCTTTCGTTCCTACTTTGATCCCTCGAATCTCTGGTGTTGCTCTTATTTTGTTCGTAACTACCTCTAATACCATAATGAATAAAAGCGGGGATAGAGGGCAACCTTGTCTTGTTCCTTTTTCAATTTTAAATGAATTTGTTAAATTGTTGTTTATAATCAATTTGGCAGATTGATTCGTATAGATTGCTTTTATTCCTTCCATAAATTCACCCTCTAGCCCTGCTTTCTCCATGCTTTTTAGTAGGAACGGCCATGAGACATTGTCGAATGCCTTCTCCACATCAATAAAAATCAGCGCCGCAGGTACTTCATTCTTACACTCCAAATATTCAATGATATTTATGGTATGCCTTACATCAGTGTTTCCCAACCACTGTTCCGCGGCACACTAGTGTGCCCCGAGATGCTGCCTGGTGTGCCGCGAGATGTTGCCTGGAGGGAGGCGGGCGAGTCGGGCGGCGAGAGGCGGGGCGGCGGCGGCGAGGAGAGGCCGCCCAGCGCGGGGCTCTCGCCATCTGCCTGCCTGGCTGCCTGCGAGCTCGGCGGGCAGCGCCTCCGTCCGCAGCGCCTGCCTCGCGGCTCTCATTCCCTGCCCCTGCCAAAGCTCATCCAGCCAAGCCGCGCTCTCCTTCCTGCCTCGCTTTGCTGCCTCCTCCCCCCCACCCCCAAAGCTTGGAGGTTCCCCGGCAAGGGGGAGGGAAAAAAATTGAAACTTACACTTTCGTGCGTCCCTCCCGGTGTGACGCTGCACGCTGACGTCACGGGGCTGTAATGGTGGTGTGCCTCGAGATTTTTTTCATCAAACAAGTGTGCCTTTGCCCAAAAAAGGTTGGGAAACACTGCCTTACATTGTCTTTGAGTAACCTATTTGGAAGGAATCCTGCTTGATCCTTATGAATTAGATTTGCTAGACATCTTTTGAGTCTACTTGCCATTACCTCTGCGAAGATTTTGTAATCGTTATTTAATAATGATATGGGCCTATAGTTTTTAAAATTAAGTTTGTCCGTATCGGGTTTAGGGATCATCGTGATCAGACGATGATCTGTTATGATCTCTGAATGTTCTCTGTGGCATTCTCACATTCAGTTTTGTACGATCCTTGCTAGGACATTTTATACAATAGTTGATATATTGATCAACAGAAAAAACATTAAAAAAAACAACAGGTAAGATGATACTATTTATTGGACCAACTAAAGTACATTACTTGAAAGGAATTTATAGAATTAGCAAAACAAATTGATGTTGTTCTTCATCTTCACCTGGGATTTATTGCCTTTTCCAACTTACCTGTTACGTCATCCATTTTTTGTTTCCATAGATGCATCATGAGCAAGCGCACCATAAAATAATTACATGTAAAAAATATGGAGCATTCTTTTTTCTCTATTAGGCTTCGCTCCAGGATTTCACCTGACAACCATTTGTTCAGCATTAATGAAAAAGTGGCCCTAGGGATGTACAGCTGCACACATATAGAGAACACATGAAATTTCATTTCAACACCCTTTAAGTTACTGATTTCAAAATGGTCAACATGCATTTCTCTTACTGACTATGCTAAAACTGCTGCCTGCCTGATGCTTGCTTGGGTGTAATTTGCTTTCTGTTTCAAAGTGAAGCTGTTACATACTGTACTTCTTTTTCCTTTCCATCTGTGTTTCACTTTATGAACCTCTCTGCTTTGTGGCTATTCTTTTTATCACCTATGGGAAACCGCCTCCAGTATACAATTTATGCTAGATTCATTATGATGAATTAGCAGTTATTATTTTTCCTTTATATGCCAGAAAATTCCACTGGACTTCTAAAGTGTTTTTTTAAACTCCCCCATGGATATTAACTTTGTGTGTCAGCCTTTCCATTACTAATGCTTTCTAAAAAGTTTGGAAGCATTCAATGAGTTTAATGAGACCTCCTCTTTCCAACTTTTTGCAGTTTTCATTCTTGCAGTTCCTCTTTTTAATGCCTATGGACACCACTTGATGCAGTTTCTCCAATTAGATTCTGAAAGGAAACCAACAGTAGACTCCTATGAACATTTACACAGAAGTACGGTAATTCCTACCGAGTTCAGTGGGATTATCTCCTAATTGTGTATAAATTAAGTGTGTATTCTTGATCCTCCTTGAGCAGGCACCCTGTTTTCCCCCAATGTGAACCCTGAACAAAAGCCCCAGCATACTTATGTCTAACTTATGGTAAGTCCATTGATTTAAGTGGTACATAGCTAGGGTTGACTTTTGCTGGAGTTGCACCCACAGTGTTTCTGATACAATGTTTTTGAGTCTGTCAATTGATTCTATCCTGTTAAATCTTTTGCTTTTGCAAAGCTAGCTGATCTGAAATGTAGTTCTTTACAAACCCTAGAAAGCGTGCAAAAGAGACACTACTGTTATTTAAAAATGTGTACAAATCAGAGAGGGATATTTTTATACTGCAGGAGGTTTGGGTGTGTTCCAGAGACACAGCAGAAAAAAACAACCAAAAGGACTTTGGAATTCAAAGTCCCTCTGATTATCATCAAAAAATTTACTCTGATTACCATCAAAAAAAAATTTCCCAGCTGCAGACTCCACCTTGCTTCATGCCATGCCCCAAATAAAACCTCTCCTTATCATTTCTTCCAACTTTCATTCCAGCCAGGCCAGTTCTATTTCAAAGTTGAAAGCAAGTTCCTGTAGGGAAGCCTGGCTAGTTTGCAATCCAAGACAGTTAAGAGTTATACGCCTGATTTAACATGTTTTTACTTGAAGAGGAGAACTTGCAAGCGAGTTCTATACATACCCTTGCACTGTATCACACATTGAAGAATCTATCTTTTCTCCCCCCACCTTTTTTTTTTTGCAGCATGTTTAACCCCTGTCCTTTCATATATTCTATTACTGATTTTTATTCTGATAGCACACTTTAGTTTCTGAAGGATTGCCAGCCAATGTGAAGAGATGGCACTGACCACATTCACACCGTACACTGCAAGATTTTTCTCACTCTTGTCCCTTCTGTCTGCTTCAGTAACTTGCATAGTGATGTCTAGGCCAAACCCCCACATCTCATCTAGAGCTTTGTTGTTGCCTGCCACCCTGATCTCCGAGTTGTATGCAATTCCAGGGGTTAGAGGTGCCTACCCAAAGTTCAATTTCCTTGGAATGATGGCGGGAAAGTGGAGATTGTGGTGTTCTAGAGTCATAGAACTGTAGAGTTGGAAGGGATAAGATACAAAATTTGTTTTCAGTGGGGCTGCCACTGGTGGATGCCTGGTTGGCACTGAATTGTGATAAGGCCTAATCAGCAGCTGTTCCCTGTTTGTGGAAAACTTTGGTGTCGTTGGTTTATGTGTCTCCCTCACTACAGACTTCCATGAGAAATTTTAAAACATTCCTGTTTACCCAAGCATTTGATGTTTTTTTCTTGCATCAAGAGGAAGAGTGACATTATAAATTAAATAAATAGATAATAATGAAGCTTAAATAAAACAATTTGGCTCAAAGTAGAACAATCCAGAAGGAATGTCAGTAACCAAATAATGTTAAAATAATGTTCAGCAAATGTGGCTGAATAGCATAATAACTGATAGAACATAGTAGCATAGAACATAAATTTAACTGGAAAATCAACCGTGCAAGATCTAAAGGGGGGAAACACACACACTACAACTGATACAGAAAGAAAGCTAAGGAGCTGGGAAAGATGAGCAGCAACCTAGGCCAAGAAATATACAAAATCAGATTAAATGTTTCTGTTTCTAAGAACCAATTTCTTTTGGCTTTTCATCTTGTGCATAGCACGCACACAATTGTTTTGGCATACTTTCTAGTCAAGGGATACTTTATCACTGTTTTATTACATTTTTATTATCCTATCCCTTCTAGCTTAAGGCAGCATGTGTGACTCCCCGCCATCCCTTTCAGTTCTCAAAACAACTCAGTAACGTAGGTCACGCTGAGAGATCACTATCTCAACCCCACAGTCAGGGCTGATCTAAGTCAAGGACAAGATGACAGCCCTCTTCTACTCCGTGTACAGAACCCAAATGGGCTGGCACTTGAATCTTACTTCAAAAATGACAATGGGACACCATCCTCTTCTGCCCCAGAAGACAAGAGGCTAGGTTAGGGGGCACAGGGCAGGCCTTTGTACTCCAAACCTTACTACCACTCACTAATTGGCTTCCGCAGTGGTGTGCAGGGCCAGCACACCCATGAGGTGGACTGAAACAGCTGCCTTGGGTGGCGGAAACCCATGGGGTGGCATCCCTATCCCTGCCACTGCTGTGTGACCCTGATAAGCAAGGCAGGGGTGGTACCTTCCCGTTTCACCTCAGGTGGTGGAATGGGATGGGCTGACCTTGGTGGCATGCATCACATGAGTAGAGCAATGCATGCTGGGAAACAAGACCTCCGATCACATGACATAAGCTGTGTATGAGCATGGAAATGTCAGAAAGCTGAATCTCCTTGTATTCATTTATCACCAGTGTTGTTGCACACCTTCCTGCTAGCAACCCCACTTAGGGTTTTTCCCCAGCTGAAACTCGCTGAGACTCAGTTCCGGCACCTCTCAAATGGGCACCATTGCCATTCTAAGAGACTGAGGGAGGTGTTGATAGTGAATTCCGGCAACCCCTTTTTCTAGAAAAATAGCACTGATCCCACTGAAGATAACGCCATCTCCCCAACATGAGAAGTGAATTCTCACAAGTTCAAATGTAGAAGTGCAAAGCCCAGGGGTTTGTTCAAAATTGCATTCTCTCTCTCAAGACACAAAATGATGTTGAAGCAGACTGTCAAGATGAGATTAGGCAAGGCCAGCATGCTATTGAAAACCTACAAGCCATCTGTCTTGGCTACTGTATGCCAAAAAGGAACACTTCATAGAACTTGCCCAGTTTGCAATTCTGCGCAACACCTTGACTTTCACCAGATGCACACAGTAGCACAGCTGTGACATGTTGCTAGAAAGAAGAATGGGCAATTCTAAATGAGATCAGGACATGATGTTGACTTTACTATGCCCAGGGGAGAAGGCTGAACCTCCCCACAGTATGGCATTTTAAACTGATATCATTAATTTCATTTGGATCTCATTCCCAAATGTGAAATCAGTCAGTTTCTTTCTCCATCTAGCATCCCAAGCAATCCAGGCAATTTATTCATCAGCCTATTGTAATGACAGGACATGCTTTTGTCATTATCAATTTGTTTTGTCATCATGGTTTCTCTCAAGGCCAGAAGTAGATATGAACATGGGAGATTTGGCCTATCCACACTAAGCTTTTTTCAAGTGGTATTGTCACTTATTCCCTCCTCACAATGCACATGGCGCTCACCTCTTCTTGTGTTGATACTGCTACTTCTGAATATTTATTACGGGATTTCTCAGATTAGTTTTATGTTGAGTGTTTTGAGTTTGCTTCTACTCATCTATGTGCAGGGACGCGGACTTATAAAAAATATTGGGGGGGCCCGGGAAAGCTCATGAATAATAAATAAGCTCATGAATATGCAAATAAAGTGACGCCACCTCCTCGTGAGCGAATAGGGGAGAGCGTGCTGCGCCTATTAATCAGCTCCGGAACAGCTGATATGCGGGAAATGTGGGGCTAGCCGGAGAAGAGAGGGCTGGCTGGGAGGTGTGGCCGGTCGGGATTCCCCTGTTCTCGCGGGGGCTGAAACCGCCAGGAGGTAGATAATTCCCCCCGGCAGTGCCTTGGCAGTGGCGGTGGTGCTGCGAAGCAGCGAGGCAGGAGCCCCCGCCCCCGGGGATTCCCTAATCTCGCGGGGGACGGCCGGGGCTCTCCGACTAGGGCGCGCGGCTAGCTGGCTGGCTGGCGAGGGAGCAGGTGGGGAGGAGGCGGGGGACGGCGGCGGCGCTCTGCTGGAAGGGCGCCCGAGATTATTGGGGGGGCTGAGCCCCCCCAAAAAATTTTTTGAGGGGGCTCAAGCCCCCTCATGCCCCATGGAGTCGGTGCCTATGTCTATGTGCATCAGCTGCACGGTGTCAAAACTAGCATTGCTGGGGATGGTTTCATTCCCACACAACTGATTTGGCACTCTTTTCCTAACTTTCCTCCCCTACTTCATCTTTAGCCTTACAGTGGATCTTTGAGAAGGAAGTTTTATCCTCTATTTTATTCCCAGAGACCAAACAGTCACATTAATGATAGCCATATACTTAGTGGGGGATAATACTACTTCACAATGTGCATCTGCACAGCTCTAATAGTTTTCAATAATGTTGCTATTTGTGTGGCTTCCTTGAAAGATGCAGGATGCAACTGATAGCATAATAAACAGTAGGAGGTGGAGAATGAGTGATGGGAGTCAATATATGGAATGGCGTTTGTGAAGGTGATACCAAAAGCCTTTAATAGCCGGTTGACTCTACCTTTACTACCTGTGCACACATACTCCTCCCCAACAACTCATGACAATTTCAGTTCTGTTATGGGCACTCAGTTCTATGAGTTCACATTGTGCACCTTGGTTAGGGACAGCACCTCAAAAAAGAAAAATGCATTACCATAAACCCCCCCCAAAAAATAAAACTTACTTTTGATGGTCAGCTAAAGCTTATTAATTGACTAACCTGCCCATTAAATTACACTGATTAAAGCTTAAAATTTTTAATTAAAAATAATAATAAAGGTTCACATTTACAAAATAGCAGACAGCAAGACTACATTCACCTCCCAAAGGTGTTTCCCTACTCTTTATTTTGAAAAGGTTACATGAGTGCACTTGTGCCTAAGAATCACTTAACCTCTCATTTTTTTGTTTAATGGCAGAGTCAAGTTGTCCCTTGCTATTGCCCCCTACACTAACCAATATATACCCATGATGTTCACACAAACACATTCAACAAAGGCAGCACATCTGGTAGCTGAGGAAGAGTGGCATTCTCTAGCAACAACATATTGTTGGAGAAATGTGGCGTGCCTGCAACTGACGCTCCTTTCCCACAGCTCCATTTATAAGGAAGGGTCACTGATTAAAAACAGCTGTATATTTATTGAGCAATATCCTGATCACCTACTGTGATACTACAGATATATGGAAAATATTTTTTTCATTTCTTTATTACTCAGCATTTGCCAAGGCTTCAGCTTTATAATCATGCTATTTGGATGCTCTCCAAGAATAGGTTTTCTAGCCTGTGCCTTATAAACCAGGTAAATAAAAATGTTAAGATCAAAAATTAGCCTTGTTAACTTCAAGCTTCAAAATACCTATAGAAAAAAATGTACTAGTTACTAAATAGCTTAACATTGGGAAGAAGAAAAAATAGAGCCTTCAGAAAAACTCCAAGAACATTGTCTGAGAGAGGAAGTGGATTAAGTGGATTAAAGCTCCCTTAAAAAAATAACTTTTAAAGTTTGGGAAACAATGAGGAAATGCACTGGGATTAGTGAATAACGGGAAAATGCGCAAACACTCCACAAGCAAAACAGGATGACTGCTCACTTTCATATAATTGCCATGTAAACAAATCAGACCAAATCCTTGATAAAGACTAGACATAGTCTAACCAGTGCTTTTTTTCTGGGGGTATGCATATCCCTAAATATTTTGTGAATCTAAGTTTGGCCTCATTGAGGGGCAGTATTTCAATACAAGTAGGAAAATGTGAGTGTGCCCCTAAACATTTTTTTAGATAAAAAGCACTGTTCTAACCACTGCATAAACTTTGTGCAAGCAAATCAGGGTGAATGTTTAATAAGCAGATCCCGCGGATGGGATCCTTAACCAGTTTCTTTTATCCAGAAAAGCAAGTGAAGATCTAGGGAGATAAATGGAAAAATTGAAAATATGTTTTCTAAGGACCCTCTCAAACTGCCATAGAGCTCAAGAAAAGGCACTTATCACCTTGGATAAGATTCAAAATGAAGAGGAAAGAAATTTGCCTAGGAAAACAAAAATATAATTCAAGGAAATAAATGTATCAAACACTTCTGAATTTGGAATGGAACACAGCAGAGTTTGACGCAGTTAGGTAATAGACCTAAGCAGTGAATGTTCCAGGTGTGCTATTATTACACCATTGGGATCGCTGAAAGAGAAGCAAGGCTACATTTTGTGACTTCTTTCAACTTACTTAGTGCCGGGTGGAAAGAAATAGGCGATGCGATAGAAAGTTTCAGGAGCAGGGGCATAGGAGACCTAGTAACTGCGTAAGAAAGCATACTTTCATTAAGTTTGAGAGGCAGCAGTAGAGCATATGCTTTACATGCACAAGGTCCCTAGTTTAAAATCCAGGCTCTCTAATGAAATGAAATTTCAGTTAGCAGGGCTGAGAAACATATTTCCTGACACCCTAAGCCCACTTTTGTTGTTGTTGTTTAGTCGTGTCTGACTCTTCGTGACCCCATGGACCAGAGCACGCCAGGCCCTCCTGTCTTCCACTGCCTCCCGCAGTTTGGTCAAACTCATGCTGGTAGCTTCGAGAACACTGTCCAACCATTTCGTCCTCTGTCGTCCCCTTCTCCTTGTGCCCTCCATCTTTCCCAACATCAGGGTCTTTTCCAGAGAGTCTTCTCTTCTCATGAGGTGGCCAAAGTATTGGAGCCTCAGCTTCACGATCTGTCCTTCCAGTGAGCACTCAGGGCTGATTTCCTTCAGAATGGATAGGTTTGATCTTCTTGCAGTCCATGGGACTCTCAAGAGTCTCCTCCAGCACCATAATTCAAAAGCATCAATTCTTCGGTGATCAGCCTTTTTTATGGTAAGCCCACTTACCTGGGAGTAACTCCCACAAGTCAATAGACTCACTCAGTGCTTTTTTTCTAGAAAAATAGGTGTTGGTACTCACCATGAAGTTGTTACAGTAAGTGCCACACTTTTTAACAACAAAAAAAGAGTTGGCATAATAAGAATTGCACTGTATGGGTAAGGAAGCTTTGTGTGCTCAACCAGAAACCTGGTGTAGTGTAATAGTGTCAGAAATAGCTGTATTTGTATGCATGTGGCCCATAGGATGACTCGAGGAACTGCAGCTGACAACTATCACAGTATTCTGGACATGAAGGGCTTTCTCTTCCAGCTGATTCTCGCTTGGCTAACAAGATAGTAGTGGTTGGTAAGGCAATGCTGCTTACTGAATCGCCCATCACCACTGCTTCTATGGCATCCAGGAAGGGTGTAAATGCAGTGAAAGAAGTGCCACATTGGCTCCACTGGTGTTTTTGCCCTGCACCAACCTCACCACCACCTTGCCCCTCCTGGTGCCCCTCAGTGGCACCTGTGATAGGCCAGGTGAGCAGTGTTGCTCTACCCACTGCTAATGCAACCAGGGCTTCCTGAGCTCTGCTGGGTTTCTACACCATTATTCTTTGCTTCTGAGTTGCAATCTCCAATCGTGCCTCTTTTTTGCCCTTTAGCTCTGGCTACTGGCTTGCCCAACCGCTCCTGGTTTGTAACTCATCAGGCCTGGACTTGACAATTTAAGCTACATCATAGGCTTTATAAACAAGAAGCCCTGTATTGGGCAAACTGTTGGGGGAAATATAAATCACCCACCCATGTGGGAAAATTAATAAAGGTCTTGGCTGGATCCTTACATCCAAAGCACAGGCTAAACACACTCTCCAGTAAGAGAGCCCCAGCAAGGTTTAAAAGACACAAAATATGCAGCACAGAGAAGCGTGGGAATAAAAGGCTGTTAGAGTTTAGTTTGATTACACTGCTCCCATTTCTACCCTGCTTTCAGTAAACAGACCGCACCATTAGTAAGTTTCAATGGTTTTACTTACAAACTCTAAAGATCATATTCATGTGTTATTCCATACAGCAGCAAAAAGAACACATACAGAAAATTCTTGGGTTACAAAATACAGAAAAGTACTTCTGAGCATGCAGTCTGGGCTTGAAGTGGGCAAGCCCAAATATGTGGTCTGGTTGGCTTCACATGGTGGAAGAGAGTAGACAAAGAAGCTTGTCTTCCTTCTTCACCAGAGGTGAGGCGGCATGAGCTAACTGAGTCTAGCAATAGAGTTCTATGGTCTTTCATGCATTAACTAGGCCTAAGCTTGCTAGTTATATTTGACTGCAATTTCCCACACAAACCACGTTCTCTTAAGTCTTCTCCACCCCACCTATGAAATGGTAATGATAATTGTGGACTGTATTATAGGTCCACTGAGATAACATGTATGAAGTATTTTTAGCACTTAAGAAAAGCATTAATTAAACACTAAACCAAAGCTTATAGAAAAGAGGCATTCAAAACAAGCCTGAAACTGACCTGCTATAAGTTTTCATTCTGAAGACGAAGTACGGTATAACTGACAGCAGCTAAAAAGCCCAACTATAATATTGGATATGGTTACTAATTAGCTATCCAACATTTGCAGATGTTCAGATTAATTCAAATACTGTCTCTCCTTGAAACCTAATGACACCTTATTTGTTGTAAGCACACTCCTAACATTCAGATTAGGCTCCATCTTCAATAGCTAGAGCCCTCCACTCAAAGCCTCTTCAGTGGACTTAAAATTTAAATATAAATGAGGTTTGCCAAATCAATAAAAAATAAAAAAATTAAAAGAAATGTCATTTTTTAGTTTAAGGCAGCTAACATGGAAACTATCATATTAGCAGTCACTGGGGCCAACTTACCATGTGTTTTGTATAGCTAAAAAATGAGCAACTGGTATTTCAAATGCTACCAGGGTAGGGTGAGGAAAGGGGCAATGGGAGCTAAGGAGCCAACTGCTGTATTCTTGGGCCCACTCTTTTCTCCCATCAGTGGTCTAAAAACTCTAAATGTATTTTGCTGCACAAACTGAATGGTCAAGTTTCATAATAAAGGTAACACCATCTAGTTTTAAGGCCTTTACAGTCATGGAACTCAGGCATATTATTATATACAAATCCCAAAGAGAAATACAATAATAAATGTGGGATAAAGCTAACCATCTAAAAACTTTCCTTTCCCCCTATATGAAATGATGAAAAAACTATTCACTATATGTTGATTAAAATTTGGTGCAGCACCAAAATTCCAACAGAACTGTTTGGGGGCTGGATTTGGCCCCTCGGCCAACAACTGGCCATCCCTGACATATTCTCCCAAAGAGTTATGCTAATGTATCCATTATCACTATGAACAACTGATTACAGTGGAAATGGTTTGAATTTTCATTTATTGCCTTCACACAATTCCTTCTGCCCAGCCTGTTTGTTTAGGTTTAGACTAAGCATGGAAGCCAGTAAATACTGGAGGATTGACAGCATGCTAAAAGCTAAACAGATGCTCTAGGGTAAAATTTGGCTCAGAATGGGGAACATACATACGTAAGGGAAAGAAAAAATAGACCTTCCAGAAGGGTATCCCCAAAAGCCACAATAAAAAAGATACTCTCCCTTCCTTCCCATAAAAGAAAGCAATAGATGACGTTTACAATGTTGATAAGAACATGCAGTCTGTCAAGGTTGAAATTTAGCCAGAATCCACCCTGTTACCCTAATGTGGATTAGCTGATGTCCTGTGTAAAGGTCAACAGAACTTTTTCCCTAACCCTGAGTTACGCAACAGTGTGTCGTGGCAAAGACATTACTTCATAATAACTTTCTTTGTGTTGTTGGGTTTTTATGCTACAGCTGTGTATTCCTATCAGCCCAATCTTTTGCTTTATAAAGAATCAAAGGACACGTTACACGAGGCTCCACGGCCGGGGGGGGGGGGTCCATAAGCATTCTACGTGGAAAATGGCTACCAGCCAAAATTCACATCTTGCCAGACATTAGGTCTAATCACTGTAATGTGTTTAGGATTGGGGGGAGGGGGCATGAATGGCAGGGGCGAGTGTAGCCAAATAATTTACTTAATAAGACAGAGGGTATTTCAAGCCAAGGGGTGTCTGTGTGTGGAGGGGGTATTATTGCAAATGAATCACTGGTAATAGGGGTTTTTTTAATTACTATTTTTTTTGAGGAAAGAGTAAGTCCAAGTTTGGGGTGGGTGGTGGAAATACAGGCTGGCATTTTGATACCACAATGTTGTGTGGACACTGAGAAAAAATGCATGCACGGGCAGCATGACTCCTACAACAAATACCCATCTGGAAGCACCCACGTTTCTTTTGCACTTTTAAAAATAAATAGGCAAAGTGAATACAAACTGTATCAGCTATATTTCTGATATAGATTAATTTTGTCTTATTCTGAGCTTTGCATGGAAACCAAGCCTTTGAGGAGTGGTTGAAGGAGCTGAGTATGTTTAGCCTGGAAAAGGAGAGACTGAGAGGAGATATGATAGCCATCTTCAAATATCTAAAGGGCTGTCACATCAAAGATGGAGCAAGCTTGTTTTTTTCCAGCTCTGGAGGCTAGGACCCAAACCAATGGCTTCAAGTTACAAGAAAGGAGGTTCTGACTAAAAATCAAGAAAAACTTTTTGATCTCCGCAGGACTGATCCGCCCAGGCAAGATAAACCTTGCCAACCCGCTCTAGGTCCAATGATTTTTCTCTGCAATTGCTCCACTGAGGCCATTTCCCCCAGCGTGGAAGCATTTGCTGGAGCATCAGCTGATGTAAGCAACTTACCCCACCCACCCACATTAGAATTACAAGTAATCTTCTGTTTCCCTCATAATATCTAGTTTAGCACTCACACACATACATGAAAGTTTCATGAAAATTCCTGAGTGCCTTTCAGAAGCAGCAGTATGGTGCCACCCTCAGGATGGTCAGAGATATGGAGTAAGCTTTCTCTTAAAAAACAGCCTGTTCCCGAGGAATACTAGTAAATATGGGGTGTGCTGGAGGTATGGAACTAAATTGTATTACTGGCAAAAACATTCACAAACTATCTCCCTGCTCCCAGTGAACACAGTTCTATTCAATAATGCATTTGTTCCAAGCTCCAGTGGTGCTGTTACATCTTTTTAGACTCTGGACTGGGGAAAGTCCTTTTTAGATGGTAAGCTGTGGTAATGCTTGCTTCAAAACAGGTAAGTCAGTCCTGCTGCATTAGGGGTCCCTCCTGCTCATTCTGCAGGCCCTGGAAATCTGGGTCAAAAGTTCTTCCCTGACAGCACCACTGACAGGCCTAACCTTTGCGGCATCCACCTCTTTACAACTTACAGCAGAGCAGGCCTCAAATGCTGATCTTAAGGCTTTGACAGGCATATTTGCGTATAGGTGGTCCTTCACATAGCTGGTCCCAAAGAGTTTTGGGTGATAAAAGCTAAAACTGGCATGAAAGTACAGTACATAGGAATAAAAAGTAGCAACAGTGTTGGCAAGAAGTTACAATGACCATTACAGTGTTAGCTGGAGGCAGGGCTTATCCACACTTCCTCTTCCCACTGGATTCCCCCGGGGAAAACCATACTTTAGCACTCAGCAGGAACAAATGGCAATTCAGGTTTATCCTGGATTGGCATTTGCTCTGATGTATTGCTATTTGCTAAAGAGAGGTTTTTACCTTGTAAAGGAGTGGGGCAAGCGGGAAACTTATCAGACCCATGGCTAAAAAGCATAGGTCAAGCAAGCAGAAAACCTCTGGGACACAAGCAGAAGTGTGAATGAGCCCTCAGTAACAAGGAAGCTGGTGTGGGGGCAAAAGTAGGAAACAAAGCAGTGGTGAACAGAGGAAGAATGAGTGGTTTCAGACTGGATTTGGAGGCCAGAGCTTTGGTCTGATCCAGCAGGGCTCTTTTTAAGCTCTTCATGACGCCTTTAAATAATACTGATCTGTCTAATTTACTTCTCAGAAAATATCCATCCAGCCCAGCGTTCTGTCCCCAATAACCTATTGCAATATGTGAGTGCAAGATCACTCTCCTGTATACATTCTCCAAAAACTGGTATTCTGAGACATACTGTACACACTACTGATGGCCTCATTCTCCATTAGCTTAATTCCCTTTACAAGACATACAAGTCAATGGTCATCACATCATGTGGTGGCAAACTCCACAGTTTGATCATTAAACAAAGAAATGCATCCTTTTACTTGATTTTAAACTTTGCATGTTTTTATTGCGTTTTTAAGAAGGCTTTGGGTTCTTGTGGCGAAAAGGCAGGAAACAGATTGCTAAACAAACAAACAAACAACAAACAGAAAACAGTAATTAAGGGAAACCCCCACAAGTTCAGGACTACAAAGAACTAACAGCAAACTTGTAGTAAAAAAACACATTCAACTCAACCAAGTCTTGCAGCACCTAATGTAGGTTAATAAAGTTATTGTAACATATAGAATAATAAAGTTGAGGAGTTCCTGGTTTTCCAAGGGTTAACCGAACCTGGGTAGGGTGGACAGTTGAAAATCACTGAAAAAAGGGTGACACCAATTTGCATTTTTTTAATGTAGATGCAATAATGTACTGTAATTTAAACTGAATTACAATACACCTCACCACAGTGGGGAAGACCCCGGGTAACCTACAGTCTGTTGACCAGGTGTTCCTGTTGACTACAGAGCTCCTGCTCTCCCTGTGGTTCCTTATCAAACAGAGGGCACTTTATCAAACGGTCACCTGACAGCACTTCAAAAATAAAGAGGCCTGTCCTCTACAAAGCAGGACACACTGCTATATCCCAAACCTGGGGAGCCCTATATCCCTTTCACTGTCCCTCGTTTCCAGCTACCAAGATGGAGCCAGAGGCTTCCGCTCGAAAACCCAACGAAAAGCAGGCGCCCAGGCCCAACTGCGAGGCGCGAGGTCCGCCGAGACGTCGGCTTTCAAAGCCCGCCGCGCACGTGCGCTTTGTTTTGGTGAGGGAGCCGTTGGCGCGCCGGCGCGCCTGCGTACAGCCGCTCCACCGCCAAAGGGCCGGGCGGAGAGGGCGGAGCCGCCGCCTGCGCAGCCGCAGACCTCGTGAGACGCGCTCTCGAGCCGCTGGGTGGCTGGCAGAGGCGTTTCCCCCCTCCCTCTCCTCACCCCTCCCCTTTCCCCTCCGCCCGAGGGGAGGGGGAGCAGCGCCGCCGCCGCCGCCGCCGGAGGTGTTTTGCCGTTCTCAAGGCTGCGGCCTCCCTGAGGTGCCTCGAGGTCCTGCGTTGCCCCCGAGCGGCGACGGCAACGACGGTGGCGGGCAGAGGGGCGGCCGCGTCGCTCGGAAAATGTCGCAGACAGCCATGTCGGAGACGTACGGTAGGGAGGGGCTGGGCTGGCGGGGCTGGGTGGGTGGGTGGTACTCGGGCTCTGAGGTGAAGCGGGGCTGCGGGCGGCGGCTGTGCCTGTAGAGATAGGGAAGGGAGGGGTTGTTTTCAGGGAGGTGGGCGCTCTCTTTCCGCACACGGCGCCCGCGGGCCCGCTTCGGACCTGCGGCGTGATGCGGTGGAGACGGACATGGCACAAGCGCGCGCGGCGTTATTACTTCTCTCGCCCCCGTTTGTGCAGAATTCATAGCATTTGTTGCCTGCCCTTCCCGTGGGGGCCCAGGGCGGGGAACGGCCGCGCAGCATTAAAAATGAATCAGTGCAAGGACAGAGCCAGTATTGCCTGTGGGTTACGCACACCTTGCACAGGGGAGGCCCTTGCAGATGTCTTCGCATTCGCCCCTTCCTCTTCCCTCCTTGCTTTCCCCTGTTTTTGGTACCCATGTGTAGACAAGGAGGAATGGAGAAACCAGGTAGTAGTGGTGTTGCATACAGGTCCTCGGCTTTTCGGCTGCATGGATCACTGGCTTTTTTCAAGAAAGGGCTGAATTACATGTGCTTTTTAAACATGTTGTATATCTTAACCTAGGCAATTGTAATTGGCACATTAAAGCCCTTCGTATAGCTTTCTCTCTTCTTTATATAACACTCACAGCAGCCCTGTTCGGTAGGCTATCATTTTTATGTCTGTGCTATAGATTAGCAGTTTCTAACCATTTTCTAACCTGATACCCACATTAGTCCAAGCATGCATTTTGGAACCCATTTCTTAAATTTCTACCATACCTTTTTCAAGGGGTGCTGTCATGACTTGTATTAGGCCAGACTGTGAGGCAGTAGTGAACCATGTATGGTGCTGTATGTAGGGCTGCTTCTGAGAGGTAATGGTTTTTGCTATGGGGAAAGTAACAGTGGGAGAATTTTCTTCTGTGTGGATAGCAACTGGAATAAATAGAAAAACTAGGAATTTCATGGGAAACATTAAGCAGTGTTGCTGAAATAATAACATCTGCTTGCACCCAGATTTTGAAAAGAGGAAGAAGGCCTATCCTATGTGACAAATCTAGATTAAATGCTCTAAAAGCAGTGTTTTTTACTTAGGGACAAAAGCTGGAGCCAAGGCCGCATTTGCTCTCTATCTCAAGACTGCAGTCAGTGTACTCTGTTGGTAAATGATCACAGTTATCAATCTTTGTCAGTGCTCAGCTTATGCTTCACTACATGCTTAAACATAGTGGAGCTCCATATTTGTTGTATGATGTATACCAGGCAAAGGCAAATTCAGCCCGCTAGATGTTTTGAGACTACAGTTCCCATTCATCCCTGACCACTGGTCCTGTTAGCTAGGGATCATGGGAGTTGTAGTCCCAAAACATCTGGAGGGCTGAGTTTGCCTTTGCCTGATGCATAAAATTTCATTTACAAAGATGCTCAAGAGGTATTTTGGACTACAGCTCCCAACAACCCCAGCAGTGCTAGCTGGAGCTGGTGGGAATTTATGTGTAGAGCTCCAGATTGTAGAAGCTAGCGCATGCTATTCAGCCTGAAAAAAATGAAGAGAATTATACCAGGGCCAAGTGAATAATTGCTGCATGTTTATAAAGGAGCAAGTAATGTACATATTTCTACAAATCTGGAAAATGGATTAAATAATGCAAAACTAGGAGAGTTAACAGCTGTAGTTTATGAGAAACTCTATGCTACAAGAAATCATACTACAGGTGTGTGATTAAGCCAGTGAGCAAGTGAAAAAACAAGGATAGGCAAAGTAATACCATTTACATCTATAAAGACACCAAGTTCAGGAAGCTCTCTTGAGTTAGCAACCACATACTGGTTGCATGCCCCTTACTGAACGCAAGCTGTAGTGTATGCTAGCAACATAGCAGCAGATGGACCTGGTCATGTTATCAAGAGCATGTATGGTTTTAGCTAGAATGCTTACTGTACTCTTCTGCTATACATCGTAGTTAAACTTCCTGATTAGCAGCACCTTTGTTTTAATTGAGGAACTTGTTTCTTTCTAGTAGCTACTGGGACTCAGTTTGTTTGCACTTCTACAGTTGGTGCTTTTTTTCGCTTGAGTCAAACCCATTTTCTTAAAATAAAGTGAAAAATTCTGGTTGTTGTATACCAAACCATTATCTTTTGGCAGTATCCCATAAACATCATTATGTATTGAACGATGACTTGAAGAGCTTCTGGGAAGAAACTTAGGGCAGCATAAAAGAAGAGGCAGAGATGCAAGAAGAGTATGCTCCATTTTGAGCCTCCATGATTTGGAATATCTCAGGCATAATATCTTGTTTTCTGGGCTTCACTATCCTGCAATTAAAAATATATTTTTACTTCGCCTTTCTTTGAGACTTTTTGTTGAGATCTTCCTGCCCTAATTTCCCTGATGAGATTACTAAATTGTTAGTTTCTTTCGTATTTTTTTCATGGTAATTGTCTCTGTTTTTCCTTTTAAAATATCCCAGGTAGAAAATATTTTTGTAGGTGCATAGGAATAAAAGCAGTAATGCATCTATGCCAAATAAAGAAAATCTGTGAAAGAATACTGCAGGAGATGAAGTGCTGTACTGCATTCCTTTTTAGATGCCATTCTTGTTTGCTGATCCATAGTACATGCACAAAAGATATATTTTTCAGTTTACATCTACTATCACATCTAGTCTAATTCTACCATTATTAGGGGAATTGTTATATTATTAGGGGAATTGTTATATTGCCCACAGAGTGGAATATTTTTGAGAATTACTAAATAGATCAGTGTTTCCCAACCGGTGTTCCGCGGCACACGAGTGTGCCGTGAGACATCGGTTGGTGTGCCGCGAGATGCCTGGAGGGAGGCGGGCGAGTCGGGCGGCGAGAGGCGGGGCGGCGGCGGCGAGGAGAGGCCGCGCCTCCTGCTGCTGCCTGGCGCTCCTCCTCGCAGCCGGCAGCGCTGCCTGGGCGCCTCCGCGCGACTCTGCCTCGCTGGGTTTGGTCTCCCAGCAGAGACGGGTCACACGCGCACCTCCCTCCCTCCCTCAGCCTGCGCGGAGGGAGAGCCAGAGAGAGGCATCGCTCCTGCGCGGCGGGAGAGGGAGCAGCCGGAGCGATGCCCCAAACGAGCTGAATTCCGAGCGAGGGACTGAGGGGGGAGGGAAAAAACTTTCACTTTCGTGCGTCCCTCCCGGCGTGACGCTGCGTGCTGACGTCACGGGGCGGGGCTTTAATGGTGGTGTGCCGCGAGATTTTTTTTTCAGTAAACAGGTGTGCCGTTGCCCAAAAAAGTTTGGGAAACACTGAAATAGATAGACGCGGGTGGCGCTGTGGGTTAAACCACAGAGCCTAGGACTTGCTGATCAGAAGGTTGGCGGTTCAAATCCCCACAACGGGGTGAGCTCCTATTGCATGGTCCCTGCTCCTGCCAACCTAGCAGTTCGAAAGCACATCAAAGTGCAAGTAGATAAAAGGTACCGCTCTGGCGGGGAGGTAAACAGTGTTTCCGTGCACTGCTCTGGTTCGCCAGAAGCAGCTTTGTCATGCTGGCCACATGACGCAGAAGCTGTACGCCAGCTCCCTCGGCCAATAAAGTGAGATGAGCGCCGCAACCCCAGAGTCAGTCACGACTGCACCTAATGGTCAGGGGTCCCTTTACCTTTACAATATAATAGAGCCTTTGTACACTCCAAACACAACATGGAAAAGTAATGGTTGGATTTTTAATTTCTCAAAACAACTGAAGAATAAAAGCTACCCTGAATCAATTATTTTTAATGCTCATTTATTGCATCCTTAAAGCTTTGATAGTCATGGTTACCAGAAGTCCCCGTTTCCCGGGTACAGCCCCTGTCATAGCATTCACATTTGTGTTTTGAGGTTCTTGACTCTAGATAGCCCTTAATGTTTCAAAATTAGCTATGATGATAATAGTGACTGTGGGTCTCTTCTTGGCTGCATTTTTGTCTTCGGTCAATCCTAGTAACAACAGAGTTCTCTAGGGTGAGAGGCCAGACAGCTCAACAAATCTTGGAGCTCAAAGCTTCTTTGTCAGTGAGGAAGAAAGAGAAAATCAGCCCTATAATGAAGTGCCTTTCATGGCTTTGTTTTTAGTTTTTTGTTTCATCTAGAAAAAAGAAGCTGCAAGTAAAGCTGAAGAAATAACTGGCATGTGAATTGCTTTCACTACACTGTGCCAGAAGTAAAACATGCAAACAATTTTCCCCACAGTTGTTTAGAATAACAATAGCTAGTTTCAGGTTAACATCCGATTCACATGAGCCTATGGTACTTTACAGCACTGTGACCCCCCCCCCCCAGTTGTAAAAGGAATATATTATCTGCAGTGTGGATTTGAGTATGTTGGGAAAGTTTAGAAATTGCTGCTTAGGCATTGCTGATAGTCTTTTCATATTTGCAAGAGAAACTTTACTTTGTATGTATAGAGTAAGCCAGTTTTGAATGTGACGTAATAGAGAAGTTTGGTGGTCAGATAGCTTCGGACTGTGAAACATCTGAAGAGCCCATAGATCAGGGGTTGGGAACCTCAGGCTGCAGGCCCAAATGCAGCCCTCCAAACCTCTGTCCAGCCATCAAGATTCTCCCACGCTATGCTCCTCCTCAGGTCACATGCATTTTATTTACGGTACCTTGATAGAGAACCAAAAGATGTGGGCGTGTGTGTGTGTGTAGAAACCTCTGGTTTTGGGGTACAGGAGCATTACCTACTATATAATAGTAAAAATTGCATCCCTTGTGCCTCCCAATTTTTCCTCTGGCCCCATCCACCACTGGCATGTGGCCCCTGAATGGCTGCATATGAGGGAATGCACTTCTCAGGCTGCAGAAAAGTTCCCTGCCACAGCTATAGGTGTTACTAAATGTTTACTGTTTTAAAAGCATAAATCTCCCACTTAAAAGTGCTTCGCTTTGGCTAGTTTGTGTCCTTCCTCTCCCTGCCCTACTCTTTTTCATATTGTGCCTTGCAAACTTGAAAGGGATATTTTTTTCTGTTGATTCATCCGAATTGAATTATAACTTCGGTTAGTTTTTTATCATGGCATTCAGAGATGCCAAACTTGGGTATGTATCTGAAAAATCCAACTTGATGTTATTTGTCCTTTGCTACTTATGCCTCACAGAGAACCTGTCCTGTTGTTGTTTTTATGTTTGATTCAACACTTTTAGAATCTAGATTGTTGGAATAAATCAGCTCTTGTTTTATTACCAAAATAGTACTACAAAGGCTAGGAGAAAAATTCAAATCTGAAATGCTGAATTTTGTCTTAGACAGATTCATATGTCATGTGTAGAATACAAATAGCCATACTTATTCCTTTGTTCTGTTGCAATATCTTGCTAAGCCAGGCACTGAATAGTAACCAGACAGTTTATCTGTTCTGTGTCCTTGTGATTTCTTTTTATGACAAAGGGAAAAAGCAGTAATAGCATGTTTCTTTTGCATTTGAAGATGCTCATTTGGTTGTCTTATCATTTTCAGATTTCCTGTTTAAGTTTTTGGTAATTGGAAATGCAGGCACTGGCAAATCCTGTTTGCTTCATCAATTTATTGAGAAGAAATGTAAGTATAATGCAGATGTTGTGGGGTTCTTAGAGTTGGAGTTTTTGTGGGGGTTGCTCAACAGAACTCTGGTCCACATTGGTCCTGGGTAACAGCATTTTTTGGACAGAAGTGATCTGGCATTTCTTAGACAGTAGTATGAATAAGTAGGGACACGTGCAATGTAATCCATGTATTTCCTTGGAAGTAAATCCCATTGTACTCAGTGTAGCTTACTCCTCGGTATGTATTATCTACCCCAAATCACTTTCTATGTAGGCTTGAGAGAACATGCTATCAATATCTTCCTTAATACCATGGCTACAATGTTTTCATTGTGTGTAGGATCAAAATTTGCTATCACAGTGATACATAAATGGAGTGTGTGAACTGCCCAGGATAGCCCTAAGAGCTGACTTGATAGATTACCATTCTACATAATACCCCTTGCCAGTACAATGGCACTCCATCAAGGCAGATTCCAGGCTCTTCTGGTCAGTTCACACATTCCATTTATGTGTCACTGTGATAACAAATTTTGATCCTACACAAAATGAAAACATGGTAGCCACAACTTCAAGCATGGGCATTGATAGCATGTTCTCATAAATCTTAGTTAACAAAACTTAGGGGTGGGTGAGAAGGAGGCATTTTTTTGTCACAAAGCAACCTTTGAATAAGGAAATTTCCTTGACCGGTGCCACTAGTAAATTTTGGGAATTGTCACATTTGTGCTTGCATATGTGTATATATATATGTATATGCACATAGCCCACCATCCAATGTTGGATGAATTCTCACAACTATATAATGCATTTCATTTTGACATATCTTGTCTAGCATATTCACAAAGTGTTCACAGAAGCGTATTCTAATACCCCTGAATATGTGTTGAAAAGTACTGTCTCTCTCTCTCTCTCTGTGTGTGAATTTACCATAAAAATTCCCCTTGGTTAAGTTAACAAATACACTGCTGCCTGTACAGAACAAATTATGGATAAATAATAAAAATGTCACTGTTAATATAATATCCTTGTATACTTTAAATTGTACTTGACTACTAATAGACACCTTTTCTATTCTAGTCAAAGATGACTCAAATCATACTATAGGAGTGGAGTTTGGTTCAAAGATAATAAATGTTGGAGGCAAATATGTAAAACTACAAATATGGGATACAGCTGGACAAGAACGATTCAGGTATATTTTCATAGCACAGAAATTTGTTGGCATGTTAGTTGAAGAAAGTGGCATGTGACTTTTTTGTTAGCAAGTTTGTTGGATACTGGCTACTGTTTCACTAGTTCTGTGACATCCAGTTGTATTGTGACTAGGAGAACTTGTAGGCAAAAGTAAGTATTGTTAAATCATTGATTTCTTCTGGAGAGTTTTAAAATATGCCCCCTCAAAGCTGATGAGGCTTAAAGCTGCTCAACTTTGGCTCAGTCATGACTGTACTGCCTTGTTAAGCGGACACAGTAGCTTTTGTGTTGTTTGTAATTGTAGCACTGTGTAGAGCATAGCTTATTGTCATCTTATAGTGGTATATGTTTTCCTTCACAGGTCTGTAACCCGAAGCTACTACAGAGGTGCAGCGGGTGCCTTACTTGTTTATGACATCACCAGGTAAAAGGAAAAACTGCTATAAATATAAGTACAGATAAACTATTCTGCTCTTCCTGTGGTTATCCTTAGGTAGATATGTAATCCTTTACAGCCAAGATAAATTAATCACATAAGAGCAATTATCATGGGACAAGTTCAGCTTTCATAGCTTCTTGAGGTTACGCACACAAAATTCACACAAGTGTGCCCCCAGCCCTATTTCATTTGAGCTGCTGTATCTTAAACGGGGGTATGATTTTACAGTAAAGAACCCTTTTCAAACCATCCTACATATAAAAATATTTTAAATTCAATCTAGTACAAAATCTGACTTCAGTGGCTTAGGAGCCAGACTAGCCTCTTTCCTAGTTCATCTCTCTCCTCTCCATCCCCAACATGCACAAGCCATGTTTCCTTAAAATTTATTTATGCTCAAGCTTTTATATCTGGTACTAGCAGCTGATTGCAGTATATACATACAGTAGGCCATGATGCCAAACTTGGACTCTTTTGAGTCCTGTGCAGAGTCTTGCACATCAAGGACTTCTTGAGATTGTGAGAGACCATCACCATTAGCCATCTTGGGAATCATTTTTTTTCTGGATGAAGAAACACTGGGGACCATGCTTCGTTTACTCCTGAGAGTGTTTTCTGTCAGCTTTCTTGGATACCAGTGACTCCTTCATAGAAATGGCCCCCTTGCTTTCAGTTGTCTTAGAGTGCATGCCTCAGAAACAGAGTGGTGTTCCTTTAACTCAAAACTGATTTTCTTGGAGACTTAAATACACACACACTACAAAAAAAGTAAGTCTGTTGTAATGTTCCGGTCAGCTTTGGAACAACTGTATAAGGGGCAAGTTTCACTGGTTACACTTGCCCTTGCTTTCAGTGTCCACAGTGCACTGGCACAGGTCCAAATGTGGGACTAACACTGCATGCTCTTTGGTGTTGCCTGCCTGCTCTGCACCCTACCACCTGTCAGGTGCTCCGTATCCATTATTGCTGGGCAATAACTTCTCTGTAGTATTTTACAATGGACAAAAGAAAGTACAGCATTTTTTTTAGTTGATCTTCTATCAAAGTGAACATGAACTATTGTTGTGTAAATTATCTAGTTAGCTAGGATAATTAAAACATAGTTTTAAGGGGGAAGTATAATTATTAACATCTAATAATTTGTCCTTTTGCGATGCAGTCGAGAAACCTACAATGCGCTTACTAACTGGCTAACAGATGCGAGGATGCTAGCAAGTCAGAATATTGTTATAATACTGTGTGGGAACAAAAAGGATCTTGATGGAGATCGGGAAGTCACTTTCTTGGAAGCATCCAGGTTTGCTCAAGAAAATGGTAAGTATTTTTCATGACCTATCTGAGTTTGGTGATAGTCTGTATCAGCCTCCCCCGTCCTGGTGCCCTCTAGATATTTTGGACCACAACTCACAATCATTTGGAATTATGACCTCCCCACCCAGGTATTGGAAGCTACTAGTATGGAGGGTAAAGTCAAGTCAGAGGGAGGTCAGTGCTTCTGTCATTCTGAGTGGGTGAACATTTTTGCCCCATTCTGCAACCCCCTCAGTCTCCAAAAATGGGACGAAGAAGTTGGAAGACAACTCTTTATGAAACATCCCCCAATTTTGGTGTGGTTGTAATTGGGTAAGATGTCCATTGGGCATATACCAATTATCTGAGAACTTCCGCACACCTCTTTGTTGGTGTCTTGAAACCAGTTTATGACTGCATTGTTTTAGAATTGTTCAGTGCTTTGGATATTCTTCTGGTTGAAGTTATTCTGCTACATCTTATCTGTTTACTGTTGCTTAAGTTAGACTGCAATCCTATATCTAGGAGTAAGCACCATTCAACTTAACAGCACTTGCTTCTGGGCAGATACAAGTAGGAATGCATTGCATATTTTTGTTTGATATAGATAATATTTTGTTTAATTGTTTTTTATCTTGATTTGTTGTTAGCTGAAAAGTCACTCCTGTGGTTTGGGAACCCTTCTCTTGCTTGGAATAGATGCTTAGGGGAGGAGTGCAGTAGGGGACGGGTGGCAAAAACAGGGTAGAATGTGGTTATTAGCTTCAGAAGTGGAACAGGTGCTTTTTGACCATTCTTTGGACCAGCTTTCCCTGACTGTTCTTTTGGGTAGCCTTCCTCAGCCCAGTGCCCTACATATATTTTGGGACACAGCACCCTTCAGCCTTAGCCAGTAGGGCCAGTGGTTGGGAATGATGGGAGTTGTGTTCTGCTGAAACATCTAGAGGGCAGCTAATCAGGGAAGACTGAATCAGGATATCTCTTCAAACGGATGGATGGATGGATTGATTGATCAATCCCCTCTGCCCTTTTAAAATATATTGGGGGGTTATTATTGGGTTGTTGTTTTTATTTTGATTCTGTATTTTGTGGTATATAATATTCTGATTTTTTCCTGTGAACCACCCTGAGACTTGCTGGTATAGGTTATATGCAAATAATGATTGCAAATATTTTTTTGTTCATATTTGTTTCAGAACTTATGTTCTTGGAAACAAGTGCATTGACAGGGGAGAATGTTGAAGAGGCCTTTGTACAGTGTGCCAGAAAAATACTTAATAAAATTGAGTCAGGTAATCACAGTTCATGTTTGTGATCTCAAAATATTTTCAGCTCTAGACACTTTAGAGTATGTGAAATGTTGGCATGTGATAAACTGCGCTCAAATTAGATGTGCTCTTCTATTGTCATAAAGTGTCACCTAATTCTCACCTGTGTCTTAACTTGTCAAATACCTTAATGCAAGTACAAATGACCCTGAAGAACACAATCCAAAAGGAGGTGTAACTGGTTTTCATTCAACACCCCACTAGCACCCTTTTAACAGCAGGGGTAGACCCATTGAAATTGATGGGCTTGAGTATATCATTGGATAATCACCCAATGGTAGGGGATGCTGTCAAAGCATTTTTTTACAGGTTGCTGTAAAAATGTAACATCTTTCTAAATATGTTGAAAGAGATGTCTGACATTTAGATTATTAATAATATTGTAACTCTGAACTGCCTTCTTGTGTGTGAAGCCTCTCAGCCTCTGACATCTAGCTTCCAACCTGCTGTACATCTTCCAACTAGTAGGAAGGGGAGGACACAGCAGCTTGTATAATGGATAGGACCATTAAAAGTTTGCTTAACAATACTTAAAAACAGGCACCCCTCTGTAAAAGAAAAAAAGTACAAATTATATTTGTGTGCATATGTACATGTGTTTGTGTATAAAGCACTCTCAACTTCTCATGACTACTGTTAGTGTTACATTCAGCAAAAGTTACATTTTAACATTACATGTTCGTGAAGAGAACAGCCTTGAATTTAAATGTAATTACAACGTCTGTAAGAACAAATTGTGTTTTGTTTTATCAGGTGAACTGGATCCGGAAAGGATGGGCTCAGGTATTCAGTATGGAGATGCTGCCCTGAGACAGCTGAGATCTCCACGAAGAGCACAAGCTCAAAGTGTTCAAGAATGTGGCTGTTAGGAACAGACAACTGAAACATTCATTTGAGCAAGGAAAGAGGTAAGTGTTAGCAGTTGGAGATCAGCATCTTTGTTTAGACATTGATAATTGAGGAAGGGAAAATCCATACACCAGCTCCACAGGTGGGGTGGTTTTCCTCAAATTTTCTGTGTGTCCCAAGAGCTTGTTTGTTTGTTTGTTTCACTGTCTGGATTTATGTTTTTAATATCCACCTTGTAAAAACAATGTAAATCTGTAACAGCATAACTGTAACCATGATTCCTACTCAAAAGTCAGTCCTGTTGCAAGTAACGGATTTGCACTGAAATGAAAATTCAAATCTATATCGAACCTCTTAATTTGAGAAACATTGCTTTATTTCATTTATAGCCCTCCTTTCCTCAAGAACATTTCCTTAGTGCATAACAAAAATCCACTAAGGTGGAGAATCTGTGTATGTTGTATGACCTTGTGAATGACTGCTTAATTGTGTGTCTGTCTCAAAAAACAAAATAGATTAATTCTGTGGTTTCACACTAAATTGCATGGAGTTTGTTCCTAAAGTGTGCATAGGATGCCTACATTGTTTAACATGAAATGCTGCTTATTTTTTCAGCTGTCCTTGAAAATGACGATTAATGAAACAACTGCCATGGCTTCAAGACTGCAGTTTTAGAACTGCTTTTTATTCAGTAAAGCATACCACATCTGGTATTTTTTAAAAGTACTATGAAATGGCTTCCAGAAGTGTGCACTTGGCACAGCAAGATTGCAAAAAATAAAATTTGGTAATTCAGTGGACAAGAGTAAAATATCAGTATGTAAAAAAATTTCTGTTGCATATTTTTTCTCATTTCTTCCAGTTTAAGACATTGCTGTATCCTGTGTATATAAAATGTGGTCATTAAATTTCCAAAGCATGATATACTGACATATTGTTGCACTAACATTTGTTTGTTTTATAAATAAGAACTGAAATGTAACTGGTAGGCTTTATCATGTTTGGTGGTTTGTTTTTATTTTGTTTTTTTGTACAATAGCTTTTATTTATGATTTGATATTGAAAGCTACTGGCATTGATTGTCAGTGTTTTATTTGCCATATTCTACAAGGTATATGATTTATTTTTTTGAAAAACAAATATGTTACTAATATGTTGTGGGTTTTTTACTGAAGCATAACTGAACTGTTTCCTGACAATTCTTAAATGTATTTCAATCACTTTGACAACTGTAGGCTATACAATTCATTTGTGATCTTAAGAGCTTACTGCTGTCTGATCTTGCCTTGGGAAATCCTTGTTTTCTACATCTGGAATTGTAACTGAAATTTTATGTTTTGGGGAAAAGATAATGCCTACTTGTTTTGCCATTCTAGAACAGTGTTTGAAGTTGTGAATCATCGTTATCTGACTTCTTTTTTTAAAATTAAAGTAATTTCTATACCTAAGACTCTGTTCAGGTTATCCTCCTTAAAAAGAAGCAATTTGTTATGAAAAGTAGCATATGTTGTATAGACTGCTTCAAAATCTGTAGTAATGCACTGCAGTCAGCTTCTTTTACTCTGTAATTTAGAAAGACAATACAGTAAACGGCAGCAACTAGTCAAAGATAAACACTGCCCTCTGCCTTCATGGTATCTAACTGAGAGTTCTATAGAGATACTTGGAAATATGAAACCTTGACTTTGCCTAAGAGAGACAGGTGTGCGTATGTAAAAGTAAAATGAATTGGCCTCTTAAATGTTCTTGACACTTAAAAACTCCAGAACATGAACATTTATGATTTTGATACACAGATAATTCTGAAATATGGAAACATTGAAGCTGTATATGGGAGGTGTAAATATAGCTATTTGAGCTAGATTGTGTTAGTTTTAACTAAGGATGTACATTGCTTAAAACTTTTTGGTTGGTCATATCTGAGGATGTTACACAGTGAGGGCAAACTTTGACATTATTGTCAAATAAGTATTTGATTGAGCCTAAGTTGGCAAGACACATGAGCAGTCTCTTTCTTGAATGTTTATTTACTCAAAATGCAGGCAGCAGGAGAGACTGAATTTGATTGGAGCTGTGAGACATTTTTCTGATAAGAATCACTGCTTCCAGCTCCTCCTGTCTTAGCTAGTTTCACATCCTTGAGGAGAAACTATACAGAGCAACTGGAGGTAGGATCTACAAGACATGGTTTAAGCACCCTTTCTAGAACATAGCTGCTCTAATGTTTTTATGCTGCTTTTCTCTCATAAATTGCATTTAAGGCAATTTAATAAGTGGTCTAGAACAACTCAAAAACAATTGCAATAAATACAAAATGGCAAATAAAAGTAACAAAGCTTCATTACAATGCAGGTAAACTAGTTAAAATAATGTAAATAAGACTTTAGCAGTGCTTTGCCAAGCCAAAGCTCATCACATTGAATGACAAAAACTGAACAGGTCAGCAAAGTAAACTGAATGCCATAAGCAGAGATAAACAGGTCAGGCTCCAGTGGCAGGGGTGCCCAGAGCAGGGCCCATGACTACGACTCCTAACTGATGGGCAAGTTCATCCAGGAACTGGCGGTCCTCCAGCTCTGCAGGCCTGTTGCTGCATTTGAGTAAATAAATAATGGTTGGGAGACAGCTCATGCATTTTAATCCAAGATGAAAAACACATTTTCATGTTGGCATTTGAGTACATTTTTCATCCTCCCCTCCCCTCTCTCCCCCACCATTCAGGGAAAGTAAAATGACACAGATTGCAAGCACGTTACTCATTAGCATGCAAAATGGACACTGTAATCCTTTGAGGTAAATGAGAACCTTTAACTTGAAGGGGTTGATTCATCAAAAAGTTAATTCCCAAAAATAAAGTAGATTGATGTAAACAAAATAACATGCTTCCATGCATTGTACTGGAAAAAAAGTCAATTTGAAGTCTAGGTAAACATCCACTCAAAGTAAAGAAAGTGATTAGCATGCAGTATCTATTAACGTATTTGGTTCACAGCATGGGTATATGAGGTGCACTGCATGGATGTCTTATAATGGTTCAGAAGTACTTTCAAAGAATATTATTTGGTGTGTTTTTATTGTGTACTTTTTTCTACTGTTACATATATTAATGTCAACAATTCCAAAGAAGTTTAGTCAGTAAGTCCTAAAGTCCAACTTTTAACTTGTTCCTAGTCTTCTACATAATACTTGAAGCTCCCCTTTCTCCTCCCTCCCACCCCCTACCCAGTAACTACTGTACTGCTGCCCTCTCTCATACTGGAGGGAATAGCAGAAAAAAGGAGGTGCCATGCTACTATTAATTGTGAACCGATTAATGATGTAGTGAAAACTCAGGTATTTACTCCATAGGTTTTTGTACATCTTCCTGTTGCATTTAGTTCTTTCCCACAATCCCTTTTCATCTTCCACACATCTTTCATTTACATGGATCGCCCTGAGCCAACCTGGTGCCTGACTGACGTTTTGGACTAGACCTTCCATCAGCCTCAACCAGCGGGACTTGTAGTCCAAAATATGTGGAAGGTGCCAGGTTAGCGTAGACTGATGTCAATGGTTGGTAGTTAGTACTACAGCACAAAAACCGGTCTCTCCCTATCGCTAGCCTCCTTTATAGTTGGTTGGGGAACTCAAGGCCTTGTGCCTTACTGTTTGTGTTTAGGTGTTTTGGGTTCTGTATGTTCTGAGGGAGTTCTGTTTCCTCTACTTCCCTCCAGTGATCTGTTTTTTTTGTGTGTTTTTTTTAACATCAATGCAAATGCAGGCACGATAAACTCTCTGTCTTGCTGTTTGTTTCCAGATTTAGCTAATAAATGTCACTTCACAAACTTGCTTATCTTTGATAAAGGGAA
This sequence comes from Podarcis bocagei, assembly GCF_964188305.1. NCBI lineage: Eukaryota > Metazoa > Chordata > Lepidosauria > Squamata > Lacertidae > Podarcis > Podarcis bocagei. The sequence continues at coordinate 61,576,597 of NC_138127.1, read as the reverse complement.
GGACAATTGGAACTTAAAATTTCTATGGGGCTAAAATTACCTTAGGCAGAACTGTACTGTGGCTTCAGTTCTAAACTAATATTTGTATGCTCCTTTCCAAATTTTGTGTCTGCAAATTAGCATGAATAAGCTTTTGTTTCTGCAGAAAATTTCATGAGAGTTCATACCTCCTGTGCCCACAGATTGCCCCCAACACTTCTTCCTGGTTGTTTCTCAAAACTGGGTTTATTTAAATATTAGAGCTAGGCTTTGCAAGGAGGAAAGTTGGTTCAGGAAATGATTAGACACCCAGGTCATTGATTGTTGTCTACAAAGGCTTGCCTTCACTATATTACTGTTTCTAAGGGATACATGGAGTTTGGAACCCCGTGTTTCCCTTGCAGTGTGTAGTGTCACACTTCAAGACTCTGAACATTGTAGCTGTACTCTTGTACACCCTTGTTAACATGAGTTGGAGGAACTGTAGTTGAAATGTGCTAGATTGCTACCTGTATTGGCTTGGTTCCACAAGTTGGAACTGCAAGAGCTTAAGGAGTATTATTACAGTTGAGCCTCAAGACAAATGCTCTTGGCATTTAATTGCGTCTAAAAATAAAAGTGCTTTTACACAGTGTTAGTATACATTAAACTTTAAATGCATGACTTCTATACTGTATAAAGAATTTACTATGCTGCTTAATGTCACCAGAGAAATGTTACTAAATAAAAGGTTTTATTTAAATGTATTTACTGTAGGTTTCTTTTCAATCATGGCAGGCTTGGGGAGGGTGTGGGTGGAAGGGGTGGAAAGCTCTGCTCCCTGGCTGATCAGCCTTTTCATACATCCACCATTTCCTGCATTGTTAACATCTCCAATGTGCACTGTTGCATCTCTATGAAATCTCAACCCTGCCAAGGGAGATGTTCAGAATTTTAACAATATCAATAATCTTATTTATCTACATGCATTTGACACCCCCATACATTAAATGCTCAGAATCGTAATCATGACTTGCTAAAACAAAGTGGCATGATTGCCATGGAAACAAGCACACAATTTTTAATGGATGGATAGATGTATGCTAGGTAGCTTATGTGATTTTAAATGGTTTCATGCGCAATGCCTGATTTTAAGCTTTGGTCTTACTTAGGTTATTTCTGGACAGTAATAATTGGATTTTCTATGTTTCTTACTGAATAATCCAACAACCAACTGTCCAGTGCATGCTTCCTGTTAATATTACAAAGCTGAACCAACTATATTCTATGGAGAACTGAAAAAATATCACCAGTTTCCCAAATTTTAATGTGCTCTTACCCTGCTTTTAGGTAATGAATACATTATGAGACACCCGTTTATCATCTTGGGGAGAGAAGTAACATTAAAAATAAAATATTTATCTATTTTTTAGGAAACATGAGTAGTTAAGGTGGGGAGGAAATTGTAACAATTATGTACTGTAACCCAGGTCTTTTTATTTTTTCAAAGAACTGTTGCCTCCCTCATAAAGTGCAGACCAAAAATCCATACCATCTCAAGTTTAGGACTCAGCCACACACTTCCCTTTGACTTGTGATTTCTTCTGTTTAGCCCATGACATCCAGGCATGGATCAGAGAGGTTTTCCTTTTGTCCTGCCACTTTCCCAGGAAAAACCTGCTGTTTACTTCTCAATCGGAACAAACGCCAAGCTGCAGAAAACCCAAATGACGTTTGCTCTGATTCAGCAGTAAACATCAGGTTTTGCCTGGGAAAGCAGTGGGAGAAAAGAAAAATCTCTCGGACCAATGCCTAGAAGTCACGGACCAAACAGAAGGGTGAATAAGCCCTTAGTGTAAATGGTGTTCAAAGCTATTGTATCAACTTAGTAGTAAGTTAGGATGCTAGACTTGGTGATTAATATATGGTCAGATCTTTCCACAGTGTTACATCAAGGCTACAGTTCTCTGCTCACTTAGGGGACAAAGCCTTGGCAACCACAAGGTGGGGGGCTTAACAGCCCCTATTGGGCATGTTTATTCAGACAGCTGGTATTCTATGCCAAAATAGAAAGTAAGAGTCTACTAACTTGATCACTTGTTTGAAGCAGTACTTGGATCATTCCCCTTCGTCCAATTTATCCCTAAGATTTTCAAAACCCATAGACACGCTAAAAACCTCTTATTTACATGTAGTAATCATTTAAGCATTTCCCAGTATGTTTGGAGTTTCTTAGCCCATCCAATCTTTTACTGTTTTGCTGACTGGAAAGGGGCCTACCACTAAAGATGAAGTGTATGAGGGAGGTGTCTAGATTTCTCGTGTCGCTCAGTTGTGTCTGAAAGCAGCTTAAAATTAGTGTCCACAGTGGGGAATATTTTTCAACCTAATGGCCACATTCCAGTTTGCACAACCTTTAGGGCCCATGCTGCAGTGGTAGATGGAGCCAGAGGCAAAAGTGGCTAGAGTCATTGTAACCTTTGCCTTTGTACAGCAGGCTAGTTTCAACACACACAAAACCCGTATCATCCATCCAGACAAAACAAGAGAAATTGGTGGAATTTAAGAACACGTTTCAGCCACACAAAATGACTTGTGGTTCCAGTGAGGGGTCTGGCCTGAGAAGAATTCTGAATGCCAGAGAGAGAGGCCTGGAGGGCCACATTCAACCCACAGGCCTGAGGTAAAACAGGCTTATTCACCACAAATTTGACTAATCTTTTAAAGCCATCCAAGGTGGTGCATTTTGTGGGAATAAATACCATAGTTTTCTAAACCTATGGTGAAATGTTCAGGAAAGGGCAACCAAAATGATCAAGGAAGGGTGCAGCAATTCCCCTATGAAGAAAAGTTTTTGTGTTCCAAAAAGCCAATTGGGAGTTTTTAGCTTGAGAAAAGGGAAAGAAGAGACATGATGAATAAAATTATGCATGGTGCAGAGAAAAAAGATTGGGAGACGGTTAATTTCTACACATTCTTATGCATCCCTCTCTATCTTCCAGGCAACCGAGAGGGATTGTCAAAGTGGAAGGACACATTACAACCAGCCAAAAACAAGGAAGGTGCAAGCAGGTCTGGTCAGAGGCCAAATAGTGTCCTTGGGGGCTGTATTTGGGCTGTAGGTCAGAGGTTCCCTATTCCTGCTATGGTCTTTTGCAGTTACTAGCCTTAAGGTTGCAATCCACTGAGAGGACTCAGAGGCACAAGGCCCCTAAAACTTACATAAGAGTCATAAGACTTATTTCACCATTATCAAGAAAGCGCAACAACTGCTTTTTCAAAATGTTTTTTCCCCCAAATTGATTTTATTCACATGTACAAAGTCATGGCAAGTACAATAAAATATAAATAACACAATAACATTAGGAAAAAAAAAACACTATTTAAAAACACATTCTAAGTCACATATTGCTTCAAGCTTATTTTCCCCCAAGCTTTTATCTAAAGTGATTTCAGTGCTCACAAAAGCTAAGTGTGGCAGCTTCCCTGTACCTTTAACTTTACATTATAGGAACAACATAGAGGAACAGAGTCAAGAGTTTATAGCCCCAACCTGTTCAAGTATCTGGGCCTTAAACAGTCGTGCTCAAAAGACTGTCATGCTTGGTCTGGTTACTCGCGCTTTATGGCTTTAGGCTATATGTTGCTCTTTGTATTACACCAGCGTTTTGGTACTCCTAGCCTGTCACAAACCAACATATTTCAAAGAGGCAGGAGTATGCAAACATAAACTGGTAGATAGTTTATGCTTCAGGTGATGCTGCCTCCCACATCAAGAAGGTAACTTTCTCATCTAGAAGCCATATTTAATGCCAATCTGGTATAGACAGTTTTCAGTAGGCTAAAATGCGAGTGGTCTCAATTGCTTATATTCCCGTCTGCCCTGGCAGCTCAAGCAGGGGAGACACATTTCAAAGGTGGGAGAAGACCCTGAGGGAAGTTGAGCCAGAGCCATTTTCCCATCAAGCAACAGGTCTAGCACTACAGCTACCACTGTGCCAACCCCAGAAGCTTCAAAAGGCAGGGAGGATGTGGGACCCTCACCAAATTTGGTCAATTCTAGGAGAAGTCTAATCCCAGGGCTGAAGAAGCATTCTGCTCCATGCTTACAGAATACATAGCTGCCAGTAATAGTGAAGGAGGGCTCAGTACAAGCAAGATGCCTGAGGGTAAACAGTAAAAAAGGAAAGAAAAAGCATAACCATGATATTTAAAAATAGAGAAGTTGCTAACAATAGCTTGTTGAAGTTACTGGATAGTGATGCAAGAAACGTGGTGGTACAAATATACACAAAAGCATACTTTTTTTGCACAATGTCACACCATAAACATGTTTCACAAAAGTAAATGTCTAATTGGAACAGTAGATACTTATTTTTTTTACTGTGCTGGAACAATGAGTGTCATTTGTGCATTTCAGTTTCATGCATTTGGTAGTGATACTAAGCCAGTTTTGTGAAGACAGATGGACCATAAATAGGACTTTTCTCAAGTTCAAACAAGGAAAGAAGGGTGTTTCTCATGTCAAGGTCCCTATTTTAAAATTAAAAGCAAAAGCATTATTTATGCCCAGAAGACTGGAGCAGCTCAGAATTTGTCATCCCACCACCACAATTCCAGCTTTAGTAAACACATCTGTAAATACCGTATTTTTCGCTCTATAACACGCACCCGACCATAACACGCACGTAGTTTTTAGAGGAGGAAAATCCGTAGGCATGCCACCCATAGGCATTCCCTCCATAACACACACAGACATTTCCCCTTACTTTTTGGAGGAAAAAAGTGAGTGTTATGGTGCAAAAAATACGGTAAGCTTTATTTCCTAGTGAGGATGGTAGTTTTGCCATTTCCTGCCAACTTTAGCCCTCTTCAGGTGGGACTATCTGAAAATATAATGCAAGAACTGGGGGGGACGGGACCTGCATGGAGGCTCCTTGAGTGATGCAGAATCTTGTTAAACCTGGATTCTAAAATGCACAGGAAATATTCACCCGTAGAAGCAGGCTCCTCGCTTTGCACACCTGCCCTTCAATTTACAGAGGGAGACAGAGACGGGGTGGTACTCACATGCTATATTTATGGATTTTTATCACAGCTGAACAGGGCTTTTGTCAGGAAGTGCACCTGCAATCCTTTGCTCATTTGCCTGGAAGTGTCACTGAACTCTATGAGACTTCTGAGTAGACATGTTTAGGATTGCAATCCAAGAGACTCCATGTCTAACACCACATTAATGCCCAGTTGAAGGGGAGGAGGGGATCGCTTAAAGTTAAGATAAAAACCACTCTACAGAGAAGCAAGCAGATGCTCCAAGTGCAACAGCGATATGCACACACCCCATTTGCAAATTACCAGAATTATAAGTGACTTAAGCCACCCAACACATCCTTGTGGAAGACTGAAAACCCAGACTTTTAGTATCCTTGTTTCAACAGTGTCTTCAAAATTTCCAACGTCCATCCATGTGTCAGTTAGCTTACATGAAGTTTAGCTGAACACATTCTGTGAAGTTAAAAGATGGCAACATGAACAGCTCTTTGAAAAGAGAATCCAAAATATTTTCAAAAAGCTGCCAGTTGTTTAAGAAAAGTGGTCTTTAGGACACAAGAAAAAAAGTCCTTCATGTATCCCTTGGAAGCAGGACGGGAGTCAATATTGTATAACAAAGATAGAGAAATGTATTATTATGTTAAAGCCATGTACAATTGATTTTATTTTGTAAAGTGAAGATAAGGGATTAAATTAAAAAAAGACTGAAGGAAACATAGTTCCAACCACAGGCCTACAGATGGAAAGAAAGCAGAAGTCAAAGGAGCCAAAAGCCACCTGCAGCAACCATGGAAGAGAGAACTCAAACACTGAGTAACCACAGAGTTTCTGGGGAGAGTACCTGATGTAGCCTTTGGAATGAAAGGCTACCAATAACTGTTTCCCAAAATTTGAGTTATTTAAGTCTTAATGATTGAGACTAATGCCAGCTGCATAAAACCACCCCTACATGAATGGAGCCAACATAATTTGAAATACAATCAAACCTCGGTCGTCAAATGTAATCCATTCTGGAATCCCATTTGACTTCCGAAATGTTCGACAAACAAGGCGCAGCTTCCGATTTGTTGCAAGAGCTTCTTGCACTCAAGCGGAAGCCACGTCAGACATTTGGCTTCCGAAAAACCTTCGAAAACCGGAGCATTTACTTCCGGGTTTTCGGCATTTGGGAGCCGGAACGTTAAAAAACATGGCCGTTTGAGAACCAAGGTTTGATTATATAAGGAGACTATTTTAAGCAGCTTATTAGCCACCAGTTCGGTGTTTGATACACACACAAAAATGGCAGGTAGTCTCACAATATGCGATACAAACTTTAAACTGTAACAGATTTGTTACATTCTCATAATTTCCAATGGCTTCATCCTTTGAATTACACAAATCAACTTTTTTGAGTGGTCGGGGGGGATAAGGGGCATGTCATACACTTGAGAAGTATAGCAAAATTTGCCTGAGTCCTGAACATGCCTCTGGAATGTACACTAACTTGGTCTGGTAGGTTCAATTCAAGAGTTGAAATAGTCGTAACATTTCACTTATGCAGAAGCTCACCTAACTAAACTCTTTACAAAGCATATTTAATCCACCCAAATAAAGCATTAAAAAAAATCTACTGTACATCCCAGTTCACTGTCACCAAGTCCATGTTACTTACTGCAAAGTACTGATAACTAATAGTTAATGATTGTCTACACCTGCCATTTGGTACCACAGGCTCATGATAGCAAATTTAAAAAGCTAAAAACGTAAACACGTCACATTACTAATCTATTGCACCAAAATCTCCAGTTCCAGATGGTCACAAAACCTAAAACTGGAATGTAAACCTGAACAAGTCACTATATATTTACCAAAAGTTGGGGAGAGCTTTCAGAATTCTAAAAATGGAGCATTTCCAATTATACAATCTTCTACACATCTGGCTGCAAGAGCTTGCACATCTGGCCTGCACAGCAAGATAGATAGATAACAGTCCCCTGTTTTTGTAGTCACTGGATTGAATCCACAGAGGGCAGAAAGTCTGCATTTGGCTCGCTAGGTCTCAAGTTGTACAGGTCTGAGGAAAATCATAGCAACTTAACTAGAATCACATGAAAATACAATGGCACCAACAAATAATTTTTACAGACCTGATTTGTAAAGCCTTATGGCTCCCCTATAGGGAAAGGTTTTGAGTTCTATGCAACATCAGGGCAAGAAATTTCCCATGGATTACGGTCCATATGTTTTAATGATTAAGGAGGGACTAAATATTTGTCAAAATAACCCTTCTGAGGTCTTTCATTTTAAAAAGTTCATTCTACAACATTCCATAGCTTTTCCGCTCAAGGTCAACAGAAAGATCTCTTAATATTCTTCTTTTTTAAAAAAATCTGTAAAGAAGCTATACTGCTAAGCATAGTTCCCACCAGTATGGAATCAATTATTCCCTCTCCTGCAGGGATAAGTAGCCAAAATATAAACAAGTATATCAAACTGCTGGAAAAATCTTTTTGTTAAAAATCTTGCATAAGTAGTTTGGAATTCTTCACCCGTTGCTTTCGTACACTATTTCTGAATTTTAAAAAAGACAGGTCCAGGCAAATGTTGAATCACCGTGCTCGTGCTGAGTAACACCTCATGTATTCTGTCATCCAGGGGTTGTCTGGTGCAGCAGATTTTGCTCTCCAGGCTTGTTCTACTTCCGCTGATTGAATCCGCCTCTGAGACAGCTTCCTTTTTTCCACTTGCCTTCTGTTCTTTGCTCTCAGTGCAGACTCGTGGATCTAACAAGAGATATTTAAGTGTTAGATGATTTTTGGTGGCCATCTAGATGCCTGTGAGAAACTTGCAAGCAGGATTTAAGCTCAGGAGCAGTCTCCCCTCCTGTAGTTTCAAGCAACTAGCATCCAGAATCCCAAAAACTTTGTATTTGATATGCCAGTAATAATCTTGCTACAGTCATACCTTGGTTCTCGGATTTAATCCGTTATGGGAGTCCGTTTGACTCCCAAAATGGTTTGAAAACCAAGCCACGGTCAGGTTTTGGCACCAGGCAAAAACCATTTAAATTTTGCCTCTTTTAACTAAACGGAGACTGATATTTACTGCTGCTTTTAAGGTTTATTGTGGCTTTCCGTATGCTATTTACCATTTCCATTTTTAAACTATTGGATAGTATCTATTCTTGCTTTCATTTGTAAGCCACGGGGAAAGTTCATCAAACTGAAAAGTCAGGTGCACGCTAAGTAAAATAAAAAACATGCTAATTAGCTGTGCACATCCAATATTGAATCACCAACTTTTCAAAGGTGAGTGAATATGCATGGCATTGGGTTAGGGTATGAAGCACAAATGCAATAAGCTCAGCTGCTAACCTGAGAGGCTGAAGGATTTAGCCATCCACTAACCTGCAGAGGTTGTTCAAAGGCATGTTAGGCTGTGTACAGATATGTTAGCCATCCAATCATAAATATGTGTAAGCTCTACTATAAACGCCATTTTTTCTATTCAGTAGCAAATGCCAGTATCTGTTGGGACTTTAGTAATTCACTCTTTATGACAAATGTCCATTTAAAACAAGCTTAGATTTATTTATGTCAATGGACTAAGCTAGACTAGATCAAGATATGCAAATTTAACCAGTACGTGCTGTATTATTTTACACACACACACACACACACACACACACACACACACACACACAATAGCTGCCTTTCTTGTATTTCTTCCATACTGCTGTCAGAAGTACATTAATATGCTTTATGCTGAATCTTAACATTTCACAGATCAGCAGCACTTTTGCAAGAACTTACAGCTTCCCAAAGTCATTCAAGTACCAGGAGCCTACCATGATGGTGTCATCAGTACTTGCAACCTTTTATGCCATACCTAAACTTGAGCTCACTCTGCCTTGGGACCCTTGATGCTAACTGCCTGCTGTTTTACAAAGATTATTCTCTCTCATATCCTGACAGGGGGTAGGCAACCGTTCTAGCATCGGGAATTCCCTCCACAGCAGCACTGAAACGGCAGCCAGAAACAAACAAACAAAAGCTTTGCATTAATTAAAGTTAGCAAATAATGTTCCAATATAATCTGTAAACCAGGTGGAAGAAGATTCCACTTCATAACTACAGCATAGGATGTCAGTGACAATGTTGAAGCCCATTACCATCAACCAAGGAATATAACTGTAGAAGATCAATGGCCGACATCCCATTCACAAGGTCCAGTAGGTGTCTCAGTACAATAGGGCAATTTACTATGGGGGAATATGAAGGTGCCTGTATGTGGCAAATGGATTCCTACAGGCTCTTCCTTCACTCATTTATCCCAAGCTTTGAACATGTTGACATCAGATACTACCCCTTTCCCTTCCATTTTGACATACCCACACTAGTAAATTGAAGCTGAAGCCATGAAAACACATAGGTTGTTTTCAGTTCTTGAGTCTGGGGAGATGGTTTCTTCTGGACAGGGCTGCACTCCCCTGAAAGGAGTAGGTCCATAGCTTAGGGATGCTCCTGGACCCAACATTGTCACTGGAGGCTCAGGTAGCCTTGGTGACTATTTTTGAAAGACTGCCTCCTTCACTGCAGACCCCCTCAGGTGTTAGGATCAGCAGAGGGGGCTCTCTGGGGATCACCACGCTGGAAGTTTAAGGTGGTGGTAGCCTAGGAGAGTGCCTCCTCTGGGACAGCCCCTAAGCTATGGAATTCCCTCCCCACAGAGGTGTGCCTGACACCTTCATTGTGTAATTTTGGTCATATGCTGAAGACACATCTCTTCATCCTGGCTTTTGATACCTGATATATAGAAGGACCCACCCTATACTCTTGCTTGTAGTGTGCTTAAACTATTTTTAATATTCTGTTTTTTTATATTCAGGTTTTTGTAATCCCCCCCGGGGGACCTCATAGTGAAGGGCAGGTAAGAAATCTAAGATGGGGTTGTAGCCAACTAATTCACTGTACATGCGGAATAGCTTCTGTGAGCACAGCTGAACATTCCTCTCCTCTCTGCCCTCAAATCTGCTCTGAATGGCTAGAGCAGATTTGGAGAGCACACAGAGGGAGAAGAAGTTCCACTCTGCTCACAGAAGTTGTTCCATGCATTATAATAACTTAGCTGGATACAATTCAAACAGCAATACATCCACTGGAAAACACCCAAAGCAACTGCTTCATGGCAAGGCCACTCCCATATCCAGTTCAGAGTATTGCTACTGACCATGGAAGAAACGGCCTTGGATCCAGCTATGGAAAACAACACAAAATACACAAGGAGGGCAGGCAACTAACAAAACCATAAAAGGATGCTGCACTACTCCTTACTCTCAAGCAAGTAAGTGCATAGGCATAATAAATGGGTCTGAAAACCAGGCAAGGCCAGCCGAACCACATAGGCAAACTGGACACCCCTAAGAGTTGTTCATTTCAGCTGTGTAAGTTACATAGAAATCGTGCACTTTTGGAGGAGTTGGAACAGGGGCAGCTTCACAGCTGATGGGTTCACTAGTATTCCCTACTTTTGGGGATGCACAGTCAAAAGTCTGCTGGCATCTGTTGGCTGCCCAGAGCACAGGCACAGTAGCAGAAGGGCAGGAAGTTAAGACAACATTAGCCCACTTAACTACAGTTGTACCTCTAGTTACGAACTTAATTCGTTCCAGAGGTCTGTTCTTAACCTGAAACTGTTCTTAACTAGAGGCGTGCTTTTGCTAATGGGGCCTCTTGCTGCTGCGCTGCCAGCACACGATTTCCGTTCTCATCCTGGGGCAAAGTTCTCAACTCGAGGTAACTCAGGTTAGTGGAGTTTGTAACCTGAAGCGTTTGTAACCTGAGACGTTTGTAACTTGAGGTACCACTGTATAGCATATTAAATGTCGGTAGTTATTTTGCCCAGCATAGGATGACAAAGAATGAGGAAACAGCAACATCCTAGTTCACTGTGGGCACCACACAAACCTGGGCTGACCTTACAAGTGCGAAGGAGTCAGGCAGGAGGGCAAGGACTTAGACAAGCAACCCATAAGTATATATTTCAAGTTGCCTTACTTCATTCACAGAAGCAGATGCACAGACATTGTGTGTTTTCTGGCTCCCGGTATCAGTCTGTTTTTCTCCCCAGCCATACAAGGCAAATGGGTGTTTCAACCCCTTTGCTGCATGTATCCTTTGAGGACTTTTCACCCGTCTTCTGTCACCCCGGCTGCCCAAAGCACCACGACTCGAAGGCTGCCCTTGGGGGCAACTTGCTGACCCGCCAGCTCCTTTGGGGGCAGACTTTTTGCCTCCACTCTCAACTTCAGTTTTATCCTCGGCTTTCTCTTGGTCTTCATCCTCTGGGAGAAAAGAAGGAGGGTTAGGTTTAGCCTGCCCACCTCCCAGGGCCGGCCCACCCGAGAGGCATGCTAAAGCAGCTGCCATGAGCGCCCCACCCACTGCCACTGGACAAGACAAATTAATGGAGGCAAAGGCTCTTCGTGTCTACCAGTCATGACAGCTAAGTTCTACCTCCACTGTTGGGAGGCGGAACGCCTATGCATGCTAGTTGCTGGGGAATACAAGCTGGGAGACCATTGTTGCACTGATTGGACACTGTGAGAGGAAGATGCTGGACTAGATGAGCCACTGGCCTAATCTAGCAGGGCTCATCTTATGCAAACCAATGCAGACTGGTAGTGTACCATAACTCCTTTGATTTGTCCACACTGTAGGTAAAACTTCCCTACAAGGAAGTTCACCTGGCACCTTCATTATACACCTTTAGGCGCCAGGCAAAAACATTCCTTTTTAACCAGGCCTTTGGTTGATCTGATTTACATTCTATGCCCTTTTAAAATGTGTTCTTTTGCGGAGGGGCTATGGGGTTGTTTTTATTTTTTATTATGTATTTTGTGGTTTTATATCTTGATTTTATTCTGTGAACCGCCATGAGACCCCCAGGTATAGGGTGGTATATAAATTCAATTAAAAAATAAATAAAAAATTTAAAAATCAACTAATGCTGGGTGCACACAAGAGTCAGCAATGTAAAGTAGGAAAAAGAGCCCTCCATTACTAAGGTTTCCAATCAGACAGGAGATACAGCAACAGTGGACAGGTGTCAGTGATCAGAGCTGCATAGTATTACCGAAAGGTGCAATGCCTTCTCCTATATAAGAGGCCGGATCAAAGGCGGCTATGGAGCCTGTGTTGTTAAAAAGCACAACTCCCATCACGCACCAGCTTGGCTGGCACAGTGATGCCATTTGTGGCTACATTACAATTCTTGCACCTAGCATGTAATAGTCCCTGCTCTTGTTAGTGCCTTATTTTTGGCTGGAGAACGAAAGCTTATGCAATTTTAAAGATGCAAGATGCCATGGCAACAACTTACATAAGCAGCTATGAATCCATGTGAGAATCACTGACAACTAAAGAACTCTCTGCAAATGCCGAACACACCATGCGTGCATACGCACACAGTGTTCTTGCTCATCATTACTCTTGCTTGTCAAGGCATGATACCGATTTTCATCATAAAATGGGAAGTAACGGAGGAAAAGAGATCAGTGTCAAAAATAAAAACCAACCTTCTATAGAGGAAATGTCTTTGCCCCCAAGGTACCAGTGCGTCATCAGAAGACTAGGTTATCTACGCTAGTGTCACATTTGTGACAATGCTTTTAAGTTCCAAATAAATACTGTCCGGGAAGCACAGCACAGAGAAAACTCCATGCTGTCATTCGGATTAAGGTTTGATTATCTTAGCAAACCTGAAGTGGTATTGCAAATTTGTATAGGGGTACTTGCATGGAGTTATCCTGCCAACCATCGCTGTATCTGCCGATAGTATATTCCATATATAAGTCATGCACGTTTGTTTCAATTTGCAGGTGGTATCTGCCCACATTTGATATCCTGAGCATTTGAAAATCCATTTTAAAAATTTGATCCCAGCTGTCAGCAAGGTAACATTCCTAGACTCAACCAATGTCATAGGACACTTCACAAATTTATGTTTTCAAAGGTTCACTGGAAAGGGGGAAAAGACTATGTGTGACATACCAAACTTCCGTTTGTGTATACATAAATTGTGCAGGTACAATCAAGCAGACTGCATGAGTTGCTGCTTCCCTGTTGTGAACGCACTTAATGGCCAATCTGAGTTTGCTGCTGTGTACTGTGTAAAACATCTCCTAATTAAGTGTGTTCTGAGAACTAGGGCACAGTCTATATAGAGAAGCACATTAATTTCCCTGGAGGACCCTGAATGCGGTTTGTGGCAGCTGGTAAGGAGGACAGAGTTCGGAGAGGCCAGCAAATTCACCTGCACCTAGTAGCCTTACCAGCTTGGAGGCCCAGGAGTTTTGTCAGGACTGGGAGAGAAACACTAGCAGGGCCTTATTGCCACCCTCTTTTTTGTGCTTTTTTTTCAACCACTGTTGCTTCCATGGTCAAGTAGGAGGAGTTTCTTGCTGTAGATCCTTGTGGGCAACAATTCATACCTCTCAGGCCCATGGGTGTAGCCAGGCTTTATGCTGGGCGGGGGCAGAACCTCAATTAGTTAACTATTCTTACTGATTTACTTGATGGGGGGGCAGCTGCCCCCCTGGCTACACCCATGCTCAGGGCAAGAGCCTGGATGAGATGGAAGCTGTTCAAAATCCACGAAGTCTGTTGGCCCAGAGTGGAGCCTTCTTTGTATGAGAGACAGCGGGAAGCAAGTGGATTACCTCAGCATCTCCACCAGAAATGAAAAATGGGGTGGGAATTGTTGGTTGTTTAATCTGTTTGAATGTCTTCTTTTTTTTACCTAGGCATTTGGTTAAACTGGAAAGTTTAATGTTTGTCATTATAGCGTTGTTGCTTCCCTTATGAAAGAATTGTTAATTTGTTGTTTGTTGGACCTGTTTATATTAGTTTGTAATAGTTTTATTACTTTGATCCTTATTCTGGGATTGAAAATATTCAGTGATTGAGTAGGCTATAAATACTGTAACTAAATAAAGAAGCTACTTTTACTTTCTGTTAAATCAGAAAAAACCAAAGGAATTTCAGAGTGTTTTTTAGGGTTATTCTATTCAGAATACTACCGAGTTGGGTGTATTCTCAGTACTGTGCCGGTATTTCAGTTTGGGCCTTTGAAATGCTCTTGGTGAGGTCATTCCAAAAAGCTTATAAGAGATCAAGACACTTTGGGGATGAAATCAAAGCTGCATTCACCAAAGCTGGCTCCACTGATGCCAACAGCAGCACTCAAGAGCAATAATAATAATAATGTACTAGTCTGGAAGAAATGTTGTCAGGTATGCAGATCTAACCCTTCACTCGTAGTAAGATCATTAAGCTTTGTCTCACTTTTTCGGAAAACAGATTCTAGAGTCTGCAAGTAAACCCAGAGGAAACAGGCTCATTTTTATCTGCGCGCTTAAGATTTCCATGGTCTTAAAAAAATCCTAATTCTGCACAGGCCAGGGCATCATGCTATTACCACCAAAGAGCGGCTGGAAGAATGGCATCATCCTTACGGAAAGTGTGAGGAACCTTTGGTCCTCCAGGTGTTGCTGAACTACAGCTCCCACCAACCCCAGCAAGCATAGTCAATGCCAGGGGATGAAGGACCTGCATTTCAGGAACACCTGGAGGGCCAAAGGTTCCCCACACCTGCCTTATGGGGTAGCATAATTTCTGCACTGCTCTCTAGATACTGTTGTTGTTGGCATCCATCTGCTCTCTACATAGATATTATCATAAGGATGTGAAATTAAGTCACAAAGCAGGAGTCGCATCATCCTTAGTAAGTCCGAGATGGGGAACCTGTGGCCCCATCCTGATGCCGCTGTCCTACAACTCACATCATCCCTGTTCGCCTTGGTCCTCCATTGGCCAAAAAGCCCCAGGCCCATCTCTGGCCCTACACGAATAAATTTCAAAAGAAAGCCTCAATGCAAGTGGGCATGGCCTATTTTCCTGCCAGCAAAGCTGGAGAGAAATAATCGTCCCTTTCCATTTGGTCAAAGATGGGTTTCCAAAATGCCGCTGTTACGTCAGCGGAGGCTCCGGTAGCAATCTATTCGTTCGCAAGCGAGGAAAGTGCCGCCCGAGGGCGAAAGCGCTTCTCGGCAGGGACGATCCAGCCGGAGATCTCTCGCCTCCGGAAGGACCCGGGTTGGCGCCGGAGGGGCCGAGTATTGGCAGCAACCACTCGATGGCGGCAAGGCAGCGCCGCCTTCGCCCGTTCCCCAACAGACGCGTAAGGAGGAGCCGCGAAGCCACTCGGCGGCGAGAGGCCGAAGCGCCTGCACGGTCCTGGCACCCTCCATTTCCCGATGCGTGCGGAGGGGAGGGCGGCTTCAAGAGCCAAACCGGACGCGGAGCCCCAGCTGTTAAGATTTATTTTAAACCCAGGAAAGCCGCTTTCTCCTCCGCGCCCCCCCCCCCGCCCCGTATTTACATCCAGCGGCAGCTCCATTGCAGAGCAGGGACATCCGGCCACTGCAGCTCCCTCCCTCCTTCCCCAGCGACTCATCTCCGCAGCCGCGGCTCCCAGCGCCCCCCTCCGCTCGCCTTCCCGGAGACACCGAGAGAATGGCTCAAGGTCATTCCGGCAGGCCGTCCTCTTCCTCTCTCCTCGGCGGCGGAGGAACATACCCGACCCGCGCAAGGGCTCCTCGGGGCAGGATCTGTCGGCGTCCCCCGCTGCTGCTTCCGCCCTGCCCAGGCCAGATTCGCCAGGCGCCGCTCCTTCTTCTCCTTGCTGGCCACCCGGCGGGCTGGACGTGCCCGGGGGCGACGGGGAGCCGCCACTACCACCGCCGCTCTGGCTGCTGTCCTGCTCCCAGCCGTCCCAAAACCAGGGCCGGTGCGCCTGCTCCAAAAGGCGCCGGCTCAGGCGGTAGCGCAGCAGCTCCTGGTAGCAGGGGCCGCACGCCTCCCACTTGGGCTCCTTGAAGCGCTTCATGTACTCGCTCTTCACGCACCGAGACGGCACCATCGCGCCGCGCCGTCCAGCCGGGGGGGGGGGCGGAGGGTCGCCCTGCTCAAGCAGCGAATCGGCCGCCAGCCCAACGGAGCCCTCCTCGCCCCACCCTCCCGCTGGAACGTTCAAACACAAACAGCGACGTTCCGCAACCGCCTCCGCGCGCTTCAGCCAATCGGCGCGCGAGGAGGAGGGCGTCCTGCTGCTACGTCGCGAGCGAGCCTTCGAGGCTCGGGGAAAACATTTGAAGGAGGTCCCTCGCCGGCGAGCCCGAGGGGACGTTTGGAGCTTAACGGGTGGGGACTGGGAGGCTGGGGAGAATCGCCAGGAAGCCTCGGGCTCCGGCTGTCTTTGTCCCTGGAGGCGAGAGTGGACTCCGGATTTTCTCTGAAGCTGCCCGGTTGTTGGTTTTCGTCTCTGCAGTGGTGTTAGTCACCAGGTTTTAGTCACCCACCAACGCAGCTACTGCTATAAAAAAAAGTACCCCAGATGGGCATCGCACGTGATCGCAGACGGTACGGGCCACCTAAGGCTCGCCTGTGCCTGACGCTTTGCTGGAGACTAGCTGTCGTTGAACCGGTCAATTTAACCAAATTCAGAGTTAACGTTGTGCAGACCTTTGAAATCTAGCTTCTTGAGAGTTTCAGGGCCCGAGAAAGTGTCGCTTTGAGGAGTTAAAGGGGGCACTCAATGGAGGTTCATTTAAGGAAGTCCGATCGGTGGGAAGGAGACGAGCCTTTTCTGTGGTGACCCCCAATGCTGCGCCCCTTGGGGAGCTAAATAATTGCACCGCCTTGCCAAGATTACGGTGATTAAATCTTGTGCCCTTCGAATCTGTCCTCCTAGATTTCTTAAAACAAAGCAACATTCCGAGGCATCAGCCAGAACTGAGCAAGTCTACAGTCGAATTTTTCACATTTTAGTTAACAATTTGCATACCGCTTAATCACAGTCATATCTTAGCAGTGTGCATGAAAGCAATTAAGCACATATTCAGCTAAGATTTAAAAATACTTAATTTTGGCGGGATTGTGCTCCTCCGTGTTCTCAAGGGTGACGTGAAAAGATTGTTACCTTTTTAAAGTGCCAAATTTAGGATTTTCATGGGCATTTGGTAGGCAACCCCTGCCAATGCAGCCGGAGAGTAAGAAGTGGCAGCAGCTTCCAGCAAGATCTCACTAGATTTTTGTTTCTTTATTTTCTTTCTTTTTATTATGTTTGCACATTTTTTTGTTACCAAATCAGGGTTGGCATACATCCGGATTTTTCCGGACATATACGGAATACCACAGTTGGCAGCAGTGTCCGGGTGGAAATCAGGAAAATGTCCTGGATAATCTGGATGTATGGCAAACAAAAAAAGGGCATTTCCCCCCTTCGATTTTGACCAATAAGCTGAACAACTTTGGGCTAAATTTAAAAAAAAGGTCAACCCTTAATAAATCAATAACAAATTTAAAATAAAAAACAAATAAATAAAAGCAAATTAAAATGAATGAAATATACTAAAATACTAGCATTCGAGGTGAACTTCATCAACAACAAATGAACAGAAACCTAACTTAAATTTGAGCATTTCATTTAGCTCAATTGGAGGGGGTTTACATTTAAGTTTTTTTAAAAAACAACCACAAAGAATAAATAAAAATAAATAACAACCAAAATAATTGTATTATTAACCACCATCAGTATAAGGACAGACATTTTATAAGATCTGGACACAACCATTTTTTCCTCCGGGGATACTGCAAAAGAGATGATGGAAAATCATGTTTTGATGAAACGTGACTTCTTTACCCATGGGAGGTGATGAAATCTTGTCAAGTATTATTATAAGCTTTCTGGCTTTCTGTAGGCAAAAGACCCCAGAAATTTTTGTGCAGCGTTCAAGGATAGGATTCCCAGACAGAAGTGTAGGGCGAATAGAGTAGCTGTAGTCAAGTTCATTTCCAAATTTGCCCACTTGAGGTCTCCTTGAGACTTTAGTATTTATTTCCTTCCCATAATGACTTCTCTATTAAAGACAGTATAGCGTTGCTTGGTGGTAGCATTACAAAACAACCGTGAGCTGGAGGTATCTGTTTTTTCTCTCCGCAGTTTATGAACTGACTCACTTAGCCAAAGTCAACAGTTCATCAGTTACTCAAAACATTAACTGTGCCAAGATACTTCTGTGTGAATGGCATTATGAAGCAATTAGAATATAATAAAAAACCGTGTTTGCTGAAGCAGACATTTCAGTTGTTCATTTACCAAGGGGTGCACTGTGCTACTCAACTCATTTTAAGCAGGGCTGGCTCAACTGTTATGCAGAGTGATGCAGCCACCTCAGCTGTCTTGAAAGGGCAGAAAACTATTTGCTATTTAATTTATTGCTGTTGTATTTTGACGACCAGGGGCAGTGTGTGTGTGTGGAGGGAGAAGAGCTTCTCTGTCCCAGGTGCCAGAATACATAGGAACAGAGGAAGATGTCTTCTACTGAATCAGACCGTTGGTCCATCTTGTTCATTATTGTCTACACTGACTGGCAGTGACTCTCCAGGGTTGGAGGCAGGAGTCTCTCCCAGGAGATGACAGGGATCGAACCTGGGACCTTCTGCATGCAAGACAGATGCTCTGCCACTGAGCTGTGGCCCCTCCCTGTCAAGAATAACTCGACTGGCCTTGAGAGCTATGCAGCTGAAATTGAAGTGGGTGAGGCCTCCGATTCTTGCTGTACTTTAGACAGTTAAATGGAGACTGTCCCTGGGGAACCTGTGGCCCTCCAGAATAAAACCTTGTCAATGTTTCAATACCAGGAAAATATGTTTTGTTTCCCCAGGAAATTGTGCAGCATCAGTGATATTGTTAAATCTGGTACAGTGGTACCTTGGTTCCTGAACGGCTTAGTTGTCAAACAAATCGACTCTCGAACGCCTCAACCAGAACCAGAAGTGAGTGTTCCAGTTTGCGTATGTTTTTTGGAAGCTGAACATCCGACGCAGCTTCCACAGCTTCCAATTGAGTGCAGGAAGCTCCTGCAGCCAATCGGAAGCTGCACCTTGGTTTTCGAATGGGTTTTGGGAGTCAAACAGACTCCTGGAATGGATTAAGTTTGAGAACCAAAGTACCACACTGTGTGTGTGTGTGTGTGTGTGTGTGTGTGTGTGTGTTGTGACTTAGGAGCCCTGCTGGATGAGGCCAGAGGCCCATCTAGGCCAGCACTCTGCTGTAACAGCAGCCAACCAGATACTGGTGGGAAATCTTCAAGCAGGACCTGAGCCCAGCAGCACTCCCCCCACTTGTGATTTGCAGGATACTGCTTCTGACAGTGGAGACAGAACACAACCATCATGGTCAGTAGCCATTAATAGCTTTATCCTTCATGAATTTGCCTCATCCTGTTTTAAGGTGCAGTGGGATTTAAGTTAGTGGCAGCAAAGCTGTGTCATTAACTCAAATGGGATATAGTTCTGATTAGCTTTAGCTGAATAACAACTAATGTTTAGGCACTTTTCTTAAAATCTTCACTCTTCCCCCCCCCCACTCCCCACTAGGAACCCAGTTATGAATAAATGTTGAATTATATGAGATTTTTTACAACTTATTTAAATTCTCCTAAAGCTGAACAGCATCCATAACCAGACTTTTTGGGCAAAATCACATTAGGGTAATATTATAGCTCGTATTAGAATAATATGCTTGAGTATGTGTCAAGGATGAGCCTTAGATAGTTGTTAGAGGTGAACCTGGGAATCACCCAGAACCTGGAAGACTTGGTTGCTCAGGCAACGTTCAAGACCAATTAGAAAGCCTTTTATAGCCCTTTCTGTCCAGGAAGGCCCAGTGGATAGGGTCAATCCCGAGCCTGAGAATGCCTGATGGCTTGGAAAATGCTCCAAGTTGCAGCTCTCATAGCTCACCACATTGGGGTAGCTGCACCGCAGACAACTCCAATATGCATTTCACTCCAAATTCATGTCAACTTTCCGTTTCACAGGGTATATTCTATTGAAATCAATGAAATCTCTCCCTTACAGTGGAATTCCTGGTCAACACCAATAGCGGAATGAAATAATACAATCCTGGGGTGGTGCAATGGATGTTACCACTTCAGGCTGGAGGTGAGTCCCACATTTTAAAAAATTGTTCCCTACAAATGGAAGGCTTGCAAAGTTCAGATCATTCTTTTCCCCTGCTGGACTGCTTTTGTTTCTGTTTTACAGCACCCCCCACAGTCCACTCTGTTTTGAATCATATGCAAAGTAATTGGAAGAATGATCATAGCCTCACAAAGAAGCAACAGCAAAAAGTGGAAGGCAAAGAACTCTTAGAGACACCAGTTAAGGTCCATTCCTTCCCCTCCCCAACTATGGCAGTTTGTTAGACCCATAGAGCCAAACACCCCACCTCCTAGGTGAAATCATTCTGCAGGAGAAAATAAGCGCAGAGATCGTATTTCTCAGAGTCACACATTTCTTGGAAGGCTCAGTTAGCCATGTTAAGATTATATATTTGCCTGTGCAGCCTTGCAGTCATTACCCACACTGCCTGTTTGCAATCCTCCGGGATAAGAGATGACAACAGCTGGGCTGTGTGCTGCGTCGCGTGGGAGGGAGGCGTGCAAATTTATGTGTCAGTGTGATTTTGTCAGCCGTAGGCTGCGTCTCTGCCAGCGTCAGAAAGGGAAGGATGGTTGCCCTAAAATAGGGACTGCTGAACGACCCGTTTGAAATATGTCCCAAGAGGGACAACAGATTGGCTTTATTTGGGCAATGGGGGGGAGGTGACATCCAAAGGATGTTTGGTACACCCAAGTACCTTGGTTTACGAATTTAATCCATTCCTGAAGTCCATTCTTAAACTAAATCTGTTCTTAAACTGAGGCGCGCTTTCCCTAATGAGGCCTCCCGCTGCCAGTGCCCGTCCACTGTTCAGCTTCCATTCATAGACAGAGGTAAAGTTTGCTAACCAGAACACTACTTCCGGATTTGCGGAGTTCGTAAACCGAATAGTTCGTAAACAGGACTGTTCGTAAACTGAGGTACCACTGTACTATTAAACTTGAATGTTCAATTGATTTCAAAGAAAATATAATGTGCCACCTGTCTAAACCGGTGCTGTTCTAAGAACAGTCCTACGCACATCCTTGAGTTCTGTCTGGATCATCTGCAGATGACCAACTGTTAGGCCCTGAAATTGTGTCCAACCCCTCTGGTGAAAATTGGAGCCCCCTCCCCTTGTATTTTTACTCTATCTACGTACTTTGGATATCTTTTCCACAAGCAGATGATTGGGGACAGAATGCTCAATGGGCATAGAATGCTGATGGTATGCAAAGGGTTAAAAACTGGGAGGGGGGAGATGGAATGGAAGGGGGTGGAACCTTGAACAGAAGATGCAAAACATTGTTGCAGCTCCCACTTGTACTATGACAACTAGGAATAAAAGTGTTAGTGGGGTTCATAGTTTCTGTGGCAGTCCACTCTGCATTACTGTTGTCCCTGAATTGTCCATTGTCTCTGAATTTCCCCACTGAAATGGAGTTCAAACAATATGGAACATTTTCTCCCAGTCTATTGTTGTTTCATCATATTGCCCTTTTGGTCAGTATCAAAAACAGCTTATTTACTAGGAATCCTTCCAAATGAATATGTATTGTGGGTTCAGTACTGCTTCTGTTTTCTCCAGCATCTATGGGACTTTATTTGCATCAAAATGCCAGTACTGTAGATATATTTTTTCACCAGTTAATCAGGATTTGCCCAGTCTGTGGAAAAGCCGGTAAGTTTTTGGTTTTGTTTTTTTAAAGGCTGTTGCCAATGACCAGTGTATGGTATCTGAATGACCTGTTGGCAGTCTTTTTTATATATAAATTTTTTATTGGTTTTTCACAATTTATGTAAAGACAAACAATACACAATACACAATACAAATATACAAACACATAAACAAACATGTATAATTTCGAATCCTTTTTTCTTAAACCTTACTTCACCGACTTCCCCATACCTCCCCTTTCTGCATCCCAATTTCCAAATTAGTTTCAGCAAATCCCCCCTTAAGTTTATCTAATTTTCCCTTGTTCTTTTCTTTTACTTAACCTTATACAGCTGTAATCCCCTTTTTTTCTATACCCTCAACATTTTAGCACTCAGTAACTTTGCAATATTTCTTAAGATAAATTTTGAATTTCTTCCAATCTTCTTCCACCGTCTCTCTCCCTTGGTCTCGGATTCTGCCAGTCATTTCAGCCATTCCCATATAGTCTATCACCTTCATCTGCCATTCTTCCAGAGTAGGTAGATCCTGTTGTCTTCCAATACTTTGCGACGAGAATTCTTGCTGCTGTAGTAGCATACATAAAAAAGTCCTATCTTTCTTTAACACCAATTGGCCGACAATGCCCAGGAGAAAGGCCTCTGGTTTCTTGGGAAAAGTACACTTAAGTACCTTTTTCATTTCATTATATATCATTTCCCAGAAAGCCTTAATCTTCGGGCACGTCCACCAAAGGTGGTAAAAAGTACCTTCAGTTTCTTTACATTTCCAGCATTTATTATCGGGCAAATGGTAGATCTTTGCGAGCTTGACTGGGGTCATGTACCACCTGTAAATCATTTTCATAATATTCTCTCTTAAGGCATTACATGCCGTGAATTTTATACTGGTGGTCCACAACTGTTCCCAGTCAGCAAACATAATATTATGACCAATGTCTTGTGCCCACTTAATCATAGCTGATTTAACAGTTTCATCTTGTGTATTCCATTTCAGCAACAAGTTATACATTCTTGACAAATTCTTAGTATTGGGTTCTAACAGTTCTGTTTCTAGTTTGGATTTCTCCACCTGGAAGCCAATTTTCCTGTCCTGACCTGTTGGCAGTCTTAGGCATCAGTCTGAAAGCACCCTGTCTAACGTGAATGAACTCAATAAAAACAGAGTATGGTTTCTAAATATAGCAACCATTTGTATATATTCTTTGCTCCGAAGGAAAGAGTAATCTCCTCTTTCATCTCGCCAAGTAAATTCCTGGAATGGATTATAAAAAGGCATAGAATACCTTGGTATAACAATAGCATGCAGCCTGCCAGTTGAGATTTTCCCTGCCTCTGGTGGAGATCTGCGCTTACGGATGCTTGAGATAGAAATACCAGAAGTAAACATTTCATTCCCCTCCTAGGGCAACATTTAATGAGTAACAAAGACTTCTGTCCAGCTCAGAAGGTGACACTCAATCATAACAGGGTTTATAAACGGAATAAATGGATTTACATACTTTGTTTTGTTCACCCTTGTCCTGAGTTCCATAACAACATTCCATAAGGTAATTGTTTGTAATTTCCTCAAGTTATCTGGAATTTAGGGAACTCGATTGCCCTTCGACTTGTAACAGGGGACTCCTTAAAAAAAAACCCATTTATATCCCATATTTCCTCCAAGGAGGCATACTTGATTCTCTCACTATCCATTTTTTTATCCTCACAACAACTGTTTGAGGTAGCTTAGGCTGAAAGACGGTGACTACCCCAAAATCACCCAGCGAACTCCAGGGCCAAGTGCAGACCTGAACCTGAGTCTCCCAACCTAGTCCAATGACTACACCCAATTAGCATCACATCCAAGCCCTGGCTGGACAATACAAGCATTCCCCAAGTGGCCATGTTTGTAGGTGTGCCAGTGAAGAAGCATGCGGTCCAGCAGGTGCAACTGAGGATCACTCAAATGGTCGCAAAGAACGCTGGGGCATAATTCTGGGATTGCGTAGCACATTGGTGTGGCCTAGCAAAAGGGCCTTAGAGTAGCTTGATGAGCAGTCCCAATCCCAGCTTCATGGCTTCACTCCACTTGTCCTCCAACATTCTGATCACCATACCCATCTTAATAAAACCATTACAAACTAATGGAGGGAGAAAGGTTGTTTTCTGCTGCTCCAGAGAAGCGGACACGGAGCAATGGATCCAAACTACAAGAAAGAAGATTCCACCTAAACATTAGGAAGAACTTCCCGACAGTAAGAGCTGTTCGACAGTGGAATTTGCTGCCAAGGAGTGTGGTGGAGTCTCCTTCTTTGGAGGTCTTTAAGCAGAGGCTTGACAACCATATGTCAGGAGTGCTCTGATGGTGTTTCCTGCTTGGCAGGGGGTTGGACTCGATGGCCCTTGTGGTCTCTTCCAATTCTATGATTCTATGATTCTATGATTCTATCTCCTTTCTGGTGACCGTGATGTCAGTTGAACCCAAGGATCCTGCCACCCCTCTCCATTCCATTACAACTTGAAAGCAGAGGTTCTTATTTATTTAAGAAGGCTGGACCAGATGGGTCATTGGCCTGATGGAGCAAGCTCTTCTTATTAATGTGACTATGACCTGTAATGTCTTCTGCCGTAAGCCAAAACTTCAAACCCTTGGAAGTGTAGAGTCAGAAAAAGCAGGTGCTGCCGCAGTTAAAAGGAACATTAATCACTCTTTTGAGTTAAGTCATCCTGTCCTTTTCCAGCACAGGCAACCTTGCAGTCTGCTTCTTTTTGGTCTGTATAACATCCAGCCATTCATCAGCGATGACCACAAATGTGGCACATCTGTTCCCTTCTGGGCTTGTGGCCTCAGTGCTCTGTAATGCTAAATGGCATCCCCCACTCGGCGTCTCTGTCTGATCAGCTGTCACGTATGGGACACCCCCCTATGAAGCTCACTCTGTATTCCCAAAATAGAAAAGCGCTAATGGTAGCTCACAGTGAAGACAGATTCCCATTAATGTTCCCATTGTATTCCTTCACCCGGTGTCCAGGCCCTTTCTAGCTGTGGCCACCACCCCAATTTATCTTGGAGGTGGGGCTTGATGATGATAAAAAAACATAACCTTTGCTGTTGCTAATCCAAGTGGAGTGGCTGAAATGTGGTTTTGTTAGCGGGAAGAGTGCAAACCTTTCAGCTTCATGGGTTAGGCACCTCGAACAGCAATGTACACTTTTCTGATATAACTCCGCCAGGGCTAAAACTGGTGACTGAATCAAACAAGTATACATCATCAGGCATTAGCAATGGTACATACCTGCTTGCTTGCTTGCTTCCTTGTACATGTTCAGACTCCTTGGTTCAGCCCATATATTTTTCTGCCCCAAGTAGCTGCATCAGATGAACTAACATATTGTTATAAACCGGGGGGGGGGTGTATGCCTGACCCCCCTTCAAATTCCTGGATCCAGCACAGATTCAATTCTTGGAATAGCCCGGTTAGCTTCCTGATGAGTTGATGGCCTTAGTATGGGTAACAAAGGTACCTAAGGTACCTCAGGTACCTAAGAAACAAAGGATGTAGCGAGAAGACAAATGCTCCCCTCCTCCCCCAAAACATGCTGGTACTTAGAAAGACAAAGACAAAGAGAAGAGTTAAGGTGTGTGAGCTAGAAGCTAGAAGCAAAGGTGCAGGCTGGGAAGCCAGAGAGAGAGAGACAGAGCCATGCCTGATTTCTGCTTGAATCCAAGGTTGTGGCTATGGGAGAAGCAAGGCCATCTTGGGGTGCTAATGCCGTGAGCCCCTCCATTGTAGGCTCAGGTTGTATATATGAGTAAATAAACCATATATCATAAAGACATCACAGTCTCCGCTGTCCCTCATTCCAAAAGAAAGACAAATCCTTGGTAAGCGCCTGGAACCCTTGAAATCATGCCCCGCTTGGAAACAGGGGTGGTGTACAACATTATCATCTAGTTTGGCCCTGAAAGAGCAATCTACTATGAAGGCTAATGTCCTAGCATAAGGCAAATATCTTGGCTACTATATTTAAACTACTCTGAAATAAAAGGTTTGAGGCTGCCTCTATAACCAACAGAGCCTTATGGTAATCCAGTATGAACTGCAATGTTGCCAAAGGTCTTCATGTAACGGAGAACTTCTGGTAATCCTCAGGTATCTTTTTTTGTTGTTGAAAGGTTTCAAGCCACAGAAACGTTCTCAACACTCAGATTCTCATCAACACAGTAACAGCTTGGTGGTCGCCCCAGGAGGGGGAAGTGATTTTCATATAGAATTCCCTTGTGCAAAGAAGACTTGAGACCTCCAGCTAAACAGTGGCCCAGCAGAAAGTTCAGGAGCTTAGAGCCTTTGTATGTGGTAAATTCCTTTTTATTCAAGCTAATATCCCAGAAGAGCCTTAGATTTCAACTTACGACCTATTGGTTTCCATAGAGGCTGTTTCCCTATCCTGGAGACTCAGGCTGCATATACACACTATAACTTTAAAGCACATTCAAGAAACATTCCTCCCCTGCAAAGAATTCTGGGCACTGTAGCTTATCCCCCATAGAGCTACAATTCCTAGCAACCCTTAACCCTTAGCAAACCCTTAACCCATCCGTCTGTCTCGGCAAACAAGAGAGGAGTGTGCCCAGTGCCCAGAATTCTCTGAGGTGGGCAGTGTGTTTCAACTAGACTTTAAAGGTATAGGGCCAGATTCAGCTACTCAGTTCCGTTAGTGAATGTTAGCCCAAGGGCTGTTCCTAGCACAATGGAGCTTCCCCTCACTCTCCTCTCCCGGTGCAGCCGCACGCCACGCCACACCCCCCAATCTGCTCTGGAAGGTTGTGGGAACCCCCAGAACAGCGTGCAGGAGAGAGGAAAGGGGAGATAGTTTTGCTAGTCAAGCGGAATTCTTATGTTGACAGAACAATCTCCTTAGTGCTACGCTGAATTCATCCGTAGTGCGTACACCGGCTCAGCATAGGCTCTGGTTTGTTTCTAAATGGATCTTGTGACAGGCGATGCGATTTGCTCCTCCTGGTCCTGATGAAGCCAACTCTGATCATTTCAGCTGGAGGTGTCAGAAGCTGAACTCAGGGCCTTCTGAATGCAAGTAGCTCATTCTGCCACTGACCCGTGGACCCTGATCCGTTGCACACAGTGGAAGCTGATCTGTTCAACCTCAGGCAACCCCAACCCGCCTGCCTTTTTACACACAACCAGTCCAAGTGGTGGCTCCTTCTTAGTCTCCAGATTTTCCCTGTAGAACACAGCAGGGAGGAGAATGGGGACAACCCCCCCAAGAACTACTTCGCTTGCCAGTCCTTGGCTCTGGCTCCAGCCACTGTTAGCCTCTCTGCCTTCCATGCTACCATCCCAATAACCACCACCAGTGCTTTTTTCTGGGGGATGCAATACTGGCACCTCTTTTTCCCCCCCTAGAAGCAAAGCGCTGGTTAAAAGTGTGGCACTCACTGTAACAACTTCATGGTGAGTACCAGCACTGTTTTTTTCAAGAAGAAAAGCACTGGGCTGAAGGCACCTTCCTTCCTTCCTTTCCATATATATCCCTTCAACCAGCAATGCCCTCCAGACTCAGGAAGGGCGATAGGAATAGCAGGAAGATTATGCAGTTCTATGGTCCACCAATAAGCACAGGCTGACTTCACGGAAGTCTGGGGCCACAAGAAGGGGGCAAGTCAAACCGAGAGGGGCAAGCAGGGTCTGATTCTGAAGACGTTGCTCCCTGAAATAGGATGGAATTACACGTGTGCTGGATGTACGGCAACTATCTGGATAATGTGAAGATTTGCACAATGAAATTTTGAAAGCAGGCGGCAGGCAAGCAAGAACCTCCTGGGCAGCTTTCCTTGGTCTGCAAGCCAGGCCTCTCTATTTTTAAAGCCCTGCTGCCTTGCTATATCTGACTTGTGAAATAAGCATTCCGCATGTTGACGGGAAGCCGGTGGCATATATTTGCAAAGCACTCTTGGAATACTTTAGAGAAGAGCCCTGCGGTCTGCATGAGGGTTTCTCCTGCATGTTCCAAAGATCTCAGAAGCAGGGCTGCCCCTGTTCTGTGGAATAGCAGGCCTGTCAACAAACAACAGGTGCCCACTCTCTGTACATCCCCAGAAACAATTGAAAACATTTCTGTTTTTTGTTCCAAGCTGGATAAATAGGTCTTCACCAAGTTCAGCCTGTAAATTCTCTGAAGCCTAAGTAGAGACATTTGGTGCTCCTATCAGCCCTGTGATATAGGAGAATGGGACACCCTAGTAAAACTCAGGAATAGTAGTAATAGTAACAGCAGTCATTATCGTTATATTTGCATAGAGCTTTCAAGTGTTCAAAGCACTTCCCATGCATTTTCTTCTTGCAGTCCTTACAAATGCCCTGTATTATCCCCATACAGGGCTGGCCCAAAACATTTTGGCACCTGAGGAGAACCTGAGGCTTAACTCTGAGTGTGCCGAGAAACCAGTTCAGAAGGAGCCGCTTTGCTCAGGTGATACTGCCTCCTGGTAACATTGTGAAGCACCAAATTCCTCAGTTCTGCTCCCTTCCAGTTTGCCAAGGTCAGCTTGTCTGACGTACGTGTTGCCTGGTTAATAGAATCACATTCCATTATCTGTCACTGGCATCGGTTTACACTGTATGTTGCTTCCCAAGAATGCATAAACTTTCTCCCCAGCTGTGACCCTCCCACTCCCAAATGTTCCCCTCTGACGCAACTGGGCTTGAAAACAGCCTCCCGTTGAAGCCACCAGGAGTTTTTCTTTTTTCATTCTATTTTCAGCACTGGAGGGTTCCTCTTGAGCTCCACTCCCCCATTAAAATTCCTGCTGGCTCCAATGGGAAGCTGTTGTTTAAGCTAAATTGCCACGGGTTGGGGAAAGTAGGTCAGATGAGGAGGACCCATGGGCTAGATCTACATATTTCACACCCACCCCAAGAATAAAGGACGCAAGTCACTGGGAACATCTCCTGCATGAGTTTCGATGGAGGGGCTTTGCAGGGGTTTGGAACAGATGGGTCCCTTCCAACTCTCTACAATTCTATGAATTGCAGAAGAGCTTGGCTTTTGTTCTTGTTTCTTGCTCCCGAAGTTCTGTGTGGGGCTTGTACGGGAGGAATCCCGTCCAGCTTCTGCAACTGCTCCCACTGTTGCTGAAAAGAGAGCAAAAGGCGCCCAGCCTTGCGAAAGTATCACCTTTCCCACCCTGTGTCATCGAGACATCTGTCGTTTGCAGCATTTCCAGCAAGGCATCTGAGAAAGCTGGCTTGATTCATTACCAAGCCTGATGATCTGAGCTTGTTTTACTGAATGTGTCCTTGTGTTAGTCTCCTCTGGCAAGGGGCCTCTGGTCTGCACCTGCTCTCTGCTTTTGACATACAGTGGGGCTAAGCTGCCAAGGATCCCATCACCATGCAAGGACTGCCCATTTGCCCTGGAAGGAAAATGGGAGCAGGATTTCTGCGAAGGCTCCACAAGTCTGGTTGCTCCCACCTGGGCTCAGTCCATCTTTGTGCTTCCTTGTGGATGCTTCAAAGCCTGTTTTACCTGCTTGGAAGATGCTAAAGGTAGTGATGGGCCCCAGCCATCTATGGATGGTCAGTCACAGATCCACATGTGATTTGGGAAGCCAATGCAGATTTAGATTATACCAGGCTTTGCCAAGAGGGGTGTGTGTGCAAGAGCGAGGTAGGTAGATGGGTGAGATGAAAAGGTACAAAGGACAGGCAAGTTGGTGCTGCCTCAGGGAGGATGGAAATGCTTCTAAGAATCCAGAGAATGGGAATGATGGAAATGGAGGGCTGGGCTGTCAGGTCAGGAAGGAGTTTCCCTTTAGTGCCAAAAGTGCAAGTGATTTCTGTTTTAAACTCATTTAGACTGCAGGTCTTCCAAACAGGAAATGGTCTTATGATACCACACTGTAACTTGCTCTGAGTCCTTGGGATGTGGCAGGCTTTTGGCTGAAGTAAAATGGACCAGATGACCTTCAGACTCTTTCCAACTGTATGGTAGCTCAGAAAACGTTAGCGAGAATCTAATGCAATTCCTTTAGAGGGGATGGTAAAGAAAAGAACAGCTGGGAGCTGCAAGTCCCTTTGCACACCAAGTGTGCTGTGCTAATCTGTCCTGCCCTCTGGGGTATTTTAGGTCCTTGGCTCAGTTAGGTTTGACACCCAGTAATTGAAGGAGCCATAGCTGAGTGGCACAGCACATGTTTTGCATATGTAATATCTCAGGTTTAATTCCAGGCATCTCTAGTTAAAGGATCTCACATAGCAAGACTCTTGGACAGATCTTTGGTGGAAACTCTCCAGCAATACAGATAGGCAAGAATATGGGCCATTAGTCTGAATTAGTAATAAGGCAGTTGTGGATATCCTTAAACAGTGTCTCTGAATTCTGCAGGAAAACAACTTTTATCTCGTTAAGGAGTTCGTACAATGCAACAATTGGGTCTGTTATGAATGTTATGCATCTTTGTAAAACTTGGTTGTGAGGACAGAAACTAGGTTTCTTTAGAAACACAAGAATGCAACTGAAATTATTTTTCTTATTTAGAAAGAATTTCCTCTTTCCATCAACAGTCCCGAGAGCCAGTGTGGTACAGACTGAGAGCATGAGATTTGAATATGAATTAAAATCCCTGCTTAGCTATCACTGGGTGACCTGGGGTTAATCACTCAGTCTGACTGAGCCATCTGTAGTAGCAGCTCTGTGTATATTTTAAGCATACCCTCTTCACAGAAACCTGTGTGTGTGGATTTCTGGAAATCAAAGTCTCTTTATAGAATCCCAAATCATTATCATGTGGGTTCCCTTTTTAAAGCACCTCCCCATCCCATTTATGTATTGCAACTACTTAAAAGAAAAAAGCCGGAAGGCTTGAAATAGCACAACCCACAGCATTTGAGAGCAATAAATCACACAAAGCCAGCTGCATTGGGGCATGACAGAATGACTGATGATTTAATGCTTCTTGAAGTATTTTTTTGTTTTTGGTTTCCTTCCACAGGGCTTGGTTTGAAAAATAACAAAATGAGGTAAAATAAATTAATTTTATGTACACTTTACATACACTCAGTGTCACATGGCGTCTGCAGCAACAGCAACAAAGACATTGTTACAAAATAGAAAGTTGAGGTGGCTGTTGCAGGTGTTCAACAGCCTGCAACTCACAATGTCGTCATCCTGAGAGTAGTAACCAAGTAATAATAATGATCCTTTTTTTTTTGTAAACATGTTTAGAAGCATTTACGGTGGACAATGGATGGGCCGGCTTCATCGTATTCCTGTTTTGTGATCCACATCTGTTGGAAGGTGGACAGGGAAGCCAGGATGGAGCCACCGATCCAGACGGAGTACTTACGCTCAGGTGGGGCAATGATCTGCAAGAAGAAAAGGAATGATTCAGTTGGCAAGAGGGGGGGGGAGATACAGGAGTCCTTAGATAATGACAGAAGAACTCTGCAAAAGGTGTCCTAGACAGCAGCATCCTTTATAAGCAGTGGCACCACCTCCCACCATTTGGGTACTGGGAAGAGGTCTACAACTGACGTTATACAGTCCTCATACAATAAGGCATGGCCCTCCACATTCCCAGTTGTAGCTCCTAGCAACAGCTCTAATATTGTATTAAAGTTACCCAGTTAATTTGGTGGCATCGTTTGTATTGTAATGATTGTACAACAGGGTGAGCCATGCAGGAGCGGCCCTCTCAAGATTATTAAATTCTGTTCCCCTATTTCTCATGTTCTTGCATGGAGATGCCTTCGCAAGCACTATGATTAGAAGCATGCAATTGCCCTAGGCATTGGGTCTCCCTCTCCTGCATGCCTAATGCATACGAGTTGTGATTCAGTAATGCATGGAATTAAGCCCACCTTGATCTTCATTGTGCTGGGAGCCAGAGCGGTGATTTCCTTCTGCATGCGGTCAGCAATACCGGGATACATGGTGGTACCACCAGACATGACATTGTTGGCGTACAGGTCCTTTCTGATGTCAATATCGCACTTCATGATGCTGTTGTAGGTTGTCTCATGAATACCAGCAGATTCCATACCTGGTGGCATAGGGAAGGTGAAAGAACAGAAAAGTGAAGGAAGCCACTGGAACCACAGGCACACAAAGAATTCTTCATAGAAGATGGGTCAGTGGGGAGGATGCTCAACAGAGAGATACATACCAATGAAAGATGGCTGGAAAAGGGTTTCTGGGCAACGGAAACGTTCATTGCCAATGGTGATGACCTGCCCATCAGGCAATTCATAGCTCTTTTCCAGGGAGGAGGAGGAGGCAGCGGTAGCCATCTCATTCTCAAAGTCCAGAGCCACGTAGCACAGCTTTTCCTTGATGTCACGGACAATCTCACGCTCAGCTAGCAAGAGAGAAGAGGAAGAATTTAGCAGCCTGCCAAAAGAGAATCCCCCCCCCCCAGGAGGGGAGAACAGCCAATAGGCACATAATAAAATTACGGGCACAGGCACCTTGTACATCAAACTGAAGCTCAGTTTTTAAACGTTTAAAAATCTGCCACTAGAGGGAGAACGTGGGCTAGAAAGTCTAGCCTACACTTTTTATGAATGAGGCCAAAAAACATGAGATGGGCTGGCTGTGGATTTTATGGTTCAGCCTCCAGGCTCATCCTCTACTTGGTGACCAGAAGCAAAGCTTGGCTTCCTAGAAATTACTCAAAGGCCTCTGCTAGTGTCTTAAGGAGCCGAGGGCCTGTCGGAGCAAAGGGTATTGATGGCTCTAAATCAGGGCGAGGACGCTGGCGCAAAGGCTGAGGGCTGGAGAGGCCGCGCTCCTTACCAGTGGTGACAAAAGAGTAGCCTCTCTCAGTCAGGATCTTCATCAGATAGTCAGTCAGGTCCCGGCCAGCCAGGTCCAAACGCATGATGGCATGGGGCAGAGCATAACCCTCATAGATGGGCACGTTGTGGGTGACACCATCGCCGGAGTCCAGCACAATACCTACGGAAACAAGAAACGGGTGCGAAAGTTAGCAAAGGAGGCTGCAACACCTGCTTGCTGCATCAGATTGATACGGGACACACAGGCAAGGGAGGAATGGGATGCAACCTTGCTGACATCTAGGTGAGAGATTGCCAGGCATCATAGGCAGTGCTAGCAGACAAGTGTTCTCCCTCCTTAGTGGGCATCCTAGCTAATGGCTAGGTGTGTAGGGGGCCTCCGTCACTGAACTGTTCATGACAGTGGCTAGTTTCTTCCTTTTCTTGACGGTCTTAGTGCCAGTAAAGGCATGTAGGAGACTCAGCAGCAGACTACTGTAGCAGCAGACTACTGTACAATGACTGTTATCCTGATGCCAGTCTATGTAAGAACATCAAGAGAGCTCTGCTGGATCAGGCCAAAGGCCCATCTGGTCCAGCATCTTGTTCTCACAGATGATACTAACCGAGAAGAGCCAGTGGCCTGATTCAGCACAAGGCAGTTTCCTGTGTACCTAAACCCACACCAGTGACTGGGCACCCCCTATCGTAGTTGGACTACAACTCTCTCTCCTCCCCTCTGTCTTGGACTTGCAGTGTTCCCTGGACATCCTTCCTTTTCTCTTCTCCATTTCTGGTCCTGTCACTCACCAGTGGTACGGCCAGAAGCGTAGAGGGACAGCACAGCCTGGATAGCCACATACATGGCAGGGACGTTGAAGGTCTCAAACATGATTTGGGTCATCTTTTCACGGTTGGCCTTGGGGTTGAGGGGGGCCTCAGTGAGCAGGGTGGGGTGCTCCTCAGGGGCCACACGGAGCTCATTGTAGAAGGTGTGATGCCAGATCTTCTCCATGTCATCCCAGTTGGTGATGATGCCATGCTCAATGGGGTACTTCAGGGTCAGGATACCTCTCTTGCTCTGAGCTTCATCCCCTACGTAGGAGTCTTTTTGACCCATACCCACCATGACACCCTAGGAAGGAAGTGGGAAAAGCTCTCAGCATCTTCTTAGGGCTGAGAAAGTGGACCATGACAACCTAATTGCTGTCTTCTACACTAAGCAAAGAGCTATAAGCTATTCCTATCAAGGCCCTAAGACCTTTCCTTCACAACAGAGAATAAAGTACAAGGTGCAGGAAGGAAACACCTAGCAGCAGCTGTATAGAATATATTTAGGAGACCAACAAACAAAACTCTATCATTTTCTTAGGAAAATAGGGAACATTGTAACAGACTGCTAAGAACAGCTGATTCCTCCTTAATGTATTCCTATTCTTTTTCAGAGATAGTATAAGCTCATAGGCTATGATGGACACACCTCACATTTCAAATAAAAAAATGCTTACTAGGGCAATCACTTTATTGATATCCCTATTTCGAAAGACTACCTGCCCTACCTGGGTGGATGGAGCAGCCAAGTAATTTCGTTGTCCCCGAGAGGGGGCAATGACAATAAAGATATTATTATTATTATTATTATTATTATTATTATTATTATTATTATTATTATTATTATTATTATGCCCCTGGGAAGTCCATAAACTCAATGCCACAGCTCTATTGACGTTTGTATTCTGTAGAATTCTGCGGTACATATACCCAAGGAAGAATTAACAGAATTTTAGACTTAATCTTTCTAATCCTAGGAAGCCCAAATGAGAGTGGGGGAAAGAAAAGAGAAATGGCCCATCTCGCATATATATTATTTCCTCAGTCCCACTCAGGGTCCAGTAGAACGGGAATTAATCTAACAGATGTCGCCATGTCTCAACCTGCCTATAGCTGGAGAGGGGCATGGCTGGCAGAAGAGGCTAAAATACCTGATGACGTGGGCGGCCAACAATGGAGGGGAACACAGCCCTGGGGGCATCATCCCCGGCGAAGCCAGCCTTCACCAGGCCGGAGCCGTTGTCGCATACGAGCGCGGTGGTCTCATCCTCATCACACATGGTGTCGGCTTTCTGGAGATGAAGCAGAAGCAAGAAGAGTTCACAAGAGGCAACTGGGCAGCAGGCATCCACTCACAAAAGCTTAGAGGCTATGGGCAGAATTCTCATCTATGGAAGTCTGACAGGGTGTCTCCACCATGGTGGGGGTGTATAGGCCATCAATCTGGAGAAAGCAGTTCCTACACTGGCCGCAAAATAGATTATTTTCTGTTCCCCTTCTACCTGTTTACTTTATTGTTAATAAAGATCTGCAAACTGCAAACCAAGTAACAGCTGAATCTTCAGCACAGTTAGATGAACTTATTGGAGTTGAGAAACTGAATCACATTTACTTAGGATGAAGTCTCATTTGTCTCCAGTGACTTCCAGAGTAATAGGTTAGGCTTTACAATGCAACCCAACACATTTTGAATAAGGAAGCTCCACTGAATTCAGTGGTACTTGGTCTATAGTAAATGTGGTTAGGGTTGGAGCTGTACACTTTGAAAAATCAAATTTAAATCAAACTCCCTCTTAAAAGATGTGCAGGCCACCCACTTCTAGATCCCCATATTAAGATGCTAATATACAAGGTATTATGCTCTTGTGCCTGGAATTAGAAGTATGCTGAAGAGCTTTAGCAAAGGCACCCCGCCACCAAACTTTTGACACATGGCTAAAGTGGCTAGCACTTTCAGAGAGTGACAAAGTTGAATAAGGTTGGTCCATTTTACATCTCAATGGAGATAACCCAAACCTTGTCACACAATCTGAACAGCACGACACAGCGTGCAACAGCTCACAAAATAGGGGATATTTTTCCTTGTGGAATATACGGTTTGCAAGGAAAAGCTTGATGGCTTGCTTCCTTGATAAACCTTCTGGGCATACCTGTACTTCCAGGCAGCACTAAACACTCTGAGCTGTAGTGCTGCAAATGGTGGATTGTCCTGGGGACTTTCTACAGGACTAGCTACACCCTACAGAATCTGGCTTGGTGTAACAGAGGCTTCCAACTGGGTGAGCCCCTTCTCTGTGCATGAAAACTTCGGGAATTATGGAAGCAAAGGATGAAAAAAGAATAACCCAGAATCAAATCTCATCCTTCAAAGAAAATGGTTCCTGTCCTTTGTAGCTCAACATCCTGTGCCTAACACACAGTAAAATTACCATTCATTCAGTAATATAAAACACGGTAACAAAAGGGCAGGATTCTTCAAAGCCCTTCTAATTTAATGATAAATACCAATGGAACCAGTTATGTTCCAAGTGAGACGTGGATTTCTTCATCCCAGGCAATTTATAACTTGGCAGCTGTCAGTTCCAGCCTCCCCTCTCCTTCAGAGTCCCCTCCAAGTGGCCAGCAGCGACTTGTTGAAAGTCACAAGAGTTCCGTGGGTGGCAGAGTCAGACCCTGAGCCCACATCTTAGAGATCCTTGCCGTGGGACTCCGCAGACTCTGGCTACGGATGATTCCGTCTTACAATATGAGCGTGTGTGTCAGAATCTTCACAAGTCTTAGCAGCAGCCTAAGTAAGCCAAGTGAGAGATTCTGCATAATTTGAAAACTTGCTCCCGGATTGGTTTAAAGTCTGGATGCAGGCAGGATCTCTTTTATAATTTAATGTAAAAAACTTTTTTTATATAAAAAAAATAGCAGTGGCAATTGAAGAACGCCAGGCGGAGAAGGCTGGACGCAGCTGCTTTCTGCTCCCTGTTGCCCATTTCTGCTTTGCACCGGAGAGGAGTTGGAAGGCTCCCTCCTATCGGGGCTGGCTTTGCGATGTCTCCACCTTCCCTCTCCCGGGTATCCCCCGGGCCGCGTAGCTGGGAGTTCCCCCCACATCATGTGGTCCTGCCCGGATCCATCCCCCTTGCCCGCCCGCTCCTCACCTTCGGGTTGGTTCCTGGCTCTTAGCTCCGGTTGCTGCTTCTCCCAGCTCTTACAGCTCGGTGGGCTTGCGAGGAAGCCCGGTGGGTTTTATATAGGCTCCCGGCCGGGCTCTTCCCTCCCTTGCCGCCGACCCACAGGAATGTCTCCATATTTGGGTGTCGGGCACCGAGCGAGCCCGGGCGGCCTGGCCGGAGCCCCCCAGGCCCCTTGCGCTGCCGCGGGGCTGCCCAAAGAAGGAGCGCCTGGCCCGCGCCCAGGTAACACGGGCCGGGCCGTATAAGGAGTGTCTGCCGGCCGGGACCTCCTCCGCCCCCCGGGCCAGGAGGGCTCCTGTCCCAAATAGTCCCCCGAGCCGCCATGCCCTGAAAGGAGAAAGAAGCCCCCGGCTCGGGGAGGGGGGTGCCGGGCAGGCAGGCCCCGGGAAGGAGGGGAGGAAGGAAGGAAAAGGGGGAGGAAGGAAACGGCCCGGGGCTGAGGGCGGGAGGGGAGGCGAGGCTGCGGCCTACGCGCCTGTCCAGCCCGCCGCGTTTCCCTCTCGGCCGCGCCGGGAAGGAGCTGGCCAGCAGCGGCTCTGGGACCCCCCTCGCTCAGCCTCGTCCCGCCTGCGGAGCGGGAAGGGGAATTGGCCAGCAAACAGGCCTGCTTTGTTCAATAGGCTTTACTCCCAGGTAAGTCAGGGCGGGCCAGGATTCGGAGCAGGGCCGTCTTAGCTGCTCGGGGCGCCCAAGATAGGTTTGGACCCGTGCTGAACTCAAGTACTTTTTACTGTAAGGGTTGCATTCAGTGAGTGTGTAACCTGCATACGCAGTTGTACCGACTTGTTCACGTGTACACTCTTTCACATACGCTTGTACCTGTGTTCGGTGCAAGGTGTGAACAAGGCTGGGGTCAACCTGTGCATGCTTACTTGGAAGGAACTCATTCCCTGGTTAGTGTGGTAGGATTGCAGCCTTAAGGAGCGTACCTTTGGTTTTTTCGTTTTCTTAAATTCGGCCGCTAATTCATCTCTCCTGTCTGAAACCACATAAACAAGCACACCCTTTTATCTCAGACTAATGCTACTTTTTAGAGCTCTTGTATCACACCTCTTCATTCAGGA
This sequence comes from Podarcis bocagei, assembly GCF_964188305.1. NCBI lineage: Eukaryota > Metazoa > Chordata > Lepidosauria > Squamata > Lacertidae > Podarcis > Podarcis bocagei. The sequence goes on along the minus strand of NC_138127.1, from coordinate 61,539,020 downwards.
TCAATTATTGTGGTCTAGGGCTCATTCATAAAATCACACGCTTTTGTTGTGGGTTAATTTTAATCCGATGTAGGGCACATTTCATGAACTCGCATTCTTCCAGTATAGGATGCTAAGATCACATTGGGAGAAGGAATGGAAGCAAATGGGTTTATTGTACAGGAAAGTGTTTAAAATTGAATTAGGACACATACAGAAAATCTCTATTGATCTGCTCTGTCTACCCCAGAATTACTGTACCTCTTGTGTTTGCAGTGGCAAACAATGCCACGTTACTAACAAAGACATTATGAGATGGATTTTTTTTTACTGAAATCAATGATTTGCTTCTAAGTATTTGGATCAGGGAGGTATCACAGGAAAAACATATTAATTAGCAGGCTGGTTCAAGGTGTTAATCGGTTGCTAGAGCTCGGCATAGTTGAACCACATTCACAAAATACAACATACTGTATACACTGAAGGGAACAAGTATGAAACCATTTTACATCTCTGTCCTCACTGGACTGTGTGGCTATTGAAATGTGATCTTTCACTGCAAGTTTTGTATAGATTGTCATGTCTAATCTGTACTAATTAACAGTTTATTAAACTCCAGCTGTGTGAACTAAATCAATATTTACCAACGTTTACATGTGAAGAACAGTTTTACATGAGGAATTAGGATGTGCCCTAGACAATCATGGCCGAACTGGGCTGATAATCTAGGCCTCTCCCTTCTGGCTGGCAACACCAGTTCTCAAGATATATGCCAGTTAAATGGGGCTGTCAGGTAGACTGGAGCACAGTGAAGTCTATTTCCATGCAATATTGTATGAGAAAAGCTTATTGAAAGCCTTGTACAAGATCAGCTCAGAAACAAATCAGGAGAGACGTCAAAGGAATTTGTTATTGGGGTAGGGGAGCTCCTAACCTTTTTCTCTACAATTCAAAATGCTGTGCAAAATCAGTTTTATATATAGAGGATGATAAATATCTAAGGGTCTGGCTAACTGCCAGACTACACTGAACAGTTACCATACACCATGGGCCCTGCCGCACTTTAGGCTATTTATACCACTTGGGTACACTGACTTTAAAAAAAAAAATCTAAAGAGATTCATATCTAGTTATGGTCATGGAGGTGGTTAATGGCAGTTTTGGGATTGGAGAAAGGGTGGAAGTCCAGTCCCCTTTAGGATGAGCCAGGGCACCAGCCACTTATGGAGAGGACTGGACTGAACAGATACCTTAGGAGGACAGTACAAACACCCTGCCAAAAGTAAGAGGAAGTAACAGCTATACTTGCAGCCCTTCGAATAGACGCTGATTATTTTCAAGAACTTTGCAGGCAGGATTGAACGAAGTCAATATTGTAACTTTAAATTATGTAAAAACAAATGTATTTGCTAACCATGGGAATATTACAATCATCATCAGCATTTATTTGTCACTTTCTACACAAAGCGTGACTCAAAGCAACAAGATTAACAAACATTAAAAAAATCCATCAAGAAAATGCAACAAAAGTGCACATTTTATGTAAAAAGTATTCATCCAACAATACTGCTGGGAAAAAGCCTCCCCTGCCAAATAAAACCCCTAAATCAGACTCTAGTATGATCCTATTTAACAACTTAAAAGCCTAGGTGAACAACAATGCTTTGCCTAGCTTCTGAAAGTTGACAATGACAATGCCAGATATGTTTCCCTAGAAAAAGCATTCTACAAATGGCGACAACACTGGACAAGCCCATTCTTTTTTATAATTTTTATTGAGTTTTGCTTTACATACATACACAGAATTTTTTTTGCCTTGCCACCTACCACACCTCTTGTGGTAGGGGAGAGGTTGGGCACACAGAGAAGGACGTCTTGATGGTATTAGCAGGATCTGGGTAGGTTCCGATGGAGAGATGCAGTCCTTAAGATATCGGGGTCCCAAACTGACAACCAATGCAGTCAGATATGCTTTGACTGCCTGGTTCCAGTCAACAATTGGCTGCTGAATTCTGCACTAGCTGTAGTTTCTGAATGCTTTTCAAAGGAAGCCCCAAGTGTGTTGCAGCAATCAGAGGTTTCCTGAGAGGTTAACAGTGTCTTTATAGCAGAGGTTGGCAGGTTGTAGGCAACAAGTGAGGGTAAGATGCAATATGGAACACTGAAGCCTAGTCCCATTCCTCCATTGCAACTTCCAAGCTCCCCCTGCAGCACATCCAACTGGAGATTTCACCAGCCGTTGTGCACATGCCTGTTTAAACCTGTTTTCAGAATCATCAAGACTCACTAGGAAATTGGTTACGGAATCATAGCCTTTTAAGAGTTGTAAGGCACCTTGGAGATCTTATAGTCCTACTGCCTGCATGATTGCAGATGACACACCATTATGTCCCTTGCTGCAATTTGGTGACACTGGTAGCATGTTTTCATTACTGGCTAAACTACAGGCATTCACAACAGCAATAGGACGAAGACCCACTCTGACGGCAAGCACCCAGTTTTGTACATTTGGACTCGTACATGTGAAAAAACACATCTATTTAGGGGTGAGGAATGTTTTTCAGCTCAAGGACTGCATTCCCTCCTGGGCATGTTCCATGTTCCAAATGCCACATGGCAGTGGTGGGTGGGGCTAGGGGCAAATGAGGGTGGAACAACCCATGTAAATTTTACTTTTATACAGTAGACTAGTCTCTACACACCCACCCCACCCCCATCCACCTCTCTGTTCTCCATGCAGGCAAGGTGGTATTGGAGTTCAAGGCAAAAACACTTGGGTGCCAAGAAGGACATGTGAGGGACAGGGTCTTAGTGGGGAGGGCATGGGGTGGGGAGAAGACCAGATAGAGAAACTTGGGAGGACTGCATTGGGACCCTGTCCCTGCAGTCCGCCACCCCAATATGTAAGATTTAAAGACACCATAATCTCACATTGAAATTACGCCATGGCCTAATTTGTTATGTGCACATTGCATGGTTAGTTGTACTTGTGTTAGGCAAAATAATAGTAATTCAGGATTTCCCATGTATCTTTTAGAACGGAAATGCACATGTATATACTTTTGCATTTTCAAAGTGAAGGAAGTACGGGACTTTGGACCTTCATCCCCTTCAACCTTACTGAAGACATTCTCTGTAAAAAAAACCAATACTTCATTTGTAGTTCCGGTTAGAAAGTGAGGCCATCTGTGTCCCATATAATACCCCAAACTGCTTTAAACAACAATATACACGAATTAGGTTGGATTATGTATCTGAATTGCATTCCACTGTGATGCTATGATCCACTGCACTTAAATTGTGTTAATCTGTATGTAAAATAGACATTTCTAAATGTTCACATCTGGAAACATTTAAATAGGGTTGTATCCTATAAAGTTTTTTTGCTGGTGCTGGAACTTCCACTTGTGTAACAGAACTTCCTCCCTCCAATCCCTGTGTGCTTCCCAAATCTCTTTTGGGGAGTTCCCTTGATCCTATGGAGCATATTAGAGAAGAGGGAGGGGAAATCTCACAGTGGGAACAAGTCCTGGTGGGAACAGGATGACTTGGATACAATCCACAGTTCTTGAGCCATACCACTAAAAGCAGTAAATTCTTCCCATGCGGTTTATTACATATCATTCCAGAACATGATTTTTGGAAGCATCTATATCTCGAGAGTAGGGAATAGGTGACAAGACCTGCACCCATCATATAGTCTGTGTGTCAAAAATTTATTACGTTACTAACAGTGCCATCCAATATATATCTACTCAGAATATTTTTATACCCACTGAAATTAAATGGGATTTATTCTCTAGAGAGTGGGTATAAAACTGCAGCCTGGTGGAACTCTTTACTGTATGTTTTGATATAGTTATTTGAAGCATCCCAACCAGCATTCTGTGCAAATTTACTTTATATTAACAGCATTTATGCAAATCTCACAAGAAACCTCTAAATTTCAGTTGTTAAGAGATTGTTCTGAACGTATCTAGTCTTACAAGTTTGTCATAATACATGTCAGTGCATGCATGCTCAAACTTCAAGCAGACACATTTGGGCAGCTCAAACTGGTGCGTTATTAATTTCTACAGACACTATGCTTGAGAGTGGCTTGTGCCAAAATGAAACATTGGTTCATATGCTGCCTCCTCTTCTACTCTGCTGGACATGTGGATGGATGGTGCAGGGGTGACCGAAACTAAGTTTGGGGTGCACAATCCCAATTTTGTTCATTTATGCATGTTTTGGGTGTTCTTGGCAACACCTGCAAGTGTGTTGCACCCAGAGCCGGGCCTGATACACTGCTGAGGTGTCTTACAGATGCAACTGCCCTGGAGTTTTGGATTCATGATGTGGGATGGCCCAAGTTTATCATGAGGCATAAATCCCCTCTTGTGTATTGAATTCTAATCTTAAGATTGTAAACTTGCAGGGAGGTTCTCAGTTCTATATAGCCTCTTATCACGCTCCCTCCCCCAAGCACTTAAGAATGAATGAACATGTGGAGCCTGCAACAAGTGGAATTTCTTGCAGTGGAAAGTGTTGCTGTCTAGGGTTCCAGCCGTGCCTCTTCTCAGATACCCCATTCCCTGTCCCATTCATTTTCCACAAGTCAGCCAGCATCCTGTGGCTACTGTCCATGCTCAGAGCTTTATTGAGTCCCTTATTTTTTATATATTTTTGCAAGCCATGGGATTTCCCCAAGCTGGCTGATAAGCCTTTCTTCAGCATGGGTGATGACATTTTACTGGACAGGGATCCACACTCAGAAAATGAAGTTGCTTTTAACATACGGGATTACAGGCAACCTCCCATTTACACACTTTCAATATGTGCACGGCCGTGCATATGTGCATTGGACTGAACCCGGAAGCGACCAAAAAACATCACAAAAAGGGATGGGGGCGGAATGGGGTGTTTGCAGGCTTTTCCAATGGCATTTCAAATATACACTATTTCACTGAAACGTGTGGTGCCTTGGAACATAACCCTTGCATAAATGGGGAGTTGCCTGTATTATAATTTGTTACCTGCACTCAGATTGTTAACGTTGATCATACCAACCAAGCTACAGAACATAAAAGCAGACTTTGTGATCTTCAGTTATGCAAACTTCTGACACAATGTTGCCTTATGATGCATGTCCTTTTACAAATATCCATGCCAACAGTATATAAACTAAATGCAAAAAATGACTAAACATCAGTTTTTCTGCTCTCTCCAAGCAAGTGGTCATTTCCGTTGTAAACATTCTTAGGGATTAGGATGTAGGAAGATAGGCATGAAGGATTAAACTAATATTTTGTTAGTACTCAGCTATAACAGAGACAAGGCAGGTCAAATTCCAGCAACGAGAGCTGGTCTAAGAGTAAAGCCGATCTCCATAGGAGAAATTGCTGTAGGTTCTCAAGTCTGTCTAGATGAAAGTAACAACTTTACACCCTTGCCTATTGCTTTAAATCATAGAATGTTTTCAGAAGAGTCACTTTTAAGGTGCAACATTAAAACAAACTGCCACGTTTGATAGTTATCTCACATACTAATCCAACTTTTCCACTCAGCTAAATAACTTACCGATTAAAACATCCTGTAGAAATGAATTTCCCCAATTCAGTAGAGCTGATCAGTATAATGTGCTTCAAATGTTGCCCTTTTTTGTAATATCAGTGGATTGATATTGAAGAAATACATATAATCTCCAGTAAGATGAATTCATATTATTGATAAATCTTCCAAAGGTATTCTGTGGGTATATTCAGATGACCCATTTTATCATCACATAGTTAGTTCTTGCAATTGCCATTCACTAGATTCTTATGGGAAGGCTGCAAACCCATGCTTACAGAAGCCAAACTCTCAAACAAAATCCACTCCCTAGCCCTGCGATCTTTAAGCAAGGTGACTCCCCACTGGGTATCAACATCAACAGGTCATTGTACAGTGATGCACTAAAACATAATGGAATTACTCTTCCTGATTTCACACTTGTGAAGACTGTAACCCTATGCACACCTTCATGGGAGTAAGCTCATGTGAGACTTGCTTTTGAGTAAACTTGCAGAGGATGGGGCTTACAAAAACTCTATGAGCAACATACTCTCACCAAATGTATTTTGGTCAATAAACAGTGACATCGGATGGGGGAACCTCCAATTGACTCTGAGGTCTTCAGACAGCAGTAACAGAATTTCCAGCTGATGGGGGTTAAGCAGCACTCGTCCGTGTTAAATACAACAAAGCAAGCTAAGCGGGTTTTAGAGACAACAGGAGGGGAATTCTAGCAGAACCTTCAGTCCATATTACTAGACACAAAGCCAAGCAGTAAAGTCTAGGGAGAGAAATAGCTTCATTTTATCACTATCCATTTTAAGTCATATTTTAAACTCCATTATTCTCTAGATAAATACCCAAGATACTCTACTTAATTATTGCTATCAAGTACACTGAGCCCCTCTCTGCTATGCAGAACTTGCGATCTATTTCCAGTGGTGCTAATGCATTTCTTTTCTACATTGGTTTGAACATGTCCAGATAAGTCTATTTTTCCGAACACATTCAGCTCCTCCGCTCTTAGCGCCGTATTAGCACAGCAAGAAGGGAAGCCATGGAATGATAGCAGGGCTTTTAAAACTAGAAATTGGACTCTCTTCAACTGATTTAACTTATGACCTTCTCAGCTGTTGGATCAAGTTCTTCTAATAGGCATTTAGCCAAGGCATAAAGTAAAATGTGAGGAGAGGCAAGTTGCTTTGCAGTCAATCTGTGCATGCTTAGCAGTCTGTAAGAAAGATTCTCCCGTGACATTTGTCAGATTAAAGCCACTAAGACTAATAAAGTTAGCTATCTACTCAAAGCATTAGAATGTATAAATTCTGTGGATTGTACAGCAACCCAGCAACTCAAAACAGCCTGGTATCAAACAGAGAAGAGACTCTTCCAAGAGTGGCAGGCAGAGAACAGCTTTCTAGTCTTCGTGCCCTTACCTAGATGGTAGTAGAACGTGATACCGCTTTGTGGTGAGCACCAAAACTTTCATTATTTATGTATAAAGTATCTGTGGACCTGCAGTGTGTTTGTAACTGAATAAAAAGCATTCTTCGGGATAAGATTGAAAATTGGATGGATTATATTCATTTACTTACAGAAGCAGAGCACAAGTCAGAAGTTGGATTACTGAAGCAAGAGGAGATGTCTGTTCCAAACCATGTTTTAAAGCTTATCTTGAGAGTGCACAGAACAGTTTTCTTAAGCTTTGTAAGTTTTTGTCTTTGTCAGGTGGAAAGGCCACCAAACCTTCTAGATACTCAATGAATTCTTTACCATTTTAAAGACGGACATGTTCTTAGTTAACATAAAGATTTTATTGCAAAAAAATTTAAAAAGTGTACAAAAACTTCATTCTTTAGAAATGGTCTTTCTAAAATTCAGAATTCTCTCAGGTCTGCCTATAGACGTAAAGTTCGTAATTTGCTTTAAGTACGAATTCTAAGTACGGTTTGCATGTTAAGTGTTCAAGTTCATCTGCTTGCATTAAGTCTTTTACCCCAGGTAGATATTCACTGAGCTGAATTCCTAAAACAGAAAGAAGTTATTAGCTACTGTAAACTATAAACGTTGAGTGATCATTGAAATGCGTACCTACATTTCAGAATAACTTGTCTAGGCCTGGGATACAGTGATAATTTTTCCAAGCACTATCATCAATGGGTAAGTTTTATTTTCAAACCACATTTGGCAATTCCTTTCTGCCCTTAGCAAACACCATGCCTTATTTTCAATTTTGCCTGCTGTGTTTATATCTTGACTACTAATGATATTAACACCATTTGATGTAAATATATGTAAGCAGAGAACTCACAAAAACTTATTTCTGAGCTTATTTCACACAACAATATCTACCTTCTTTGAACAGCTTTTGTAGAATTTTCACAAATATGCTGTCTTTAGATGCTTCAATTGGATCATCTTTGCCTTCTGAACTACACCAACTGTAACCAAAAAATAAAAGTTAGTACAAATAGTATATATATTTTAAAAAACAAATATATACAGTATTAAATCAGAATCCCCAGTGTCACTTTGTGTGTATTTTGATTATTTGCAGTTATTGTGTATCCTTTACTCAATTTCACATCTTTCAAGGCCGTACAGTATTAAGAATGCTAAAATGTATATTCTACTTGAAATAGATTAAAGTAAAAAAAGAATAATTATATGTGCCTCACTATGGATAAAACTTTTGTTACAACTAATAAGCTGCACTTCCAAATACTGCAGGATATATACAGAGAGGTGTTAGTACTGGGCTGTACCCTGTAGTGGGATTAGCAAACAATTTTTCAGAGTGGCCTATGCCACAGAAAGAGACTTATCAAGTATTAGAAATGGTGTGCAGTTTGCACAACCAGCTTATTTATTTCAATATACCTTCCGATTCAGTGTTGTTGCATTATACAAACAGCATCCATGCCCCAAAACATTGTCAATGGAGGAAATTTCCTATTAGCACATTAACTCAACTATCAGTCTTAATCTGCCCTATAAGAAGGTTTTCAGAAGTGTCTCATTTGCAGGATGCTGGACCAAGAGAACTCTGAAATCATGTTTAGCGTTCCATTTCAATACAATCAATAAATCCATTTAGCATGTCTTTCAGTAATGCATTTTTTAAAGCATTGTCAAAACCTTTGCAGAAAGAAGACCTTCCTTAATTTCCCTTGCCACTACCATTTACTGTAAGAATTTCCTAGGCAGGTGAAAATGGATGCGTTAAACAACTAAGCATGCTGGGAAAAGGATCTATTTCCCTACAACTTCCTTTGCCTTTCTATTCGCTACTTCACCTTCACGAGGAGGGCACAAAATGTAAGAGAGAAACACAGTCCACTACCATATTAGGAAGTCACCAAGTGTTCCCCACAAGCCTCAGGGTACTACCCAAGAATTCAGTTGCCATATATAGCTATGAAGCAGGGATGCATAAAGGATTATGCACAATTATGCACATTCCTGAAGAACAGGTAGTTCAAAGTGTCCAATGCAATGATCTGAAGATGCATCAAAACTCAAGATGACATATTCTCATGAATACGGATTATTCTTGCATAGCTATTTTATCTAAAGCTCAATCAATTGGGCATATCTATTGAAATGCTAAACATGCTATTCAAATGAAGATCAGTTTCCAACAAATGTTTCGGCTGCCAACTTGGATATCAAACCTTGACAGATTTATATTTAACTTTGTTCGCTCAGAGTTTATATACTATTTGTGCATAGTGATCCCTGTTCAGTGAATCCTTAAATTGTTCTCAGTATAGTAGGAGAAATAATTAACTCCAAAATCCTAAACATTCCATGAAGTTAGAGAGAACTGACTTCTGAGTAAACCTGCACAGACTGGGCTTCAAAGGGGTTCACAGATTTCTTTAGTGTTCGGAATAAGTGTACCTCAGATAGTCACTCAAACGTCTGAAGGTAGAAACAGCAGCTTGCAAAGACTTAGGGATTTAGCCAGCTAAGCAAGTTTGAAACACAGTGTTGATTTATTCCATCATTTATGCTTTAGAGACTGAGTATTGTTTTAGAAACTGACTAGTTTTTGAAAATTAAAAGGTGGGATATGGGGGTTTTCATTTGTCATAGGGGCTGTCTGGAACAACCTGCAAACAGGCATGTTCTAAACACCACCTGACACAAATACAAAAACACACACCTTCAATTGTCTCTTGATTTAGAGCCAATAACGTTTAGTTCAAATGCTATTGTAACTGCAGGCAATTCCTTAAATGGAACATGTAGAATAGGCCACACACAGCCTCCTGGGCCACTCCATTTGGCCCACTGGCCTCTCCTCCCATGCCCCGCCCACACTGCAGCACCATTTTCCCACTACTTGGTTGTTTATGCCAACCAGCTAAGTAGTGAGGTGTGGCAGGTCATGAAACCCAAATTCTCACCCCTGATGCCCAAGTGATCAGTGATGGCTGAGTTGCAGGAAAGAGGGGGAACCGCTGCAGAGGCCTGCTGCTGAGGGAGAAATAAATCTCTCTATCGGAAGCCTGCTATGTTTCCATGTTGTGCCCTTAGAGAAAGACGCCTGTTTCGAAGCATGTAGTATGGAACAGAAGCAAGCTGTCAATGGGGAAAGATATTTGACCCCGCCCACTACTGGCCTGTGGTTCCTCCAGATTCCCCCATGATGGAAAGTGGCTCTAGGGCTGGGAAAGGTTTACTACCCATGATGTAGCATATTACCATGAAGAAAATGCAATCAGCAATCATCTGAAGTGTAAAAGAAATGTACCATTGCTGTGCCGTTGGCCAGAGAACCAAAAAAAGCTGGCTTGGCATAATAGTTAAGAGATTCTAGTTGCCCACAGTTCAAGTCTCAGCCCTGCCAAAACCTGTTGGGTAACCTTAGGTAATCTTAATTTAGCCCCCCATCTGAAACAGGAGGGGAATTATTAGCTTCTCTGAGGGCTACTGAGGATGACCAGGTTCACACATCATATTAAACTATGGTTTACTGTGAATGTGTAGTGTGCTCTTGCATGCTACTGAAGTTGTAGGCTTCCTGCTTGGAAACAAACTATGGGCTGGCTTGTCACCTTGTCCAAACCCAGGCTGATGGTTTGTTCACCCCAACCAAGCAGGAGTAGTAAAACGTAAGGACAAAATTTGTTGGGAGAGACACAAATCATGAGCCTGCACAGACAACCTATTATGGATGTGTTTTCAATAGAGCACAGTGCATCTTCCCCATAACTATACAACCTACTAATATAATTTGAGAGGCACCACACCCCATATTAACTTGCCAGATCTTTGTCATCATCTGCCAATACCCTTTGACATGCACCTCCTCAATCAAGGGACAGTCTTGGCATTCTTTGCAGTGATGCCCTGGTTGTGGAATGCTCTCCCTTAAGAATTTTGCCTGGCACCCACACTGCTATGATTTACTGATTTAACCAATAATATTGTAGTCACTTAAAAGTTTTATCTGCTATCTTGTTTTTGCACTTTAAAAAATATTTAATGCTGTACACCAGGGGTGTGCAGAAAGTAGACCAGAATTTTCTGGTAGATCTCTGGGTGATTTGCAATAGATCAGCAAGGATTTTTGACTCCAACCTGTTTAACAATAACACAACAAAATAACCCCTTGGGTAACTTGGTAACTAGGAATAGATTTTTGTATGGAAAGATTGTGAGCTCAGCCTCACTTCTAATACTCAAAACAAATCCCTGTCCTCAACAGCTGCTTAGAGGCAATGTGTTCTTCAATTCTAAGACCCGAGTTTGCTTATTTTCCCCTTCCTCTGTCATCGCATTTTCCTTTTGTGTTATGTCTTTTAGACTGTAAGCCTACATGTAGGAACTGTCTTTGTTACCGAGTTTATGTGAGCTGCATTCTTTACAGCCAAAAAGTGGGGACAAAAATGCTTTAAACAAACAAACAAATAGCTTGCTTACCTATCTCTTAAAAGAGCTTTGCAAAGTATTTTAAGTTTAAGATCATTTATGTCCACTTCCTCATCCTTCATTCAAAGGAAAAAAAGAAAGAAAAGAAATATTAAATTGCATTGGAGATTTTAGAGAAACACACATTATGCATTGTGATTATATCCAAATTCAATAGTTCACAAGCTAAAAACATGACTAGAAGTAAGAAAAAAGGGACAATTTTCAAGGGTATGGGCCAGAAAATAGCTTTTTGAAGTGTGTCTGAAAATGGATTATGACTTGATGGGGAAAGGAGGGGAATCTACATTAAAAAAGACTTCATTTATGCCTTTTATTTATTAAAATATACCTTTTATTCCAGCATAGCCAAGCATATAGAGACTTTGCACAAGAGTCTCTTAAGAACAAGAATAAAAAACGTTTTTCCTCTTGGCCACAGACAGAAATACCAGACTGGGAAAACTGTGGCAGGATGAAGAGGGCAAGCAAGAAGATGCAAAGCCACGTGCTTTCTAAACAAGAACAGATCAGAAAGAACAACGGGACCTTCAGAGAGGTTCTCAGTTTTGCATGAAGCCACAATATCCATACAGATATGTAATCATACATGTAAGCTCCTTTAAGGTGATCAGTATATTATTGTGCTTAGGGAAATGAGAAGACCTGGTCTGATGCCACAGAATGTGACACAGAGCACTTAACAGTTTGCAGTTCAGTTTTTGTGAGAGGGAAAGTGTCAATTTGGCTGGGATCAAGTGATAAAGAATGGGTTAAAAATATTTTAATAGAAATATTAATAAAATAAAACCTAACACAGGGGCAGGCGGAGGACCGATAAGAGGTCTTGGGACATTGCCAATATCATGAATCTAGATCCCAACAAGGTAATTATACCAGTTGGGGTAGCGACATCAATAACTAAAAAGAAGGTGGATGGGAAATGATCAATTCCCATACTGATATGAACTGATATTTGACTGATGGCATCACTAAAACTGAGTCATAGTCTTCAGTTTCAGTTTTTATGTTTTCACAGGTTTAGCCTTCCATTATTTTTTTAAAAGATGGCCAATAAGTCAAGCAGTTGGTATTAGATGGGACTTGAGTATTTTGGTAGCTGAGAAATAAGAGGTTATGTTTATTTTATTTTTTACAGATGGGGGAGGGGACTTCAGTTAGACTGAAAAACATCCTGGTTCAGAGATCACCAAAACTCACTCATTTTCATACCTCATCAATATACTCCAGCAGATCGAGTGCCTTCTTGAAGTCATATTCATTAGCCCTTCTGTTATCAGGGGATATGTACAACTATTGTATGAAAGATGGAAGGACAGCATTATTTTTAGCCTCCAAAACAGTGTAACTGATCTTGTTAAGAACTCCTTGTGGGAAGACCACCCTGGATTCTAACTCATGTGACTGTTGACTGAAATATGCCTTCATTCAGCTGTAGGCATTTTTATAGTAAGGAAGAGAGTCGGGGTTTTAGAAAGGCATTCCACCAATATTACAATGGACAGATTACACTGCCTATAAGGTTGCTATATGATCGGCTCAAATTTACAAACCATTTAAGGCTTTGGCATTCCTAGCCTATTGTGGTAGGAACATAGTTCCACAAATAAGTACTCTGTTATAGAAGAGCTCAGTGGCAAGGCATCTGTTTGGGCTGCAGGAGGCTCAGGGTCCAATCCCAGCATTTCCAGGCAGGGCTGGGAAAGACCTCTGTCTGAAAACAACACTGAGCTAGATGGACCAAGGGTCTAATTCAGTACAAGACAGCTTCCTATGTGCAAAAAATAAAAAAAAAAATCATCTGCAATATTCTGGAAAGATAAATACCCGCAAAGGAGACATGCATATTTACTTTAATAGAGTAAGCCCTCAACTGACATGGGGGTTACATGCTGGGGATCACACCTAAAGCCAAAATTGCTTATAATCACAAAACATTGGGTGCAGTGGTGGGTGGGATTGCCAAAGACTCCCCCCCTCCGACACCTGTCCCCTTTCTATTTATAATTATTTGCCAAGAACATGAAGCTGGATGTACACAAGCTAAATGTCTGTAAGTTGTGGGACTGTTTGAATTAAGATCCAGAAGTATGGTTGCAGTTACAAAAGTTAAGCTATGGTTCAGCACAATGAGCAGCTTTGTTCACATTATAGCTGTTTCTTAAAAAAAAAAAGTTCGTAAACTTGAATGACACCAGGATTGGAAAGGAAAGGCCTTGCTGATAGAAGAAATTAAAAGCTGGGTCTGGCAGTGATCCAGGCTGGAAGATTATTAGGGGGCATCAGAGCTGCCTGGCTTTAGCACAGCTGTTAAAGAAACTCCTCCTCCCTTTCTGCTTACAGAGACTTCTTCTGTAATACCATTGTAATGCCTAAACACCAAAACATTTGGACTCCTGTTTGCCTCCCAGGGTGGACTTCGTGGAATGCGGAGGCAGAAAAGGAAAAAAGCCCTTATATATGTAATACTTTTACTAGGGGTTTTCATTCATAAAAACATATGCAGACAATTTGCCACACCTGTCTATCCTTCTGGTTTCCTTAATTCAAAGGACTAAAAAGTGTATTTACCAAGAAACTGTTTATAAGCTTAGCTCAATGGTGTCCCAGTCTCCGACTATCATCAAAAAAGTGTAAGTGGATTTGATGAACATTCCTAGTCACAGATCTTGCCACAAAGCAAGCACAGATTAGTACTCTAATAACCCATGAACTGCGTGTATAATCAAAACCCACTGCATAAGGCATCTGGATATGGTGGCAGAGGACAACGTCTATGTAAGAGTATAGCCAGCTCATCTGAAACAGGATACGTTCCTGGTATTTGAGGCACAAAATAATTTAACCCAAACACCACCGTTCATCCAAGGAGCTGAGAGCATTATACATGGTTTGCTCCCCATTTTATCACAGCAAACCTATAAGGTATGTTAGCACTGAAGATTAACTCTTTTGACTCAAACCGCACAGCAGACTCCCTACCAAAATTTCCTGAATTTATTTTGATTGTGTTGGCGAGGTCACTAAGATTTGTAATACAAAGGAGTCAGGACAGACTCAGGGCAGCTTCATTGGGCTGTATCTAATAGTGACTCTGTGGCAGCAGAAAGCACTTCTACTCAAGCAAGGCAGGGCACTCGGTATCTATCACATGAACAGTATCTAACACACAAATTTTCTAGCCGTCCCTCCCTCCCTGGGGTGTGTAAGTTCCAGCACACGGGCCAATCTGGGCCTGCCAGGGGGTCCAATTTGAGCCAAGAGCCCATTTTCTCCAAACCATGCCCATCAACTGACATCACTGGTGATGTCAGCTGATAGACAGGACCTTCTTGGACAGCCCACCTCCACTGATTCCTTCAATCTCTAAAAAAGCTCAGCCTTGCGCAGGCAGTGAAAGCTGCAGACAAGTTTTTTCCTTCATTGCTGCACGATGGAGCAGTCCCTGCCAGAGCTGATGTCTGCTTTATGGAGACACTGGCTCTGAGAGACTGCTCCATCACACAGCAATGAAGAAAGACTGCTGCAAAGAGCACTGTAAGCACAAGTGATTTTGACCGGTGAGCGTGGCAATTCACCCATCAATTGTGATGCCACAGGGCTGCCGAGTTGTCTGCTGGGGTCAGGGGATCAAAGCATGGCCCATTTTCATCCAGTCATTTTACCCAATATTATTCAGGAACACAAAACCATGTTAGAGAAGTCTTTCGACAGAGTAGCTCAGAAATTCAATACCGGTAGGACACTTAGTAGTACATACCTCAATCAGCTGTGGAGCACTTAACACTGGCATTTCATTGAGATTTAATTTTTTCTCATCCAGCAGCTGCTCAGGTAGAGTCTCTTGGTGTAGCAGAAAGCGCTCTTGTTCAGTAATTTCTTGTATACAAGAAATAAAAAGCACAGCACAAATTACTATAATTCCTGAGTACAAAGAAAGTATTATTTACCTAATTATGAATATTCCATCACGCTCAAGGTTTTCAGTGAGCCTGAAGACCAGTGACTCTACCTGTAACCTGCCAGTATGTTTAGTAGACAGACAGACAGACCACTTGCTACAAATCCCCTTCACTTCTTGGCAAAGAACTGGATGGCTAGTTGGAGGGAGGATTTTGACAAGAAGCTTTTATTTTCTGACCTCATAGAACATAGAGCATAGAACATAAAGGCCACCACCACCACCCCTAAAAGCAGTGGGAAGTCTACCTACAAGATCCCAAGGGAGGGAATTCTGTCCATGTATTCAGAAAGACTTGTAAATGACAGCCCTTGCCATGTGCTACCTCCCAAGTTATTGATAATCCTGTCGAAAGCAAGCAGCAAAAATGACACGTTTTCATGATAGTGGACCTGCTCCCCCCCCCCCCACACATTTCTGCACCACAGTTCTATGGAAAATTCCTTAATATCCTAGTGATCATTCTCAAAATGGGCAGGTTGTTTAAAAAGCAATATACACATTATAGTTACATTACAAGGTGGTGTCATCTACTAGCTAAGCATCATCACCCACTGAATTAACCCCTTACTTCAAGTGCTGCACACCTTACTGGAGCAACATCAGAAAGATGGAAAACTTTCACATTCCAACCACAGCAGTAATTGTTCATAGATACAGTGGTACCTCGGGTTACATACTCTTCAGGTTACAGATGCTTCAGGTTACAGACTCCGCTAACCCAGAAATAGTACCTCGGGTTAAGAACTTTGCTTCAGGATGAGAACAGAAATCGGGCTCCGGCGGCGCGGCAGCAGCAGGAGGCCCCATTAGCTAAAGTGGTGCTTCAGGTTAAGAACGGACCTCCGGAACGAATTAAGTACTTAACCCGAGGTACCACTGTACCTGTATTAATTTGTTGTGTGTGGCAGCCAAGAATTTCAGTGGGGAATGGACAAACTGCTTTGGAAACTAAAGCTCTGTCGTTGGTGTCTCAACCACCATACTGCTGGGATCACCACTGACCTTGCAGATCTAATAAATTAAGGGGTATCTCCATATACAGAAAATGTACTTTAAACTTTGCAATGGAAAAAATAGTACCTTCAATTTTCTCATTCTGCATCACTTCTGATACATCAGAAGCCAGTAGAGACAGTTTACACAGGCCAAGAAGAGTTTTCTTCTTTGCAAAGTACCGAGTTTCTGTATTTGCTAAATTCTGCAGTGTTCGGTTAGCCTAACATTGACAAAAAATACTTTTAATATTTCAAGTGACACAAAGCTCAACATGTAAGTTTATTTACACACACACACACACATACACACACACACACACACACACAACAGGGACATTAGTAATTTGCATGATGATTATATATTGTTATTATTTCATAAACACGTTCAAATTCTGATATGCCCAAGGAGAATTTTCTTCTACAGTGAACAATTTTATATAACTCTGGGAATAACAACATGCAAAAAGCAAGATAGGGAAGATGTTAAACAGCTGCACTACAGGACACACGTTAAAAGTAACTGAAAATAGAAATAGTATCAAAGCAAGTCTATTATGAAGAAATGGTATTTTAGGAATACATTGATTTCAGGTAAATATTTCTATTATGTTTCTTCAAACAAAGCTCTAAAGAGAATTCACACCCCAGTATTGTGAATGGTGGTGACCATTTTAGGCATGTCCAACTGACATGCAATCACCAATGTGTGAGTCCTTTTGGACCAGGAAGAAGGCAGAATGGGGGTGTAATGGGGCAGGTTGATGCTCATTCCACTGGTTCTCATGGGGGCCAGGAGTAGAAACCCTGTGTGAAATGGCCGCCTCCTGTAATTATAATGCTAAGAAACTCACTAAGAGAAACTCACTAAAATAGTGACTGGATCTACCAGAATAAGAAAAAGGAAAAGAGGAAAGATATTACAAAAACAGTTGCTTGCTAAAGTATCTGATTTTATAACTTGTCCAGTATTTAGGCTGGGAAGTTGTTTTTTTAAAAAAAGTTAAGTTATATTTTGCGCTTTTAACAAATAAAACACAAGAAAGACATTCATTTGTGTAACTTGGACCCAACAGCTTAATATTTACAAAGCTATCAGAATAACCTCAGTGAAGAAAGAAAGCTGCAGAATGCTGGGTCACTTAAGTTCTAGAAATATTTGATGAGATTACAAATTACCTCTGTGTCAAGATTTCAAAGAACAGAATTGCCTCCTATGCATATTATTTTTACTTTACATGGGGTAAGAGCCAGAGATACACAGGAACAGAATAAAACTCTGATAACAGTGTTGTTCTACAAACTGTTGTGGAAAAACTATTGGAAAACTCAGCACAACACAGCAGAAGGCAAAAGGATGTGCAATGCATTGTGCTAGCACACATTGTGGGAAGCGGTGCAGGTTTTCGTACAAGATACTGAACAAAGCCATGCACTATCAGAGGCACACTGCTGGATTTCAGTTTTCTTTTGTTGTGCATGTAACTTGCACCAAGTCAGGAAAAGCTGTTCTGCTTGCAGAATCCCACTAAAATGGAGGTGCAAATACACAGGTCTCCGCTTGTTCCTTCGATTAACAAAGTGAGCTGCCTGTGTACAGACAGTCACATTCCCTAGCTCTGCAATGACAGAGGACAGAGCAACTACCCATTACAAATACTTTGCTTTTTTTATAAAGCCTTACCTTTTCAAAATCATTGCTGTTGATGTCGTGTAGCCAGCTGAGTTGCTCATGAGCTTGTAAGAAGCTGGCCAACTGGCCATGCTGAGCAATGGGCTGTGATAACAGCTTTCCCCGTTTTCCTTTTTCCAAATACCAACGGAAGAGGAAATCTGAAAAATTCTAAAAGTAGCAAGAATGCGGTCAAGCTTGCAAGACTGCAACTTGTGTTAAAAATAATAATCTAAAAATGTAAACATTTTAACCAAATGGGACAAGTTTTAACATTCCAGCATAGAAAATACTTATAAAAGTTCTATCACTTGTTTCGCACAAGTTTACATTTCAGGAACAGGTCATCAGTGAAGAAATAGCTGTTTACAATGGGGTCCCCTTCACCATTCCATATACCAAAGTTGACTGATGGACAGATGAAACTTACTGCAACACATAAGTCATGGAGCACCCAGACTTCTGTTCTCCAACAACTCAATTGCCTGATGCAGCCACCTAATGGCTAAGCCTGGTTATTTTCTCTGTAACTCTTGGATAGTCACTATCTGTATGTGTAATAAGATAGCTGCTTAAGAGAAAAATAAATCTGTACTGACATAATTCTGAAAAATAACCCGACAGCAAGCCTGAGGTTTCTCCTACAATATACACTTACTTAACAGCCTGTTGTTTGGAGTAAATAAAAAACATTACCTGATCAGCAAACTGTGTCATGTAACGTTGCAATCTGGTCTGGTTATCAGTCTGCTCACACAATTGTACCAATATGTCAAAGTCACAGTATTTTTCTGCTAGAGCGGCAGCCAGCTGGTACTGTCCAAGAGAAACTGAAAAAAAACAAACAAGGAAAAATACCCACAATAAAAACATGGCCATTTTGTGAAGACTTAAAAAAATAATAATAATAAGATCCACGAGTGTGGGTTTCAAGGGCATTTTGCCTCTAGATAATTGTTTTCAAAAACTATAAAGCAGTTAAGAGCAATTTGCAAGGGGTATACTCTACATGCCATTAGAAAGATCATAGGCTCTATATGATTAAGTTGAAAGACTATGCTAGCTCAAAGAGTCTTTTGTCAGTGGGGGGACAATTTGATTCAACCAATAGGATTTGGTTCCTGTGAGTGAAGGTGGGTACTGCATTCTCCCCAGCAACAAACAATGGAGTAGTAGGACAATACAATTTTTCTCCTACAGAAGAGCTTTGAGCCACCAGGGACCACCGTATTGCCCGCTGTGTTTCCCACCTGCATGGATGCAGGATCAAGTCCTCAGTAAGCAGAGCTTGCTGCTGGAGAATGGCTGGGAAGCAAGCCTGCAGTCAGACAAAACGCGCCATTTCTCCTCCCTGCAGTGGAGCCTGATAAGGCAGATAAGGAACAACCTGGGGAGACACAGCTGTTGGCAGGGGGGCTTCAAAGTTCCTTATAATTGAGGAGTAAGGGAAAAGTTAATGTTAGGGCAGAGGGGGCCTGACTGTAATTCCTGACAAGCCAAACTCTAGCATGGAGAAGGTGCCAGGGAGGAACTCCTAAGCAAAGGATTAGGTTCTGACAATAATACAATCACACGTTCATTCATTAATAATTCCTTGAAAATTATCTTCCCCTTAAGAAAAAGCAACTCAACATTGCCTAGAATCGAAAAACTAAGAACCAAACGGCACACTGTGAAATGTTGTTGAAATATTCTAATCCACATTTTTTACTTGACATTACAAAGAAAACTCTGCTCTGAAAGCTAAAAATAGGCAAACATTATTGGAAAGAAGAAAAGAAAGAAGAGCATTTCCTTATTCCCCTGCTTTCCTATACCCATGGCAGAGACTTAAATGGCACCCTGTATAATAATCGCAGCACTTACGTAGTGGTGACAACAGTTCAGATCTTTTCTGCATGTATTCCATTTCCAGACTGTTATAGCGTTCTTGGTACTCTGGCCGGTCCACAGATTTAAGCTGAGAAACGTAACCATCCAGAAAGCAATCTAGAAGTGCCACCAGCTGTTCTGTGACTATGCTACGAAGCTTGCTGTTAACCTGAGGATAGACCTTCTTCAGAATGATTTCATGTTGCTGTATTATAGTCGTTCGCACACCAACAGATGCTTGAGAAGACCGAAAAATGAAGTGGTAACGCATTATTATATTTGGCATATGGAATTTGAAAAATGACACATGATAGCGTACCAAAGGGTAGTTAGACACAAGAGGCCATTAAGAAGTAAACGTATCTAGTTTCCATAGCAAAGCAGCAACCCCCAGCCTAAGTCATTTAGTGGAACAACAGCACTGCACAGCAGAGAAAGAAAAGCGTCCACATAAACAATCCTAGCAGAGCCAAGGCTATGGCTGAGAAGAAAAGGCAACTGGTTGAGCTCAGTGTCAAGTATGCCCTCTTGTCTACCTTTCTCCTCATGAAATAATCTGAAAACTTTAGAAACAATAGGATAAAATCCTGTTCTTTACACCAAAACCTAATACACAGGCTTCTTTCCTTTACAGCTTTAAAACCATGGTTTCTAAAAGTCTCTCAGGGTCACTGCCTGCATTACAAAATTCTACATGGAAGGGATTTCTAAGCAAAATGTTACAGCCATCCGGTACATAGATTTGTTTGACGATACATGTGCACATGCATTGGAAAGCATTTGTTATAACTTCCATGTAGGCTCTTAATTCTATGATGTGCAAAACAACTTAAAAGCATGAGGGAATGTATCATATATTTCTCCTGCAAAGCCACCTGTACTGTGATGTTGCTCGTAATTTTTACGAAAGTGTAAATTTCAAGTTATTGCAGGCAGGAATGTAAGTCTATAATAAGCTTAGGGCTTGTTCACAGGAACAAGTGTTGTACTGAGTAGGAGAGAGACTGTGCCTCAGGTTAACTCAGCTCTCATTTGTCCTTCCCTGTCTGATTTCTCCAGGAAGAAAAAAGGTGCAAATTTAAATTGTGGCTGAGAAATCACATTTATTTTGAAATGCCATAAAAAAAACAAACCAATCACAATTTAATTCAAGAAAGTTTTGACATCAGTTTCCAGGGCAACCATCTTAAATGTTAACAGCACTACTAGCCTCCTAATGTTATCTGCACCAGTAAATAAATGCTTATGTTCAAATGCACAGACAACAGTAATGGCCTTACATAAGCCATAATGATGATAAGCAGGCAAGCATGTTAGCCCAGACGTTCAGGAAAAATGTAACATTTATGTTCAAGAAAACCAGTGAGGTATTTATGAAACATGGCACTATTGAGTTAGAAATTTAAGAGCAAGGGCAACAATTTGAAAGGCTAATAAAGTACTCTTCGGTGGATTTTATGTAGAAAGAGAAATACTGTGTTACAAAACCATTTATATAAGATTTCCTCTATTCTCACCTGTCCATGGAACATATTCTGGTTCCATTTCAGGAGGCTCTCTTATTTTATATAAAGCAGCATTGGACTGACGGTCTTGGATAGCAGCTTGCAGCATATCCTAGAGAATATTGACACAAAAAACATAGGACGTTACCAAACATAGGATTTTTTGGGAGTGTCATCTCTATATTAGCACTCAGCATTTTTTAGTATTATTACATTTTACATTTCCGTATCCTGTATTATGATTCCAAGCCACACTGTATTTCCCCCCTCCTTTATTCTGGGTAGATTCCTATGGGTAGCGAGAATAACCAGTTATTTTACTGCTACTGCAATTTTCTGTTTTCATCTGATGGGAAGATATTTTGGGAAATCAACAATATTGTCATTCATTTTCATTTTACTGCAACATGTAATCTAAAACTGTGCAACCTCCCACTTCTTATTAAAACCCTAAATTAGTGTATGATCCCCTTTTCAAATTTCATTTATTGGAACTGGAAGGATTTAAGCTATGAAATCAAATGGGGCTTTAAAACATTTAGCTGGGTGCATTACGTCCAGTTTCCTAGGTCGGGGACTTTTTACCGTTACTTAATTTTTGAAATGTAATACCTTTATGATATTGTTTACATTGACGACTATTTCAGACCATTCCTCAGATTGAACTGACATATCCCTCAAGACTTGCTTTTCCTTTTCCAGTAAGCATTCAAAAATAGTATCTATCTGTGACACCTGAAAAACAGAAAAGAAGACGGAACACTGACAATTAACACTGCTGATCAGGTATAAAAGCAATGATTCAGCCTGATATTTTATGCACTGAGCAGTTTAAGTGTTTCACTTAGCACGTTAAGAGCGCAATTGTATACCCCACCAAACACTCTGATGCTGAAGGCTGGGGATACAATGATCTACTAGCTACCACAGGCACTAGCAGCACTAGCCTGGAGCTGGAAAAACAAAACCTCTCCTCCTGCCATGTGTGAGCAGCAAGGCTTCAGGTGTAGTGGTAGAGCATCTGCTCTCAGCCGGGAGCTTAGATTGCTCCGCGAATCTCATAAATGGCTTTTCTGTCATTTAATTTTCATTCTTAAAATGGATCCAATAAGCATGGGAGATTTTCATCAGGCACTTTCCTAAAGGAAAAGTATTCATGTTACCACCCCCCGTCCTAAAGTATGGATCTAAAAGAAGAAATCTAGAATGTTACATGGATTCTCATGAATTTTATTAGGAAATGCTATTCACACAGAAAACGACAGATGTGGTTGTAGATAAATTATTTCTTTATATCACCTCTCTGAAGAAAACATCTGCAGGAGTTAGACTTGACGGAACGTCGTCTTCTCTTTTCATCAAAGCAGTCTCTATTGCAGCATTGACCACATCTGGCAATCTGTAGTGATGGTTCTTGAGAGCAATGGCTGCCGCTAACTTTTCTGCATGTTCACAGAGTAACCACCGAGTTGCCATTGGTATGCCTCGTACTCGGATATTGCCCAGGCGACCAAAGAGACCCACCTTGGATAGAGATAATTGTACATAAAAATACTCTTGTGCCACATCCTATATTACCCCATTTACACAAGAACATTAGGAACCTACCTGACGAAGAAAGTCAATGAATAGAGAATGGGCCTTTGTCTTATTTTCCAGCTGATGAAGAAGAATGATGGAAGAATTTGGAAAACTAGCTGCTTTCGTACAAAAAAAGTGACAAGGAAAGGGGTTTAAAAGTTAGTATAACTTACAGTCTTACTTTCTTAAGGCTGTACAGTCAGAATGTCCATTTTACACATGGGACTTCTCACCTTCAGGTACTGATTCAGCCCATCGTGGGTCAGATGTAGGATAATCATCCACCAAATTCTCACTAATTTGAAACACAGCTCTGTCTAGGTCTGCATCAGGGTATGCATCTCCATGCTGTGGAAAGAGCTCAGCGACGATGATTTGTGCACCTTTCATATTATTACTGAAATGAAAGGAAACACTTGGTGAGTTGACTCTTAGAACGGAACACTGGTCCTCACTGGGAATGTTGCTTTTAACTGCACATCTGAGGGTGTCCAAGTGGGTCATAATCCCTCCAACTGCTTGGAAGACAAGAAGCTTGTGATTGCATCCCTCTTGCCCATATTCAAGAAGGCCCCTTCTGCTTGCCCTTCAGTTCTGTTCTGTGGCTAAGCTACTGTACGATGACATCAGGAATCAGGAAGAACATCCATAAAAGGACTGGGGCTGGGGAGGGGCAGAAGGAAACATAGCCAAGGCTAGCTGTGTGTTCACTGAAGCTGGATGCTCAAGACCAAAAAAAACCTTCAGGTGATTGCTATGTGCAGACTTCAGGTGATTGCTAAGTGGGTGGCATTGGCACCTGCTAATGCTCAACTGGAAACCACATTCATAATAAAGACCATGGTTCTGGGCTACCTTGGGCATGGGATGTGAGTCAAGTGGAATGCATCAAAACTGCTGTCTTGTGGGTGCGATCAGGTGGCTGCATGGTGAAATGGGAGCATGTGCCGCAGCACTCATCTTCCCCAAAGCAGCTACTACCGATGCAAGTAGGTCTAAGTTGTACGAAATGGTGTACGAAAGTGCTTGCTGAGGACCATGCAGCCACTTCTGGTGGGAAACCTGCCCTCAGGAGAACGCTCTGTTCAGTTTTCAAACAGTTAGCTAGAGGTGGGTGAGGCCTGGCTGCAATAGGGGTCTCTGTGAGAGTAGGTCTGGCTTGAGTGGCAGGAACTACGGTGGATACTCTACCAGCTAGAGAATTTTGGAAAACCAAGACTGGCTGTGCCAGCAGAGAGCCACTAGGACTACCTAAACCCTGTCCAACTGAATTTTGTGAACAACGTGTGACAGTAGGGGAGTTGGAGGCCATGATGTTATGGGGGCATTCACAGCTTTTGCCCTCTGGATCAGGAACCTTTTGACGTATCTCTTGGTCTGGTGGCTGGTCTCTAAGGCAAAGGGGTAATCTATCATGCTGTCAACTTTACACAGGCTGAGGGTAGGGTACATGCAATAGTGTTCTTCTATGAAAGTGCTTACTAGTGAGCTAATAGGGTCAGGAGATTCCTCTGCAGATGGTGCTGAGAAATCACAGAATCTGGGGTGGACTGACTATTAAAAACAACAACAACAAAAACAACTTCGGGGTTTCACTTAAAGGATGGCCCTCAAGAGCAGGAGAGGGTCCTAGATACTCTTAAAACTGCTTATTGGGAACTAGCTCTTCAGCTGTATCTGCCACAACAGCCTCTTCAATCTTGAGGACAAATTGGGTCCTCAACACAAAACAGGAAAAACTGTCGGGCAGGGCACTAGATGAGAGGTACCTAAGACCAATCAGCTGGATCCACAGCAGCAGGTTGTAGATGCTGATGCTGTATTCAAAATATTGCCTCTTTCTTCAAGTTCTCTAAGTATTTCATGGTTATCTTCTGCCCTCTGGGGGACCACATCTGGTACTGCAGAACTACTGTGGGAGAATGATGTTGACATCAGATGGGGAACAGGCAGAAGCTGCCATAGGTGCTGTAAGGAGCAGAGCTGTGACTGTCTTCACTGGAGGGGTGCATGAAAGGAGATTAACCCCAGTCACAGCTTCAGCTGGTAGTGCTCTGTCTGCTTCCTGTGAACTTGTGCCGTGATGAAAGAGGAGGACGGTGTTGTAATTTGTCTTGTGGTTGAAGCAGGGGTGGGCAGTAATCATCTAACCACCGTGATATGCTTAATGATGGGAGGTAGTTTTAAAGGAGAAGATTAGCACACTGAAGGAGGAACAAATGGATTCTGCTCCAAATGAAGGAAGATAAGAAACAGACTGAAGGACCAGCAAAGGGAGAGGGCTTACAAGCAACAGGAGGGATTATAGACTACTTGGATAGAAAGGAGAACAAGATCTTTTGATAGTCTGCAGAACCCAATTGTTCGTTATCTGATAGAACATAAAGCCATCTATTTTTACAGATTTTGGAAGTGCACAAATGGCTGCAGGGAAGAGAGGAAGAAAACCCAGGGCATACCTATTTGTATTATGTTGGCTTTCATCCTCTATAAAAGGTAATGCTAAAATGTTAATATTTCTCTTCAGTTTTACAAACCCACAATGCTCCCAGAATGAAATATACTGTATATTAAACATGACATAATTTTATACCTGCAAAACTGTAAGAAAGCAGATTTTAACATTTTGGTCTTATCCTCTTGCGCTATAATATCCATCCTGGAAGCAGCATCAAATGCAATGCTCTAAAATAAAATTGAAAAAGAGAGAAAAATGTAAAGGGAGGAATAATGCTTCCACAAAAAAGTAGTTTGAAATAGTAAAAATGCTAACTTTGAAATAACTAAATTATCTAAGAAAATCCAGTGCAGGAATATGCATCTTTACTGTTAAGACAATTAAGACAATGTTTTCCCTCCTTACCTCATCATTTGTCTCAGCTACAGAGGAGGCTAAAGAATCCTCAATATCTTCAGGAAGCACGGTAATGTTTTCCCTGGAATGTATGGCCACCAGCCCACTTTTTCTAGTGAAAAAAATTGGAAGTCCAGCACAGGAACCTGCTCCTAAAATTCTATCACCTAAGGTAGGAAATAAACACAATACAACTTCAACACCATTAATGAATATCAAACTGTGGGCTTAAGTTTGATTTGCTAAGCTATGTTATAAGCACAAGTTAAAAGGCTGCAAGGCCTGGTTTTCAGAGTTATCAAGCGAAAAAGGAACAAGACAGAGTTTATTATAAAGTTCCTATGCCTACAATAATAACTCTACATAACACAATAGGGATTGTTCTTAAATCTAAGATTTCACTGTTAGGCCCGTAACTGCTTAAGTCATTGAGACTTCAATTCTATACACACTTACCTGGAAGTAAGGCCAATTGATCTCAATGGGACTTACTTCTGAGTAGACATGTATAGGATTGTACTGTGAGTCAATGGCAAGATGAATAATCACTGCTCTATCTATACCACTGCTATACCTATGACCATTTCCATAAAAAGTAAATACAGTAAGTTTTAAAAGCATAATTGTTCTGGAGAGACCCTATAAACACCCTCATTGGCTTATTAAGAGCTCCGGCTTCTTTAGGTTCTTACCTTGAATACTGAATATCATTTTCTCCTGGGGCAAAGAAATTCTTCCTGTTCCTGTTGAGCAAGCAAATACCTCCTCTTCTGTGTAAAGACAGGCAGCATGGCTGGAGAAATTTGGGACTACTAAACGACACATCAGTTCTTCAGGCTGAAATAAGGGTTAACACCGACATTTATAAAAGCATATTACCCTCAACCTGTTAGCATGACACCTATGCGTTTGTATGAAGCCTAACGGCTTGATCCCAAAGGGGCAGGGAAAACAGGCTGAAAGTGACACATTTGTGGCTGGTGTTGCCAACTCCACATAGTTTTCCATAATAGTATAATATGTTTAGGTTGATATCCAGCTCTAGGCTGCTAACATAAGTGTTCATGTATAAAATAAATGGTGATTGTTGTTGTTATTATTATTATTATTATTTTATACCCCCCTTTCCCCCCCTAATGCAACAGGTGAACACAGTCAGCATGATGTATTTCCAACAGTGTGTTTAGGATCAAGAGCTAATAGCTAATAAGGCACAAAAACCCCTGTAATGCATAAGGTCAATTACCTGAAACGGTGGATTATACTGGGTGACTTCCACAATAACATTATCACATGTGGGGTAACCATTATCCTCTACTGTTATTAAAGTATAGTAGATGAGGCATGGACTGTCACCAAGATGCCAGGCTGCAGCTAAAATCACCAATCCATCACTATTTATTGGAAGACAAAAGAGATAAGCATTTGCCTTGCAAAACTGTGATCAGAAATACCAAGAAGCAAAACAAAGTTTACTAATTACCGTATTTTTCGCCCTATAGGACGCACTTTTTCCCCTCCAAAAATGAAGGGGAAATGTGTGTGCATCCTATGGGGCGAATGCAGGCTTTCGCTGAAGTGACCCCTCTCGCCCTCCAGGCTTCAGGAAGCTATCCGCAAGCCGTGGGAGAGCTGCACGACTTCACGCAGCTCTCCCACGGCTTGTGGAGAACTGGCTGCACCCCGAAGCCTGGGGGCGCTGAGCTCAGCACCCCCCAGGCTTCAGGCTTCACACAGCTCTCCCACGGCTTGTGGAGAGCTGCCTGTTCTGGGGGCTGGGGAAGCTCGGGCTTCCCCCACCCCAGCCCCGCACCTGGGGGAAAAAAATTTTTTCCCCCTTTATTTCCCCCCCAAAAAACTAGGTGCACCCTATGGGGCGGTGCGCCCTATGGGCCGAAAAATACAGTATCTGACAGCATTCACTTTGCTTTTCTTAGAAAATATTATCTTAAGAATATGTACACATGCATCTTTTTACATGCTGCATGTAAGCAAATTCATTACATTTATATGCTAAGCCTTTGCATATCCCTTGGCTTTTGAAGGGAGGAGAAACCACAGAATTTCACAGAAAATCCCTGATTAAATTACAAAAATTGGCATCTTATTCTGGGTGGAGAACTTCTAAAACAAGGAAAACTCATGCTAGTAGACTTAAAAACCAAGAAGAAATTAAGTATTTTCTAAAATGTCAATTCTCGTAACAGTTCTGCAGCTTGAAATAACTGACCTTGACACAAAAGGACAATGTATACGCTAGTTCATAATAGGTTCCTCACTTTCTCATAAGAACTCACCGATTTTGCTGCAAATCCAAATACTGCACGTTGACATCTCCTTTAATTTCTTCATAGTTGCTTTCAGAACCCTGTGCAAATAATAGTTATTAAATATGCTAGCAAGAAAGCAAACACTTGTTTTACATTCCAAATGTACTGCCTCTTACCCATATTGATTCCATGATGTTTTCTTTAAGTATTCTGTTTACATCCCAGCTGACAACTTGACGCTCTGTAGTATCATCTATTTCCCATTTGTAAAGATTTAAGCTGGTCAAAGCATAAAAACGTGAACCTTTTTTGTCCCAAAGAACACTAGAAAGCTGCATTAAACATAAATTATAGGGGTTTAGTGTTCGATACAATAAAGTTCTCTATTTAAAGTTTTAAAGAACAAAACAGAACTGTTTAACGCCACATCTCAAAAACTAAAAACAAGTTTCTCTGCGCTTTGCTGAGATTGGTCAGATTGGCTTTAGTGTTTCACAAATGTGAGAATTTCATGCTAGATCAAAAACCAGTTCTGGAAGACACAAGCGCTAACTGATAAGACTAAAGTCCATCAGTATCGTGGTCAGATATTGGATACTTTTTGTAATTCTATTACTTTTTAAAGCTGATGTTGTAAGATGCTTCCCTCATATGAAAGAAACTAAAAAATCCAAATACAGCATCATAATTAAGTTTAAACTATTTTAAAGACTTACTACTACATCATTGCTGGGAGACAAGATTCCCAGCAGAGAAGAAACTCTTCGGCCTATTCCAGAAAACATGCCTTGTCCTTGTGGTAGGCCATGCTGATAAATCTTGCCACTACTGTCTGGTGTCAGTCGAATAAAATGGCTCCTTGAAGATGATAAAATAAAGCTTCCACCCTAAAAGAAAAGAAACCCCAATTTAATCCGGCCAGCTTTTTGTTGCTACTGCATTATTATTCAGTTTTTAAAAAGAGAATACAGACTTGCTAATCCAACTCAGAGCAACATTTTATTCTGTTTTACAAATACAATGTGAGAAAAAAAAGCATTTCATCACTTATGGACAATGGTCAGTGACAGGACGCAATGCAGATTTCCCAGAATTGTTAACAAATACCCCATAAAATATATGCTCACACTTAAGTTTCTATTTTACCTTTACAGCTGTTAGAAAACTGCAGAGAGCGCCTCCAAAGTCTGTATGGGTCTCGGTAAAAGAGCTTTCATGCACAAAGCTGGGCCAATAGCGTATTAATCCTTCACAGGTGGCAACCATGATTGACAGAGACTTGCAAACACAGCAAATAAAAAAAATGATTAAGTATTTATTCAGAATCTGAGCAACATATTTACACCAGTTTCAAGCTTCTCATGTCATGGTTTCTAGACAAGCAGCTCTTGAAACTAATTGTGTGAAGGAACAAAAACTCATTTGTGAGGTTGTTGAAGAATGTAAAGTTATTTTAAGCTTTTTAAAAATCTGTAGTGCAGTGTGCCGTAAGATAAACAGGCTTATACAATTTGTGCAGTACAAGCTACAGGCTAATTTTCTATTTATTCATTCATAAGTAAATTGTAAACAAGACCCATTTGTAAAAGTAATACTATCAGCTCTAGCAAACTGAACATTGGATTACTCCAGTTATGTCGGTTTTCTGGAAATACTGAATTAAAAACTTTCTTCTGCAAATTAGTCTAATTTGCATAGGATTTTTTTCAGTTTGCATTGCATGCCTAAGACAATAATTTAATTTACCGTGTTCATTTTACTTGTATTTCATTTTTTAAAGCTTTTTAAAAAAGCTTGAAACTGCAAAGTTTGCCAAATATTGTACTTGAAATTGGCATCCATTGATTGTTGCAAATGAACTTAAAATATGCTCCACATCACTTGTGATCCTGTAACAAAAGCTGCGATTCGTTACTTTCCTAAATGATATTCCCAAAATAAATGTTAAGTTTCTCACCTGTAAAGAAGGTGCTTCACCAGAGGCATTAAGAGACGATATTGCCACTAAGCTTGAATTCCACAGATAGTCGCTAGGTGGTAACTGAAGTTCCTTACATGCAGACAACTGCAAAACACACACATCATTTTATGATGCTTCCTTTATGAGTTTCTTGAACAAAATGAAGTAGTCTATATTATCAGTTCAGTGTCTACTAAAGGAACTTTGGAAACAGCAATGGTGCAGAAGTAACAGGAAGTGGAAATTTCTGCCACAGCTGAAATGCAGTTTTTGCATTCATGAGCTAGCACAAATGTTCTGTTTTGGA
The DNA here is from genome assembly GCF_964188305.1 of Podarcis bocagei. Taxonomy (NCBI): domain Eukaryota; kingdom Metazoa; phylum Chordata; class Lepidosauria; order Squamata; family Lacertidae; genus Podarcis; species Podarcis bocagei. Next base: position 61,508,589 of record NC_138127.1, on the reverse strand, counting down.
TGCAATGGAAAAGCATGCGAAAAAGAAGCCATGTGCTTTGTACTTCCTCCTGCATCACCAACACATCAAAGTTGCACCAAGGCCTAGTTCTCGTATACAGCATATGAGATGGCATATGAAATGTAGATTTGACTGTACTCATGGGTAAATGGTTGAAAGCAGGAAATATCACCACTAGAGTATATTGCTAGTTTCTGACAAAACATTAGGGCTCCAATCCTAACCACACTTACCTGGAAACTCCACTGAACTCAAAACAGTCTTTTGAGGCTACTTAAAGACTCAGTGAGACAACAGAAAATAGGAAACTTATTAAGGTGAACACTAGTTTTTACTTTAGCAGAGATACCAACTCATGTAAGGTCTTAACTTTTTGCAGAGAGGACTTTAAATGTGGCAACACAGAAGTACCCTACGTTGATGAGGCTCATAGCAATGTCACTGTTTTGAGGTTGCTCATTTGCTACGACACTTTATTTTGAAGATATACATTACAACAAAAACCTACAATTCTATATTTGATGTACTATTATCTTACCTTAGCAACGGGAGATTGGCCAGTCTTCCAAATAATCAGTCTGTCTCTGTAGACTAGCCAAGCCCATCCACTTTCATCTAGATGCACATTCAAATGGTCCTCAGCTACAAGAATGAACAAAGTTTTAAATTTATCATACCCGAGGCATAGCAGAATAAGATATCCAAGTGTATATTTGAAGCCCTATACATTTTATTGAATGGCACCTATTTTACCCAGTGTTGTTTGGGGACGTAGCCCACTTAAAACCATTACCATTATGATGACTTGCTAGAACAGGTCCTTTACAGTTTGTGGGTAACGTTAAATAAAAAGCAACAATGCTAGCACATGACCCACATGTATTTAGGTGATTTTTACCCCACCTTTTGCAAAACAGTTCCAAAGAACTTTACAATAAACACTAATAATAAGTAAAAAAAAACCCTCAGCATATAAAACAATAAACAAAGCTAATAAAATCAGCAGCTGAAATAAAAATAAAACAGCTGATTTTCAGTTTTCCAGCTCAATGAATGCTTCCTCTCACACATCACCTGGGTTTCTGTTCCATCCCCACAGTCAACTTGCATTTCACGGCCATTGCGCAGTTCCCACTGAGCTCTTTTTGGGGTTTCCCCCCTTTCTTTCTAAATTTTTAATACCTACAAACCTCGGGATTTCCCTGAGTCTGTTCTTCCGTTATGTGTGGGTGATGCCATTTTGGCAACAGAAGCAACAGCTTTCAAAGCCTGAAAATCAGAATTAGAGGGGTTGATGATGACTGTGTACCAGATAAATATGCCTAGGAAGGGAGTTCCATGACTTGGACATCACCACACTGGGGTGTGGCGAGGACCCTCTCTTTGGTGGCCTAAACTTTAAAGTAGGGGCATCTGAATAGAGACTTATGTGAAAGATCTTAACTGTGCGGGAGAAGTTATTATTCTGACTATACAGACCATTTAGGGGTTCGATGGTCAAAACCAGACACTGAATTTAGCCTGGAATCACACTGGCAATCAGTGAAGATCTTCCAACATTGGTGTATTATGGTCATGGTAGTCAGTCAGTTACCACTCCGGCAATTGTATTCTGAACCCATTGCTTCTGGATGTTTTTAAAAGGCAGCCCCATGTTCAGTGCATTACATTACATTAACCTGCCATAGATGTTATCAGAACATGGACAACTTTGGACAGACTATTTCTCTCCAGGCAGAGTGAAGCTTGCACAATGACTGAAGTTGGAAAAGGCATGACATATTTCTGAAGCCATCTGCACAATGATGGATCTAAGAACACCCTCAAACTTTGATTCCCACCCCCTTAAGTGGGAGTGTAAACCCATCTAAGGCAGGCTAAATTTCACATCTTTGGTTTGTTAAGCCATTACCCCATACCATCAATTCCTTGTCTGGAATAAGCAATATCTCATGTATGAGTACAAGCACTAATTTGCATATTTATATTTCAAACTTACCTGCATGCTGACTGAAACATTTATCTAGTCTAAGAACATTAGAAGGAATTAAACTACTTACCATCAGCCATTCTCAATGCCTCCATAACCTTTACTGGCAGAGGTGAACCAAAGCTTTTCACATCATAGTTGATGGTTTCACTTCCTGATGGATGATGTACAACTTTTGTGGGTGTACCTCTAAGCAAAAAGATGTATGTAATGTCATAAAAATTTCCAATATTTCAGTTTCAATTGAGTAAATTGCATTAATCCAATACCATGTTATGTTAGAAAGCTGTGGTGGCGCATCTGCAGGCATTCTTGGATGACAGATTATTTAGATCCATTCCAATCTATTTCCAGGCATGGTCATGATACAAGAGTTGGCCTTGTTTACCCCCCCCCCAATAGATAATCTTCAGAGAGCGGAACAGCAACCTGCTTCCTGCCCTCTCTGTGGCATCTGATACCAGTGACCATGGCATCCTCCTGAACTGGCTCTGTGGCATGGGAACCAGGGGCACTATGCCACAGCAGTTCTTGTCCTACTTTCTGGACCATGAATAGAATTGGGAGAGGGCTTTTCAGCCCTCTGGCAGTTACGGTAGGGTGTACTGCAGTTTATCCCCAATGCAATTTAATAGACGGCAGTTATATGACACTTAAGCATTCGTCTTGCTTCCATCCCAATTTGTTTATATCTCTTCCCATCAAGTCATTTGTTCATCCCACAATTTGCAGTGAATTACCTCTTCACTGGCACAAAGTCAAGTTCTTTTTTAACAGTGGATTTGCTGCCCTAGGGCGACACAGCTTTTTATTCCACCTTCAGCTCAGCAAAGCTAGTCCTGGGATGCGCTTAAATCCCTCCCACAAAACAGCGATGGCCTAGAGGCGCCCTTCAAGAGGAAAACCAACGCGCGAGACGGGCAGCCGATGTCCTGACCAGGGAAGGGAAGGCTCCCTACCGCGGCCGGGCTGCCGGGCAGAGCAGGGCGGGCCCGGCCCCCTCACTCACCGCGCAGACAGAGAACTGACGCTCCTCCTGGCCACCGGCGAGAACAAAGCCGGGGAACTGAGGGACGAGGTCGCGAAGGCCTGCTGGCCCTTCCGGCTTCCACTCCGGAGGCCTCTCCGGCCCGACCCGCCGCCCGCCGCCGTGTGGGGCGAGCCGGGGGTTGAAGGGAACATCGCGAGCTCAGCGAGAAGAGCCCGAAGGCTTCGCAAAACACAGCGGCGGCGGCGGCGGCGGCGGCGGCGGCGGCACTCAGGAAACTCGCGCGCTGCGGACACCCCCGTTTGACGTGCCGGCTTGCTGGCGCGTCGGATTTGCGTCACCCATGCCCCACCACGAAGGGGATTGGCTGAAGAGCCCTTTTTTCTGTCGCGTCAGAAAGGCGGGAAGTTCCGTTATTTACGTATGGGAGAGAGCGGAGGGAGGAATCACGTGGTTAGTATGAAAAGCGTTTATTCGCGGGCGGGGACTCGAGAATATTTTTAAACGCCCGTTCTCTCAGTGATGTGCTTATCACTTTAAAAGTTTTATGCCCCACATCTTCCTTCTAAGACTTAAGTTTGCATGGCAAGTAGCAAGACAAATCAGAGGAATGTGGGTGCATTTAGCGGGTGGGGGTTGAAACGGGTAATTTAAATCTATTTTAGCATTTTAACTGGTGTATGTTTTAAAGTATAGTTGTGACCCCCCCCCCCATTTTACTGTATTTATTTTACAATCAGAATTTATTAAATAAATAAATAATAAGGAAAAGTTTAAAGATTGCAGAAGAGGGAAGACAAAAGAATCAAGGAAGAAGGGGTGAAGAAAAGTTGACTTAGGGGTAGCAGATTCACTCTAGAATAGCACTGTAAGGGCCTGTGCTAGTGCCTCTGTGTTATCTTTCTAAAATAAAAGCACTCTTAATTTGACATTCTGGATAGAATTACAAATTATGGAAGACATTGTAATGTTACCAAAAAAATGGCATTTCTCTCTTGGGTTCACTCCCGTAGCGTGTTGTATCACATCCTGTACCCTGTAATGCCATAATGTTCTGGGTTTGCTTAATGGAAGAAAGTTAAGTGATGCGGAGCTGGGGTGGGGCCACACAAATCTTTGCCAGCCTCTTGGAAATGTGTAGTTCTACCCTGAGAGGAGGATATAAATAAGCAATAAAAATAATGATCCAAAAATGCATGGTATCATTAAAAAGCAAGGTAAGTTACATAAAACCACAGCTCATGGTTTATCAATGAATTTTAATCCATAATAGAAAATATTACTGACAAGCAGATAGTGTTGAAAAATAAGTATCAAAGAATGTAGAAAAAAGCTTTTTTTTACTTGAAGTCAGGTATACAGTAGACAAACATGTTTTAGACTCTAAACTGTCAAATGCTTTACTTAATTATAAAACTGTTACATCCAGAGACCCCTGAATTACAGATAGTAATAGCTATATAGTTGTTTGCAATTGTAGGAGTCTGCGCTCTTGTACTCCATTGTTAAAACCTGCATGAAATGAACTTTGAAGTTACAAAACTAGTAAGCAACATCAAGCAATACACACTACTCCTAAGTTAAGGACATTTAGAAGTTGGTGTAGTCATTATGAAACATTGCAGCAGCCTATGTACAATAGCTTGTCATTTAGATCCCCGATTTCGAATATAGTAATAATAGTAAGATTTGCACCCATAAAAAATTAAATAATTTGTAGTTTGCCGATTTGAAATTGACATCATTATTCGCTCCCTGCAGTATTTCAATTTGTGAGAATTAATTGCTATTTATATGCCAATGTAGTAAAGACATTGTGAGACTTCTATATTGTCCTAATAAGCACTGTTGGATTTTATAGTGTTATTTGCAAACTGCAATATAAAATCATCTCAAGAACTCAAATACAGAAAAAGGTCACGGCTTGTCTCAGAGATACCTGTGCAAATGCATGTTATGTGAAGTACTTTGATCAATATGTATCCATGTTCAAAAGCAGATAACCATGGCTTCTAAATATGGTTTGATTTCCCCATTCCTTTCACATAGGGCAAAATGCTACATTATACATGAAATCGAGTTCTAGATCATCTCATTTTCCTCTTGCAGACAGTAGGAGGCACTGTACGTTTGTACATACATGTGAAAAACTATTAGACAGGCACACACTGCTGTAGATGACAATCCCAACTACTGGGTTATAACAAATTAACCCACAGCAAGTGTGTGGTGCAGGCCCTGGAGAAGACACCACAAGTGCTGTTCTGAGGGAATAATGTTTCCGATAAGGCTGAATAAGGTGCAAAAATATATGGAGATAGAAACTTTTATAGGTGCTGAGCTAGTCCTGGGTGCCCTTCATTATCTCCCCTACCATGTCTGTTCCCAACATGGAAATGAAATGGCATCTGTTTAATATAGAAAGAGGACTTTTCAATTTTAAACTTGCTTTGTTCATATGTACAGTTCTGAGAGGTCCACTTCGGATGAAGGAAGAAAATGGACTGAATGAGGACACGAAGTAGCTGCATAGTTCTCAACTCTGAACATTTTCTGCCTTGGACACTAGGTGACAATGAACTCATGTGATGACTTGACATCCATCTAAATCAGTGGTCAGCAAACTTTTCCAGCAGGGGGCCAATCCACTGTCCCTTAGAACTTGTGGGGGGCCGGACTATTTTTTTTTTTGGGGGGGGGAATTAACGAATTCCTATGCCCCACAAATAACCCAGAGATGCATTTTAAATAAAAGCACACATTCTACTCATGTAAAAACACCAGGCAGGCCTCACACATAACCCAGAGATGCATTTTAAATAAAAGGACACATTCTACTCATATAAAAACATGCTGATTCCCGGACCGTCTGTGGGGTGGATTTAGAAGGCGACTGGGCCAGATCCAGCCCCTGGGCCTTAGTTTGCCTGCCCATGATCTAAATCACCTTTCAGGTGAGACCAACAATTTGGTTCCCATAAGATTTTTTGAAACAAGCAAGACAATTCCTATGAAAAAGAAGCAAACCCTTACTGTAGGATCAGTAAGAATGGGGACAGTATTTGGTATGAAAGCTGGACACAGAGCTCACTTATCAGCAGTTAAAAGAGAAGCATTGCAACATGGAAACCTGTAACATTAAATCCACGAGAAATTCTTGAAAAACTGCCCTGTCATGTTACAGATGTATATGTTATGAAATGCTCTAACAAGAATAAATAAATCTCTCATTTTGAAGAAGCTTTAAAATATTGTGTAGCTGATCAGAAAGGCAGCAGTTCCAAATACATTTACTTACAAGCTATTCTACAAAGCTGCAGTAGAATTCGCTTTCAATATTACGTAGAGCTTTGTCAAAGGCTCTTATATTAGACTAAAGGTTCGTTAAAAATGCTTCTTTTCAAAAGTTGAAATATGCACCAATACATTAAGTTCTAAACCAAGAAGTGAGTTAACTGACAGTTCAATTATGTTTCACCAGTGTGTGATGTATACAATTTTATGTAATCTGATAAAATTTGCAAAGTTAGAAAGAGGACTGTTTGCTAGTATTTTAATAATAAATACAGTTAAAAATCAAAGAAGTAAATTCCTATGCTTTTGTTTATTTTTTTTGGTAGTTTTTAGAATGCATAGTATTATTAATTTTGTTCTCTTTACTCTGACAATCTAAGGCTGCAAGCCTAATCCCATTTACCTGGGAATAAGCCCCATTGAATTCAATAAGGTTTACAACTGAGTAAATATAGTTTTCCTCATGAAAGTTTCCAATATTTAACACACACCTAAGCATAAACATGTTTGCTAAGTTATACCCATTTTATATTTCATGACATATTTCCAGTTTTGATTCAATATAATAGATGGTGGGTAATAGTAAAGTGGCTATGACTGCAATCCCATGCACAGTAAACTGTTTTTTTTTATTTATACAGTTTTATTCTGTGTGACTTAAACATATATTTATAAACATATGAACAAATGAAGCTGCCTTATATGAAATGAGCCTATATTAAGATACTTTTGAGCCAAGTGAATACTCTTTGCACCCCAGACTTTTTTGGTGCCAGGTGAATGCTTCCCTGCCCTGGACTATTTTGAATGGTTTTTTTTATGGGGGTGGGGCACTTTGGAACAGATAATGTATACTGGGTTTTAAATGCTGCTTGTTCTGCTTTTTAAGCAAGTGACAGAATGATTTTTAGGGTGCAATCCTAAAGTGGAGAAGAGATTACAAAGGCAGTTTAAAATGTCATCCAGTGTCCTGTTGGCATCAGGACAGAACTGAAGACAGAGGAAGGTTCTTTATTCCTAATCAGTTACTAGCCTCAGGATTTAATTAAAAAAAATTATCCAATTGGGAAGAGTGCAAGTTTTAGATACACTCAAGAACATGTCTAAATCATGTCAGCAGGGCAAATATTCTAAAAAAACACACACCTGAACAGGTTAGGATGGAATTTCTGCCTTCCCATTTTGTTGGGCTTTTGACCCCTATCAGTTCTAGCCAGGATCACCAGTGGCTAGGGATGACAGGAGTTTTAGTCCAACAACATATGGAAAGCCACAAGTCCCCCATCTCTGTCATAGGTCTCTGTCTTCCAGCCCAACTAGTAGCAGCTTTTCTATGATTCCCCCTTCAGCTTCCTGTGCTACATCTTATACTGTACCAGAGGGTTCTCCAACTCCCCGGAACAAATTTGGAGGATGCAAGGGTCAATGGTGGGAACAGGGGACTGGTGAAACTTTTCCTCTGCTCTGATCCACTCTGTTCAATGAATGGATCTCTGTTTCCAACCCCATAACTTTAAAAAAATTCAGAACTAAATGTCGTTTTAATTTCCAACAATGGAAAAATCTGTGTGCTGCCATAACTTAAAACCAATGAACATCCATATGATAGTCATCAATCAAAATACAAAGAAATTACAACCTGAAAACAGCTCAGTATTGGGTATCTTCAGAATATAGTTAGTAGTTTTGAATAAAAAGTTTAGCACAATCAAGTTTTAAAATATTTGAAACACGCTGAAAAAATATATATAACATTTATTGTACATAAACTGAAACATAATTTAAAATTCTTGGAAATGTGATAGATTTCGATACTCTTTTATAATTTTAAAAAATATTTTTCTTTCAGGATTTCACATTTAATGCAAAACTTTCAGGAGTCTGGATAAAAGACTGTTTCTTCATTAGTTTGCTGAAAAGTCCATCTGGGTTTGCAAGCAGTGTTTCGTGCTTTCCACACTCAATAATTCTACCTTGGTCAAGAACTGCAACAGAATTAGCATTCTGAATGGTGGACAGACGATGAGCAATAATGAGGACAGTTCTCCCTTCCATGAGCCGATCTAGTGCTTCTTGGACAAGATATTCATTTTCAGCATCCAAAGCACTAATTCAGGAATAGATTGAAGGGAAAAGATGTGATATATTCCCCTTTCTACACTCTGAGAGCTATTATTTTAGGGCAGACTAGTTGTCTAACCAGCTTGCTTTCATTTCATTTAAAAATCTGCCACAAATACGCTTAAAATATTGTTATTTCACAAAGTCCACATTCTGTGGACGAAATAATATCCCATTATTTATTGGAAAAGATAATCTTAACCCATTTTGTCTTCAGCAATACGCAGCACCTATTGACAGATCAGTTCCTACTGAAATTTAATTAAACATGTTCATTTTTAATCAAATTTATTTTTAATCAAGTTTCAAAAGGCAAGGAGGACATCCGAATGGGAGCTTCCCAGTAGGAGAGAAGGAAGTGTCCCAGAAAGAAAGACAGCTCCTCTCATTGTATAAATGAGCACAGCTTATCCTGCGCTGATTTTTGTGATCTCTTGGCTTGGACTTGCTGAAGTATTCCACAGATGTGGTCAGAAACTGTTGGGAACATCAAGTCACAGTTCCTTCCAAACTGCTTTGAAGAAAAATACATGGCCTGCTCTGGCATAAGGTGAGTAGTATAGAAGTATTAAAAGGTCAGTAGTAGAGAAGAAATGATCACTTCTGGGGAGAAATGTTTTACTTACCTCGTTGCTTCATCAAGAAGAAGAATTTTTGGATTCTACAGAACAAAACGAACTTGGTTTTACTTTGACAGTTTTTTTTAGTTGAAGGTTGCGTTAATGTACATACATTGGAAAAATAACTGGAACATTAGGGAGAATACTTAAGATCTCTCTTCCTCTATACAAGTGGAAAGCACCTATGAGGTCACCTTTATTAACAATGAACTTTTCACTGGTATCAGGTGGAATTGCTACATAAGCATAGATATGAAGCAGCTAAGTTTGCTGCTCCAATTATATGAAGAATATATGGAAGAAGCAAACGCATTCAGAAGAGCAGCATGCCAATGTCATTCTATGGAAAAAATTGAAATCCCTTGGAGAGCTGACATAAACAATACATATTTACGTATAAGGATGACCTGGAGTAAACATGGTAGCTTTTAATATGCACCATTAGATTATTAAGATTCCTCTAAAGCACAATTGCAAAAATGGCAATGTATTAGTAGTACTAAAACAACAAAAATGTTTTATCACATACTAGAAAAAAAAGATTCTGCTGTAAAAGTCCTTTCCTCAAACTTTTTTTTATTTTTATGTAGGGACTGGAGTTTGTATCTAACTAAATTAAGAGCTATTGCCAACAAACAGAAAGACATTTTACATTATTCTAAAGTAACCTGCAAGCTAACCCTCTTAAAGTGCTAAGCTAAGCAAAGGTACTGCACCTTTGACACCTTAATCAAAATTACTACCTTCCCAGAGCAAAATTTTGCTCCTGGAAGAGCAATCTATTCCAGACAAACCTGTAGAGCAGGTTTCAGATGGAAAAGTAGCGCCGGACAATTTGACTCTATAGTAAGCATCATATAACTCCACAACTGTAACACATTTCCTATTCCTACTACCTCAGTTAAGAAAAGTCTATTTGACACATATGTTTTCGCTTGTTCTTCTTTCAAGATATGGAGATGAGAAAAGCCAATTGGTTTCTGTCTTACCTTGAGAAGAGCTCGAGCAATTGCAATCCGTTGCTTCTGCCCACCTGTTAAAAAATGTAACATTAAAATATATATTTTTTCTGTTTTTTTCTCTTTATGAAAATTCTTAGTTAAATGCAGGAGGATTAATTGCTCTCCACTAATTCTGCAAGAAGAACTACATTTTAAAGCTTTCCAGCGGAGTAGATGTATGAGTGAGTTGCAGCAAAAACAACAGTCTTGTGACACCTTAGAGCAGGGGTCAGCAAACTTTTTTAGCACTGTCCCTCAGACCTTGTGGGGGGGGGGTGTCAGACTATATTTTGAAGGGGGGGAATGAACGAATTCCTATGCCCCACAAATAACCCAGAGATGCATTTTAAATAAAAGCACACATTCTACTCATGTAAAAACACGCTGATTCCCGGACCATCCTCGGGCCGGATTTAGAAGGCGATTGGGCCAGATCCGGCTCTCGGGCCTTAGGTTGCCTACCCATGCTTTAGAGCAGTGGTGGCCAAACTTGGCCCTCCAGCTGTTTTGGGACTACAATTCCCATCATCCCTGACCACTGGTCCTGTTAGCTAGGGATGATGGGAGTTGTAGTTCCGAAACAGCTGGAGGGCCAAGTTTGGCCATCATTGCCTTAGAGATTGACAAATTTATAAAAGCCTAGGTTTTGGGGACTAGGGTTCACTTCATCATTTAATGTAAGTGAATCGTAGAATCACAGAGTTGGAAGGGACCCTGAGGATCATCTAGTCCAACCCCCTGCTTTGCAGGAACATGCAGCTGTCCTTTAAGGCGACTGAACCTGCAACCTTGGCATTATCAGCACTATGCTCTAACCAGCTAAGCTATCCTGCTATAATAATAATTTATTTCTTTGTTTATAATATAGTGCTATTCTAAGTTGCAGGTTGGATAAAGGGAGATTTGTAAACAGTCAGGTCAGAGAGAAATAGAATGCGTAAAGTACAGACAGTGGCTTGGTTTGTCACGCTAAGCCAAATTATCAGTCAGTGCAAATGTGTAAGCGTGTGGACCCATGGAGAGGAGATCACGGCCTCTTTGCTCCTCCCTGGGATATTAACAAAATTAAAATTATATTTTAAAAGCACATATATTACACAATGCATTTTGAAAAGTTCAAAGTCATACCTGAAAGAAGAACACCTTTCTCCCCCACTAACGTGTGGAATCCATTTGGAAAGTTTTGGATAAAACTAGCAGCATTTGCTATCTCAGCAACTCTCTCAATTTCTTCAGTAGTTACTGTAGAAGGGTCCTCTGCACCATAGGCAATGTTTTCAGCAATAGAGCATGAGAAAAGAACTGGTTCCTAACGTGTAAAATATAACATTAGTATATGAGGGTTTTTTTAATATCCGAAGTCTTAATATTTCCTACCAATTGCAGTGGTTAAACATTTTGTACAGCAGTGGATCTATTCCCTCTATAGGAAAATAGAAGGAAGTATTCCATAGTAATACAGAAGGAAGTGTTCTCAAACTTTTGTCCAAAGCTTCGAATGGAGCATTGCAATAAGAATCTTCCTTTCACAAGGAGTGCAAGAATTAAGATAAATATACAAAGAATCAGTGCTTCTCTTCTTACCTGACTTACTGTTCCGATTCTATTCCTGAACCAGAGTGGATTTAACTGACGAACATCAACACCATCGACAGTGATGCTTCCTTGAACAAGAGATGGTTGTTAGATAATATTCTAGGAACAGAGGGAGAAATAGGAGGCTCAGGAGAATGAGAAATAATAGCAGAGGGAATGCATAAGTGCCACAGAGGTTACTGTATGCATGGCCTTCTTGGCAATTGTATCCTGACTGGAACTGTCACCTACTAAAATCACAATTATTTGCCTATGCTTTGGAAGACTTGGATAAGGTTGCTCTGGATCTTAATAATTTGTAATAGTCTGAAGACCCAGGAGGCCGCCACCCTGCTGAAGCAAAGCAAACTCTGCACATTGTGAACAGGAGACCAGCATTTTTGCATTCTATTCTGAATGCAAAACCGCATCCAACACAACTGCTGACCTAGTACACCCTCATTCTTACCTGAGATTGGATCATAAAGCCTTAGCAGGAGAGAGACAACAGTCGATTTGCCAGAGCCACTTGGGCCGACCAATGCCATCACAGAGCCCGATGGGATGCTAAGGGTAAAGTCCTGAAAAACCAATGCTTCTGGACGAGCTGGATATGCAAACTGGATATTTCTGAACTCCAGAGCACCTTTGAAAGCATCCTGGTTTAATACCATTCCCTCTAAAAAAAATTAAAAATTAAAATTGCAGTAATATAAACACATTTATGACAGAAGAGGAACCCAAAATTTGTCCAAGTAAGATGCAGCTATGTGCATTACATTCAGTCGCGCCATCAAAAAAATCAAAATAAGGGGCACAGGTTATCTACTGTGATTCTTCTTAGAGTTCTACAGATTTGCTCATTTTTAAATGTTATCTATAAGGCAACCTGGACCAGTCTGATCAGAGGAATTGGGCATGAGCCTTAGCTGTGTTCTTTCTGGGAATTAAGTACCTTAGCATTTGCACATTCTGAAAATACCCAGTGGCTTATTCTGCTTATGGCCTAGCTGGACTAGGTAGTTATTCCCACTTTCTCCCAAGGGAATAGCAGCACCAAAGACAGAGAATGGGTCACACAATAGGAACAGAAGAGCTGGGCTGATATGTTTGGTTCATTCTTCTCATATATTTGGAGGGATGAGGGACAATATACACATAAGGCATGGGTGGGGAAAATGCCTTCAAATTTTGTGTGTGGGTGGCTTCCCTTACTATAAACACAACATAGCTAAGGATTTTCTGTTTTTTTACCTTTTTGAAAAGGGTCTCACTGATCACAGTTGGCAAGACTTTTGCATGTTTTCCTATAGTATATCCTCTTCCCATCTGTGCCAGATCCCTATGGAAACACATAGTGTTGTTTCTATGGGGATGTGGCACAGGCAGGAAGAGAAAACATGGCTAGAAAATTTAGGAGTTTTGCAGGCTGCAGTCAGAAGCCAGTAAGGCTTTTTTTTAAAGTGTGAAACACAGAAGACAAACCACAGATACCTTGTCTTAGAGTAAGGAAAACTCACACATATTAATACATTTGCAGGAATTGCTCTTGCCTCTCCCTGAAAGCAACTGAAAACACACCCTTTTTTTAGAGGTGGGATTCAAATAGCTCTGAAAAAATGTGGAGGGGATTTCAGTCCCCCACTAAATGGAACAAACACACCAAGGAGCATACAGAGTCAGGCTAGAGGTAATCAGCAACATCCCTGGGCAAGTCACAGAATTATAGAGTTGCAAGAGACCCGCGGGTCATCTATATATATGCCTGAAAACAGCCCTGATGGGAACTTCAGCTGTAAGATGGTGTTCCGGGTTAGAGAGCTCACACCACAGCTTAAACATTTATGAAACAGAGAACCTACCATTAAAAGGAAGTTGTGGCTTTCGATCCATAAGTTCCCACAGACGCCCTCCTGCACCTAATCCTTTCATAAGCTCAGAATAGAAAGAGCTTAAACCTAAACAAGAAAAAGTATTGTTATGTACAAACAGGAACATGTAGGACAGGTAGTTTGTCTTGAAACAGGGTGGCATAACCTCCATGCCTAAATCCTTATTCTAACTGCTTCATGGCTGCTCAGCCTGAAAAACAAGTTTTGCATGTTTGACAGAATAAACTCTGCCAACTTGCTTCTAAACAGGAGATTTTAAATAGCTAGCATGTACAGTACACTTAAATAAAATTGAAATCTTAAGACTAGGGTGTTTTTGGCAGACAGCAGTCATTCTGCGAGGGCACTACCTTTCCCTGTCTTTTGAATATGGTACACCAGCACTGGAAAACTATTTTTTCCTTTTAAGTAAAGTATACTTTAAAGAATACTTTAAAGGACTTTTCAAAAGAATCACCCTGCTGGATCAGGCCGAGCGTCCATCTAGCAGGACGTGAGAGCAATTCTTGCTATTCCCCAACAGTTGGTGTTTCGTAACATACTCTGTCTGATCATGGAGGTTGCATATAGTTAACATGACTAGTAGTCCTTGACAGACACATTCTCCATGGATTTGTCTCAACTGGTGGCCATCACCATGTTTTGTGGCAGCAAAATTCCATAAATTACTTGTGTGTTATGGAAATAAGTGCTTTCCTTTGTCTTTCTTGAATTTCCTGCCAATAAGTTCCATTGGATAACCCCAAGTTCTGGTATGGTGAGGGATAAACACTATTCTTTACCCACTTCCTTAACACCATGAATGATTTTTATAAACACTTATCATGTCTCTACTTCTAAACTGAAGCTTGCCTATAATATTTCTAACTCATTATTTTTAAGCATATATTTTATGATCCGTACCTCCAATGCTTATGCCAACCCAGAAGGCGTACATTAAGAAAGAAGACAGTTCACCAATAGTCATGTGGGCACTGCCCATCAGTAATCCTCCTTTGTACAGAACAGAGAGCACAATCAAATTCCCAGATAGCCCAGTCTGAAAAAGAAAAAGTAACGTATCTTCCAAGATAATCCAGACCTTCATAGCGGCATCTTCTAAAATTCTCTCATGTTTGAGAACATGTATCTAAAATCTTAAAGTAATTTATTGTATTTGGGGGGGGGAGCATCTATGGTACCCATATTGCCAAAATTAAAAAAGTGAAGACATAAATTCTTTCATCACATTCTTCTAAGAGAATCAATTGGACACGCAACATTCAGTACAACATTCAGTACATGAAGTCTATTACATTTGGAGTGCATCTTTAGGAATGCAACTATTATCTTCAGTACTTCCAAACTTTTCAGAAGGTCTCCAAAGAAAGCCAAATAAATATTAACTTTGAGCCAAAGGAGCCCCTGTGCTGGCAGAAGGCACTTCCATTCATGCAAAGGATTCCCTGTCCCCCCCCCCCCCCGCTGCAGTCCTAGGTCTATTCTTCTTGAGGTTGTTGGGACCTGTTGTAGGAAGAGTTTGGTGAGACCGCAGATCAGTGGCAGAGCATCTACCTTGCACAGAAAAGGTCCAACATATCTCCTGACAAGCCTCAGAAAAGCCTCCTGCCTGAAATCCTGGAGAGCTGCTGCCAGTCAGTGCAGGAAGCACAGAGTTAGATGGACCAATTGTCTGGCTCACAAGGCAGTTTCTTATGATCCAATCCATTGCCTGCTCTACCCACCCTGGGACTACGTCTTCTCTTATCAGATAGGAAAACATAAACCATGTAAATGTCTTCAACCAATTTTCTTAGGAAATACTGTATATCTGTAGTCCCTGTTTACATTACACGAACAAGGAAGCTCACGACAGGCAGAAAGGTAGTTTAAAGGGGAAATGCTGCCATACTCATGCAGTATATATCCTGAATTTCCACTGAATGAGCTTTGATATCCACTCTCCCCCCACCAATGTTCCTATTAAAATCAGGATAGATTGGAAATTCTCTGGAGCAGTTAGTGGCCGAGGTCTCCAAAAAGTGCCTTGGTCACAGTTACTGCTAACAAGGAAAGCTTCTGTAAACAGAACAGAACAAAACAAAAAAAGTGATACATGGCCTGAGGTGCAACTCCCAGCTAGATGTGCAAATAATTTTCTGTAGGGGTGTTGTGATACACTATTTACAGATGGAAAATCTGAGAATGAAGGTGCCTATATCAAAGTAGCAGTATAAATATTCAAGAGAAACCCAGAGACATTACAGAAACATTGTGGATTCCTCACCTTCTTCATATACTTACTGCTCCAAAGAATCCTGCTCGAGCTAACGCTTCCTTTTTGGCTAACTGTAACACATGGTCAACTTTGCTCCTGTATTTCTCCATTTCTTTCAATTCTTGCCCAAAAGCTCGAACTGTTCTCAAATTTCCAATCCGTTCTTCTGCTAACTGCAGTTAACATTTAATATATATATAGATATAAACCAGGAGGCTTGAATTTCAAGTGCCCCAAACCAAAATAATAGTAAATGTGATCCCTCTAATTCCGTGGTTCCCAACATGAGCTACACGCCCCACGGGGGGGCAATTTGATTTTTAAGGGGGGGCAATTCAATAATGAGTTATTAACAGTGAATGGCCTTTTAGACTTCCTCCACATAAATAGAAGTTCACTTTTTGAATAGTAAGAATTCTATGTTGTGGGGGCAGGGGGTGCATCAGGATTTTAGAGATGCTTAGGTGGGGCATGGCCAAAAAAGGTTGGGAACCATTGCTCTAATTGCTTTTAAGTACTAGACTAAGGTACTAGACGTATGCTAGAAGTATTTCACATGTGATGCCATGGTTTAAAAGACATACCTGAACTTTTGCCTCTTTGTGTTCCTGTGTAAAAGGGAGCTGGAACATGATCTAAGGCTAAGCCCCAGTACCACATGGGGCTGGGGGGAAAAGCACTGTAGCACAGGCCACAGAGGGCAGTTATACAATGGCCTAGTTCATATTAAGCTGTAGTTTAAAATAGGTTAACAAGAACAAGCAGTGAGCTGATGCCCCCTGCTCAATAATGTCTGCTTTGCTCCTCCCTGCTTCTGTCTTTGCCATCCCACAAAGGAAGCAAACCAGAGGCTGGTTTTGCATTATGTGTGAACCAGCACTGATAGTTTCTCTCCAAACAAGCCACAAGTATAGGTGTCAAATGAGCCAAGCAGGCACTACTGAGCAGTATTCACCAGCATGCTGCTTGTTCTTATTAAGCCATCCTTTATTTTCAACTATAGTTTAACATGGCATCTGAAATAGGCCAACAACACAAGCTCAGTGCAGATCCACCCACACAAAATGTTGATGCAGGCTTTCATTTTCTTAAACTTGTTGTTACGAGGCAATATACACAAACCCTACCATGACACCTACAAAGAAAAGTTACATAGAAAACTGTTGTATACCATAATAAGAAAAAAGGACTTCACTCTCAGTTAAAAAGGGGAATAGAAAGCTTGCAACATCCCTGTTGCTTCATCTTCCACAATCCATGCCTGATGTTACCTCATTTTCCTTAACTGAACCTTTATCAGGAGACAGCTGAGAACGAGTGGGAAATGGCTGAATAATGGCAAAGTTCAGAGTGATATAACCTCAACACTGACTTTCAGTATTTTTATTTTAACATGTCGTAACTGACCTGTGTTGATTCTGCAAGGGAATCCTGTGTCATTCTAGTCAGTTTTCGTAAATATCTTCCATAAATAACAGCCACAAAAGCCAGAGGTGGCACCACACTCAGAACAAATGTGGCAAGTTTGGGAGACACAAAAAACTAGAAGGAAAAGAAGTAACCTTGAATCAATATTTTAGTACAGTTAAATAGACTCTGCTAAATCTATAAATTAAAGACATGTTAACACAATGAGATTTCCTTTTAACATTTTGCCCCCCCCCATTTAACTGCACTCTACTACAGCAACAAATGAATTCTGTCCACTCCAAAAAGAAATATAGATTATTCACAAGCAAGATGGGGAACAACTGAAGGGAAATATTTCAATCCCTGCTGTTCAGGGATACATTTGGAGCCGTACTGCACTGTTATCACTCACTACAGACAAATGACTCAAACCCCACCCAAGTTGTATGATCCATTTGCATCACAAGTCACAATAGAAGGTAGAATTACCTAACAAACAAAAAATACATCACCAGATATATTTAAAGGCATTCTTAGTACAGTATATGTGTCCTGTATCAAACAAAACAGCTTCACGGGTGGATTCCTGATCTTTGCAACCTCATCCTAAACACTCTGAGCCGGCAGAATACACACACAGAGAGACAGAGAAATAAACAGAGAGACACAGAAAGAAACAAGAGGCACATACCATCATCCCAACTGCAACTGAAGCCTGAGCGCCAGCTCTTAGCCCATCAGAAAGGTTTTCGGTGACTGAACGACCCAAGAGTGCAGTGTCTGAAGATAAGCGATTAATCAGCTCTCCAGTGCTGGTTTTGTCAAAAAAAGCTACTTCTTGTTTCAAGAGAGAGGAAAACATTGTTGCTCTCAGCCGTTTCACAATTCTTTGTCCTAGGGGGGTCAAGAAGTATGACAATTCACTGAAAAGATTTCACATATAAAAAACAAATTAGCAACTTCACTAACTGCAAGTCATTTTGCAACAGATCTTGTATAATGAGAAGAAAATGTGCTTGGACAGAATGGTGTGCTTGTCTGTGTGCATATAGGGAGAATGGAGGATATGGGTTGTATTGTTTGCTACTGTTAAATATTTGGATCAAAAATTAATATTCATTTAGAAGATGGAGTAGTTTCTGCATAACTTAGGAGAAGCAGCTTATCTTTAGGCAGAGAAAGGCAATTCATACTATTACAATGTTCCAAAGAAATTTAATTGTGCATTTCAGAGTACTGTACATTGTGAAAAGCAAAGGTAGTTCTACTGACCCACACAGGGGGAAATCTCCAAAACCTATACTGTAGTTGGGTTGGGCAAAACCTTTATTAGCACCAACAGAAAGTCTGTGGATCCATCAATGGCCCTGCTCTGCTTCCACCCTACAATGCCCTGTTTGGGGGCCTTACATTGGCTGCTTCCAAACCACCAATCCTTTGGGCTGGCTTGGATGAACCCAGGGGAGGGAGACCTCCGACTGTTCCTAACCCCTTCCAGTGGAGGGTAGCAGGCTTCCAGACTGGATGCTGTCCAACAGCTGTTTTCATACCCTGGAGCATATACATTTTCAGTTTGTATAATAGGAAAGGAACCCAGAGACCAAAGGGTGGGGAATCTGTGGCCCTCCAAATGTTTGTGGCTTACAACTCCCACCATCCCTAACCACTGGCTTTTAAATATGCAACTATTAGTCTGGAGCTTCTTTCAGCCACTTGTTCCATATACCAGAAGATCATTTTAGGTATTCATTCAAATTACCTGCAATCTGCATGAGGTAGACACGGATTGCATTGGCAGCAGCACCACATAAAAATATTCCACTCAGCAAGGCACAGAGGTTGCTTAGGTTGTCAGCAAGTTCACCAGTGGGATTTGTGTAGATGACATCAATTACTTTCCCCAAGAAAAAAGGGGCAGACATTGTGATGACACTGGAAACTGTCAGAAAGCCAACAGCAGCTAGGGGAAAATATAAGCCGTTTAATAAATGGGGGGGGGGGGAATGATGCAAGGATTATAAAATTAACATTTTATAAAATACTCCAGCTTCTTATATTTTAGCAGTCTAACTGGAGAATTCTTAGTATTAAGAACATAAGAAGTGCCCTGTTGCATCAGACCAATTGTTCATCTAATCTAGCATCCTGTTCTCACTGTGGCCTCCCATCTCCTGGAGTTTCCAAAAACTAGTACTCAGAAGCATTCTGTCCACAATAAACATGGATACTTTGTGAAATACTTATATGAAACATCAGCTTAACATCAGGCGCATTTCACAGTGCCTAATTTAAAGGGAATCTGTACAGCCAGTGGCGTAGCGTCAGGGGTGCAGGGGGGGCCGGCCGCACCGGGCGCAACATCTGGGGGCTAGGGTTAGGGTGTGCAAATCCACGGGTTAGGGGGCGCAAATTAGTTGCCTTGCCCCGGGTGCTGACAACCCACGCTACGCCACTGTGTACAGCAGATATAAATTAAGATAAAGTGGCCTTTGAAAGGGTTTCCTCATAGTTAACCCTAATGGACCACAGCCAGTCCAGGACAACATGTAACAACATGTCACTGCACGATATAATCACTCAGGCTACACAATATTACGTTGCACTGACACTCATGGCCAGACTTTGGTAATATGGCACCCTGAGCAAGGACAACATTTTGCACCCCCTCAATTTTGAGTAGGTACCCGTATAAATATAGGTGGTGGTGGTTGTTGTTGCTGCTATTGTTCCCCCTTGGCTTGGCACCCTGTGCTGGGGAACTGCCCGCACCACCCTAAATCCAGTGCTGCTCACACTGAAGGTGGGGAGAGGCAATACAATGACGCTGCCTAGACAACAAGGCCGACATTCTCTGCCTTCCTACAGCATATTGCATAGTACATTGCCCACTTGTAATACATGGCAAAACTTCTGCATTGATCCAATTTTTGTAGCATGCACTTTTGCATCACCACTTGGATCAGAATATGGACACACAGAAGTATGTTCCACTAAAAGTAATGCAGTACTGTATTCAGATGTTCATCCCATGGCACACTATACTCTTAAAGCATCTTCAGAACACATTCTTTCCCTCAAGGAATACTGAGCACTGTCGTTTACCCCTCAGAGTTCCCCACCTCCCTTTGCAAAGCGTCCCAAACTACAGCATCTGGAACCTTTGAGGAACAGACCGTGCTTTGCATGCGCTCTAAAGGCATCATGCATATGCAGCCATGGTGGAAGAAAGAGAATGAGGACAGCTCACTGTTGTAGGATGGCCAGCTAATATAGAAGTGGCTCGACCCAGCTTCCTGCATTTCTGGACTCTCCCTGGGTGCATGGCTAGAGGGGTTGTCACGATGAGCTCTTGCACATCAAAATTTACCACCACATCCTTGTGGATGTGTCAGAAAGGGAAAGAGAACATAACTGTAGGACCTGTGGAGCGGGGAAGAAAGATTAAGCGCCAGAAGTCCGGCGTTTGGGAGAGATAAAAAGCTGCATACAGTCAGTTCTTTATGGTGGGCATTTGTGGGGTGCAGCAAAGGTGCAACCAGGGGGGTAGAAGAGAACGACCTCGGGGGGGGGGAAGCATTTTCTCAACTCTCAGCCATTTGGTGGGTGGAGGCCAATGAAGTGGGAGAAAAAGAGAAAACAGAGAGAAAAGGAAGAGCCAACGAAGCCTGGCAGCGCATGGTAGTAGCAAGGAGCGCCCTTGGCGCCCCAGAGCCCTCCGGGAGGCGAGCAGGGAGACGGGGCGGCAGAGGAGGAGGAGGTACCTGTCAGTCTCCAGCGCTCGGGATATGCCAAGGCCAGGAGCCTCTTGGCGTCCGAGACCTCGGCGGCGGGCTCGGCAGCCGGGGGAAGCGCGGCTCCCGGGGGATCGCCCGCCTTCTTCCGTGAGGTCCCCGCCGAGGCCGCCCAGGAGGACGCGGCGGAGCTGGGAGCCGAGTGCAGGCAGCCGGGCGAAGGAACAGCAGCGTCCCGCCACCTGCCCGCCGAGGGCGACGCGGCCCACCCGCCGCCGCCGCCACCGGCCGCCGCTGCGCCTCTGAGAGGAGCCGGAGTCCAGGGCCAGCAATGCAGGCGCCTCTGCCGCTGCTGGCGCCACAGCAGCAGCAGAGGGAGGCGGGGAAGCAAGCCTGCCATGGAGCAAATGGGCCGCGCGGAGGTGGCGGCTGCTTGATGTTGCTGCTTCCTTGCTGCGGCGCCCGGCGGGAGAGAGCAAAGCAGCGCCTCCTCACAGGCTGCGCCGCCGGCGCTGCCCCATAGAGCGCGGCCCGCCTAAACGGGGCCCAGCCCGGCCCCTCCTGCTTCTGCTGGGCGCTGATAAGGCTCTCAGCTGAGGCGGCCTCCGACCATCCCCAGCCGGCAGAAGCGACCCGCCCGAGCGATCGCGGCGTCCGGCGGCGCCCTCTACCGCTCGCGGCCCGGACCAGGGCGTAGAGGCCGCCGCCGCTGCTCGTCCAGCCTATGCCGGGAGGACAGGGAGCCTCCCTGAGAAGCCCGCCTCCCGCGCCCCATGATCACCACGCTGATAACGAAAACGGGAAAACAACAACAACACCCTATCACTCTGCCAGGTTTTCAGTTAAGGTTCCTGAAACACGCTAAGTGGCTTCCCCCCCCCCCACCCAAAAAGCTTATTGGAACATGTGCAGGGTGCTGCTCTCCCCGGAACTACACTATAAACCAGGTTTTGGACTTGTGGCTGCAAGCCTATGTACACTTGGGAGTGAGATAGTCCAGGGAATAAAACTGATCTGCACGGTTGTTGTTTTTTACACAACAGGAGGGTAGTAGGGTTTATTGGTTTCCGATTTTTTTCCTTGTTTTTATTATGTATTTTGTATTCCTATCTTTACTTTCCAGTGAACGCGGTAAGCATACATGGGTTGTAAAAGCCAAGGAGTTTCCAGTCACTGTGTACAACTTCCAGGTAAGTCTGCGTCTAAGGTGGGGTTCCTTTTTAGGAATGTCCTGTCATTTTGGCTCAGATCTTCAACTCAGCCATATGGCTCACTGGGTGATGATCTTGGGACAACCACCACTACTAAGCCTACCCTACTTGGTGGGTTTGTTGTGAAAACAACAAGCAGGTGCATAAGTACCATGCTTATCCATGTACGCTGCCTTGAATTCCTTGCAGAAAAGGCGAGATATAAATGTGGTAAATAAAATTATCTCTATTTGGTACCTCGGTTCTCGAACGTAATCTGTTCCGGAAGACCGTTTGAGTGCCAAAACGTTCGAGAACCGAAAACTCAACGCGGAAGCCTCAATTCAATTGAGAAAATTGAAAAACATGCAGTGGAAGCTGTTCGACTTCCAAGGCAAGTTAAAAAACGGAAGCATTTATTTCCGGGTTTTCGGCGTTTGGGTTACGGAACATTTGTCAACAGAGACGTTCAAGAACTGAGGTACCACTGTATGTAACTTGTTCAGTGTTCCGATGCCTGCAACCTAAGAACTGGCTGATAAATTCAGATCAGTACTGAAGATTCATAGAATTGTAAAGTTGGAAGGGACCCTGAGGGCCTTGTAGTCCAACCCCCTGCAATGCAGGAATCTCAACTAAAGCATCCACGACAGATGCCCATCCAACCCCTACTTAAACACCTCCAAGGAAGGAGAGTATCACCACCTGGGGGAGTTGGTTCCACTGTCAAACAGCTCTTATTACAGTCATAAAATTATTCCTGATGTTTAGTCAGAATCTCCTTTCTTGTAACCTGAAGCCATTGGTTCGGGTCCTAAACTCTAGAGCAGGAGAAAACAAGCTTGCTCCATCTTCCTGTAGATATTTGAAGATGGCTATCATATCTCCTCTCAGCCTCTTCTTATCCAGGCCCTTATTCAGTTCTTCCTCAGTTCCTTATCCAGGCCCTTATTCAGTTCTTCCTCAGTTCAGTACTTAAGGCTGGCGAGTCACAGAAATCTAATTGCCATTTTGACAGTCCATTTTTATCCATGTTTATTGGGAAGCAAGGTATGCAGAGGATTGCAGCCCTCAGAGTACAAGAGCCTCCTGTCAAAGGATGAAATGGGAATCTGGGCCTACTTCTGAACCTAAAACCTTGGGCAGGTTTCACCAACCTGGTCCCCTCCAGATGTTTTGGACTACGGTACAACTCCTCAGTTCCAGCCATCCCTTAGGCAATTTAAAAGATGGAAATCAATTAAAGAGAAGGATAGAGCAGGCTCAAGTTAACCTTCATGCCCTGCTTTTGTGAACTTTTCAGAAACATCTGTCTAGTTACTGTTAGAAACAGGATGCTAACTAAATGGCCGCTCTGTTCAAGACAGCTGGGCTGTCATATTTTGAAGATTTTATACAGCCTCTGCTAGCCCCTCCTTTCTAAAACTCCCAGTCTTCTCTGATCTCTACCAGCAAGTTCCCAGACCAAACATTTCTAAGGCTATGTCTTGGTGCTATTAGGATAAGAAAGGATTTCCAGTGTATAAACTGGGTTCATTGTAGCAAAGACAATCATTAATTTTCAAAGACAAATAGAGAACCACAGAGCCTAACTTTATATAAAAATAAAAAAAGATTGCATTCCTTGCATGCACCATTATTTATTTCTGATAAATACTAGTGTTAAGCAGCACTGTCCATTTTTTTGTGGGGGGAGGCAGAAGGCATGATTATTTCAAAACACTGCAGCAAAGGTGCACTTCTAATCCTGCCTGTTTTCTATGAATTTTATATATGTTCCTCTGTATGCCTGCACCACTCTCATTCCATGCATGGAAAATTCATTCAACTGGAATCAGGAAACAGAAATGCTCTTAGAGCCTTTACCCCTTGTTAGTGCATTTTTGTGTGTGCTTTCCCCCTTTGGAAGAGTAAGATGCAGCCAACTGATAATTCAAATAAAGAAATCACAACCCTGTCGTAGCTAGAAATGGGAGGTCTTAATTCAAAGCATCTGGACAGGAAGGGACAAACCAAAAATCTGGCACATTTCCCTTTTCTTTCTGAAATATTGCCAATATCATAGTAATAAAGAGTAAGGCCTGTGGAAGAAAGCACTAGATTAGACTCCACTGATTAAAAATCCCCCGCCAGTCTATTATAATTGAGATATATCTTTGAATACAATTCTAGCAGTTTTTCCCTTCTGTGGTTTTAAGGATATTTTCTGGACTCTGTAAATTATTTCAATATGCTGTTCGTCTTCTGATCATATATAGAGTTTTACTCCAAGGAGAACAGGTCTTTCAAAACAGAGGTCCTACTGACATGTTCCTTTGTGAAGAGAATCATGTAGCAACAACCAGTGCTTTTTTTCTTAAAAAATGTTTAGGGGTACTCTCATTTTGACTCAAGAAAACCACCATTTTATAGTTCAGATCAGGAAACATAAATACAGTAAATGGACAAAAGTACAAAGATTCACAAAATGTTTAGGGGTATGTGTACCCCTGCATTCCCCCAGGAAAAAGCACTGGCAACACCCCATTTATGAAGCCCATCAGGGGCTACTCAGTTGTGTCCATCATTTTTTAAAAGGGGTGTTAAAAAACACGTTATCCTGCTAATTTGCTTTGCTGCATCAGAATTTATATGTGCCAACAAATCACTGTCATAATCTTCCATCTTAAGAGTAGTGCCAAAATTATGTTTGGACATAAGACATGTTCAAGCATGATGCCCCCATGCCAATAATAGCCAATGTGGGTAGAGATGAAGGAACTAGAGGTTTGCATGCCACAATACGCTTGGGGTCACCCTTGACAGAGTCTTGCTTCCAAAGCAAACAAAGCAGGTATCTTCAACCTTTTCGGATCCACGACCCACTTGAAAGCCATATATTTGTACAGTGGTAGGGCCCCAGTTGCAACCCACCTTAGGTCAAGCTGCAACCCACTAATGTGTTCTGACCCACCAGGTGAAGACCAGTGTCATAGAGGACATTCTCCTGAAGGTGAATGTATGCTTTGGGAAGCCAGGAAGATTGTTGTTATGGCCTGGCTTGGCTTTTGTATTATCAGTGGTAACAGCACATACTGTCATTCTGAAAGCACAGTTGCATAAATCAGTATGCAACATGCATAATAAATCAAGCCCTATAAAAGCACATTTGCAATTAACAGCTTGACTTTCTGTTTTGGGGTGTGTGTTGCACCTTCTAATCAGGAAAACTAGATAGCAAAACTTGGCGGTGGCTGTAAAATTATGGTTGGCTAATAACCCTACTTTCAATCTACTGTAAGGACACCACCGGCCCCCCCCCCCAATATTGCAATTAAAGATTCTAGTGTTTTTTTTTTTTTAAAAAATAAAAACTCTACAATAAATTAAAACAGATTATGCAAAGATGCATGACTTACATAGTATTGAATGGAGTTTGGTCCAAAGGCTTGGTTGTTGTAAATTGGTACGAAGGTAATAAAATTGTGCAACTGTCAACCTATGCCAGCTACAACAGCAGATTTTGCAAGGCGTTAACTTGTGTATGTATAAAGCATAGTACGTTATACAGTGGTACCTCGGGTTAAGTACTTAATTCGTTCCAGAGGTCCGTACTTAACCTGAAACTGTTCTTAACCTGAAGCACCACTTTAGCTGCCGCCGCGCCACCAAAGCATGATTTCTGTTCTCATCCTGAAGCAAAGTTCCTAACCTGAAGCACTATTTCTGGGTTAGCGGAGTCTGTAACCTGAAGCGTATGTAACCTGAAGCGTATGTAACCCAAGGTACCACTGTACAGATTTAAGAACAATTATAAAGCCCCTTAGCTTAGAATTGCTTTCTTCTTTTGCTTGAAAGTCTTAGGTAGACCACAAACTGTTCAGCACCTGAAAATGCCAGGTGTTTTCCTAATGGATCAACCAATACATAATTTTTTACATGTGATAACTAAAAGGGAAAGGAAAGCAATTTCCTACCTACAAAGCCTATTGAAAAATGCTTACCTTGCTCCACAAATCTTTGCATGCAACCAAGGGATATGCATGTAGAACTCTATTCAAAACAGGTGATCAGCATGACGGGAAATCATAATTGGCATAGAGACTTGGCTTAAACATTTCTTATCAGTATACAGTGGTGCCTCGCAAGACAAAATTAATCCATTCCGCGAGCCTCTTTGTCTAGCATTTTTTTTCGTCTTGCGAAGCAACCCTATTAGCGGATTAGCGCTATTAGCGGTTTAGCGGCTATTAAAGGCTTAGCGGCTATTAAAGGCTTAGCGGATTAGCGGCTAAAAGGCTATTAGCGGCTTAGCAAAGGGGGGGGAAGCGGGAAAAAATCTGAACACTCGCAAGACGTTTTCATCTTGCAAAGCAAGCCCATAGGGAAAATCGTCTTGCGAAGCAGCTCAAAAACGGAAAACCCTTTCGTCTAGCGGGTTTTCCGTCTTGTGAGGCATTCGTCTTGTGGGGCACCACTGTAAATATGTTCAACCTCAACTACTGAAGAGTTTCTGTACCTGGAGGGCTATTAGTTGGTGAGTAAGCTGACAGCCATTCCTACTATGTGTGGCTTCTATCCAAAAACATTTTTTTAATTGCAGCTGAAGAGTGGTCTGGTGGGACAGACCCTGGCAGAGATAATTTATGCATTTAATGACACCATCACACAGGAGTTCCGTAATAGTACAGTTTTAGAGCTTGGCTCAGTACAAGCAATGTGACATCCAATACAATGGCAGCCATTTTATGTGCCTTAAAAAAAAATAGTATTAGCAACCCAGCTGCAACGGGGTCAAATTAGGCCCTAAATAGTTTGAGAATGTTTTCTCCAAGAAACAGAACATGAAGCTCAATAACCAAAAAAGGTATATCTTTAATGTGATGAACATAAAATATTTGTGTGTGAGAGAGAGGTGGGTGGGGAAGAAAATACAGTATTTTTCCGTGTATAAGATGCCCCCATGTATAAGACGACCCCTATTTTTTGAGCCCAAAATTAAGAAATAAATATTTTAAACATTCCGTGTATAAGACGACCCCCAATTTTAAACTTAAAAAATTTGGGGGGAAATATAGTCTTATACATGGAAAAATACAGTACTTTATCATTAGGTCGATACAAGATTAACTACCCAGAGCGACAATGCCCCTGTGACTCAGGACAAATAGAAATGGTAGAGCAGGCATAGGCAACCTTGGCCCTCCAATTGTTTTGGGACTACAACTCTCATGACCCCGTTAACAGGACCAGTGGTCAGGGATGATGGGAATTGTAGTCTCAAACCATCTGGAGGGCCGAGTTTGCCTATGCCTGCAATAGAGCATGTCCTTCTCCAGTGCCTGCGTTACAGAGACATTCGTATTAGCCTGATTTCCCCACTACTTCGTAAGTACCCAGGGCACACAGGGCAATCCTATACCTCCCTGCTGCTCTCAGATACCAGTCTTGCTACAACATATGATGTTGCACAGCAGCGCTCAGAATTTGTCGGAGGATGACCTGTGCCACAAACCAGATTTAATGAACATATCAGAATGTTCTGTAGATTGATTGCCTTTTATATATCAACCTTTTATACTCCTCCACACCCACCCAATGCTCCTATTCCTTCTTTTAGACTCTTAAATTCTTAAGAGATTTTTATATTTACCTTCTGTTTTAATACCTTTTAGCTTTCCAAAATGCTTTTCAGATTTTAAATGACTGTATTCCACCCTTTTATGCTGGTCTATGACCGTAATACAGATTTGTATTGTACTGAAAATATTTTAACTTAATTTGGAAATGTCACAAACAGTAGTCTAACTTTACAGGGGGTTGTAGGGATCTGATGAGGGAGGGCATTGCTGAAGATGGCCTCCCTCCCCTTTCTGTTGACAGAAGCCTCCTGTTAGAGAAGCAGCAGTTGGATACAACCGAGTAACTTTTGCATGATCCCTTCTATTAGAAGTTAGGAATAATGTGATGCAATTTATATTGTTGTTTCTTTTCTTAAAGCCAGCAACCAAAGAAATTATTTTTAAAACGTTAGTAGTAGTAGCGGCTTGAAAGATTTGAACCGGCTTGCTTCTCAGTGCCAAACAGGAAATCAAAGACCAACATACTGCTAACCAACCTTACTGTTAAGAGCTGGGTGAGCTGCTGTGGTTGAGACCTGGGTAATTCTTATCCCTGCTATGGCACTCTTGACCTCCCCATTCCATGTGCCACGAAAAGGAAGACTGCTCCTCTAACCAAGTGGGCTGGGTGTGCCTGGAAGAGGGGCTGCAGCTTGGATTAGGCCTGTGTGTTTGCCCACCACCAAGTTAAAAGGTTGTGTTATATCAGGTTTCCACTTCTGGTTTCCCCCCACATTTTAAAAATATCCCCCCCCCCCCGTGGCACTGCAATTGTAAATTCTTGTAAACTGCCCTGAGTAGGGCAGAGGCACTAGAAAGGTGATACATAAATGTTTATATAAGAAAATACAATAAATGTAGACCATTTGATCAAAATTTGATTTTGAACAGAAACACTCTAGGCTGAAATTTTAACTCAAGTACCGTATTTTTCGTCCCATAGGATGCTCCGTCCATAGGACGCACCTAGTTTTTCTGGGGGGAAATAAAGGAAAATTTTTTTCCCTTTATTTCCCCCCCAAAAGCAGGTCGGGAAAACCGAACCAGGTCAAGGAACAGTGGGATGACGGCGCTGTGCCTCCCTACTGTCCCCCGAGCTTGTGGGGCTGGCCGATGTCTGCCCGGTGCGAGGGGCGCTCTGCTTCAGGGCGCCCCGCCCGCCGGGCAGCAGGCTGCTATCCGCAGCGTGGGGAGCCCTGCGGGGAACTCCTGCAGGGCTCCCCACGCTGCGGATGTATGCCCGGCGCAAGGGGCACTCTGCTTCAGGGCGCCCTGCCCGCCGGGCTGCTATCCGCAGCGTGGGGAGCCCTGCGGGGAACTCCCGCAGGGCTGCCTAGGCTGCGGAGGTGTTCCCGAAGCGCCGGGCGCTCTGCTTTCAGGGCGCCCGACGCTACGGGAAGCAGGGTACTATCCGCAGCCTAGACCAGTGTTTTTCAACCTTTTTTGGGCAAAGGCACACTTGTTTCATGAAAAAAATCACGAGGCACACCACCACTGTGTGCGGAGAGGGAGATGTCAGAGCCCCGCTGCTCTCTATGGGGAACCGCCTGTCCGCTCTCATCCGATCCCATCCGATCTGATCCCCACCCAGGACGGATGGAAAATAGGGTGGACACAGTCATTTTTTTAAAAAAATCTTTCGAATTTTTCAATTTTTCCCACAGCACACCAGGCAACATCTCGCGGCACACTAGTGTGCTGCGGAACAGTGGTTGAAAAACACTGGCCTAGACAGCCCTGCGGGAACTCCCGCAAGGCTGCCTAGGCTGCGGATGTCTTCCTGAAGCCTGGAGAGCGAGAGGGGTTGGTGCGCACCGACCCCTCTCGCTCTCCAAGCTTCAGCGAAAGCCTGCATTCGCCCCATAGGACGCACCCAGATTTCCCCTTCATTTTTGGAGAGGAAAAGGTGCGTCCTATAGGGCGAAAAATACGGTACCTATCACTGAGAACTTGGTTTTAACATTGTAAGAAATGGAACTGAATGTCTGGCTCTAACACATTCATGTGTTAAGAGTAGCACTTACCTACTATTTAAATTATGCTTCAGCCTGTAGACAGACACTGCTTCTGTAAAAACCCAGGGGACTGAGAACATCAGTATCATGCACCTGCAGGAGAGCTCACCTGCCTGGCTCATGCAGCAGACAGGTGCAACCCACAAGATAAAAACTTTTTATCTGTTTATGGAAGTCTAAAGCCCATTCAGTTCCACACAGAGATACTAAACCTCTTTAAACTAAATGCTTTAATAGAAAAAAACAAAAATACAAAATCTCTTTCCGGAAAGCAGAAATATTCAGTCTTCTTAGAATGACAAAATTTAAGAGTATGCTTTCTCCAACCCCAGGTTTTGCATGCTCACACACTTGTATGAAAACTTCATGAAACAACTTAATAGTTCAGTAATCAGTGGAAAACATTGGAAGTTGGCAAAGCTGCATCTTCTCACAATTAATAATTTAGTAATACTATTTTTTTCACATCGTCTGCACACCTTTGCCCATATTTATCTGCAGAAAGTATTTTTGGTGAGGTGAAATGTGTCCCTTTCTATTAGGAGTCCAAACATGCTACTATAGCCATATTTTGCTAGTTCTTTTCGGAAGGCAAGCTAGTAGTTATCACCCCAGCCATCTAGTATTCTGCATCACCGTCACAGTGCAACCAGATTTGGGGGGGAAACCCAGAAATTTCTGATCAAGAAAGAGCTAAAAACATTATATCTAATGGAAGATACCAAATCCAAATTGCATCTTTTTGCAGCCACTGTCACATTCAAATCACGTTTTTATAATTCAACGATAAAAATAAAAATACTATGCCTTTTATATTAGCAAGCTGGAAGCCTGCCTCAATGTTATTTTAAACATTATTTTAATGTTACTTATGTTTGGGAGCAACCCTATAACAAAATACATTTTTCTTTCCAAGATGACGGTAAAGATTCTTGTGCCACAGAAACTTTGGTGGGGAAGTAAGTAGGTGGAGCTGAATAGCTAAAAGACAGACATATAAACTCCCGGTAACAGTTAAGCAGGACATGCCCATTAATTGCAACACATTCAAGTCAATGATCTGAGTTGCTTGGACTGAGTTTTGGCTATCCCTTCAGAAAAATATTATGTGTAGCTGGTTCCCACCCACCCCCAATAGCTTCCTGCCCTTGCAGTGAAGTTCTCCTGTTGTTCTCCCTTTCCTATCTTTTTTTTTTTTTGCAACAATACAAGACATCTTCAAGTACAGTATTTCCATCATTCTGGACATGTCCACCAATGGGAAAGAAAACATTTTTTTTCACAGTCAATTATATATAATCTTAGTTTATAATAGACTCTGGATTTCAACAACACACCCATTTTTTTCTTTTTCTTTTTAAAAAAAGGTTAATGTTCCTGATTCTCTTGTGCAATTCCAGTCACTAAAAGGAGGTTACAGGCCATGAACTGTACACTCAGTACATTATTTATCTGTCCGGTATATACACCAACCAGTTCACTGGAAGAACCATCGATGGGAGCATTGCAGTAAGTGTTTCGAATATCCCAAACCCGAACAGAATTATCCATTGATGCAGAAGCAATCAAGCTACTGTCCGGACTGAAAGTAAGGCTGGTGATATTATCCGTGTGCCCTCTTAGTTCTTTGTAAAGCGTGCCAGATGCCAGGTCCCACAGCTTTAACCGCTGGTCTTCACCTGCTGAAGCCAAATACTTACCATTTGGAGAAAACGCAAGCGACAACACAGGACCCCGGTGACCTGTAAACAAGCGCACTGTGTTTCCTTGCTGTGTGCTCCAGAGACGCACTGTTTTATCTGTGGATCCTGTTGCCAAGTAGTTAGAATTGGGGTGAAACTTAATGCAGTCCACGTCTGCCAAATGGCCTGCATATATCCTCAGTGGGTACGTCCGATCAAATGACCAGAGTCTTCCTGTGCGGTCATGGGAGCCGCTGGCAAAGTACAAGCTACAAGGACTAATGTCCAGATCCCACACAGGGTAGGCGTGCCCTTGGTACAACACAGTGTTTGTGAAACATCCAAGGTCCCAGTATCGGATGGATGTGTCTTCGGAACATGACAGCAGTCCTGAACTGTCCGACAGGAACCTTGTGCTATACACTGGTCCGCAGTGCCCTCTTAGTATCTTCATTTCTGTTCCCACATTATTATCGTCATCTTCACCCTGCAAGGAGGAATAAAGAAGTCAAATCTGTTCAGATGACATATTGGTGAACATTTGAGATCTACACTCAAGAGCAGCAATAAGAACATACAAGTCAACAGATGGAAAATTTCTGGGACCCCCAAGACTTCACCAGCTTTAAGGGCAGCAGCAAACTATAGAATAGGAAACAAATTGGAATTGCAATATTTAGATGTTTAGGACTACAGTGGTGCCTCGCAAGACGAAATTAATTCGTTCCGCAATTCTCTTCGTCTTGCGGGTTTTTCGTCTTGCGATGCACGGTTTCCCATAGGAATGCATTGAAAATCAATTAATGCGTTCCTAGGGAAACCACCTTCAGACCAGGTCCGGGGACAGTCAGTCCCCGGACCTCTTCTGAAGGCTGGGGGGGGGGGACAAGGGCTTTTCTTACCACCCCCAGCATTTTAAAAAACCTTGGGACAGCGGAGGACTTCTCCGCTGTCCGGGCGATCTTAAAATGCTGGCGGGCGGCATTTTAAAATCGCCCCGGACAGCGGAGGACTTCTCCGCTGTCCGGGGCGATTTAAAAGCCCCTGGGAAGGCAGGCAGGGGGGAGCAAAGACTTTTGCCCCCTGCCCGCCTTCAGAAGGTGTTCCCACCCCCCCGCCCGGCTTCGCAGCAGCGCTACGAAGCCCGGCAGCTGGGGCAGCTGTTCCCGCCCCCCTCCCCCCTTCGGAACATCGTTCCGAAGTGGGGCGGCTGGGGCAGCTGTTCCCGCCCCACCTCCCCACTTCGGAACAGCGTTCCGAAGTGGGGCGGATGGGGCAGCTGTTCCCGCCCCACCTCCCCTCTTCGGAACATCGTTCCGAAGTGGGGCGGATGGGGCAGCTGTTCCCGCCCCCCCTCCCCCCTTCGGAACATCGTTCCGAAGTGGGGCGGATGGGGCAGATGTTCCCGCCCCCCTCCCCCCTTCGGAACATCGTTCCGAAGTGGGGCGGCTGGGGCAGCTGTTCCCGCCCCACCTCCCCCCTTCGGAACATCGTTCCGAAGTGGGGCGGCTGGGGCAGCTGTTCCCGCCCCCCTCCCCCCTTCGGAACATCGTTCCGAAGTGGGGCGGATGGGGCAGCTGTTCCCGCCCCACCTCCCCCCTTCGGAACATCGTTCCGAAGTGGCGCGGATGGGGCAGCTGTTCCCGCCCCCCCTCCCCACTTCGGAACATCGTTCCGAAGTGGGGCGGATGGGGCAGCTGTTCCCGCCCCACCTCCCCCCTTCGGAACATCGTTCCGAAGTAGGGCGGATGGGGCAGCTGTTCCCGCCCCCCCTCCCCCCTTCGGAACATCGTTCCGAAGTGGCGCGGCTGGGGCAGCTGTTCCCGCCCCCCCTCCCCCCTTCGGAACATCGTTCCGAAGTGGGGCGGATGGGGCAGCTGTTCCCGCCCCCCTCCCCCCTTCGGAACATCGTTCCGAAGTGGCGCGGCTGGGGCAGCTGTTCCCGCCCCACCTCCCCCCTTCGGAACATCGTTCCGAAGTGGGGCGGCTGGGGCAGATGTTCCCGCCCCCCGCTTCGGAACAGCGTTTTAAAATGCTGGGGGTCGGCAGCGAACACTCCCGACCCCCAGCATTTTAAAATCTCCCCGGGACAGAGACTTCTCTGCTGTCCCTTGGAGATTTTAAAATGCTGGGGGTCGGCAGCGAACGCTTTGCTCCCGCCCGCCAGCATTTTAAGATTGCCCGGGGCAGGCGGGGGGGAAGGCAGGCGGGGGGAGCAAAGACTTTTGCCCCCCGCCGGCCTTCAGAAGAGGTCCTCTTCTGAAGGCCGGCTGTGGGCGAAAGTCTTTGCTCCCGACCGCCAGCATTTCCCTATGGGCTTTCGTCTTGCGATGCAAGCCCATAGGGAAATTCGTCTTGCGAAGCGCCTCCAAAACAGAAAACCCTTTCGTCTTGCGGGTTTTCCGTCTTGCGAGGCATTCGTCTTGCGGGGTACCACTGTACCTATTTACCCAAGATGGTAAATATTCTATTGCAAGTAATGAAGGGCAAACTTACTGCAAGATGGTATAGATGGCAAAAGATACCAGTTAAAATTAACAGCAGTGCAAATCAGTGCCACTAAAATTGGTGGATTGTAGACTGGTGCCACTCTGTGAACCATTGGCTGCTGGTCCCTGCCAACTCTGCCACGACCCACCCACCATCTTAGTAGTTGCTTTTATAACAAAACTAACCAAAAGTGGCAAAATTTCTGGGACTGCTCTACACTGTTCCCAGTCTGCAGAAAAGAAGGAACAGGACCAGATAAGACCCAATTAATATTTTAATGGACAATGGAAGGCTTGCAGTCCTGCTTATTATACAAGCAGTCTAGGATCTGAAACCTCCCCTTAGGTATTAATGGGGTCCCCAAACCCGTGAACAACTGCAGCAGCAACTAAAATCAGTGGTTATAGTAGTTTTACCACCAGCGCTGTTGCTCTAAAAATGTTTTTAAAAACTTTTCTAAGAGACATCTCCAATTGCTGCAGCCTTCTTACTCCATCCACAAAAGCTGCAGCTGGTATTCACTGAGAACTGTGTACAAAAAGCAGTAAGCAACTAATATTCTGCTTCTGGATTAAATTAGCAGCTGGATGAATAGGCATTAAATTACATTCAAAATGGCAATAGGTTTGAATCCCGTATCTTTGCCTGTAGATTCAGGCTGGAAATACTATGGCAGAAAAATGTTATTTACTTAATGTTTCTGCAGTTTCATCTTTTCAGAATAAGATTTGTAAGTAGTGAAAGCACCAGCTATCCAAAGCTTTGCAGCAGTCAGGGTGAAATAAAATATCCCTTTACTTTCAGTGATTTTTCAAAACAGCAGATACTGTACAACTGGTGGAAAAACTACTTATCACCAAACACTGAGCGTCTCTGTCTTCTATAGTTACTGTGGCCCAGTTATTTTTCTTAGCTTTAGAGTTAATGGTTTAAATTTATAATACTATTGTTTGTTATTTTATAATGCTGTATCATTTAAAAATTAGAAAGGTGCAAGATGATAAATCTGTTAAAAATGATAAAGTCTTAACTTGACTGCAGTCACTGCATTCTAATTATAATTTTAGAAATGTACTCCCTACTGATCAAAAGGAAAAAATCTCTCTGTCTCTCTCTCTCTCCCCCCCCCCCCAAACACACACACAAAATCCCTATTCAAACTAGGTTGCAAAAACAACTTTCTTCAGTGCAAACAACTGTGCAGAAACGCATCACAGCGACCAGGAAGTGGCCAGAAAAGAGGATGGAGTGGGGTGTAGCAGACTTATGCGTGCTCCGCTATTGCACATGATGACTTGGAATGCAATCCCTGTGCTAATTGGGGGTTGCCTGTACTGTACTACAGAATATGAACACGTTGTTATACCAACTGGAAGCCCAGTAGCATATAATATTTGGGAGGGTTTCTCAGGGGCCACAGAATCATATAGATTTTTGACTCCAGCAGTGGACTGGGGGAACTACTCTTGGAGAGAGAAATCTAACTGAACAAGCCTCCTACCTCTGCTTGCATTAAGCAGCCCCCCCAACCCGTTTGTTTTTTTTATGTTGAAACAGCACACAGACATGCTGGTTGAAGATGTGAACCTATAGCCACTCAGAGCGGATGGGGAAACCCAATCAGATTGGCAGGGTATAAATAATTATTGTTAATAATAATAATAATAATAATAATAATAATAATAATAATAGGATCCAAAGCCCTTCTATTCTGCTAACATGTTCCAAGAAGGGAGGAAAATTGGGGGTTTACCCAAAGCTAGTAATCCTCAGAGCAGAACCACTGAAATTAATGGACACTGCCAACATAGGTCTATTAACTGCAATGCATCTACAGTAAGTAGAATTTACTTGCCCTTTGTCCATGCGGTGGTCTCCTCCAAACTACGGCTGTCCCACACTTTCCCCTTCCATAGAATTGGAGACTCCTATGCTTTGAAAATCCAAATGCTACATCAATTGCACAGTGAATCTCTGGATTTAGGGAGGAGAAACTGTAGGACAGCAGCAGTTGGAGAAAACGGTAATTACACAAGGGGTTCACAATCTGCATTAAGCCAAGGTATCAAATGGGCCACAGTTCACATTCCTCTGCCTGGGAGCAATGGGAGAGAACTGTTTTTTTTTTTAAAAAAACCACAAATGGCTATAGGAAGCCAAAGTTAAAAAGCCGGGCCACTCCACCTTTTGACCTGCTGGCAGGAAACAAAAAAATGTGGTTTATCCCTGCCCTATCACTTATAGCATCCATTAGCTTTCATTAGAGGCTTATATGCACTTACATGCAGTTTTCTCCTTGCCTCATGCAGTTTGAACCCCATGATTACACACCTTGGAAGTCAGGGTGCATTAATGTACGTGCATTAAGGATGAAGCAGCTGTCCATAGGAAGGCCCTGACAATTCCTATCAAAGACGTAAATACATGTTCATTCTAATCATAGCTGTCAACTTTTCCCTCTTCTTGCGAGTAATCCTATTTGGAATAAGAGAATTTCCCTTAAAAAAAGGGAAACGTTGACAGCTATGATTCTAATGGTAAGAAGCAACAAAGGGCTGATCTGTCACATTGCAATCAGCGCAACAAAGAATAGCGACTAACCCTTGCCTGAATCTTTACCCAGCAAAAGTTGTTGCTTCTTATCACTTTCACCTAGCAGTTACAGCTGATGGGCAGAAGGAGGTGGTGTTTTTTCCCTGGCTGGAGGCTACAGCAAGCTTTGAGGAGCTCTCATGTAAAAAATCATTGCAATAAGAACATAAACCAACTCCATCCAAACGTATACTGATAGCAAGATACTCTGACCTCCTCATCCAAGATATCACAAGCCAGGTGGATTCGGGAGACATCTACCAGATGGGGCTCAGATTTCAGCTTCTTGGACCGCAAGCTCCACAGCTTTACACAGGAATTGTCAAAGCCAGCTGCAAGCAGCTTGCTATCTGGCGAGATCTCTGCAGTGTTCAGCAACTGTTCAGTGTTATAGAACGCATAGAAACAGATGGTGGTGAGCGAGGGCGGTCCATCTTTGACTCTCTTAATGCTATCCTGCAGGATGTCCAGGGCTGCCTCGTTTTGCAGGATGGAAGCAGGCATGTCGGTGGGCTCCAGGCCATTGCTCTCACTGCGTGAAGAGCCACCACTACCATACAGCTGGTAGTCCATTCTCTTGGCTGGCTGCACATCTAAGTGAATGTGCAAGGAGAGGACTTTGCAAAGAGCATTGTTATCGTCACTCTGGAGGTAGCGAAGGAGGAAGTTGTAGCTGTCTTCTTGAAGGCGGATGATGTATTTGTTGTCTAGAAATGCCCGGAGCTGGAAGTTGGATAGGATGTCTTGCATGGTTAGTGTGGTCTGTAGCTGCTCAATGATCTCTTTTTGGCTGGCATCCTGCAAGAACATCCCATGAAAGCGACTATAGAAGCTGTCCACTGTGCTCTTCAGGCCATTTTGGACCATGTTAAGATGGAGGTAGACAAAGAGGGGATACAGAAGAGGCATCACTTCATGGCTGTGCTGGGAATCTGAATCTAAACATATGGAAAGAGAGAGAGGGTTCACTTTCTCAGCAGATATTTTTATAAAAGCAAGATAAAACATATTCTAAAGGCACTTGTGGCCTCTCTTTCTGTGTTTTAAAAATGCACATTGCATGCCATTCAGTGCAATTTTCACCTCATCAAAGGATATCCAGCTGCTCTGAAAGTCCTAAAAACCCGCATTTGTTTTGCTAAGCCATACTTCATTTTTAATTAGGCATGGGGCTGTCCATCAAAGAAGAGCTTTAGAATGCAACTAGCCCATTTCTGTTAATGCATCATTTAGGAACACACACATTTAGGGACATGGTGTTGACCTGGGAGTGGAGGAAAACACACAGACCAGCAGTTTGGGAAGTACCATAACATGCTATGCTCTCCTTCTTTTTTGTACTGGCTTGCTTGTTTTCTGCTTTTTGGCCAAAGTGAATCCCAATGGTAATTTCAAGATACATCTGAATATATTATTCCATGTCATATGTAAAACTACCATACCCCATTCGGCCACCTTCCTTGAGCCATTTTCTGACTCTATTCAGGAATAACCATCAGGGCCAGCATAACCCATTCATTAGGGTGAACTTCAGGCATTATATTTACAAAATGGGAGCCTCTCTCCCATTCTTACATGCACCAAGGATGCAGAATTTGTAGCTTCACAAATGATGACGCAAAAGCCATTTGAAAAGACCCAGTGAGGGTCAGGGGAGATATGGCACATATGTTTATGAAACTCACCTGTAAGAAAGTTGCGTAATCGCCCAAACTGTACTTCATATTGTTGTGGCTCTGCTAGGCAGGGTGCAGCAGAGATAATGTTGGCACTACCTGATTCAGACTGAACTAAGGGAACAAACAAAGGTTTTAAAAATAGTTTCTATAAAGCACTGGAAGCTGCAATACAACACACCAATTGTTCTCACATTGAAACACACAATTGACAGATAAGTGTTTAAAAAGTGCCAAATCACCTACATCATTAGAGCAAACAAAATGTTTGTGCTAAATGACCAAAAGTAATCCTACACTTGCTGCACATATATTAACTTTTACATTCAAGACAAGATTTGTGAAGTCACTGAAGCAGGCTAGTACTGCTTGCCTCCTTCCCTCCCATAGACATCTTGTTGGCCAGTGCGAGAACAGAATGCTGGACTAGATGGGTTATTGGTTTTATCCAGCAGGATTTTATTATGTTAAGTATTATTCCTCCATCAGTGAATGATGGAGATGAACCACTTGTTCATCTCAATACCACAAGCAATAGGGCTACAGCTGCTCAAATATTTTATGCTTGTGACAAAGGCATTTCTAGTCAAATATCTTCCCTTTTAAATATACACTGGAAATGGGGATACAAGTGAATATGTTGCCATTCTACTTGCATTTTGCTGCGACAGGAGTGAATTCATTACCTGTAGGTGAAATCACAAACCAATGCCACAGAGATTTTGTATCACCTGACATCACTTCAAAAAAACACTTTATTTCAGACTTTGTTCACTCGTAAGTCCAGCAAAGAGAAAGTTTTTGATTATGGAGAAATCAAACATACAAAGCCACTGACTGCCATGAATCAGACCTTCCTACTCTTAAAAAAATAAATAAATCTTGCACAGAATACTTCTCATGATTGTGATGTTTTCCCCACACTTGCACCTTTTTTCATTGTATTCAAGTTCTCAGCAATCGTAGTAGTCCAGCACCACCGCAAGTCACTTAAGCTTTAGAGGTCTGGAGTAGTTATTGATTTCACTGTTAAGTCATAAGCATTCTAGGGATCTAAAGGATTCTGAAGCGAACTTTTGAGGCAAAGCTACTTAAAAGCTGGCAAGAATGGAAAAGACTCAAAGCGTATTACCAGTGAGCCTGCTACAAGTAACTTGGTACTACATTTTAGAATCTGAGAATTTTATTCATTAAATCAGTTAGTATTTTACAATTCGCATCAATATAGCCAACATTTCGCATGGCCTGACAGAATTTACCTCGTAAGTAAAATAATAAATGAGATTTAAAAGACTGTCTTAGTTTTAAAAACTCATTCTTTCATGAGTTAAAACAGGGAGAGACAGCCCCTCCTCCTAGAGGTAAATAAAGTGGTACCTCTAGATGGTGTGTGTATTTTTCAGGATATGAACGCAGCAAACCCGGAAGTATTTTTGCGGGTTTCGCCATGCGCACATGTGCAGAAGTGCTCTACGTGCCATGCACACGCGCAGAAGTGACACCCCCGGTTGTGAATTCCTCTGGATGTGGCTGGACCTGCGGAACGGATCCCATTCACAACTGGAGGTACCACTGTATTCAATAATTTGCTAGAAAAAAGGTAATAAGTAACTTTGTCCATGTGATCAGAATTATCCAACTGTCTACGTACTTCTTTTTTAGCTGAAGTTAGGTCTTTTGCTTCTATATCACCCACATTCCTTTTTCATTTATCCCTTTAATTTCCCTCATGAATACAAAAATTCAGTGGAGGAGAACATGGGGCCTTCCACATGCTACTGAACTACAACCCCCATGATCCCTGATGTTGGGACATATTGGCTAGGGCTGATGGGAGCTGGAATCCCATTTGGAGGGTCACAGGCTCCTCACCCCTGCATTAATGCTTCTGCGGGTGGCGCTGTGGTCTAAACAACAGAGCCTAGGGCTTGCCGATCAGAAGGTCGGCGGTTCGAATCCCCATGACAGGGTGAGCTCCCGTTGCTCGTCCCTGCTGCTGCCAACCTAGCAGTTCAAAAGCACGTCAAAGTGCAAGTAGATAAATAGGTACTGCTCCGGTGGGAAGGTAAACGGCGTTTCCATGTGCTTCTCTGGTTCACCAGAAGCGGCTTAGTCATGCTGGCCACATGACCTGGAAGCTGTACGCTGGCTCCCTCGGCCAATAAAGCGAGATCAGCACCGCAACCCCCGAGTTCGTCACGACTGGTTCCCTTTACCTTTATTTGTTACAGTTTTGGCCTAAGACCTGGAAAACTAATGCAATGAATAAAGTGCATCAAAAGCTGGTTCTGGAACTTAACCATAGAACATGATTTGGTGCAAGAAGGTAGCATTCATATAGCTCCCACTCTTTGCCACAATTCTATAATATTTAGGTGAATATAGGCCTATTAATGAAGCAATCTTTGTGTGTGTGTTAAACAAGAAAAGATTGTCCTTATTTGATCCTCTGATTTGTACCAAATCCTCAAATTGCTTCAAGAAAAACAGTGTCCAGATTTACAGTTTTTGTGATTTATTTCATTAGATGCACAGGAAACAAATGAAGTAAATGGGTTTTCTGGATGAACACATATGCTAACAGTGATTCCAAAGCACTATGCCCAAGCCTCATGTGATGAAGAGGCAGCTGGTTGGGCATTTCTTTCATGGAAATATAATACACAGTTCAGCATATCTCCCAAGAAGGAAGCAGTATGAGAACCTACTTCTATAGAATGTCAGAATCCTGAATTACCAGACCAACAGTGCAATCATATGCTGGTCTGCTCAGAAGTAGGCCTCATTGAGTTCTATGGAACATGGTTATAGAATTGCAGCCTTAGCGCTTTAATGCTACATTCTGTGTATTACATTTGTGGTATTAGGTACCTCTAAAGTTATTTGTATTAAATATAACTATTAAATATAACATTAAATATAACTATTAAATATAACATTTCAGTTATGTCTCTGTGGGTCTCCCCTGAATTGATTAACTTTAACTGGGCTTTCAATTAGTCGAACCCCCCCCCCCCCCGATAAAAATGACACATTGCTCTGATGCTTATTGTAAAACATCTAGAACCACAAAAAAGTGTCAGGGCTGTAGAGTTCTATATATAAAAGTTGAATTCATTAGTTAGCAGTTATAGTTCTCGTCTTGGCAGAGATGAGCTAGAGAATTTTAGCTTCATCTCAGTGAAAAGGCCGTTCTCCTTAAAAACCCCAACCCAAATTTACTTACTTTAACATAATTTGTCCGTTAAAAACACTTCCCAAACATATTTGGCAGCCAAATCATTTCAAAATATTTGGAAATGGCAGCATTCCTGCTGTACATTTCATTTTGATTTGTCTTATTTGGTAAATTGCCAGATCACCTCCTTGCTTGCTTATTTGCTTCCCAGCCTTTGGTCACAAGTGGGAGTTACAGTATCATGAAGCCATTCATGCTTCAGTCTGTCCCCAATTGATTGCTTAGAAGTTTCACTCTTTAGTAAGTAGAGATTTGCACTTTACTATAAACCAGAAGTAGCCAGCAGGGTGCCCGACCAATGTTGTTGGACTACAGCTCCGCCAACAAGGACAAATTTTAAGAATGATAGGTTTGTAATCCAATAATATCTGGAGGGCAGCATGCTGGCGACACCTGCAATAAACTCATTAAGAAACTTGAGTTGGTACCTGTTAGATTAGCTGCCATTTCTTCTGCAGTCTGGCATAAGCGAAGCCCTTGTTTCAGAGGACCTTCCGAGTCCACATACTGCCTGCGTTTCAGGTAGCAGGAAGCTGCCATCTGAATCTGCTCTGTGCGTACACGTTTCATGACCTCCAAAAGAAAAGGAAGCACATTTCTTAAAACATGGTTGTTGAATGAGAAACCTGTGGGAAACTGACACTCATTACGCATTCCAAAAGCTGATACAGTAGAAAATGCACACCTTACTTATTCAATGAAATATCTATCAGCTTATCACTCAGATCATAAAGCATCAAAGCACAGAAGTTTGCAAGGACTGAGGTTCTTTTAGGATTGCAGAGGTTTAGGTGAAAATGGTGCATGTTTCATCAGTGACAACTTCAGGGTTCTAATGGCTGCCGTTCTCCTTCACTTTTCCTATTTTTACTCCCAAGCACAACAGCAGTGTTTTTAAATATTTTACACTTAAGCCCACTGGAGAGGCACTACGCCATCCTGCATAGAACCCTACGAGTGATTAGTGTACTGCAGTTAATAATCAAATGTGATTTTATAAAATTCTACTCTTAATTCTTAATACTATTTTCTCTGTCAAACATATGAAAAATCAAAAATTAGTTTCAGTTTTGTTTCACTTTTACTAGTTAGCTGTCAAAGGTCAGCTTGCTTAAAGGTTTCTATTTCCAGATCATTATTTTATTTGACACTCTGCCCCACCTTTATACCTAATAGTGCATAACAGCAGTCATTCCTGTTGAATGGAATATTAGTGTAGAACCTTAACTTTTGCCTCAAGCATGGTAGAAAGGCACAGAGTAAAAGTCAAAAAAGTGTGTAAGTGAAATAGAAAAGCATTCTGGGTGTTTGTTACCTGCTAAAATCCCTGCTCACTCACAGTGATTTATTACATGCATATCTTGCATTTTCTTTAGGAAGATCAAGGCAGCATCCCATCGAAGCACAACAGACCCAAACCTACCTAATTTCAGAAAGGCATCTGCATTACATATGTACATTTGGATCATGCTTCTAATGTAAAAGAGGAAAACACAGAAATGCTAAGGGTTTGTTAGCCCCATTGGGAGCAAATCTGATTTCAAGTAATAGCTCGTAAAATACTGAACAAAGCTGAAGTTCCAATGAAATAACTTCAATCGAACTCATCTCTCCCCCCTTTTTTACTACTACTAGTTGATCTTCCCAATGTATTTTAAAAGCATCACCATTATGTGGTTCCTTGAAGCTTTTCATGCAAAATCAATTAATCTGCAGAATTCTGATGTTCACTTTGGTTCCACACAAATGATTTACTACTCTACCAACTGTATTACTTATGGGGGGACAGGGGAGGAGAAGAAACCCCATGAGAGGTATAATTATGCCTTCAACACGCCCCTACAAAGGCAAAAGAGATTTTAGGCTGAATTTGCAATAATTAAGAAAATACAGTCTGTTCCCTTTGAGGATTTGAAAAATACATGCAATTTTGGAAATGTAAAACAAAAATCTTTGTCCACCAAAGTGTGTATATGCAACCAAGTGAGTTATAATTCTGATTACTATCAGAGACAAGTCAGCAATGACTGACATTCTCCTTCAGAGATATGGTATAATACCAGCTGTATTTTTAAAATGTTTCAATTGTGTACTTTCAAAGGTGGCACAACATTTGCTCATACAGTATACCATAGTTGCTATAACCACTGCTGATAATTGCTGCAGTACATAGATATTTCATTTGTAAACTCTGCATGGAAAGGATGGATATATCTTGCTTATCCAGCCTGATGAAAAATTCTGGAGAACTTGAAAGCTTGTAACATTTGGGATTTCTTTTTCTTTTTTTAAATTCTCATGGACCAAACTACCTTGTGTATTAGCCTGTATAGCACTGATATCCAATCGATGCCACAGCGGTAAAGCAAACTAAAACTATTCAGAGTAACTCACTACAGGACGCCTCACTCTAAAACGGACCCACGCGTTTCAAGAACTCGAAGTCCCCCTTCGCTCCAAACTTTACCCCATCCAGGCTGCATTCGGCTCCAACCCCGCTCTTCACATTTCTACCAGGGGGGGAGAAGGGAGGCGAATGGGAAGCTGTGGAGGAAGGATGCACCGAGGCAGATGGAGCCTAAGGTCTTCGTGCCGGCAGCTGTATGGGGAAAGGCAGAAGCGGCGTGGGGATGGGGGGTGGAGAGGAGAGAAGACGACGACGACGCCTCCACCCAGGGAGGGCCCTTCCGCGCGCCACACTTGGCGTAGCCCGTCCTGCCGCTCCACCCGCCCGGGAAAAGGAGCCGCCGCTGTTTGTTGCTGCATGCCGGGGAAGTGGGGCCGGTGGGGGGGGGGTTGAAAGAAGCACTCACTGAAGCATCGCAGGCAGAGGAAGAGAGAGAGAGGCGCTGCGTATGCGCGCGCGCGTGCCTGTGCGTTTGAGCGACTCCCAGTGCAGGCACGAGACGGAATTCCTGGGCTCGCGCCGTCAGTCACTTGCTCCCAGTGGCGCGAGACGCCGCCGCCGCCGCCGCTCGTGCGGACCCCGGCGCGCGCGCCTGCAGCACCTCCTCGCTGCTGGGTCTTCCGCCAAGGAGGCTGCCTTGGGCGTCCCGGGCCGCTAGCGCTGGGGTTGCTCCTGTTATTGCCGCCGCCGCCGCTGCTCCTGCTGCTGCCGCCGCGGCTCGAAGGAGCCGCTCCATGACTGACGGCACTGACACAGAGAAGGAGGAGAGCGGGGCCGGGGGAGGAAGGCGAACGCGCAGGCGCGGCCTGCCAGCCAATAGGGAGGCTGGCCCTGTCGGCGCTCGGCTAGTTACGCCTGCGGAGCTCTTTTCGCTCTCGCTCTCTGGCTCCGGCAACTCGCTGGTT
Source organism: Podarcis bocagei (assembly GCF_964188305.1). Classification (NCBI taxonomy): domain Eukaryota; kingdom Metazoa; phylum Chordata; class Lepidosauria; order Squamata; family Lacertidae; genus Podarcis; species Podarcis bocagei. The sequence goes on along the minus strand of NC_138127.1, from coordinate 61,463,915 downwards.
CGGGGAAAGGTGACGCCGAAGGAGGAGGAGGGGGGGGGAATCTGAGGATGTGCCGGAAGAAGCAGCACGTGCGCGGAGGGACCGGGAGAGGGGGCGGGGCCAGGGCGAGAGCGTGGTGCTGCGCTTGAGAAGCGTCGCCATCGGCGCGTAAGTCCCGGGCGAGGGGGAGTTTTTCGTCTGCGTGGTGCTTTTCGGCGCAAGATGCGCGTCTGAGCGAACCGGGACGAGAGGGCGCGATCCTCTGCGTGCGTTGTTGCTGTGGCTGTTTAAATAAGCAATTCTCATTGAGTTGAGTTTAGTGAGACACTTTTTTTTGCTGCTACTGCTACTCTTATTTTTAAAAGGAGAAGTTGGGGGCAAGCGAAGAGAAGGAGGTACAGACCAGATCGCAAGTGAAATATCTTTCATATACCGAGCCTGAGACTATACTGAATGGGCTTCACTGTTAAGAAAGCGTGCGACCTTAATAGCACGTGTGGCACTTGGTTGTGAGGGATCTGTGTCAAAGTATTTAGGATGTTATTTTGAACGAGAGGTGCCAAAATTTCAAGTTTCCTTGGAAGTCCTGTCATTGCCTGCTTCTTGATTTTTCATACGGTACGGGCAGGATGTGGTTTCTTGGTGGTGAGGGCTGGACTGCATTGAAGTCCGGATGTTAATGGTGACCCTTTTGTAGTTGCTCCTTGAGAACCATAAGCAACCCATAACCTGTTCGGAGTGTTGCTTCTGTGATCCTGGGGAATGAAAGGCAATCTTGCTAGCAGTTGCTATGTTTGGGGAAGATGTTGCGGTTAGTGACATCTAAGGCTGCAATGTGAAATAGGAACTTCCTGGTTCACAACTCACACTCTTAACCCTAGATTAGCTCACTCTTCATTGATGGCACAAACTAGAATGAATACAGAGAACCCGTGTTAAGGAAGTGCACCTGCATAAAATAATAAATTGTGGACTAGTAGCACAATTAATGCATACTTCAAGTGTTCCTTCTCAAAATCTTTTATTTTATTTTAGATACTGTCTTCATGGCTGCAATTTACTCTGGCATTCACCTGAAGCTAAAAAGTGCAAAGACATCATGGGAGGACAAACTCAAGTTGGCTCAGTTTGCATGGATTTCTCACCAGTGCTTTCTTCCAAACAAAGAACAAGTAATGTGTTTTCATAAATGTACCCCCTCCCACAAAAAATGTTCCAAATTAATTTTGTATATAGAATGCCTTGGTTCAACAGAGATAATGTTATTCAAGCCATTTTTTCATATCTAGCTAATACCCATCTCTAACTGGAAGTGGCAGGGAATACTTTGGTATTTCATTTTGTTCAATTTTTCATAAAAGGCTGTTGTTGTTATTTGTTTATTTATTTATTACCTGCCCTTTACCCTAAGGTTCAGGGTTAAAAACAGTTTAAACAACTTACAATCATACAAATAAGATTTATTACAAGAATGCCATCTTTGGTACATTACTGTAAATATGTGTATTCTCTCAAGGAAATCTGGGTTTCAGTAAATATGTAACACCTAGTTTTTGTAGCAACTGTACTGTCTTGCCTTTCCAAATAATGTTTTTTACACGTCACAATGGGGGTACATTCTACATTTGGATTTCCAGAGTATTAGCACACCTTGATTGCTATTTTATTTCCTAAAAGCCCCAGTCTAGGCATCCTTCTGATCTCAGTGGGAGAGTTAAGCTCGTGCTCAATTCTCTTGCACTGAAACCAGTGGGACTTGAAAAGAACTTTACTGCTCCTGAATAGTGCTTTGAGACATCAAAATCCATGAACCCTCAGAGTTTATGCCATGAGTCATTGCACAAGCAGAAGTTGCTGCTCAGTCATTGCTGACAGGACTTGTTAAGTGAATCCTGCCCATAGTTCTGGAGCATATGCAGAATTCCAGCTGAACTTGAACTTCTTGTTAGCACTCTTGGAAACTTCCATGAAATTCCAGAGTAGCTTACACATGGTTTCTAGGCATTTTCCCCCCATCTGGACAGTGCATTATGTGTCCTCACGCCCCTTCTTTCCTCCCTCCCTCCACCTCCACCCCCTTTATCTTTAAAATATGTAGAATGGCTATTATTAGTGTATAAATATATTTGTGAACACAGGTCTTGCTGGATTGGGTGTGCCATACCCTGGTTTCCTGTTCCAACAAGAAACTTGAATTGCCCAATGATATTGTTGAGAAGCTTTGGACGTACCTGGACAACATCCTTCATAGCAGGAAGCTGCAGAGTCTCTTCAAGGATGGAAAGACAATCACCCTACGTTTTTCAATTGCACAGGTAACTTGATGTGTAGATATGTTCAGGACAGTATGACCCTGTTTATCAGTGGGCAGTGTATAGTCCATGCTGGGCCTTTCTGACTGTCCCACCTCTTCCGTCATAAGTTCCCCTCTAATTTTCTCTGGTAACCTCCACTAACTGTTGGCAGCTGTTGCTCACCCTGACTGCCGTATTCCTCTAATAATGCAAATGTGCCTGTTGCCATATTTATACGTATTGGCTGCAGCTTGTATGTATATATAATCCTCATGTGCGTGTGAGAAACTTGGTGTGGCTTCCAGTGAGGTCACAACTGCTTTGTTCCTCCCTGGTCTTTTTAAATCCTGTTTTGTGACAGGGCCTAGGACTTGCCGATCAGAAGGTCGGCGGTTTGAATCCCCACGACGGGGTGAGCTCCTGTTGCTCAGTCCCTGCTCCTGCCAACCTAGCAGTTCGAAAGCACGTCAAAGTGCAAGTAGATAAATAGGTACCGCTCTGGTGGGAAGGTAAACGGCATTTCCGTGCGCTGCTCTGGTTCGCCAGAAGCGGCTTAGTCATGCTGGCCACATGACACGGAAGCTGTACGCCAGCTCCCTCGGCTAATAAAGCGAGACGAGTGCTGCTACCCCAGAGTCGGTCATGACTGGACCTAATGGTCAGGGGTCCCTTTACCTTTACATTTAAGACAAGGTTTGACCTAGCATGTTGTCTCTCCTTATGAACCACAAGCTGTAGCCCAAGATTCAACCTTACCTTGATGTGTAAACAAGGCCATCTTGTGTATATTTATTCAGAAGCAAATCCCACTGAATACATTGGGATTTAACTCCCAGTACAATAGGGTTTAACTCCCAATAACTGGTTTTATGATTATAACTGTATAACAGATAGTTTTAGGCTGTAGCCCTAACTAATCTTGGGAGTAAGCCCCAGGGAAGTCAATAGGACTTGCTACTGACTAGGTTAGCACTGTGCTGTCAGTCTTTTATTGCCCAATAAATTCTGCAATCATGCAGGAAAATTAGCTCTGTAATTTTTTGAGAACATACTGCTTTGAACAATTCAGAACAAACATATTTAGGACGTTAAAATATAGAATGTTTATAAGAACAAAATCTTTTCTGGTCACTTTTGAAGAACCTAATCTAAAAGGTCCCTGAAACAGGATATGCTGCAGAACATCCTAGATGACGTTTAGAAAAGAGAATTTTTTCATTCTGCAGAAGCACAATGCAGCTTTTAGAGTCAGTGTCACATATGACTTTTAGAAAGACTGCATACCACGGTATCCCCCTCATCCACATGTTAGGGGTCTTTAGTTTGGCTGTCAGCAGGTCTTGGCCCCTCTTTTGTCAGGATCTAAGCTCTAGCCTTACAAGGAGCCTCAGTGGATTATTTGTCTTAGGGACAACAATATTTTTGTTGGAAGGGACAACAATTCTGATGGCAGAGGGGGGGCAAAGAATAATAATAGGTGATTTATTACATGATACATAAGCTGCAGTTAATATCTGTAACTCTAACCAAACATCATGTAAGAAGACACTTGATGGAGAGCTTCTGACCTTCAGCTCCCCTAGCTATTGACCATTAGAGTATCATTTCCATGTAGAAGATTGACCGTGAATTGTCTTTGCTTCTTGTTTACGCTCCAGGTCATGAATGAAAAGCTTTCCACCTCTTATGCCCAAAAAACCTTGAAGGACGTTGGCACTGTGCTAAGTTGCTGTAATGGCATCCTGTCTGTGCCCCCTCTCTCGATAGTTTACACTGCAAAATTTGAGCTCCTGGTGGACCTTCTGAGCAAGTTGTCCTGTCTGGCATGTTGGCAGTTGTCATCGGAAGAGGCTGTGTCACCCCAGTTGCTCGAAGTCCTCCAGCTGACCTTCCAGCAGTACCTCCTGATTCAGAGGCAGCAGGCCAATGCGAACCGCGTATTTGGGCAAGTGACTAAGCAGCTGCTTCAGCCGTGCCTGCTCCTGAGGCATTTGCTCACTAGCGGGGCATGGACACAGGCGGAAGACGGCCATCTGCGGCAGCATCAGAGCAAGGAGATCCGGAACAGCATAGAAGCCCTGCTGGTGGCTGGTATTTTCCGGCCAGAACTCTTGCCATCTTACAGTGAAGAGTTGCTGCAAGAGAAGGAGCCTCACGCTGTAAGAAAAGGGGGTTTGAAACACCTCCTGCTGCCGGCCAGCACAATCCAGGCTAGATTAGAGGATGCTAGCTTTTGTCCTCCAGCTCTTCATGGGAAAGTGGTAGCAAACTCGGTGCCTCTGCTCTTTAAGCTGTTCCTAGAATCCTACAATAAGGCCGAAAACCACCTTGTCTGCTTCCACATGCTCACCAGGCTTTATCGCTGTCTAAGGATTTCCAGCCTGCAAGAGGATCTTTGGAACAGCCAGTTTTCTCCGTCAGAATGGACCTCGGAGCTCCTGGCCATGGAGCAGCTTTTGAACTCGGTGCTGAGCAACGGCATCTATAACGTTGCCGCAGATAGGATTCGGCACAAGGAAGTGCAGTTTCACTTTTACCGCCAGCTGGCACAGATTCTGGTGAGTCATTCCCAGCCTGCCATCCCTGCCTGGTTCAGGTGTCTCAAGGCCTTGATCTCCTTAAATCATTTGATTGTGGAGCCTGATTTGGACGACTTGGTGGCCTCTGCTTGGATTGATGCAGAGGTTTCTGAGCCGCGTACAAAAAAGGCTCAGGAGACACTTGTCGCGACTCTCTTCCACACTTACGCCAAGTTGCGCCAGTTCCAAAAGCTCTTTGAAGAGGTTCTGTCTGTCATCTGCCGTCCTGCTGCAGAGGAGTTGAGGCTCCCGGTTCTTCCTGCAGGCATCCGGGCCAAGCTCTGCGAGTGCCTCCTCGATCTGCCACCCAATCAGATCCTGGACATTGTGGCACTCATACTGGAGAAGTGCCAGACTTTCCTTATACCTGATGTCAGAGGAGACTCCGACGTGGCCTCGAAGCTCCAGTCCATGAGCTCATTGCTGCACTCTGTTCTGTTCCATATGAGGAGCTTAGATGATTCCACCCCGTTGCCTGTTGTGCGTCGGACTCAGAATCTGATGGAGACGATGCAGAGGGAGGTGATCCGAGCTTTGTTTGACCTACTGACAGATTACCAGGCAGAAGAAATGGAGCTGGAGCTTTGGGCTGAGAAAGTTGGTGGCTCTGCTCTCCTCTTTGCTTGCACTTGGGTAGCAGTCAATACTCTTTTCAGTTTAAATTGCCCAAAGTATGCCTCCCCGGTAGGCAAAACAACCTTGGCTCTTACTGATTCCACCGTAAGCAACTGGGACTTTTCGGCTGTCCTCCCTGGTTTGGATCCACAGTGCTGGGAGAAGATCACAAAGCTCTTAAGCTGTTCCTGCTCAGGGAGCAGATACTGTACAGAATGGCTGGTGCTTCAGAAAATGAAGATGATGCTGATGCAATCCAGCTCTCAGACCGAGGCATCCCACCAGGCTTTGCAGTGTGCTGGAGCTTTCATCCTTCAGTCTGGAAGATGTTGCACGAATGGAGACGAGTCAGAGCTCTGGGATGGCAATGCAGGCGCAATAACTAGCCTCACTTACCCTACCGCTCATTGGCACCTCGTGGTCTCCAACCTTCCCATCCTGGGCCCCTATCTATCCATGAGTGATACATGGTACGTTGCAGGTGTGCTCCTGAAAACACTGTTGGCGAACCAGACACAGGCAGCCCCTGATGGTGACAACAGCTCCTTAATCACCGTTGGAAAGGTGTCTACAGATTTGCTGCATAGTCCTCTTCTTCCAGAACTGCGGGCGCTACATTCCTCTTTCCTAAGCCACATAGTCCAGCACTGTGTGAGCATCGTTGCCAACCAGCCTCTACAACAGCTGTCTGCAGAAGATGTGCCATGGTGTGAGTTTGACCCTTCTGGTCGCGGTGCCAGCACAGGGCCTAGCAGTGAACCTTCCATGTGCTGGACAGCAATGGAGAAAGCTGCTCAGATTATACTATCATCAGCAAAGGGGAGGGATTATGTGACCTTGGAAGAAGAGCACCTCAATAGGCTTTTGGGTTTGCTGGATATAATTTCAGCGTTGAATCTGGACAGCCTCTTTCCTCTGGGCCACACGCGGTGCTTCCTTTTGCTGTTATCTTTGGCTGCCAACACCAAGGCAAGCGTTGCTTGCTGCGAGGCCTTGTCTCTGAAGTTCAGGACAACCTGCTACCGTCTCCTGGCCTGCCTGCAGACAGGCAGGAACGCAAATTCGTCCTTCAAGGTCCTGCATGCCAGCGATGTTCTCGAAGCCGCCCTCTCCTCTGCATTTGCAGCGTGCAAGACTTCGGCCAGCGTTTCAGCAGCTGCTCCGTGGGATGAATTTCTATGCGGGGTCCAGGCCTTTTTGGAGCACTACCTTCAGTTCACTCTCGAGAGGCGGCAAAGTGTGAAGCTGAACCTGGAAAAGTTCATGTCGTTCCTAGCCACTTGCAAGCCGTGTGCAGCCAGCAGCGAACGTGCTGAGAGTTGGAGCCCTGCTGCTGACCAGCTCCTCTTGGTGGCAGTAACAGCACAGTGTCAAGTTCTGACTTTGCACCTCCAGCACCTCCAGCAGCAGGGGAGCCACCAGGCTTCAGGAACGCTGCCTGTTTTGCTGGAACAGGCAGTGCTGCAGACGGGAGCAACCATCCAGCTCTGCCTTAGAAATCACACCAAAGGCCAGGCGTTGCCTTTGGTGTTCCTGCCATGCATTACTACCCTTCTGAAAGCAGATTCCTTTCTTGCGCAGTCGGTGACGGGGGAGAACGCGCAAAAAAGCCCCGCACAGTCGAGCAAATGCCAGCAGCTGTCTCACCGCGAATTGTACCAACGTTTCTACATTCAGCTCTTGAGAGAACTTGACTTGGCTGGCAGCAACGTCCAGTTCCTTCGCTCCGCGCTGCAGTTCCTAACTGCCTTCTGTTCCATGCCGGAACTGTATCCTGCACAAGCAACTTCCATTGCTGCATTTCACTCCATCGGAAAACTACTTGCAGGTAACAACTGGTTATCCCTCCTACTCTCTCAACCTTTTGTTACACATGGAAGCCTTAAGGGAGTCTGTGACTTACAATGTTAGTACAGACTTCCAGCTCGGGGATGGGGAACCTTGGGCCTTCCAAAAGTAGATGGACTACAACTCCCCTCAGTTCCAGCCACTGTGGCCTAAAGTCAGTAATGATGGGAGTTGTAGTCCAGCAGCATTGAAGAACCACAGGCTCCCTACCTGGCTGATAGCTGCTGCTTAATAGCACAGCCTTACTTGCTGTCGTGCATTGTACCACCCACCCTGTCCTACAGCCACTTCACCCTGCAAGATCCCATCCCGTGTGGTGTAGTGGTTAAGAGCAGTAGTCTCGTAATCTGGGGAACCGGGTTTGAGTCTCCGCTCCTCCACACGCAGCTGCTGGGTGACCTTGGGCCAGTCATACTTCTTTGAAGTCTCTCAGCCCCACTCACCTCACAGAGTGTTTGTTGTGGGGGAGGAAGGGAAAGGAGAATGTTAGCCGCTTTGAGACTCCTTAAAGGGAGTGAAAGGCGGGATATCAAATCCAATCCAAACTCCTTAGAGAGTTCAGAATCAAGGTCATGTGTCAGGAGAAGGCCGGGCCACCCGTTCTTCTCCTTAGCCTCAGGCTTTTGAAAGGAATAGGGATCCTACCCACCTAAGAAGCACTTATTCTCTTTGATGGAAGCTTGTGTGTGATGAATGATACAAAGAAAAGGCTAAGGAGTAAACCCTACACAAATAAAGAGTGGAGTCCCTTAGACGGTTGGATGGCACCTTGTACTCCTCCTTCCAGCAGCTCCTGCAACCAAGCTGGTGCCAAATGTATTGTTCTGCTTTCCTTTGGACCATATCAGTGAGGCTGAGGGGAGTCTTGCCATCTGAGCAGCCCAGGACCTCCATATACACTGCCCAGGCTTGCGTCCCAGAGAGATCATTTTGGTGCTGCTAATGCAGCAAGAACAATGCAGGAGGCAGCAGTTATGGGTCTCTGCAGCCACAGCAGGCACAGTGATTCTCCAGCAGTTTCATTTCCCCCTCAGAGAGGCACTCCATTGCCTCTCGAGACAGATGGATGCCAAGATCTTCAGCAGAAGTTCAGAAAAGCCTTACAATTCATGCAAACCCATTTTGTGAATTGTTCTTAAAATGATTCAGACCCCAGCAGCCTCCAGCGGGCCTGGAGTTTGGATGATAGTGTTGTCTTTCATTATTGCAGGTCCCGGAGTCACCGTCCAAGTGATTCGAGATCTGGAAGTGCAGCTGACAGAACTGATGGCCCAGCTGGTGGAGAATTGTACCCCTGACGACTTTGGTGCCATGTTGAGGGTGGTGCTTGAGGGATTAGATGTTCGCAATATTTGGAAACAAAATCATGAAGTAGGGGGAAATTATTTACTTATCTTTTAAACTTCTCATATGCATCATAACTGTTCGTTGCCCATCCGACTCCTTGTTATGACATTACATAGCAACCATATGACAGCATGGACTTTTTTTACTACTCTTATGTGGAAAGGAGGTATCAGAATGTGTAGCATTGAAACTGACATGTTTGGGCATCTTAGGCTGGCTTCTACAGAATCAAACTATTTAATCTCAGGATGAGGAACAAGCTCTGGTCTTACAGATATTGTTGCTCTCCTCTAACTTCCCTTGGTATTGGAGATGATAGGAGTTGCAGTTCACAGACATCTGGCAGGCCAATTCCTGATTTAACCGATGTTGCCTATTCTGTGTGGTGCTGGCTCTCCCAAGATCTCAGGTTGAGATCTTTTCTCAGATTTACTCCCTGATGTTTGCTTTCTTTGGAGATGCTGGAAAATGAACCTGGGATCTGCTCAGGACCACACGTATGTTCTGCCCATTGAGTTATGGCCCTTTCCCAAAAGCGCTTTAACCTTTCATTTGTAAATACTGTAAATGGGGAATTGGACCTCTAGTACAGATCCTACTCTGTTTACGTGCTAATATCTCAAGTCTTGAAATGCTTGTCCTTGCATTACTAAAACCACATGCACAAGAAAAGTATTGGCAGAATAACCTGTGGGGGTTGCAGAAATAAACATATATTTAGGGGAAGGAATAATGCCCTAAAAGAACCCAGTAAGGACAGTGTTCAGTGGCCACAGAAGGAAAAGCCTGAAAACCAGTGTGTCTGTGTGGAAAAAGATAGGGGGAAATGGAAAAAGGAGGTCTGAGGAAGAGACATATTAAAAAATATTTTACATGTCTAGAAAAAAATGTATAACGCAGACTCTGAACTCCTATTTTGATGGACTTAAATTTTATTCATTTCCATGGAACTGTGATTGTACCTAACTTTCCTGGGGCTGCACCCTTCCACCTTCACGTCTCCTGTTTGAAATGCAATGTTTGTTTTTCTTTTGTGCAGGAAGCATTGTCGGCTGTTACTCTAGTCAAAGTGCTGCTTGGCTGCCCTTTAAGCAGAGAGAAAGAGAAAGCGTTCTGGTTTTCCAGTCCCCGGATAATCACTGCTTTAGTTGTGAGTATCTCTGCAGCCAGAACTGTGGTGCTTCAGAGCCTATCGCTGCTGCTGACACTAATGCACTCCCCACATGTCTTTTATTTCAAAGGAGTGTGTGGTGGGGAGCTGGTGTTGTTGATCGGACTCCAACTCCCATCAATGGCCAAGCTGGCTGGGGCTGATGGGAGCCGGAGTTCGGCAGTGTCTGGAGCGCAACAGGTTCCCCACCCCGATGTGTACAGGAGTAGATGGAAAGTGAGGAGCTACACTTGTTGGGGCCATGCCCTTTCCACGCTTTAGTTTTCCAACATGGCTGGATTTGTGCTCTTCTGTATGGGAGTGATAGCACTCCACCTCCAAAGAATCATAAAGGGAGGGAGGAATTGTTTCTCCAAATGGGGACTGGATGAGTGTTCCAGACCTAGGGTTACACAGTAGGAGAATATGAAGCCACTCTGGACATTGGAGTGCTTTAAAGTAGCACTAAGGGGACATTCTCTCAGCTCAATGATTTCTCCTTGTGCAAAGGAATCTTCACCCCCTCTCCCTGCACAACTTTGTTCTGTGTGTCTCCGACTCAACCCTCAGGAGCAGAGCAGATTTGGGCACAGGGCAGGATACGTGTCAAGGGAGGAGAGGGGGGAAATTATATTGTGTATGCAATGAATGTATATACGAATTGATGAAGCAGTTGCAATTCCAGCAGAAAATAGTCACCCTCCTCCTTTTCACTTAAAAAAAATAAAAATAAGATTGTTCAAGTGCCCCAGAACTAAGATACCATAACAGGGGAGTGCATAGCCATCAGTAACATAAATCAAAAATGGAAAAAGTTAAGTATTTACAAAGTGGTGCAGAGGGGAGGGGAATTGCTGGCCGCATCAGAGACGTTCAATAGGTTCCTGTGATGCAGGTACAAATAGAAGTTGCAGGAGCAATGAAATGTCCCTTCTGGGGAAACATCATCTTTCTGAATTTCAGAACATCACTCATCCAGCGCTAGGGAGATGTAGTATCCCAGCAGGTGATGTGCAGCCTTGAGACACTTGGTGTGTGTGTGTGCAGAAAACAGAGTTACAGTGGTATCTCAGGTTATATACGCTTCAGGTTACATATGCTTCAGGTTACAGACTCCGCTAACCCAGAAATAGTACTTCGGGTTAAGAACTTTGCTTCAGGATGAGAACAGAAATCGTGCAGCGGTGGTGCAGCGGCAGCAGGAGGCCCCATTAGCTAAAGTGGTGCTTCAGGTTAAGAACAGTTTCAGGTTAAGTACGGACCTCCGGAATGAATTAAGTACTTAACCCGAGGTACCACTGTACCTCTGTTGAGCTAGAAAGAAATAGTAGCACAGAAGGGCCATCGATTTCTGCCTATATTGCTTGGTACGTCCTTCTGCCGTAAACGTACATAAACTTTAACAAAGTCAGATTTCGGGTGTCTTGGATACAGAACTATGGATCTGCATTCACTTACCAGTATTCCTCCTGTTGGAGAAAACCACGTGTGCCTCCGAAAGCTCTGCTTCATTGTTTGATGGCAGCAGAAGCTTGCCAGGAAAGGACATGGTAGAGAAACAGGGGTGCACATCCTTTCTTACAGCTGCTTCTTTCCTTCCTTTTTGACTCAGATGCAAATGAAAGAGGCACCTCAAGATCCAAAGCACATACCCATCCTCGTAGTACCTATACTGGAGACAGTGGCAGCCCTCCTAAGGCAAGGAGAAGGCGTTCTCTCCAACCCGCATCATGTCACCCTGGTGTTCAATATTCTTCTGACTGTGCCTCTCGACCAAAGGGAGTATGGGAACATCTTCCTGGGAATTCACGAGGTTCTCTTTTCCATCCTGCAGTGTCATCCTAAGGTAACGAAGGGGGCAGAGTTTGTATGTTGATTTTGATGTTATTTATCCTTTTTCCTAAGGTCTAGAAGTTGCCGGTCAACAACTCCCATCATTATGATTTTATTTATTAATTACATTTCTAGCCCACCTTTTCCCATAAGGAGCTCAAAGTGGCATGCATAGCATTCCTCCCCATTTTATCCTCGCAACCACCTACGAGGTAGCTTAGCCTTAGAGAGTGTGATTAGTCCCAGGTCACCCCTTGAGCTTTGTGACCGGCTTGTGTATTGAGAAGGACAGATGAAGGGATGTTGCATCCAAAACTGGATTGTGAGTTTTAGGCCCTGTTAAATATTTTTACGGTTGATTTTCTAGTAGCTTGTCACCTGCCCTGTGATCATATTGCGATGGAAGGGTGGGAGATAAATTTAGCAAACAAATCTGTTTTGAAGTTAAAACACAGATTGCCTTTTGTTCCAGTGCTTCAGTGTTGTATTTAATTGGTTTGCAGGTGATGCTCAAAGCAGCTCCATCTTTCTTGAACAGTTTCCATAGACTGGTTATTTCAGTTATGCACGAGGGGAAACAGAAAGGAGACAGAGGTCTGGTATTTTATTTGTATCCTATTCTATTCCTACCCTGTGGTTGTGTCCTATGCATAAAACGCTTTTGCATAGCGGAGCCAGCTACATCTTGCAAGATTCAAAGTTTAGCAGCACAAACTGGAAACTGTTTATTCCAAAATATGTCTCATTTTTGCTCAGTAGGGCTTACATCCTAAATTAAAGTGTGCATCCTAAATTAACTAGTGCCATGCAGTGGCTTTGTGTGATAGTGCTACTCAGTAGTGGGTAGAGTCAATGATCACACCAAGAACCAGTAAGACCTCACTCCTTGGGGTAGAAGCCTATCCCAACGACCACAACATAGAGAGAAGGGATGGTACGTCAACCTTTGTCTCTGGTCTCTCAATGGCTTTTTCTGATTGGTCAATCACCTTCCATTGGAAGAAAGCTTGCCTGCCCCTGGTGTATGGGACTGTAGCCGAAGTCCTTCCGTGAACATGCAAGGTCATGTTTCTTTCTATTCTCCTTCACAGCAATAAAATTTGCCCTGCACAGGTCAGGAGGGAGTTCCTGTTACACAGTCTCATTGTTTTCATATGCATACTTTCTATTCAGCCCCTTATTTCCCTCATTTTGTTAACATTTCACAACAGGCTGCAGAAACAGTTGTGTTTTGTTAATTTTTGGTTTGTTCCCGTATTTTACAGGGGGGTGGGTGGAAGAATCACGAAAGGATTAAAAAAAAAACCTCTGACTTTAAACTTTGTTTTCCAAGGGATCACAGATGAATTTGAAGTAATACTGAAATGTGCCCACTTGGTGGAGCGGATGTATACTTACATTGCTGCAAAAACAGAAGAATTCACTGTGTTATCTTCCTTCATTGTGGCCCAGTATGTAATTGAACTGCAGAAGGTAATAATCAGCTATTTACTGTTTATTTGTAAGAATGGAAAAGAGGAGAGTATAATGATTATATGTTTCTTGTGCATCAAACGCCATAAATAGATTGCAAAAAGATTCTGGAGCTTTAAGAGATGCTTGCAGTCAAGGTAGGTTTTTATTAGAATATGGAAACTAGCCACCAGCCACGACGGCTGCCTAGTACCACTGCTAATGGAGGTGGCCTATGCTCAGGGCTTGCCACCATGAGAAGAGGATGATAGGATAGATGGGCCTTTGGCCTGATCCATCAGGACCTTTTCTTACGTTCTTAAACCTCAGTTTAAAGTAGGGTTTCTGATTCTGGTTTGGAGGTGAACTATGGTGTGCAGTTACCATGGTTTGACTGGATCAGGAGCCTTGGCAAAGTGTGGTTACAGCAAACCCAGACAGTGCAGGGAAGGGAAGCAGGACCCTGCAAGGCTGAAGCCTGTTCCTGACATCGGAACCTGTGTCTTCGTTGCTGATATACTAGCTGTTTTTTGGGTCTGCTTCTTGGCAGGTGCTCTGTTGTCTTTCTTTCTCTGCCTTCACCCCCTCTCACTAACTAACCAACTAACTACCGTATTTTTCGCTCTATAAGACACACCAGACCACAAGACGCACCTAGTTTTTGGAGGAGGAAAACAAGAAAAAAAATATTCTGAATCTCAGAAGCCAGAAGAGCAAGAGGGATCGCTGTGCAGTGAAAGCAGCAATCCCTCTTGCTGTTCTGGCTTCTGGGATAGCTGCACAGCCTGCATTCGCTCCATAAGATGCACACACATTTCCCCTTACTTTTTAGGAGGGAAAAAGTGAGTCTTATAGAGCAAAAAATACGGTAACTAACTAAATTTATTTATTTATTTATACATACATACATACCTACATTTATTATGTATACATTTATACGTACATACCGCCTATCTAGCTGCTTTTCCCCAGCCACTCTGAGCAACTCCCAGCAGAATATTAAAAACATGATAAAACATCAAACATTTTAAAACTTCCCTATACAGGGCTGCCTTCAGATGTCTTCTAAAAGTCGGATAGTTGTTTATTTCCTTGACATCTGATGGGAAGGTGTTCCACAGGGTGGGTGCCACTACCGAGAAGGCCCTCTGCCAGTTCCCTGTAACTTTGCTTCTCGCAATGAGGGAACCGCCAGAAGGCCCTCGGTGCTGGATCTCAGTGTCCGGGCTGAACGATGGGGGTGGAGACGCTCCTTCAGGTATACTGGGCCGAGGCCGTTTAGAGCTTTAAAGGTCAGCACCAACACTTTGAATTGTGCTTGGAAACGTACCAGGGGCCAATGCAGGTCTTTCAGGACCGGTTTTATATGGTCTCGGCAGCCACTCCCAGTCACCAGTCTAGCTGCTGCATTCTGGATTAGTTGTAGTTTCCGGGTCACCTTCAAAGGTAGAGCACATTGCAGTAGTCCAAGCTACTACAAAAAAACCCCATCCCTTTTAACATACAGTTCATTAACCAGGTATTTCATCCCTAGTTTACATACTAATTTGAGCACCCATTTTTCCAGTTCAGGGAGTAATAAGTGCAGGAGGATTCTGAATTTTGTGTGGAAGCAAGCTCTTCCCCCCAGTTCCCCCTCCCCCATTTATTTTTATTTAAAATATTTCTATACTGCTCTTATTAAATGTTGCCAGGATGGTCCACAGCAATGCAACAAAATTCTATTGAAAATATTATAATATACATCACAATCCATGGAGCACAAGCTGAATAGCACTCAGGCTTAGCATTCATAACCTGCTAGCACCTGGGTGAACTGAAATGCCTTTAGCAACCATCGGAAGAAGATGGCACTTGCTTTATTCCAGACAGGAGTCAGTTCCTCAATTTGGGTGCCATAGTGGAAAAGGCCGTCCCTCTGGGTTGTGTTGGGATAGACCTCAGCAAGTCGTGGTGCAACAAGGTGAGCGTAACTGAAAGTTCTTGGCATAAGGGCAGGTCTCTGTTGGAAAAGGAGTTCCTTCAGATATCAAAGTCCCAAGTTGTTTAGGGCTCCATGCACCAACACAAGAACCTTAGATCTGCCTCAGCAGCAAATTGGCAGCCCGTGCAGGTTTTGTTTCCCTCCCAAAAAAGCACGTCACATGCTCATCTTAGGTCGCCCTTCTCAGCAACCTCACCACTAGCTGCAGCTCCTGAAACAGTTTTAAGGGCAGCCCCCCCCCCCCATGGAGCACATTGTAATCATTTATTCGATTTCTTTCTTGCCTTTCACCATAAAGTCCAAGGGCGGTGACAGCAATTTAAAATACAGTCTGCTCTGTGAACGTTTCTGCAGTTTTTCCATCTTTAGGGGGAGCTTTTTCAAGAGGGTGTCGTACTTCAGGTACAAAATAAAGGCCAGTTGTTGGCTGCTGGAACCCTATTAAACAGGTACATATAAAGATGAGCGGTTTTTCTTGGTAATAATGATTCCCCGGGCATCTCGGATGATGCGCGTTGGTCGTTTTGTTCTTCGAAGGCAGCTTCCACTTCTCCAGCAGCGCTGAAGCTGCATGAACTGTCACAGCGATTAGAAGTTCACTTCATTAGGAAAGAGTTTATTACTTGCCTGGGGAAGAGGAGGGAAGCCTGGATTTTAATGACAGCCTCTAGTTTAATTTCCATTATTCTAGGATCTTAGTGCGACAGGTCTGGAAGCATGAAGCTAATTTGGGCTTTTGGCGCATGGAGGGAGGAAAGGAGAGGATCTCTCTGTGGCAGAAAATAGCACAATCTCCCCTTGGGGCTAGAAATCTTGGCAGCAAGATGCTTCCAGGGTGACATTTGAGTGCAGAGATTGTGCCAGTTTTGGGGAAGGCTGGAAGGGAACAGCCAGCGCTCAGGTGTGGAAGATTTTTATAGCCAGTTCTGATGATTGACAGGCTTAGAAGTGCTTAAGAGGATAATAGATAATGAGTGCATATCCTGCCTGAGGAGGTGACAGTGGAAGAAGAGTGTGTTCGTGTGTGTTTATGTGCATCATCACTTTCAGGGCTAGAAACGTCGTAAAGCAAAGCTGGTTTAATGAAGTGAATGGTCTCTTCTTCATCTACTGTCTTCTCTATAAAGGACAGCCGTGTTCTCAATTTTTGTTCTATTATTCGTTACATACTGATGAACTTCATGTTTTGGATATATTGTCTTGAATTTGAAGGATGATTTCAAAAACAATATACCACTGAGGGAAACCAACATCACGGCCTGCTCCTCATGCCAGTCCTGGGCGATATATCGATATATGGCCCAGGCCTGTTGCTTAGGAGCTGCCCCAACTGGCTGTGACTTCGCGACTCACCTGGCCTACCACTGTAGTTCACTGCGCCACCTGTTGTCAGCCAAGCAAACTGCTACATGACAGCGGCCTTAGGGAAGTACCGTAATTTTCGCTCCATAACACGCACTTTTTTGCTCCTAGAAAGTAAGGGAAAATGCCTGTGCGTGTTATGGAGCGAATGCACTCGACCGGAGCCATGGCTGCCGTCAATCAAGCAAAGCAGGAGCCGCTTGCAGGGCTTTGCACGGCTCTAGCTTTGCTTGCTTTACAGCCAGGAGGAGGGGGAGGAGCTGAGGAGGAGGGAGGGAAGGAGAGCCATGCCAGCAAAGCGGGCAGCAGCCGCTTACACACGAGGAGGGACAGACGGGAGCCATAGCGAGCCGGAAAAAGCGCCGCGTAGCCAGCAACAGCTGCTGCAGCCTCAGCTAGCAAAGGTCCGTGCGCTCTCTAAACGGAGCAATGAGGCTGCAGAGGGACGGCAGGCACAGGAGGGCTCTGAGCCACGAGCGCAGTGAAAATCAGTAAAAAAGTTTTTTAAAAGGCTGCTGGGGACAGGAGGGCACGGGATGAGGGAGAGGAGGAAATTACAATTCTCCCAGCGTCTCAGCTGATCCGCTGAGCAGGACTTGGGTTGCAGGGGATTTGCCATTAGCTGCGTAAAGCAGCAAAGAGGGAGAGAAGGAGGAAAGCGGGAGAGGAAAGGAGCTGCTTACACTGCTGTAAGTGGCTGCTGTCCGGTTGGCTCCTTTAAAGCAACAGTGCTCTTTCCCTCCCCCCTCCCCGCTCAGCTCTCCGAAAAGCTCCTTCTCCACCCACCCCACTTGAGCTCCTTTTCCCCTTAGACCCCTCTCCTTCATCATTAGCCGCATCCTTCTCCACCCACCCCACGCGTGTTCCTTGTCCCCTTAGACCCCTCTCCTGCATTATTAGCCACATCCTTCTCCACCCACCCCACGTGTGTTCCTTGTCCCCTTAGACCCCTCTCCTGCATCATTAGCCACATCCTTCTCCACCCACCCCACGTGTGTTCCTTGTCCCCTTAGACCCCTCTCCTGCATTATTAGCCACATCCTTCTCCACCCACCCCACGCGTGTTCCTTGTCCCCTTAGACCCCTCTCCTGCATCATTAGCCACATCCTTCTCCACCCACCCCACGCGTGTTCCTTGTCCCCTTAGACCCCTCTCCTGCATCATTAGCCACATCCTTCTCCACCCACCCCATGCGTGTTCCTTGTCTCCTTAGACCCCTCTCCTGCATTATTAGCCACATCCTTCTGAACACACCCCACACGTGTTCCTTGTCCCCTTAAACCCCTCTCCTGCATTATTAGCCACATCCTTCTCCACCTACCCCACGCGTGTTCCTTCTCCCTTTAATACTTTTCCTTCCCTCCCCACTTAAAATGTGGTTACAAAGCACGGATCCACATGGATCCTCAGGATTTTTGCACTGGGTCACCCCAAGTTCACCATCAGATCATATAGCATATGCATGGCTACAGCCTGCACCAAAACACACACACACACACACACACACACACACACACACACACTGTTTCATGGGGCTGCAATGGCGCAAAAACATGGTTACAAAGCATGGATCCACATGGATCCTCAGGATTTTTGCATTGGGCTACCCCAAACTCACCGTCAGATCACGTCTGTGGCCACAGCATGAACCACAAAAATCATACATCCACTGTTTCGTTTAGAATATTTTTTTCTTGTTTTCCTCCTCTAAAAACTACGTGCGTGTTATGGTCAGGTGCGTGTTATAGAGCGAAAAATACGGTATATCATAGGAGAGGTACGTGCTAGGTTGCCCTGTAACAAAGTTGTCAGGGTGGCTTACAATAAGGAATAAAAGCAAATTTAAATTCAATGGCAAGAACACATGCAACAATAAAAGTGTACTACATTTTAGTGTTGAGATTTTTCAGTTTTTCAGCAGGTCTTACAAAATTTCAGGTTGTGTTTTTGTACATCAGGTAACCGGCTGGACAGATAATAAGCTACTGTATTGCCTCAGAGCTTTTACTTATGAGTGTTGTGTGTGTTTAATAACACGTTTTAATGAGTCATTGTGTTCCCTCTAGGTGACTTTGCACCCAGCTGTAAAGAAACATCTAACTGAGGGGATTTATCACATCCTAGATCTTTGTGTGGAGCGTGATATCAAGTTCTTAAATGCGTCCTTACCAGTGGGAGTGAGAGAAGTTTTCAAGGAACTGTATCACGATTATTCTCACTACCACAAAGCTCTAAAGCAAGGGGATGAAAAGTACACAGCGTGAGCTACCTATTGTCTACCTGCTGCTTTGAAATCTCACAGAGGACTGTCTTTCAAGGTGATGAGCACTTGCTGTTCTTAAGGTTTGTGTACTTAGTATCTGAAATCTAGAGGCTGTGTTCATCTGGACAGGTGCCCATAGCAACTTCTGTGTAGGTGACTGACAGATGTATGCTTTCCTTATGATGGCAAGCATGTTTTGAAGAAGAATTACTGGTAGGAACTAGGTAGATTTTACTACCTAGTTCCTACCAGTGGAGTCTGAAGTCCTGGCGATCTTTACACAGTAAAGAGATGCTGGAGACAGAACCTTCAAGAGACAATGCAGTCTTCTTTTGTTGTAGGCAATGGGTATTCATGTAGAACCAACATGTGGAAATAAATCATGTTTTTTGTTTATATGTTTTTTATATTGAGACCAAGAAAACCACTCCCCGCATTGTGCTGTAATTGTGAGAGCTTGTTAATTAATTTAATTAATTAATAAACCTAATAATTCTTTCTTTTTTAAAACATTAAGAGTTGTGGCTCTTCAATACACTTGACACTGGTCTTAATATTTCTGATGTTATATGCTGTCTACATGCCATTTTGCCACTGGCCTGTAGTGAGCAGCAGTTGTTCTCTGATAAACAGGACTCTCAGACTGGTGTGCTACCCAGGGAGCATAGCTCTGTGGTGGCTGCACCTTCAGAAACTCCCAGGTAGGAAAGTCACCTTTCTTAGCCTTTCTGCATATCCCTCAGCATTCTTGGTTCATGATGTTTCTACACAGCTCCACAGTCTAACCGTCTGTGCATACCAGAGATACTAATCTTCTTCATGCTTCCATATCTGATTATTCTTGGATAGAACATGAGTCAAGAACGCTTGGATTTAACAAAGGCTTGCCCTCTCCTTCAGCATTTGAGTCATCCCCTCAATGTATAAACAAATCAGAGAACTGACGTGAGTCAGGAGGTTGCTGTCTCACCAGCGTAACACACCCCATTCTTAACATTCATACAACTTATATTGTTTTTGTAAATAGTCCTTAAATTTTTTCCAGTCCTCTTCCATTGTTTCTTCTCCCAAATCTCGGATTCTGCCAGTCATTTTAGCCAGTTCCATATAGTCCATCAATTGCGTCTGCCATTCTTCCAGTGTGGGCAAATCTTGTGTCTTCCAATATTTTGCGATGAGTATTCTTGCTGCTGTAGTCGCATACATAAAAAAGGTTCTATCCTTCTTTAACACTTTCTGGCCGACAATGCCCAAGAGGAAGGCCTCTGGTTTCTTAACAAAGGTATATTTAAATACCTTTTTTAACTCGTTATAGATCATTTCCCAGAAGGCCTTCACTCTTGGACAAGTCCACCAGAGGTGAAAGAATGTCCCTTCAGCCTCCTTACATTTCCAACATTTATTATCAGACAGGTGATATATTTTTGCCAGCTTGACTAGGGCCATGTACCACCTATATATCATTTTCATAATATTTTCCTTCAGGGCATTACATGCCATGAATTTCATTCCGGTGGTCCATAACCTTTCCCAGTCCTCAAACATGATGTTATGCCCAATATCCTGAGCCCATTTTATCATGGCTGATTTGACTGTCTCATCCTGAGTGTTCCATTTAAGCAGCAAGTTATACATTCTCGAAAGTACCTTAGTCTTTGGTTCAAGCAATTCTGTTTCTAGTTTCGATTTTTCCACCTGGAATCCTAATTTTTTATCCGATTTAAAAACCTCTTGAATTTGAGCGTAATGTAACCAATCTCGCACCTTATTCTTTAATTTTTCTAAGCTCTGCAACCTCCAATTGTCTCCAATTTTTTCTATTATTTCCCAATATTTCGGCCAGCTGGCCTCCATATTGAGTCTTTTTCGGGCCTTAGCCTCCATTGGTGATAACCATCTCGGGGTCTTGTTTTCTAATAAGTGTGCTGGTCCCGGGGGTAAGGTACCGTGAGTGTAGCAGAGTCCACACGAAGAGGAGCGAGGTCTGATGCAGAGAGCCGGGCGGGGAACAGGAACACTGGAACAGGAGGCTGAGCAGGTAACAGGAACACCGGATGGTCGGGAACAGGAGGCCGAGCAGGGAACAGGAGTACTAGATAGTCAGGAACAGGAAGCCGAGCAGGGAACAGGAGTACCGGATAGTCAGGAACAGGAGGCTGAGCAGGGATCAGGAACACAGGAAGGTCCGAAGCCAACAACGACGTTGCTCCCGCAACCTGGGGCCGGGATGACTGGGCTTTTATCCTCTTCTAAGGTCAGGGGCGGTCCCGACCCCCAGGAGCCCCGCCTACTCTGGCCTTAAGGCGAGCACTCCTCCTGGGGGCAACTAGTTCCCTTCGCCTCTCTGCCCTAAGCCTCTGCAGATCAGGAGAGGCCGAAGGGTTACTGGGCCCTGGAGGAGGCTCACCTGTGGCCACTGAGTCATCAGGCCCCTCTGGGGCCAGGAGGACTTCACCTGGGGCCAGCTCCTGCTGCACTGCCACAGGTGCAGGCTCTTCAGCCTCTAGGCCTTGCCCCAGTTCAGCCGGCCCTGGAGGCGGGGACTCCTGTGCAGGCTGGGATTCCTCTGTTTCATCCTCCGAATCGGAATCCCAGGCCATCACACCAAGTCTTTGTATTTTGTCCAGACAATAAATATTGCTTTTCTGACAATATGGTTTTTGAACATTTTGTGAACCTTTACCTTGTCGTACCACAAATATGCGTGCCATCCGAAAGCATTATTGAACCCTTCCAGATCTAGGACATCAGTGTTCTCTAAAAGTAGCCAATCCTTCATCCAGCAGAAAGCTGCAGCTTCATAATATAACCTTAAGTCCGGCACCGTTCTTCCAATCCTCAAATCGAGATGGTTTCCATA
This sequence comes from Podarcis bocagei, assembly GCF_964188305.1. Taxonomy (NCBI): domain Eukaryota; kingdom Metazoa; phylum Chordata; class Lepidosauria; order Squamata; family Lacertidae; genus Podarcis; species Podarcis bocagei. The sequence continues at coordinate 61,442,348 of NC_138127.1, read as the reverse complement.
TATCACGACGTTCCTTCTCTTTGTGCTTCTCCCAGCGGTCACTCCTCTGCTGTGGATACATGACCTGTCTTCCTCCAGGCACTGCTGTCGTCTGCAGGGGATTCCTATACGGCGGGGTTAATGCTGCTAGCCTTCATGTCATGTTTGCAGACATCGTTGTAAGAGTCGCTCTGCCAACAGGCCTGGTGCCTAAAGCCATCTCCCCTTAGAGCACATCCTTGGGGATCCTGCCATCTTCCATTCTGTGGACATGACCCAAGCCAGTGCGTCTAGGCATCCCTGAGATAGGAGTGCAAACATGCTGGGAATGTGGGATTGGGAGAGCACATCTCTGTTTGAAACTCGGTTCTGCTATGCAATGCCCAAAATCTTCCTGATGCAGTGTATATGGAAGGCACTAAGGTGTCGTTTTTGGTGGTTGCAAGTTGCTCATGACTTGCTTGCATAAAGCAGTGTGCTCAACTCTCCAAGCCTGGTAGATTTTCATCTTGGCATTGATCATGAGCATCACGTTTTTCCATACCCTTTTGGAGAGGTGAGCCATTGTTGTAGCTGCCTTGCCAATACGCTTGTCCAGCTCGGTGTTGATGGAGAAGTTGCTGGTTACGATGGAGCCCAGGTAGATAAAATCACCGACCACTTCAAGCATGTGGTCACCGAGTGCTGATGCATAGAGTGCTGGCAACATCCTGACCCAGGATGTTGGTCTTCTTCAGTCTGATGGGAAGGCCGAATTCCATGCAGGCTTGGGCAAAATGGCTGATGAATCTTTGAGGAGCTTTCTTGGAGTGCGGTGTCGAGGCTGCGTCATCTGCAAAACAGCATCTCTTGGATAAGAACCTGCCACACTTGTCTGGTCATGGAGACGTGCCAAGTTGAACAGACCCCCATTGCTCCTTGAAGGCATGGAGAGCAACAGGAAGAAGGTGGTGCCAAATAGAGTTGGGGTGAGAACACAGCCCTGTTTCACACTGCTCTTTATAGGGGAGACATCTGAGGATGAACCATCATACTGTGCATGTTCTCATCTTGTGGATACACAGGAGAGCACTCATTCATTCCAGTCCACTCTGAGCTTGTGTTATGGGCTACCTCATTGCAGTCTTCATCACATTACATTGATACTGTTTTTAATTTGGTGATGTTGTGCTGCTAATCATAGCAATATGGTTGGCTGGCTACCTTGAGGTGGCATACAGTCACTTTAGCTGTTCTGTGATCAAATTCTGGGTCCTGTTGTCATCAACTTGTAGGGAAAATTAATTCCTACATTGGTATTTGTGTGGGTAATTGAGAACTACAGAAGACTGGCAGAGGACCATAGAGGGGCTGTTCTAGGACAACACAGGGCAAATGGAAACAAAATAAGAGTCACACAGCGGATATTTCCTCTTCTGTAGAACCTTCATATTGGGTGGCCATTGCAATATAGCAATTTTATCACAAGAGGGAGCCATTGTCAAAAGTTCACTGTCCGGCTGCAGCCTTACAGCACCAAAGGACATTTCATTTTTTTTTTTTGTCCTTAAAAAAGCACACACACATTTGTTCTTAAAACATCAAGGGGCTGATAGATGGCCTGATTTTTGTTTAATCATTCCGTAAAATTACAGCTGAATGGCAATACCCATTTGAAGGGACCTTGAAAGGGTGTGTGTGTGTGATACATTTGGATAAATTTGGCAAAACAGCCGTGCTTCCCCTCCCAGATTTCAAATCATGTGAGTGGTGGCGGGCATGTGACTCTTTTAAGTGTTCAAGAATTCCTTTCACAGGCAGATTTCTTTGAAGTTGTGGTTAAGTTGCTCTGCGGAGAAAGGCAATTCCTTCTTCACTGAGAAGCAGTGACTGGGAAATCGTGGCTATGAGCCTCAAGTATGAGCCAGAAAATCCCTGGCTGAAACCTGGCCTGTGTCACAAGCTCACAAAGTGTCCTTAGGCAAGCTGCTGTCATCTTGGCCTCAGCTCCATATCAACAAGAAGAGGATAATGTTTTGGATTTTTAGTTGTTTTTAAAGTTTACAATCCACTTTTCTTTCACTAAGGGCTAACAACATAAAAACAGAAAACAAGACTGCTTTGTTAAGGGGTTCCTCTCAGATGTCTTTGAGTAGGTCTGTCCCTTTGGGTTTCCACGAAGAACATTTTCACCCTTCATTAAACCCTTTTCTGTGCTTTTTCACATACCACTCTGTGAAAGGCTTCAAAACACTTCACAGATTTGGGGGGAGGGGGAGAAGAGGACTGCATCCCTGTAGGTGAGGGTCTAAACCACTGAGCCTCTTGGGCTTGCCAATCAGAAGGTCGGTGGTTCAAATCCCTGCAACAGGGTGAGCTCCTGTTGCTCTGTCCCAGTTCCTGCCAACCTAGAAAGCACACCAAAAAGTGCAAGTAGATAAATAGGTACCGCTGTGGTGGGAAGGTAAACAGCGTTTCCGGGCGCTCTGGTTTCCGTCAGTGTTTTGTTGCACCAGAAGCGATTTAGTCATGCTGGCCACATGACTCGGAAAGCTGTCTGTGGACAAACGCCAGCTCCGTTGGCCTGAAAGCAAGATGAGAGTTGCAACCCCATAGTTGCCTTTGACTGGGCTTAACCGTCCAGTGGTCCTTTACCTTTGCCTTTACCTAGGTGAGGGGGCTGGACTAATTCCCATAATCACCCAGTGATTCTGTGCAGTTGATTAGTTGGGCAGGATGTGGACAGTGGCATGCGTCTGAACAGAGATCCTCTTGGAAGTCATACAAGTGCATGGCATCTGGAGCCTTGTGTTCTTAACACATAATGCTGTAGGCCAAGGTCGCCAACCCTTTTCGAGTGTATGGGCACATTTGGAAACTGTAGAAACTGTTGTGGGCACCACACATACACCACACAACCAAGCACACGTGACAACCTATTCTACTGGGTACACTAACATGCTGTGTCTGTGGGCATCATGTTGTCCATGCTCATGTGGTGACAATTGTGGTGGTTTCCCCAACTGCAGCCACTTTCTCCCAGTCCCTAAACAAGTGGAGTGAGGAGAAGTGGGTTGGACTTGGAGAAAATTGCTGGAAGACCATGAGTACTCCTTTCAAACATAATCCTGGTTAGTCAACACCTTGAATTCTGCAGTTTTGACTGCCTGTGTTGCCTATTGAGCTAGGCTAGCCTTGACAAAGAGGGCTGCTTTGGCAATTTAGCCTGCAGCCACAGGGACCCAATCAAGAGAAGGCTCACAGTACAGGCAAAAGGTTTTTTAATATAACCCCCCCCCCCCGCCTCACACAACCAGCATGCTAGGTTCCTGATCTCCTCGCTGGCTACGTTTAACACCAAAACCAAAGCAGCACTTAAGGGCAAAGCTGCATGACCCACAACATCTTGTGTAGTTTAGTGGATTGCAGATTCCTTCCCTGTAGCACTGATGGAGGGGTGTGTGTGGCCTTTTTAGGTCCACAGGAGAGCAGACGGAGGGAGAAGAAGGAGGGGACCTTTTTCATGTTGTCAGCGTGTGTTGACTCCTTATACAACCAGCCCTGGAGTGAGAAAGGCAACGTGAGATGGGTTTTGCGAGGGAGTTTTCAAGTGACATGTGTGAGTGGTTACCCATTTTGGATTCTTATACCCAGATGAACAGTGGGTGTTCCATGGGCAAGGAAGCAGAGAAAAACAAGCCACTTGAACCGGAAAAATACAAAACAAATTCATGGCACAGCTGCTCAGCAAGAAAAATATAGGGAGCCCAGGCTCATTTGAGCCCCATCTGCACTATACATTTAATAATAATAATAATAATAATAATAATAATAATAATAATAATAATAATAATAATAATAATAATAATAATACTTTTATTTGTATCCCACCCTCCCCGGCCGAGGCCAGGCTCAGAGCAGCTAACATCATAAAAACAACACAATATGCATAAAAACAGACATCAATTAATTAAAATACATCTTAAAATTAATTCAGACAAGTTAAAATCTGGGCAGGTGGCAATATCACGCCTCTTTAAATGGCCATGACTTCTCCCAAAGAATCATAGGAACTGTAGTTTGTTATGGGTGCCAAGAGTTGCTAGGAGACCTATAAATGTATAGCACAGATGGGACCTGACTGGAGCAGTCCATATTGTTTTATGACTGTGCAAACAGAATTTGCAGATAATGGCCAATGCCTAGTTTAGGCAAGCAGCTGACTTCCAAATCATATGAACTAGAGAAATCTATTTCTTTGCCTACTATGCCCATTGGGGATGGGTTTCACCTACGGAGTGGAGTGAAATTTGTCTGATCTGGTGTACTGCTGCTCTGCACAAGGTGCAGTTATAAGTAACCATATGTGGGTATCAAATGCACTTGTGCACAAAATTCTGGGCCAATTCAAAGTGCTGTTTTCTGAGAGCAACACTGGACGGGGTCCTGAAGATTATCATCCCAAGCACCCAGCATACCACACTGACATCTTAAGGGGGAGATTCATGTAACCACCATTTTGTTTTTATCTGCAAGATGGCAATTTGGTGTTTGTTTTATTAAGGATTTGTGCACTGAAGCACACAAAGGGCTTGTTTCTGACCTGCCTGTACAGTATTTGTTTTGTTTTGTTGAATTTATATACTGCCCTATACCCGGAGATCTCGGTTCACGGAACAAAACCAAAATATAAAAACCACAAAATATATAATTAAAAGAAAAACAACCCAATAACAAAATAATTAAGATTACCCAAAGCAGGTCCTTTAGGCTTCACCTCTGTTGTGTAAGTTATATCCTGGGGAGACTACTAGTCTCCATCTAGTTCAGCACTGCACCCCACAGTGCTAGCCAGACACCTCTGAGGATGCCTCAAGTCCCCACCTATCCTGCCAAGCCACGCCCACTGCATCTTCCCTTGGCTCCACCCACCCAAACTTCCTCTTGCTTGCTACATCCTGGCTCAGGACGTAAGGTTCTGGGATAAAAAGCATCTGCATAATTCAGCCTTCCTGGGCTCTAAATTGCACAGGGCACCTTCAGAAGCAGAGAAGTCTTCCTGTTGCAAAAGTTCACCTTCCCAGCATATGGAGGGTGTCAGGGCAATGATGGCGAGCCATGGGGCAATGTGGAGAACGTCTAAATAGGGCTAGTAAGGTTATCAGCAGAAGGTAAATGAGCTAGAGCTTTCAGTGACTGTGCGGTGTTTGAACTACCAGAAACACTACTTTGTGAAATATGGGTGTAAGTCACCAGGTTTTAATGGATGTACACACTTGTTCCACGGTACCTCTGTCCATTGCACTTGCATTGCTTTTACAGAGCTGCCCACACCCAGAGTGTTGGCAATGGCCAAGCAGGGGCCCCAGCACACATCCTTTCTCAAGTTTCCTACCTCACGTTTTCTCATTAAAATGCATTCATTGACTCCTTGCCCTCCTCGACATGCGCATTCATCTTCCCACTTACTTAAAGCTGCCTTAGCCTCTGGCTGAGGCCTTTCGAGAACGTGCGAGTGTTTCCAAGGGAGGACAGGTATGCAGATGAGAATAGCTATTAGCTAATTTCCATATGCTGACATTTTCAACTTTGGCAACTAATTATTTAATAGCCTAACACAGAGAGGAGAAGATACAGTATGTGCCTCTCGGGGATGCATCCTAGGGAATAAGCACACAAGCACACACACGCACGCACGCGCACACACACACACACACACACACACAATGCCAATTGCATTGTGGTGAGCCATGCTGTAATGTCAGAGAGATTCTTAAAGCCCATTTGTTTTCTTTCTCAGTTTTAAAACAAGTTCTTTTGCTGCTGCTTTGGGGCATATCAGGTCTTTACACCTCCGTCTATTTTTGGATCATGTCTGCACGAGGTATTTTTCTTCTCGCATGTGTGGGGTTTTTGTTTAGGCGTACTCTACAACCAGACTCCAGTATGAGGCATGCAAAGGCTATTATGCAGTCTCCTAATAGAAGAGAACCATGTGGATTCCGCAAAACCTCCATACCACTTTGCTCTGAAACAGCAGTCATCGTCTTTTGCCTACTCTGCTGCTTATTGACCATGAATCACAATCAGTTGGCATCAATTGCCTGGAAGATGTTCCACCTAACCTGCCAAGATAAACAGGTCCAGAAGCTTTGTGGGATTCCCCAGTAGATGCTGCTTGCTTTGGGAGAGGAAACTGCTTGAGGAAGGCAGACAGCACTGTCCATTTAGATCCCTCATCCAAAAGGAAATGTGCGGACGAAAGCCACATAAAACATCTGCAAGAAGCAATAAAGAGAATGAACCCAGAGGAGATACTCCACAGGCTGCTTGATTGGGTGGTGCAGTAACATAATTCAGAGTTTCATCAAGAGAAATGGGTTAACATAAGAAACTTCTGAATCGTCGTCATGTGACTTGGTAATTTGCCCATCTCTGCTTGACAACACCACTGGCAACCCTCAAAAGTCTAAATTCTTGGGCTACTTGTGAAGTCTTATCACCTGGACACAAAAACCAGACAATATTTATTTATTAACCTCTTCTTTTTTTAAAAGAAAGCAACAGCCCCAAATCAACCCTCCCCCCTGCTGTTGAAGACACTTCCGGTTTAGACATTCCTTCACCCTGAGGAGTGAGTCTTAAGGAACATCACCATAAATTAAAAGCAAGTTCTGCTGCTGGCTTCCATCAACTTCTAAGGCCAGAATTTCACCCCTGGCTCTTGTGGCCTTTTTAATCTTCAAAGTGCTTACAAACATTAATGACATTAATTAAACGCTCTCTCCTTCCTTCCTGCTAACAAGGTTTATTAAGCTGAACACATTTTTTCTCTCCTGTGGGCATCTCTGATGAGCAATCAAATGAATAAATTTCTTTCTAAATTTAATAGCTGAGTTGCAAAGAGGAGCAGGAGCTGACAGGAAGAGGCGAAGACAAATGACGATCGGCTGCTGTCGGAGAAGTTCCTGGGCTGCCCTTGTTACCCTTCTGTCATCCAACCCCATTAATCCTATGCATGTTCAGAAGCAAATCCAACCCTACTCTGTGGGGTTTTCTCCTAGATTAAGGTCCCACCTGCACTATATATTTAAAGCAGTATCACGACACTTTAAACGGACATAGCTTCTCCCAAAGATTCTTGGGAGCTGTAGTTTAAAGGTGCTGAGGGTTGTTAGATTCCTATTCCCTCACATAATTACATGTTGGCAGTGGCGTAGCGTGGGTTGTCAGCACCCGGGGCAAGGCAAGTAATTTGCGCCCCCTAACCCGTGGATTTGCGCCCCATAACCCGTGGATTTGTGCCCCCTAACCCTAACCCCCAGATGTTGCGGCCGGCCCCCCCTGCACCCCCCACGCTACGCCACTGCATGTTGGCAACTAAAAGCAGGAATTTCCAGGTGAACAAAAGGAGTGCTCTTTTCCTCATTACATGGGTGCTTGACTCTTGGTGGGTGGGTTTCAGGACTAGCCGATAGGATGTTGCCTTGATTCCATTAGCATACGGGGATTTTTTTTTGGCTACTGTCCTTCCAAGAGCTCCTTAACCAGAGACCTAGAGGGCCAGGATGTTATCATGGGTGATGTTTGATCCTGCAAATGCACCCTGTCCAGCTATTCATGTGCACAACTCCCTATATAACTTTGCTATATTTGGAGCTCAATAAATCATACAAGGGGCAGGTGTGGAAGGCTGCTGCCATCTGGGTTAGGGTTCCCGGTTCCTGGGGACAGTCCTTGGATTTGCAAATCTGTCCCCAGAAAATGTGGCAGCAGCCTCAGCAGCCCAGAGCCAGCCTGTTAGCACTGCTCGCTGCCGTGGTGCCTGCCATTTTTCCTGTGCCATTTTTCCTGCGCCACAGCAGCGAGCATCTCCTGAAGCCAGCCAGAGCCAACTGCACTACCAGGCTGGCCCCTCCTGGGCAACGGCCACCCGCCCATGACTCCAAAGCCTCCCCTGATCTGTCAAAACAAAGGGGGAAGGCTCGGGAGTCATGGGCGGGCAGCGCGCCATTGCCAAGCTTTTTTAAAAAACTGTGCATTTATGTTTCACAGGGTGCGTAAGAAGGGCTTTGCACCTTTATACAATATGCATGTGTGCTTGGGCCCAGGGTCTTTTGCATCACCAACCCCACTACTGACTCCCTGTTGCTATTCAGCTTCAAAAACAAAAAACAAAAAACAGTGTCCCTGGATTCATTGGGGGGAAAAACTGGTAACTATAGTCTGGGTGCAACCAAACCATAGCATAGTTCATGTGTTCAAATTTAAGCTGTGAGCTTCAGGGTTTGTTTGTTTTTTGAAGTTCACACATCTTTCCAGTTTTTTATATTTCCTATTATTTGGATTTTTGTGTCCCCTCTCCTTGGACAAGTTTATTTGTAATGTTTTGACTACCTGCCAAAGAAGCACAAAATGTAAATGAAAGCAGATCACCTGCTATTTGTACGATGTTTGTGCCTGCAGAGGTCTTTGTTGGTCTGTGAAGTGGTGTAATTGTTCCTCACTCTGAGCATTACTGTTAGGCGTACGCCTGTGATGACAAAGGTAACTGCATTTGTTTATTTAATGACGGGTGAAGTGATTGCTGTTTACACTCTATAACATTCAGGCTCTTGTGGGTTGGAAGATGCTATTAAATGCAAGGTTTTATTATCAAGGTTCTTAATTACAAGCCGGATCTGAAAATCAATATTTACTGCCTAGCTTTTCAGGATATAATAACCTGCCATGATGCTCTCCTACTTGTCAGGGGTTGTAAGACACCGTCAAAAGTTGAGCTGTGAGTACTGCCAAATAGGCATATTTCCCACTACCTGTACTCAATAGCACTACTGCTGGTGGTATGAAGCAACTGCAGGTAGTTCAAGCTGGGATATTGACACCATAGAGCCAAGTCCTCCTGGTCACAGAAATCAGGATAGCCGATCCCATTGCCCGCTGTAAAACAGGCCTCAACAGTTTGTGACTCTCCAGACTGAAAGTACTTCACCAGTGATGAATGGTAGTTTGCAAGATGCCTGTCAACGCTGCTACCCCTACAAGCAATCAGTGAAAACAGGAGGTTCATTAGGTCCACACAGGGTTGCCACATGACTGCAAGAAAAATGTGGTCGTGGATTGCAAATGCCGTAGTGCAGCTGACCCCACCAGGGCTTGCTGTCAGCACCATTCAGCTGACTGATGCTGACAGCAAGCATCACTTTCTAAGGAACAGTTGGGAGTGTGCTTTAAGGCTCCCAATCACTCCTTTGCAGCCATATCTCTACCTGCCATTCACTTGACACTGCAGATGTCAGGTGGGTATGGCTGGCTCTACCATTAGGAAGAGTGGGGCAATTGCCTCAGGCAACAGATGCTGGAAGGCGGCAGCAGCAGCAGCAGCTTCCCCCTCCCTTCCCTTCTCTTGAGCCCCTGGATATTCCATTCTGCTGGTGATCAAAGCTATGGGTACCACAGGCCTGCCATATGCCCCCTTAAACTAGCCTGCTGCAAGATTCAACTGCCATTCCACTCAGTTTCTGTACATGGCATGGCAGGGGCCATCTTGTCCTTTGCCTCAGGCAGCAAAAGGTCTTGAGCCAGCCCTGTAGGTGTGAGGAAGGTAAAGCGGTTTGAGGAAACAGCCTTATGGGACAACTGAGACCCCTGCCTGGCCTAATTTGGCCAGTGGGCTGGAGATTCCCCACCTCTGCCATAGGAATGGGTAGGGAAGATGGCTAAAGAGAAGCTGAGAGTTCTAGAACCCAGGGTTTTGGCTCATTCCCCTGTTATGTACTGAGTTGAATAGGATCCAAACTGAAGCAGTCTGATTGGTCCTAGAACAATAGGATTCAGAATGCAGCAGTCTGATTGGTCCTAGAACAATGCAGCAGTATGATTGGTTGGCAGGAACCACCCAATCATGCTCCAGATATAAGTGAATCCACAACCTGATTGGCTTACAGTAGAATTCCAGAATTAGCCAATCATGTGCAGCCCATTGTGTAAATAATGTATATAAAGCAGATACTTTGAGGGGACTTTCATTCATTCCTCCTCACCACTATGAGCTGAATAAAGAGCATGAAATCACTTTGCGACTCTGAGTATATATCATCCCCCCTTTTTTGAGAGAGTGGAAAGGCATCGATGGGTCTGAATGGTTGGCCTAAGGAATTGGCCAGAGATTCATTCTGGAAGAGGCTGGTTTGTCTTCCTTCCCCCTGACTGGAGAGGATATAATCTGGGTGTCTGGATTCAAAGAACAACAGAATGGCAGGTTTGGGAGACACACGGAAAGCCTGAGCTTTAGACTCTGGAAGCTAAGAACATTTGGGAGGCTGACCTTATGTCCCCCTGGAAATCTGATGTACATTCGGGACACCTGTTGGACTTAAGCTGCATGACCCGCCTCTATATATTTGTACAACAAAGGAAGTTTGTATCATAAACACCAGCAAGCCTCCAGTGACCTCATTCAAAGGGAACCCACCCAGGTTTTGCACTGGAACTCCTGAAACCTCTCAACCCTCAGAGAGTGGTTTGTGTGCAACAGTATTATTCACATGAGACAGAAATACTTTTATCTAATAATCTGGCTGAACAGTCTTGGCTACATTTAAATCAGTGATCATGTTTCCACTGAGTTCTCTAATTCAACTGGGCTTAGTCGATTTCCTGTGTACACATAATCTGGTGCTAAAAGGCTGCTATCCAACTCAAGTAGAGAGACATTCAACAACCAGGGCATATCCAAGACATTTAGCTGACCGTAGCACAGAAACAAAGGTGCTCCTTGTTAAGTGGAGGTGCACAGAATCATGGGAACTGTAGTTTACCCCTCACATAGCTACATGCTCCAGCTCCCTTAACAAACTACAGTTCCCAGGGGTTTTTGGGTGAAGTCATTTGCCCTAAATGTATGGCATGTACACACTTGACATCTTTCCGCAGGGCCTGCAAGACAGAGCTGTTCCACCAGGCCTTTGGTTGGGGCACAGCCTGACTCCCTCCTTTGGCAATCTTTACAATACTTTAGTTTATGGTTGCCATCAATTTTGATTTTAATTAATTCTTATGATGTTTTTATAATGTTGCACTATTTTAGTGTTGTTAGCCGCCCTGAGCCCAGCTTCGGCTGGGGAGGGCGGGATATAAATAAAATTTATTATTATTATTATTATTATTATTATTATTAAAAGGGGATGGGGTAATAGTAGGGAAATAGGAGGCATGCAGCTTTGTTTTTTTCTGAATCAGAGTTCAATTTTGGATCCTGAGGTGAATCAGGCAGCCTCTGAAGTGCTTTAAACTGAGTCATACTCTTTTCCAAAGCCCTGAATCAGGGTCCAGGCCAAGTCTTGGGTCAATGCTACAGATAGGACTACAGTTCCTGTCACAACAAAATTGTAGATTTGGAAATGACCTCGAGGGTCATCTAGTCCAACAAGAATCCTGCCTGCAGCTGTCCCTGGGTGGGCTCGAACCACCAACCTTCTGGTTAACAGCCAAACGCACTGACCCATTGCACCACCCCCCCCGACCATTGGTCATCCTGGCTGGAGCCGATGGGAGCAGGAAGGCACCAGGTCAGGGATCACAGGAGAAAGATGTTCGCGTCAGAGCCTGCGATCAACAGCAAGGCGAAAGAGATAAGACTGCTGTGTTCTGCAGAGAGACTGAAGCTATCTGGTGCTAAGCCAGCAAGGCAGACAGATTGTAAAGATGAAGGCCCTTTCTTCTCTCTCCCTCCACTCCTTGGCTTGCCTGAGAAAGAAAACCAGCTGTGGAATGAGCAAGAGCAATGAATGCCCTGGCAGACAGTCAAGGCCTGCCTGCTCCAAGAATCGCCCTGAAGACAGTAGAGCTTTCATAGCATTGTAGGAACTAGGAGCACACGGAGTGCAAAGGTCGAATCAGCAGGCATTAGTATCTCACCAGAAAAGAAACGCTAACATACAAACAAAGATGGCACTCAGAGAGCACACAGATATTTTCCTTCTAGAGCAGGAATTTTGGGCACTGATGCCAGGAGTGGGCAGGGCAGGGCTGGGCTGGGCTGGACTTTCTTGAAAAGTTTCAGTTACTGTATATGGCATTAGTCTTTGATTCATTCAGTCCTGTGATCAGCTTCATGTCCCTACAGCTTGACTGTGCCATCCCCTTTTCAATGTTTACCTCAACCACCAGCTTGCCAGGTGGTCTGAGACAAACGTCTATTTTTTTCCTCCTCGGTTTTTCCATCTGCAAAATGGGAATAGTAAGAGCCCAATAAGCCATTATTCTAAGCATATACCTGCCACCATATTGGCTCCCCTTCCCCCCCATCATGTCTCTAGCATACGTCTTGCGGTTTTGTGGCATTATTCCCCAACACAAGCGGCCCATGATGCAGGCAGGTGGTAGGAAAACACAGAACGCTGTGCTGAAAAGCCTTAGCTCAGTGACATCTGCCCTTACGTGCAAAAGGTCCCTGGTTCATTCCCTGGCATCACCAGTTAGGGCTGAGAAGGACTTCTGTCTCAAACCTGGGAAACACTGAGCTAGACAGACGAATGGTCGGACTCCATATAAGACAGCTTTCTATGTCAAGAAAACGGGTTCAATCACAGCAGGGAACCTGCATTGCTTTTGCTTGCACTGGCATTTTTATTCTTTCATATTTTAGAGGTGGTTGCAATTTTATTCTTCGCTTATCCCGCCCTGGAACCTTTTTGCGACCTGGTTGGGGTGGGAGGAACACATATTCCTAATACAGTGGTGCCTCGCAAGACGAAAAGAATTTGTTCCGCGAGTCTTTTCGTCTTGTGATGTTTTTCGTCTTGCGAAGCACAGTCCGTCGCAACTGCGCCTCTTCAAGCGGCTTTAAAAAAAAAGCGCAAGACGTTTTCGTCTTGCGAAGCAAGCCCATAGGGAAATTTGTCTAGCGAAGCAACGCAAAACCGGAAAACCCTTTCGTCTAGCGAGTTTTTCGTCTTGCGAGGCATTCGTCTTGCGGGGCACCACTGTAATCAAAGAATAAAAATGCAGTTGCCATTTGGGGGTCCAATATCTCCTTTCCGGACTGCTGTTAAGATCACAGAGAGAATGCATAAGGAGCATTCCGGGGCATGATGTGCACTACATAAATGCTGCATTTTGTTGCTGTCAAGCTGCAGAGTGAAATGAAATTGCCTTTGTGATGTGCTCTTTTGGTGACATCCATCCAAGTCAGAAAGAAAATCCATATGTTGCCTTGCTAAGCAGGCGAGAGAAGCCCGAGAGAGCCCTGGCGGGAAGGAGGGACACATGGGTGTAGCCAAGGGGGGCAGGGGAGGCAGCTGCCCCCCCAAATCAAATAAATCAATAAAAATACTTGACTGAGGTTCTGCCCCCCCTGACATGAAGCCTGGCTATGCCCATGGAGGGACACCCCATAAGAGGGGGGTGAGTTGGAGTCAGGCCCAGGGAGGAGGGGAGACTGCCTGTCTCGGTTGAGCAAACTTTTAACACATCTTTTATATTTAGATACTGTTTTAATTCCAGTAATGTTCAAATGTTTTTTAAAAAATGTTTGCCCCCCACCCTTATAATCTATAAGCTGCCTTGAGTCCCTGTCAGTGGAAAAAAAGCAGGATACAGAGAAACAGATAATAACAATAATATTTAGGTGTAGTGTTGAAAGCATATCTTAATCCTATTCTTTTGAGATTCGTATCTTTTAAATATGGAAACAGTAAGAGCTTGGGTATCAGCAGTTTCTCTTCTACTACTTTCTCCAAAGGAAGGGCAAAAAATACCATTAAGAAGCGTAGGGAGAGGGAAACCACACCAATGAAATACTGAGGCAACTTGCCTCTGACTAGAAATGTTCTCAATAATAAAACAGATGAAGATACATGCAGTAAAAACAGGAATTTCCACATCCCATCAGTCCATTGTATTATATCCTAGTGGGCCATCTTATTTTATGATGGCAATTGCCTGGCTGTTCTCCTGAATTTCCTATTATGTACAGTATGGCTCCCCCTTCCCTTTCTAAGCATAGGATAAAACTGTTTTATGAAACGTTGGAAGGGAGAAAAAGAGAGGCAGGTTCAGACACTCACTGAACTGTTGCCAGCTTGGCATAAGCACATATATAAATTAATCAGTTTTTTCGGGCTGATTGCAGCACATGTGCGGTTTTGATTAGAGACTGGATTTAAGACTCGGCTGCCAAAAAGTCTTTTACAAGGAGAGGCCTATGGCCTGCTCCAAAGAGAAAGAAAAAGTTCAAATAACTGGAAGACTGACAGAAAAGTGCTGTTTGCTTTGAAAGCTATGTATTAAAAGAAAAAACTAAAGGGGGGGGGTAGTAGTTGATAATGGGGCAGAATTGCCTGGTTAGAATGTTCCCTTGAACTCTATTCATTCTTCTTGCATGCCTAGACAGGGGATGGACTGGGACGTGTAAGTTTGTGTAGAAACTGTACAATGCCCGAATTCACATTCAATCCTCTATCTTCTCTTGCTTCTGGCCCCGTCCATCACCAGTATGTGGCCCGTGGAAATTTGTCTAGAAGGGAATGTGGCCCGCAGGCTGAAAAAATGATCACCACCCCTGCTTTAGCAGCTGGTGTCTGTGTGTGATCAGGGCCATGGCATGTGGCGGAGGGGCCACTCCCATGACAGAGGTCGCATACCCCTCAACTGTCCCGATTAAATTGGGGCATCCTGTTTTTGGACTCTGTTCTCACGGTGCCCCAAAACACGTGTGACTCCTCCAGGAGTGCGGCTCAGAAGACAAGCGCCCCAGTTTTTGGTTGCAATGTTTTTGGAAGGTATACAGTCCTGCCCACCTCCAGCTGCTATTTGGCATTGTTAAGGTTGTAGCACAGGAGGAAAGGGTTAACACCCCTCAATTCAAACATGGTCCTGATCCTATTCGGTACCCACCCACCCTGCCCCATTAGCAACTATTTAAAATAAATAAAAAGAATCACACTATGCCAAGTTATGTCTTTAACCTAAAATGTAGTTTGGCCCTATGTCTTGATGGTGAATCTCTGCAGCACTCTATTGCCTGCAAAGCACTTTGCTGCAATAATCAAAGGAACTTTTGTACAGTGGTACCTCGGGTTAAGAACTTAATTCGTTCCGGAGGTCCGCTCTTAACCTGAAACTGTTCTTAACCTGAGGTGCGCTTTTGCTAATGGGGCCTCCTTCTGCCGGCGCACCACCAGTGCGTGATTTCCATTCGCATCCTGAGGTGAAGTTCTCTACCTGAGGTACTACTTCCGGGTTAGCGGAGTTTGTAACCTGAAGCGTCTGTAACCCGAGATACCACTGTATTCCCACAAAAGCCCTATGAGTACAGCCAATTTACAAGAGGGCAACTGAGGCTGAGGGAGTGTTGCTTGCTCAAGTCTACCCAGACTGAGAATTTATAAATGGAGCATGAATTTGGGCTCCAGATCTTTGTGGTCTACTTTGTTAATTAGACCCACAACTTTTTGTAGAACTGTAGTTGACAAATGCTTGGGGGGGGGGGTGAGTAGTGTGTGTGTGTGCCAGAGGTTCAAAAATTACATCATGTTTTTTGAACAAATGCTACAGCTCTCTGTTCCTTTACCTCATTATCCATTTTAAATATGTTTGCTTGCAGCTGGTAGCTCTGCAATCTTAGCCCCAGATTTGCATTTCCATAGAAACAATCTTCCTCCTCCCTGGGTTCCTCTTCTTAGCAAGTCCTATTTTGCTTATCCTCTTCATCTATTCATTTACTACCTACCTACCTTGCTTCTTATTATGCTGTTCCAATTCCCCTGCCTTTTTCTTGTGCCACCACAGCAAAATATTTCTTCTATAATCCTATTCCACTTATAGTCTTTATCTTCGTAACTGTCAGAATCCCCTGGCAACTTGTCCTTCTGAAACAGGGAGGGAGGGGAACAGAAATGGATGTTGCAAACATTTCATCCCCTGTGAAATGTGCTACCAATTTGGTGGTCTTTTTTTCCTTTTCTTCTGTTTTTTTGCACCCTTTTGCGCTAAAAGGTGTAAAACTGCTTGCAAGGATGTGCATGTCATGAGGAAGAGGGAAAACTCCAATTGAATCACGAAGGGTTGACAAGTTGGAGCAGAGTGGGGATGCACACCTGAATGTTGAACAGCTAAACTGCATTTTTCTCACTGGGATGTTTTCTTGGGTACACATTCACATCTCCATCTGCTTTCTTTCCCAACAAGCTATGCAAATCTCGCACAATCAGAGTTCAAACCATGCTCAAGGTAGCCTACAACACACATGCAAAAATACATACGGTATCTGTAATGTAAGAAAAGTAGTCATAAACAATAAATGAAACATCGGAAATATACAACCAAACTGAACTACTTCCACATAAATCACAAGATCTAAAATAAAGTTACAAAAAACCAACAGCAACAACTCTCCCGCAAACCCGCACAAACAACACCCCAGGCTACAGACACACAAGGACACACTTTGTTTTGCTGGGTAAAAGTCAGATCCAGCAGAATTAAAATGGATCCTTTCTAATTTTCATGTTTTTTTACATGGCATCCTCCCAAAAATCCATCAAATTAAAGCTTACATCACAGGGCTGGGACATGGCAGCACCACAGAAACATTGACCCAAAACACAGATCCTCATGGGTCTCTGTGATTTTTACGTATGATGACTGACCAAACAAAAAACAAATCAGTGAATCACAGAACACATCTACGGACATAGAAGCAACTTTGATTATTGCTTTGAGGGGATCCTTTCTAAAAAAAATTATCCAGCATAGCTGTGAGGGGTTTGGATGCTTTCATTTCCATTTCAGATTAACCACAGCTTTTTATGACAATTGAACCCCAAATTTGGAATGTGGTTTATATAGTTGACTTGTTAACCACAGTTTAGGGCATGGTTGTAAGACTAAACAAGAAACTGTGATTAATTGAAATTGAAAGCTTCTCTTCCTCAAGACTGCACTGGGGAGAAGAGGGGAAGTGGACTTTCCTAGCCCAGGGGTGCTAGGCTGCTTCCCATCACAACAAACTATAGTTTATGATGATATCTGAACACAACCATTGTCTTTTATACATGTCTAGAAGCACAATGCCCAAAAGAGAAAGACATATCTATTGGTCACGTGCATAATACTCTCCTTAAATTTTAGTTGACATTTCATGACTGGGAGGGGCCCTTGGGCATATATTTAACACACACACCCCCAATCCTCTGTGAGGGGTAAACTACAGTGCCCAGAATTCTTTTGCAGGAGGGAAATGTGCTTTAAATATATGCTCTGTAAACAGCCTTTTTAAGCCAAAGTGGTATGTAATTCTGCAGACAGGATCCAAATTATTATGCATTCTGTTCCCTCTTCAAAAACATAAACTGCAGTACAGATCTGAATCATTGTAAAATTGGTTTATTTTTCTATCATGCCCTTTCCCCAAAAAAACACAGACTTCTTCACATATTAACACAAACCTGACTCACTGTTGCACATACAATTGAATTAATTGCAAAACAATTTGCCCAATTAATCTGCCACATTTTTTGGGTGGGGAATGGGTGGCAAAATCCAATGAACAAACACAGCTGCAAACCTGCTATAACACTGAATTTTTAGTGAGTGGAAAATCAGATATATTAACCATATCTCCTAGGTAAGGTCAATTTGGTGGCCAATTTTGCATTTTCATCACCAAAAAGAGAGCAAATGAGGACACCAATTCAAATTTCATATTGCATATTATAAATGCAACTTTACAGATACATCCTACTATTTTTTATATTGTTTTTCTTTAATGAAATCTGCAAACACAATTGTAATTCCTACTAGTTAAACAGAAATGAAATACATCTCACCATCGTGGGAAAGACAACAGATGACTTCTCCACCTGCTGAACAGGTGCTACTAGCTGTTAATGGACAACCTGCCTCAAGGCTCCTGCTTTCCCTTGTTATGGCCCAGTATACCTGAAGAAGCATCTCCACCCCCATCATTCAGATGGACTCTGAGGTTCAGCTCCGAGGGCCTTCTGGCAGTTCCCTCCCTGTGAGAAGCGACGTTCCAGGGAACCAGGCAGAGGGCCTTCTCGGTAGTGGCGCCTGCCCTGTGGAACACCCTCCCATCAGATGTCAAGGAAATAAGCAACTATCTGACTTTTAAAAAACATCTGAAGGCAGCCATGTTTAGGGAAGTTTTTAATGCTTGATGTTTTGTCGTGTTTTTAATATTCTGCTGGGAGCCACCCAGAGTGGCTGGGGAAACACAGCCAGATGGGCGGGGTATAAATAATAAATTTATTACTGTTGTTATTGTTATCTTTAAACCAGACTTGGATTAACAACCCTCAAACACTTTCCAATGGAGGACTGCCTTTTGACAGCCCTTCAGAATAGAGGACTGTGCTCTGTAAAGTAGGGTGTGTGGCCACACAACTCTGCACAGCAACACATAGTTAGGAAGCTGCCTTATTTCAACCAGCTGCCTATTTCTCCACTTAGTCCAGCATTGTCTACTCTGACTGGCAGAGTCCAGAGTCTCAAGGGAACAGATCACTTTCATCCAGGGGCGCCAACTTATAAAAAATATTGGGGGGGCCCATACCGGGGTCCTGCCGCTGGTTCGCTCGGGTAGCCGGGAGAACGCAGTTCGAGGTGGCGGTGTTGGGGAGAGACCCTCGCTCAGGGCGCCACTAGACTTGGCGGCTGGCGGCCTATCTGGGGGTTTTTGGAGCGTATTTCGGCGGAGCGATTGGGGAGGAGGGGGCTTGTTGCCGGATTCTTCAGCTGGGCCGGAGATCCGCTGCTGGGGGGTCCCTGGGCCGAGTTGTGAGCACGGCCTGCTGAAGGGAGATCCAGCCGATTGCGCGACGGGGACGGCCGGGGCTCTCCGGCTAGGGCGCGCGGCTGGCTGGCTGGCTGGCGAGGGAGCAGGTGGGGAGGAGGCGGGGGTCCTCACTCTCTTAGGAAACGCACCCGCGCGCCCGATTGCCACGAAGTCCGAAGGGTGCGTGTGTGGAATTAAAAAGCAAAAACGAGATACGGGCAGGGCAGGCAAAGAGTTTTCTGCAAGAGGATGGAGGGCAGGTTGAAGAGAAAATCACTCAGGATGAGACAGTCAAATCAGCCATGATAAAATGGGCTCAGGATATTGGGTATAACATCATGTTTGAGGACTGGGAAAGGTTATGGACCACCGGAATGAAATTCACGGCATGTAATGCCTTGAAGGAAAATATTATGAAAATGATTTATAGGTGGTACATGACCCCAGTCAAGCTTGCAAAAATATATCACCTGTCTGATAATAAATGTTGGAAATGTAAGGAGGCTGAAGGGACATTCTTTCACCTCTGGTGGACTTGTCCAAAAGTGAAGGCCTTCTGGGAAATGATCTATAATGAGTTAAAAAAGGTATTTAAGTATACCTTTCCCAAGAAACCAGAGGCCTTCCTCTTGGGCATTGTTGGCCAGAAAGTGTTAAAGAAGGATAGAACTTTCTTTATGTATGCAACTACAGCAGCAAGAATACTTATCGCAAAATATTGGAAGACACAAGATTTGCCCACACTGGAAGAGTGGCAGACGCAATTGATGGACTACATGGAACTGGCTGAAATGACTGGCAGAATCCGAGATTTGGGAGAAGAAACAACGGAAGAGGACTGGAAAAAATTTAAGGACTATTTACAAAAACAATATAAGTTGTATGAATGTTAAAAATTTACACGATTCGGAAACTATAGCTTCAGCAATTAGATTTGGGAAACAGGAAATTATATTTTAAGTAAGAAAAGGTCAAAATCTAAGGTAATACTATGTTTAATTTAAGATATAAGTAACTGATGAAAAGTATGTTAAATTTAGAGGTATAGTATTTGAAAAGTACAAAATAAGGTACGAAACAAGGTAATAATTTGCTGATATCTTTATTATAAAGAATGCAGGGTAAGGGAGATGCGAGGAAGTCCAGTTAGTTATATAAAAAATGTGTTGAATGGTTGGTTTTCTTTTCTTCTTTTTCTTTTTTTCTTTTTCTTGTTCTTTTACTTTTTTCTTCAGTGTATGTTTCTAACTTTGTATTTGAAACCTTAATAAAATATTTATAAAAAAAAGAAGAGGAGAAAATCCTTTCGCTTTTCTGGGGCTCAGGGAAGTCTCAGAGCCGGAGGTTGGGGAAGGGACCCCCTTTGCTCTGCCCTCTTCTCCCGTCTTAGATTTGCCTGGGGGTCCCCGCCCAAGCTTGCCTGGCCACCGGGCCACACAAGGGCCGCGCTCTACGCGGCACACCTTGCTAGCCGCGCAGCTGTCCTCCGCGGCTGCGGAGCGGCCCTGCGCCGGTGCCCAGCCCCTCTGGGCGCCCGCTGCGCTGCCAATGACAAGCGGGCGACGTCACGGGCGGGGAAGGCGTCGCTTTCTTTCCCGATCCTGCATCCTCCCAGTCTTCCAGCCCTTTTTTGGGTTGGAAGCTCGTCTCGTTCGCCTTTCTCCTTTCTTCACCCTGCGCGCAATTTTCCTCCCTCGTCTCCCTCCCCATTTCTCCTTCCTTCCTGACTGACTGACGGGCTTGGGCTCGGGCTCAGGCTCGGGCTCCGGGGCGGGCTCGGGCTCGGGCTCGGGCTCGGGCAGCCACAGCGTCGGCGGTGTTGGCGATCGGCGGCGCGGGGGGATGGCCCTCCCGGGGGAGCCGGCGCTGCTCAATGGGGTTGCCAAGGAGACAGGCCGGCCGCCCTCCTCCCCCGGCCCGGCGCCCCCCGCCGCGCCGGTGCCCGTTATCGAGCTGGTGCGCGCCGGGCGCCCTATAAAAGCCGCGGACGCGCCCACCGCCGCCCGAGATTATTGGGGGGGCTGAGCCCCCCCAAACGAATTTTTGAGGGGGCTCGGGCCCCCTCAAGCCCCATGGAGTCGGCGCCTATGCTTTCATCCCCTCCACTAATTAAACAATACAGTATAATACAGCAAGGGAGATTAGATGACTTTCAAAGTCCGGGCTTCCCATTCAGGGCCGAGATCGCTCTGGAGAAGAAGCTGTTCTTAAGACGGCTCGTTCTTGTCTTCATTGTCCTGTATCTCCGTCCCGACGGCAAGAGCTCGAAGAGACAGTGACCGGAATGTGATGGATCTTTTACTATGTCCAGTGCCTTCCTATGGCACCTTGTGGCATAAATCTGCTCTAAGGTGGAGAGTGGGCAGCCAACAATGCTCTCTGCTGCCTTAACAACCCTGCACAACCCCATCCTGTCCTGGGTAGTACAGCTTCCGTATCACACACATAAGCCATAAGTGAGCATGCTCTCAATGGCACAGTGATAGATATATCAGATGACACAGCGATTCTTCAAACAGCTCTTGTTTATTCTCAGGCCAGAACAGAACTGAACTGAAGGGTTCAGCCAGCCTGCTTATATAAAGCTCCACTAGAATGCAACAGTAACCATTTTCTGTAACTATCCAATCACTGAACGTCACTTTCAATCCCTTATTTGCATATGTGGACCTGAGTGAAAACTATCTATAGTATCCCCCTGCTGGCCCAGGGTGAGAACTTCAGTACATAACAGCAGCTTCCTATGTGCAGAAAACTCCACATGACACCATCTTTCCCCCACCCCCTGGCCGCCCAGCACCACTTCTCCCTGTTCTGTAGGTTAGCTAAAAGGGGAACTGGGTAGCATGCAAGCCTTTTGGATTAGGCTGTAAAAAATGCAACGCACAATAGCAAAACCTTTTACATGGCTTTGTCTCACCCAATCATAAAAAGGAGAGGGGAACATCCTCATTACAGTAACTGCATTAATAAATATTTTCAGAAACCCCAAGTGCAATAAATTTGCTTTCAACACTAATGTTGAATTCATGCACACTCTGTTTATGGCTTGATCAATATTTGAACAAAATGTGCTAGGAAATTTTGCCGTTTCTTTTTGCCTACATCTGTGTAACTCCATTGATTTCAGCGCAACGACTCCCTCAGCACCTTACTGTAGTGAGAAAAGAATTTTATGTCCAGTATTATCTGTGATATATATAGGTCTAAGCATTATGTAGAAGCCAAGTCTTACCAAGCAAATTTTGCTTTAAGAAGGTTTATATATTCTTTGGGAGTTTCCAGAGCTCAGTGATAAAAGGTGATTTATCCTTAAAATATTCATGCTTCCTTTTCCAGGCTCCAAGTCATCATCTTTTGCGCATTATTCTAAGGCGGTTTCTGCTGTAGTGAAAATGTGTGGGTCAGTTTCTCGCTGATGTACAAATCGACCTATCTGATCTGCACTGCGCCCCTGAATAGTTTTGGATCAGATGTTTGTGCACAGCCTTCACCCCAGCTGTGTGTGAATATCCTCATGTGTTAAGACCTCTAGACATTAGAAAGTCTGAGGCCACGCTCTTCCTCATTTAAGAGAGATGTTTGCCACAGCCCTCCTTCCACAGTGGACCTGTGGGAATCACTAGTTCAGAACAGCCTAACAAAGCACAGGCATTCCTGTGCTTACACTATCATTTTCCTCCTGTGTGCATTGCTTAAAATAGGTAACCTTCACCTCAGATACCGCTTTGATGTTTGGCCATTGGTTCCCCTCAAACCAAATACTTTCCCAGATGCTCAGCTGTTGCACTGGGCCTACTAGAATTGCTTCCAAGATCATAAAGGCCAACGTCTGCATTAGAGGCAGGCGCCAAAGACCCTAGATTCAATCTCCAACACCTTCAGTGAGAGGATCTCTCAGACACTTGTGATTTGGGGGAGTTTCTCCTTGTTGTGGCAGGCTTAGAAGACATAACTCAGAAAGCTGGACTAGAACTTCACAGTCCCCATAAAACAAGAACAGAAAAGTAACAAGAAACTCCTGACTCCATCCAGATCAGTCCATTGACACCATCACCCAGGGATGTTTTTTAGACGGAACTGGCTGGACTCAGTTCTGGCACCTCTCAGGTGGGCACCATTGACATTATAAGAGAACAAGGGAGGCATTCATGGTGAGTTCCAGCACCTCTTTTTCAAGAAAAATAGCACTGCCATCGCAACATGCCTGCCCTTCTTTATTTACTTAGTCTATTTCTAAACTGTCCTTCATTCTGTAGGCTCCCAGGGCAATATACAGAGAAAAAGTTAAAGCCAGACATCAGAACACTAAAACACATTTTAATAGGTTTTAGAACACCACAACAATCAGAGCATCAGACATTTATGGCTTTATAATAATAATAATATGTAAAATACAGTAAGCCTGCAACTTGTGTGCATTCAGCTTTACGTGCTGGATAAAAAAAATAAAAAAATAAAAAGGGGGCAGAAAGGGGACAAGGACTTTGGCAATCCCACCTGCCATTGAACCCAATGCGTTTTGATTACGTGCAATTTTGGCTTTAGATGCAATACATGTGACCCTCACCTGTTCCAAGCCTACTTCAGCTGAGGAATCACACACTTCCTCCCAGAGCTAGCAAGGCTCACCTGGCCAGCTAGGGAGCTGGGCTGTGGGCCCTTGCCTGCCTCAGCCTCATGGAGCACCCCGTCCACTGCTCCCTATGTCTCAGAACCCATTGTGTTCGTGGAGATAGGGGCCCCTCTGGCTATGGTGATGGGTCCTGCTGCTCTGGGTCCTGTGCACTGACCCCCATCCCCTCATCATGCTCCATCGCCAACCTCTCCATCCCCATCCCCAGCTTGCCCTGGTATGCCCCAGTCCCAGCCACAACCCTCACCTGAATCCACTTCCCCCTCACTGTAGTCCTGTCAGTTCATAACATCTGTAATGATGCTCATCCACAGTTACCTTTTCCCCTATGCGTCTCCCTGGAAAAACTGCTCTTTAATGCTGAATCGCAACAAGTGTCGATTCTGGTTTTCTTTGGATTGCCATTTGCTCCAATTCAACTGTAAAGAGTGGTTTTTTATGGGGAAAGCACTGGTGGTGGTGGGGAGTTCACTTTAAAGCACCAACCTGTGCCTAGGAACACAGCAAAAAAGGAAGTCCGGATGAGCTCTTTAAATCTCAAAGATTTTTGAATAACTGGACCACAGAGAGTAACAAGAAGAATAAAGGAGAAGCCACTGTAGAAAAACAGAAAAGAAATGGTGACATGATCATAACAGTGAATGGAGTAGATTAAGCAAATTGAAGAATTCATAGCAGAGGAAAGAAAAGAGACAGGAAGGCTGATCAAATTAAAAAGTGCTTCAGTTTTGAAGGTGGGGAAAGAATGAGAAATGCAATGTCTTCAGTGCTATTCCCCCCCCCCAGGGTACTCAAGGGTACGCAGTCTTTATAAATGACTTGGATGATAGAACTGAGGTGATGATCACCAAATTTAAACATAACACCAAGAGCCAGTGTGGTGTAGTGGTTAAGAGCGGTAGTCACGTAATCTGGGAAACCGGGTTCGCGTCTCCGCTCCTCCACATGCAGCTGCTGGGTGACCTTGGGCTAGTCACACTTCTCTGAAGTCTCTCAGCCCCACTCACCTCACAGAGTGTTTGTTGTGGGGGAGGAAGGGAAAGGAGAATGTTAGCCGCTTTGAGACTCCTGAAGGGGAGTGAAAGGCGGGATATCAAATCCAAACTCTTCTTCTTCTTCTTCTTCTAATGGGTTGCTGATGCTGCAGAAGACAAAACGGGATTCCAGATAATGTTAACCAATTGGAGAACTGGGTCAAAACTAAGAAAATGAATTTCAATAGGGACAAATGTAAGGTTCTGTACTTAGGCAGGAATAACCAGTTGCACAAATATTGTTAAGTATAGTTGTTTAATTGTACATTGAAATGGAACTGCCCAGGTAAGAGATATTTAGAGGAGGCCTGTCCATTGGGGCACTGTGCTGCAATTTAGCTATTCTGCTGGTATAGCTTTTTGGTAGAGCAGTGGAGTTTTCTGCCAGTGTACCTGAGTTGTTATACCAGCCTGTTTGTCATGGTGCTAGCTGTTCTGCTGGTGTCATGAGACTTCCATCAAATCTTAGAGCCTGTGATTAAAGCATAGGATTCTGCTCATATTCTGGCTTCTAACCGCCCCAAGTTTCATTCTGATGCAAACCACTCTCCCATCTCTAACCCTTAGATTTGGAGAAACCGACTGTGATCGTGAAGCAGGGCTATGCATTCTAAATGAACCGTTGATCTACCCTATCACGTCTTTCCATTTTTGTCCAAAGGAAAGTGAGTCAGAAAAGAATCAAACCTATGATGGCTATTAGCCAAGTCTTTAAATGTGTTTCTATTATCAGGTGCTCCTATTACATCGCTATGATTCAAATGCTGTCGTGCGACCTGGAGACAATAGACACAAGATTTGAGGGTTTTCTGCTGATCGCTGGTGCTGATGCTGCTGTATACATAAGTAAGTAATCGCACAAATGAGTTAAGAGAAACCATTTCAAAAGAAAGCGCTGCCAGGTACTTCAGCTGCCACATCTTTGATCAGCGACACTTGTCTGACATTGAATAACTTGAAACGAACGGCGTGTTGAATGGAATACATTAAATTTTGTTAGTTTGAGGAGGGCAGAAGAATGATATTAGCAGACAGCAAGCAGAAAGGGAGACGTCAAAAGCACCCCATGGAAAACATAAGAAGAACTGTGTTACATCAAGGCAAAAGACACATCCAGCACAGTATCCTGTTCTCCAAGTAATCCTACAGATGAAACCCTACAGCAAGGATCTAAATAGTTCTGCAGTTTAATGGGCCTTTCTTAAACTCCCACTGGCTTTCTAATAAGGAAAACCTATTGATAAGGTTTACTTAGAGTAGACCCATTTAAATTAACGAACATGACTAAGTTAGGGCCATCAATTTCAACCGGTGTACTCCAAGTAAAACTTGGTTGAATGTCACCCATAATTGCTAAGTTCTTTTGAACACAGCAAGCTGCCTTTTCCTGAGTTTTACAGACCCTGGGTCTGGCTAGCTCAGTGCTGTTCCCCCTGAGTGGCCCTGGCCAAAGGCACCAATTCCTAGGGGGTCAGGTCCCTTTATCCCCCCTAAAATATTTGAGCCCCCCCCCAGTTGATAGGCATTGCTGCCTTTCTTTCTTTTCCACATTTGGTTCCCAACGAGCACTGTAAATGAACTTGTAAAAGCGTTGCTGGATGGCAATGGAGCTGGGACTGGGCAAGAAAAGGCAACATCATTTCTTACAGCCCTTGCAATTGGAGGAGAGAGAGAGAGAGAGAGAGAGAGAGAGAGAGAGAGAGAGAGAGAAAGAATGCAAACTGCTTGCCCCATGGGGCGGGTTCACAGAGGTTGAAGGTCCCAGGTTTCATCCCTGACCCATAGCTGTCAACTTACAGATTTGAAAATAAGGGACCAGCAGCCTTGAAAATAAGGGATCAGCAGCCAAAATAAGGGATTTTCCAGGCACAGGTATGTTCAACTTCTGAGCCCCTCTGAGCCAAAGGCAGAAAGCCCAGCCAGCAGCCAAACGAAGCCTCAAGTGGTGGTTCCCACAGCGCAGCAACCTGGCAAAGGGGATGCAGCAATGAAAACCACTGTCACCTCTCCGCTGGGAAGCGCTGAGCAAAGGCGAGTCCCCAGACAACGCAGCCGATTTGATCGGCACAAGGCATGCAAGCTCCACCCCCCAGTCGTTCTTAGACTCCTTATTGGGTGAGCAACACAGCCAAGCAACACAGTTGGAGCCTCCCTCCTCCCTGGCTGGCAGGGAGGGAGGGAGAGGAGCTGCTTCCTTTGAAACCCAGGAAATTTAAGGGACATCATCAATAAGGGACAGCAGCAGGACACGGCGCTGGGACAGCTATGCCCTGACCTCTCCAGGTAGGAATGGGAATGTATGCTGTCTGAAACCCTGAAGAGCTCCTGTTCATAACACTGAGCTAAATGAACCAGTCATCCGACTTCCAACGTTTCATGCCCCTGTGTTCCATCTGCATGGGAGCATCTCCTGGGGTTGTTGGCCCAATCATGAGGTGAGCTGAAAGCTCCATCTCGGATACAAGAGAATGGCTTGGGATTTAGGAGCAGCAAATTTTGGCTGAAAGGTGTCAGCCCTAGGGCTTAACCTCACCACTGTCAGCCTCTTGTCCTGGAAGACAGCTTCTTGCGCTACCCAATTAATATGTGGTATTTCAAGCAGAGTGAGGAGATGGATTTTCCCAATGCATGACTACAGCAGAGGCCTCCAGAGAAAGGTTGCAAATCTGTGTCTTTAATTCCACCTTTAAGTGGCTTTTTGATACAGAAGCACATATTAGCATATTCTGCTTCTCTCCTTCTTAAATATCCTTCGTGTCACATCACACTTAAAAACTTCTTTGCATCTCTGCTTGAACTGAGTTTAAAGTGTCTACCTGTGTGGGCACAAGCCAGCTAAAATTAAGCATTTTTTGGCTCCCCTGATTTCAATGGGTGAGATTGACTCTCCTGATGATACAAATGGGTCATTTAACTTTGGTTGGATCCTTCCCAGTGTTTCCCACTGCCCAACTCCTGGTCATATACTCTTGCCAAGCCTTTGCCTTGGAAAAAACCTTGCCTTTGAAAAGGAATGTCAACTCTAGCCCATTTTCTGCGTAACCTATTAGCTGACTGAAAGCTTCGCCACCTCCATTTTTACTTCTCTCTCCATTTATAGCATGTATGTACAGATGTAAAACACATGGATTGCAAAAAGAAAGAAAGAAAACACTCCACAAAACCAAACATATGGGATCATTATGGATTATATGGACAGATTTATGGCCCTTGGATTGAATAATAGGCACTCACCTTGTGGATATATCATTTTTAATCTGAGTAAGTGTTAGTGGATTGCCCTTGGAAAAACTGTTACCCTTATGAAGGGGATGGCATAGTTATTTTGGGTGAAATTCTGATTTCATTGGCAGATGTTAATTCCAGTGGTGATGACAATCAACGACCGTAGTGGAATGAGCATTTAGTCATTCCCAAGATGAGGAGGAGGACTTTGGTTTATGCATTACCTTAACGGCAGTGCTGGACGTAAAAAAAAAGGAATGTTATTCACTTTTATATATTTAAATATTCCCAATCGAAATCAATGCACCTTTGAAGTGTATCAGCTGGATTGTGCCCCAATATAATATACAAGAGCTTCATTATTCTGTATGGCTTTTGTGACAAAGTGCAGGATCAAAAAAGCCTCTTTGCCTTTTACCTTCAACCCCTTGCACAGAAGTTGGAGAATTTTGGAGGGAAAATCTTTTATGGTGAGATCTCCACATCCACTTTGAAGAATGGGTGGCTGACTGGGAACATTTATTTTTTAATGGATAAAAGAAAAAAAAAGACTTGCATTGGTCTGCAGGATGTCAAGTCTGTCTCAAAGAAATTGGTTGCCTTTTAGCATACCTAGGTAGTTCCTTGCATACTCTGCTGCTGAGCCATTCTAAAGCATCTCAGAGTTGGTTTGGCCCAGTATTGGTTACTGTACACAAATCTACTCATGAAGATAAAGCAAGCTGGATCTCAGGGAAGATTTTCCTGAGTGGATGATCAATTTTTGAAAAAGTGACATGACTGTTTCATCCTCTGCATGGTACCCCATACTGTTCCAGAGAGACCTCTAACCTTCAAGCACTGTTTACCTTGGAGGAGACCATATGGGGCTACAGTGGGTGGGAAGTATGAGTAGATAGGAACATAGACATCTTCTCTGGCTTTCATTCTGCTGCTGGGCCCATTTCAAAGTGCTGGTATTAACCTTTAAAGCTCTCCTGTGATGGCTTGCGTACTTGAAGGATAGATTTCTTCTCCATATACCTGTATGGACCATAAAATCTTCTTCAGAGCATCTTCTCCAGGTTCCTCTGCCAAGGGAGATGAGGTTGATGGCCACTAGGAAGAAGGCCTATTGAGTGGTTGGAGCCCCAGCTGTGGAATACCCTTCCCAGTGGCTGCATTCATCATTGCATAAAGTCTTCCAGTCTTGCTTCTGTTGCTTTTTTTGCATAAGGTTAGCACAAATGTGACAGAAATGGCAGGAAAGAAGTCCATCACCGTAAGAACTTGCTTCTGTGCTTCATGCTGCCCGTGATTCTGTTTCATTTCACTAGTCTGGCAGCTACCTGCCAAAAGTCAGGCCCACGGATTCAGTGAACATGCTGCAAAACAAGCATATATCGATTGACAGCTTCACTCTTCTTTCTGCATGAGGCTACTTTCTGGATTGTAACCATGGTCTGCCAGATCTCATTTCCTTTGGCTAC
This sequence comes from Podarcis bocagei, assembly GCF_964188305.1. Lineage (NCBI taxonomy): Eukaryota > Metazoa > Chordata > Lepidosauria > Squamata > Lacertidae > Podarcis > Podarcis bocagei. Next base: position 61,413,227 of record NC_138127.1, on the reverse strand, counting down.
CCCACACTGTATATTTTGGGCTCATCCACTAGGAAAACCCACTGTTTATTGGTAAATCAGAACGAACGTCTATTGTTTCTTCTGCGGATTGGCATTTGTTCCAATTCAGTGTTAAGCAGTGGGTTTCTGCAGGGAAAGCACCTGAACAAACAAAAAATTGCTCGGATCCATGCCTACAAAGCATGGCACAGGCGGAAGTGTGGATGAGCCCTTTGACTTTTGACCTTTCCTCCTGCTAGGAGGTTTTCAATAGGATGAATCACCAGCATGAAAGTTTGTGAATCAAGAGGTGTGTGAGGCACCCCCTTTTCTGGGTCTTTGAGGTTCTTCAGAAGAACAAGTTCCAGGCAAGAACATAGTAAGAAAATCAGCTTGAGGCCTCTCAAAAAGGACATCTAAGAGATTTAGGTACTGCATCACCCTTGCTATTTTCATTGACTAGCCTAGGAGACACTGACTTCTCTGTCACTAGGGCATACCAAAGCTTGGCTGCCAGATCAATTCAGCAATGTGCCAATCACTTGTCCAAAAGGCAGGCTTTCTGCTGGTTCTCTGATGTGCTGTGCATTCTAATAATGGCCTGCAATAAAATGGCGTACTTATATGGCTGGCTGAGCAGAGCAAAGAAAAACAGCCTTTCTTGGGTACCTCCACTAGAGTGGTGCTATCTTACATGTCCTTGTACAGAGGACAGGTGTACATCAGGTTTTAGATGGTTCCTGAATCAAGAGCTGAAGAGAACATGTTGGAGAGATTTGAGACTGGTCAGAGGCAGAGTGGGATCATTCTACAGCACCCTGAGATGAAGCGGGGTGATTTGGATCTTATGTTTGCCACTCATTTTGGTGGACAAAGTCTCAAACAAAGACTGAGCCCACTCTCCGAAGCCCGCATTCCCAGCATGTTTGTCACAGTGATGACTACACTGACTTGGTTGTGTACACAGAACAGAAGATGGCAGGACCCCCAAGGATATGCTCTACAGGGAGCTGGCTTCAGGCACTAGGCCTGTTGGCCGATCAACTCTACATTGCAAAGATGTCTGCAAATGTGACATGAAAGCTGGCAGCATTAACCCTACTGTATGGGAATCCCTTGCAGACAATCGCAGTGCCGGGAGACAGACAGTCATGTATGCACAGCAGTGACCAGAGGAGGAATGATAGCTGGGAGGATCACAGAGAGAAGAAATGCTATGGTGAATCTATAGCAACAAAACCAGACACCTTCATCTGCTCTACCTATAATAAAACATGTCTCATGTTTGACTTTACCTCTGAAGGCACACTTTTCCATTGTCTCCTGAGACAGAAGGATCCCAACAATATTTTTTTGCCAATTGAACAGAGCACATGTCTTACAAACTCACCATAACACCCTAACCCTCACACCTAACCTTCAGAAATTTGGCACGATACTTTTCTAGAGTCATCTGCAGTATGTATAGCATTTCCAGAATGACCATTAAGGCATATTGCCCACAAAACCACAGAGCACAAAAAACACCTCTACACCAAATTGTTTATAATTTGTTAAGTTTATTACCTGGGGCACCTAACTGATATACGGTATTCTATTTTCATATAAACAATAGGGGAGATTAAGTTAATCCATTTTTACCCACCCCCAAACCAGTAAGTGCTGCCCATGAGCAAGAACCACGAGTGCCAAACTCTGGAAAGTTCTTAGCATTACAAACCTTGAGTACTGGTATCAAAAGTATTGGCTGTTAGAAAAAGTTACTCAGAACTTGAAATGAGCAAGAGGATGAAGTATGGGAGGCACTTTCAGTACAGAAAGGTTCAGCATTATTGAGTATGCATGCTAGTAACATGGTAGATCCCTGCTTTTGGCTTTTCCTCATTTACAGTTGGCAGTGAGCAGAAGCTTTATTTTAGATTGCTGCGGGGTACAATCCTGATGCCTTGAAAAGAAGAGAGAAAGATTTAATCTAGTAGAAGAAAATGGCTTGATCCTTACCTGTAAATCCTTAAGCTCTCTGTAGAAAAAGTGGGATATTATGCACTGAGACTGTAATCCTGCTGACCTCTGTTATGGATATTGTTTGGGATGTTGTGGGCGTTGCTTGTATTATTTTCATTTGTTTTGCATCACTTCTGAAATTATTAAAAAATTAAAAGGGGGGTGGGGAATCGATCCTATGCTAAAGTGCATAATATGGGTGAATGAGTACCATACACATTACTGCCAGTGACATTACTGCAAGGTCAGAAATTCCTCCTGTACCTATCCATGAAATTTGCAATCCTCCCTTTTCAAAAAAAATAACCTTTGACTGTTGCTATTGATTCACAGGCTGCACATGATTCACAGGCTGCTCATGTAATAGAACACACATCTCCTATGGCATGACAAAACAACAGGAAACAGTCCCTGAATCTAGCTTAGCCACCAAGTTTGTCTTTAGAGCTCAGTATACGGGATCCTCCGATCTTTTGGGATTTTTCTACTGCAGATGCAATGGAGAGTTGCAAAGTGCTGAGTGCTCTTGAAGGACTTCAGCCACATCTCCCGAAGAGTGCCAGAGTATTTCTTGGAATACAGTCCTGCCGGCATATGTGGAGTTTTTGAAAACCTGCCCATGTGGCTCTGGTGTTTTGCATACATTGGACAGCATCACTGGGAAGCCTCGCTCATGTAGCTGCTTGTTCCTGAAGCAGGCTGCTGTGCTCTTTCTTTTAACTATCAGTGGAGCTGTGCATTTTATACTAAAGGGGGTGATCACACACACAAGATTCTTTAATAGAGAAAAGGAGGTGATTAAATTGTGGGGGCAGTGCCACAAGGACGGGAACTGCCTAGATAGCATTTCTGTCTGGCTATTTATCTAGCTATTGTTTCGTTTAAATGGCTAAATGGAGTGTGCCATAGTTGTATAGCAGAGAAGTGCTCACTCTCCAATGATTAAAGTAACAACAATAACCCCATGACAAAAAAATAAAAATAAAAAGAAGTGATGGGAAATGAGATTTCTTCAAAATGAGAAACTATGATGGGGAAAGATCTTACTGGGGTCACCAGAAAAACTATAAAAACAGTTCACTGCACAGATAAGAGACTCAGTTTATACAGCTGCAAATAAAATGTTTTAAGTGTGTTGCAAAGTGCAATATACAAATGTGACATGAGAGGGCAACAGTGAGCTATGGCAAATTCAATATATTTTTCGAAACATTTTTTAAAAAGCATTTTCACAGTGTTTTTTATATGTGTGTAGATTCTTTTTTTAAAAAAGATATTTATTAAAGTTTTCAAAATATTACAAAAGAAAAAAGAAAAAAGAAAAATACAAAATAAAAATAGTTAAAAACAATTCAGTCTTTCAATCACTTATCTTTCATTTGCTTATTTCCCAGACCTCCTCACGCCTCCCTTTTCTGTATTCCAGTTCAGTTTGTTAGTTCAGCAAATCCCTCCCCTCTTTATTCATCCTAGTCTTCAGTCTTAAAATATTGTAACATTAGATTTTTACCTATTAATAGTCCATTTTCTCATATTCCCTTATAACATTACAGCTAGAGACCACTTAGTTTCTATCCAACATCATTCTAACATTAATTAATTTTACAATATTTCTGTAAATAGTCTTTAAACTTTTTCCAATCTTCTTCCACCGACTCTTCTCCCTGGTCTCGGATTCCGCTAGTCATTTCTGCCAGTTCCATGTAGTCCATCATATATGTGTGTAGATTCCACCGAGGTGTCATTTTTAAAGTGCTCATGGTGGTGGTGTAGGTTTATTAGCCTCAACACTGCTAACAGATCGATATGTAAGGCTCACTTATACTGGAAGCTAGGGACATACGGTACAAATATATGGCGTGACCAGTGCCAGATTTACATATAAGGTAAACAAGCTATAGCTTGGGGGTCCCAAAAAAAATTAAAGGGGAAAAAACCTGGATGTACATTTCCAAAATATAAGATAAAAAACAAATAAAATTAAACCTACATACAGCAACAGTGCTTTGTGTTGTGTAGGCTCCTATGATGTAAGTAATGAGCCCCGCCTGCTAGCCTGCTCCCTAAAATATCACTGGTTTATTGTTGACAAAAGACAGCTGGACATATAAAGGGCCCCATTACCTTCAGTAACTTAGGGCCTCATCAAACCTAAATCTAGCCCTGGGTGTGACTGCATTTGGAATACTGTCTACTGTGTTATGTATTGTAGAGCCGGAAAAGGTTCAGAAAAATATAATCATAATGATTAATGGGAATGGAACAACTCCCTTATGAAGAAAGCATTGTGGCATTTGGAACTTTTTAGTTTAGAGAAAAGGCAAGTAAGAGGGGACATGATAGAAATGTATAAAATTATGCATGCATGAGGAAAGTGGATTCTCCCTCTCTCATAAGGCTAGAACTCATGCACACCCAAATAAGCTCAACATCTGAAGGAGATTCAGTGGTATACAAGTTCAAGGATATATAAAACATGGCTAAAATGCAAAAAGCAATTAAAAAGAAATATACATGAAACCATAACTAAAATCAAAGATAAAATCAATAAAACATGTAAAACAAACCTAACTAAATCCTGCATCTCTGGAGAGGCTTGTTGCAAAAGAAAGGTTTTCAGCAGGCATCTGAAATAGTATAGTGAAGGCGTCTGCCTAATATCAATAGGCTTGGGTTTCTTTCTTACAGAAAATCTGCAGCGCTGCCTGCCACCTCTGAGTGATCTAGCTGATGACTGTGATCATGTTGGCTTGTTAATTTAGCTAAGGGTGTTAAGTGATTCAAAGAGATGATTTCAGCTCCTTCCGGGACAGCGCTGTCTCTGTTTTCCCCAGTGGCTTTTTTGCCAGTGTTAGAACCCAGCTGCTGCTCGGGCTAAAATCTTGTTCCAACCTTAATTGCAACGCCACCACTTCTTGAAGAATCCCTGCCTCTACAAACCCTCATTACATTGACTTGTGTGGGAGAAATACCTGCTGCCTCATTGTGCCAGGTGCCTCAATGTTCAATTCTTCCACATGGCTGGAGTGAAGTAACGCCGGGCCCTCAGAATTTAAATTCCAATCTGGCTGAGGAATCAAGAGCTGCAATCCATCAGCCCCATCTATAGAATTGCTCACATCACTATGGACCGGCAGTGTTTTGCCCCAGTCTAACACAGGGAAGCTGAGGCTGCAATACTTTGGCCAACTCATGAGAAGAGAAGACTCCCTGGAAAAGACCCTGATGCTGGGAAAGATGGAGGGCACAAGGAGAAGGGGACGACAGAGGACGAGATGGTTGGACAGTGTTCTCGAAGCTAGTATGTTGAGTTTGACCAAACTGAGGGAGGCAGTGGAAGACAGGAGTGCCTGGCGTGCTCTGGTCCACGGGGTCATGAAGAGTCAGACACGACTAAACGACTAAACAACAACAACAACACAGGGCTGTGGTGGGAGGGGGAGAAAATACTTTGCTGCCAAGAAAAGACGGTACCAAGAAGACACAGCTGTGGAAAAGGGCAGTGGAGGCACTGTCTACTAATCGCTGCCTGCCTTCTTCTTTACATCCTGTCCAGGGGTAGCTTCTTCTTCCTTAGTCTCAGGGAGAAAGATGGGGGCAAAACTAGGATTGGTTGACTCCACCTCATTGGCTCCAGCTGCTTCCACAAAATACCTAATCAAAATAAAAACAGCAACCCAATACACTCCCCCCAAATAAACACATTTTAAAAGGGCATAGGATGTAAATCAGATTAACCAATGTCTGGTTAAAGAGAAACACTTTTGCCTGGTGCCTAAAGGTGTATAATGAAGGTGCCAGGTGAACTTCCCTAGGGAGAACATTCCACAGACAGGGAGCCACTACAGAGAAGGCCCGTTCTCATGTTGCCACCCTCTGAACCTTTCTATTGTTTGAACTAAATGACCTCCAAGGTCCCTTCCAACTCTATAATTTTGTGATTCTACTATACAGTCCAGGACAGATGGGGTTTTTTTTGCTTTATTTTGTCAAAAAATTATATTCATTAACATTTTTTATTAAAAAAAAGAATGAATTTCTACACAAACAAAACGAATCCAGAGCTTGCATTCCTAGACAGCTTACATGTTTGCACCATGGAAAGAAAGTTCAACTTACTTTGTACTCCATGGAAAAACTTCGACAACACAGTGACAACACTGTATCCGGAGTGCCCATTATGCCAGTGTATGTTTCAGAAATGAATCATGTGCATCATCACAGTTACCCCAGGATTTCTAAAAGGAATAAATGGAAGCCATGTAGCTTCAAATGTGTCATGCTCAGCTAAGACTTTTGACCATCTGCTGCTATGTGCTCATTTCTCAGTCAGTGCAATGCACCAATATGGAGAGTACCAATATTGTGGATGAAATCCTGATGATGTCTTCCAACTCCTGGATGTCTCTAGAAGAAAACGATCAAAGTATTGTGTGATAACTTAATCCCAAAGAAAAATCACTATGAATGAAGTTTTAGGAATAGTTTCTGTTGTGATTTTGGAGAGATATTTGAAATCCTGATCCCAGAATTTCTTTACACATGGGCAGTGCCACCACATATGCCCCTGGGACCACAGGCAGTCCAACAATTTGGAGAAGAGGGTATGATCTATTTGCAGAATTCCGGGGGCAAAAAATGCATTTATTTATGGGAAGACTCCCTTATGGATGCCTACAAGATTTGAAAAGGTGTCTTCCTCCATACTCCCATTTCATATCAGGTGTGGTGCAGCCTGGTTTGTTATCCGTTAATAAATGACGAATGTTTTGTCTCAGTTGGCAGGGAAAGTCCATTTCTATCCTTCTCTCATTTTAACTGGGAGTGCCTTGCCATTCTGTTTAGAGCAGGAAAGAAGTGAGTTGAAAGCCTCCACTGCCGTAAGCAACCCTAGAATTTCTTGCATGCAGATCACATGAACTCTGGCATCACTCTCACGGGACAAGGTGTAAATCTTCCAGGTGCTCTGCACATTCACAAGTGTGTGCCAATGACACTTTTCATCCTGGAAGACCCTGCTGCAAAATATTACAATATATCTTTCCCATCAGTGTATATTGGCATTGGTTCCTACATACAGACTCGTCCTACACTTGAGTAGGACTCTGGTAGAGTCACATGCCCAACTGGCATGTTCTCTCCCTCCTGGTCATTTGTTTGGGAGCTTCAACAGCTTTCTTCAGCCCGAACATCACAGCGACCGATGCCAACAGACATCGGCACACTTAGGGACCCGCAGAGTCTTTGCAGCTTGCATAACAGACCTCAGCAACTCAGCATTTTGGCTAATCTACTTATATAATATAATATAAACACACATAGAGCACTGCAATATGGCTCCCTCTCTTTCTAGCATCAGACAGCAAAGAGAAAAAACAAAGGACAATAGTCCCACTTCACGGAACACAGTAACACAAACATCCTGTCTCCGTCACTTCCCACTCTGTAGAGTCAAAACATACACTGCCATGTGATAGACAAAAATCCCATGACTGCAATCACGGAGCAGGAATTCTAGCACTGATTACATGGAGGAGTCAGGAGGCAAAAAAGGAAAGAACCACACAGCTATTTTAAAGTAGCTTTTAATGGTCCCACTGAAGAAGAAGAAACATTCTTGCAGCAGATGAGGATTTGAACCTGGACCATTATTCACTAAAGACCATTCCAGTCTAAAAGAAAGCCTTATGAGTGTTTACTCTAATATAGTGCATTTTAAGCAATTCATTTTGGAAGTGGCTTTTCATTAACATTGCATAACAATGTTGCATTCTTTGTGAAAATTGAATGCACATGTTTGAAAAGGAGGTTATATAGAGATTTGCTGGATACGTTTCTCCCATAATAGGCACGATCTCCATCGAGGAAGATAATACCTGCAGATAATTGATGAGGAGAAATGAGGTCAACCTGTTCTTGAGAACACAGAAAACATTAGGAGAGAGACAATAAACAGACTGAGGCTTACTTGAGGCTTGGTGTGTAGTGGACCATCTCTAGCTACCAGCTGTTTTGGGTAAGGTCCCAGGTTCCATCTGTGACATTGCCAGTTAGAAAGGACAAGTCAGAAGGTAAGATGAAAGACTTCTGCCCAAGATCCTGAAGAGCAGCTGCCTGCCAGAGGAACTAAATGGACAAATATTCCAGTCTGGTATAAGGAAGCTTCCTTTGTGAGCATTCCTGAGTGGAAGTAGTTTAGCAATAGAGCACTTCCTCCCACATTTATCTACTGGGACAGTAAGATCTACTTCTCATGATGTCCCATCCAAATGAGTTACAGCAAGGGTCTTCATGGGGGTGACACCCAAATGGTTGAATGCTCTCCCCTGGTTATAGTCTAGTTATAGACCATTTTATTTTCCTAGGTTGTTAAAGATCCTTTTAATGACTTTTAGTGTATGTATGTATGTATGTATGTATGTATGTATTTGTGTGTGTTAATGTATGTTTTGCTGTTGCTGGTTTTACAGGTTTGGTTCTGTGCCATGGTTGTTTTGCTTCTATTTCATTTTTAGTGTTCTTGTTAATTGCCTTTACACCTTTTAACTTTTATTGTTAACTATGCAGTAGATGGTGTTAATCGTATGCAGATGATGTAAATAAAACATCAAAAGATTTGCATTTTTCAGTGCTGGGCACCTTACAGTTTGGGAATGCCCCCAGTCTGATACTGACCTAGAGAGATGGCTTGTTCTTTTGTTCCTTTTTTTTTTTAAAAAAAAAATTCCTAGCAACTAGAAGGTATGGTGTCCCTTTGTTTGGGATCTGGGTGTAACTTGCATGCTGCTGGAGGTCCAGGCTGTTATTTCCTCTTGCATTTAGGTGTAAAGCCCCCCCCCTCTCTCTTTCTCTTTCTCTCTCTGTGTGTTTTAATTTTTAACACCTCCTACTTGTAAGCACTCTGGTGGCTTTCAACCAAAGGTATATCAATTTTTTGGCAAGCATAAATCCGCCAGGATTTCCCTATCATGGCATCTGCCTGCTTCACCTATGGTTTATCACACTGCTCAAAGAGGCACTGGAGCCTTGCAAAAAATAGTGCTGAGCAAAAAAGGAAGAGTTCTGGACAGCCTCCACAAAGGATCCTCATCTTCACTGATCTTCAGGGTTGGCCCAAGCTATTTATCTGAAGCGGAGCCCTAATTATGTCCCCTCTGCTGCTAGGGTCAACAGTTTAAAAAGTATTGCACACCATTCAGGCAACAATTCTTACCTTCAGCTACCCTCCCAACCACTTTCATGGGGCAAAAGTGTTTGCCTACTCAGTGACTGCAATGCTCCCTGCCTTTACGCCCACAGAACTGGCTTCATTGAACATAGCCACCCTCCATTGGCTGTGTGATGATGTTGTGAGGTCATCATGCTGCCTATGTTAACCCCATTTGGCTGTGATCATGTCTTCTTCTTCTTTGGCAATCACTCGGTTTTAACAGTGAGTCCGTAAGTGACTGTGGAGGCCAATTCTGGATCCACACGTCCTTCCACAGTGGCAACATAGGTTTCCGGGCAGGAGTTGATCATGGTGAGGGTTTGCCAAGTGTGCCTTCCTCTTAGCCCCTTTCTCCCCTTTGTCCTGATTTGAGCGTCTTCAAAACCCATGACACCTTTGGTAAAGGCTATTCTCCAACTGGAGCGCTCGCAGGCCAGTGTTTCCTAGTCGTTAGTGTTTATACTACATTTTTAAAGATTTACCTTGAGAAAGTCTTTGAACTTCTTTTGTTGACCACCAGCATTGTTGTTGTTGTTTAGTCGTTTAGTCGTGTCCGACTCTTCGTGACCCGATGGACCAGAGCACGCCAGGCACTCCTGTCTTCTACTGCCTCCCGCAGTTTGGTCAGGCTCATGTTTGTAGCTTCAAGAACACTGTCCAGCCATCTCGTCCTCTGTCGTCCCCTTCTCCTTGTGCCCTCAATCTTTCCTAACATCAGGGTCTTTTCCAGGGAGTCTTCTCTTCTCATGAGGTGGCCAAAGTATTGGAGCCTCAGCTTCAGGATCTGTCCTTCCAGTGAGCACTCAGGGCTGATTTCCTTAAGAATGGATAGGTTTGATCTTCTTGCAGTCCATGGGACTCTCAAGAGTCTCCTACAGCACCATAATTCTAAAGCATCAATTCTTCGGCGATCAGCCTTCTTTATGGTCCAGCTCTCACTTCCATACATCACTACTGGGAAAACCATGGCTTTAACTATACGGACCTTTGTTGGCAAGGTGATGTCTCTGCTATTTAAGATGCTGTCTAGGTTTGCCATCGCCTTTCTGCCAAGAAGCAGGCGTTTTTTAATTTTGTGACTGCTGTCTCCATCTGCAGTTATCATGGAGCCCAAAAAAGTAAAATCTCTCACTTCCTCCATTTCTTCCCCTTCTATTCGCCAGGAGGTGATGGGACCAGTGGCCATGATCTTTGTTTTTTTGATGTTGAGCTTCAGACCATCTTTTGCGCTCTCCTCTTTCACCCTCAGTAAAAGGTTCTTTAATTCCTCCTCACCTTCTGCCATCAAGGTTGTGTCATCTGCATATCTGAGGTTACCACCAGCATTATGCTTTCCATTTTTAAATTCGGAATAGAGTAGTTGCTTTGGAAGAGGATAATCAGGCATCAGCACAACATGACCAGTTCAACAAAGTTGATGTTAAAGAATCATTGCTTCGACACTAGTGATCTTTGCTTCTTTGAGTAAACTGGCATTAGTTCGCCTGTCTTCCCAAGTGATGTGTAAAATTTTTTGGAGACACCCTTGATGGAATCTTTCGAGGAGTTGGAGATGGTGTTTATAAGTTGTCCATGTTTCACAAGCATACATGTAGCCAGGAAGGAGACACTGTTTTAAAAGCAGCTGGTAAGCAAACACACTTTGAACAACAGCCCAAAGGACATACAGAGGATTGCCCACCCACTGATCCCCACAGCTTCCCCATAAGAACACCTGATTTGTGCATAGAGTACAATGATATATTGGGTTACATACACTTCAGGTTACAGACTCCGCTAACCCAGAAATATTACCTCAGGTTAAGAACTTTGCTTCAGGATGAGAACAGAAATCGTGCTCCGGCAGTGCAGCAGCAGCAGCAGGCCCCATTAGCTAAAGTGGTGCTTCAGGTTAAGAACAGTTTCAGGTTAAGAATGGACCTCCGGAACGAATTAAGTACTTAACCTGAGGTACCACTGTATTTGCTTGTTTTCTGACATGCACAGATGTAGCAGATTTGGCTTTCCTCCTTGCTCCAATCCCATCTGGGGAAAAGCTTCACCTCTGTAATGAGAGGCAGCACAGGAACATGGCCAGTAAAACACCTGGCATTCTTAAACATTCACTGTGCCCTACAACAACAACAACGTCCCTCTGCCTCTTAAGCTATGGGCTGACCCTTGACCTTGGTGCACTTGTTTGATCTCTGCGGGACACACCCATGCACAAGAACTTGCCCACTGCAGACATATTTGATGTTTGGGAGAAAGAGCCATGGCCAGGACGCAAGCTAATGAAGGTGCGATCAGCATATAAAACAGCCTGGGCAAAGGAAAGGGAAACACAAAAATAGCAAATGACCTTAATGGGTCAGGTTGGACGGCTCAGGGCTCTGGTTGAGTAAGAGGGAATGCCTGCCAGCTGCCAGTTCAGATCAAGGCTAGCAGGAGAGCAAATAGCTTAAAATGTCGAGTAACACGAGGATTGGAAAGCAAGAACACACTTCCTGGTCTGGGCAGAAAGATTGTTTCTCTCCCCTAGCCATTACTCAGTTCTGTGGAGTGACATCTAGCCAAATGTGTAGTGCTTACAGCTTTTAAGGCTGGCTCCAAGAAGACTGACTCATCATGGGGAGGCTTATGTAAAATTAGTCTTTGCGGGAGCAAATGCAGGGACAAACATCTGGAGGTCTGCAGGTTCCCCATCCTTGGTAGAACAAGCAGAGGCAAAGTGGGTGCAGGACAAGTGGAAGACGGGGACATTAGGCAACCTGAAGACCTTGGAAACTTTAAAACAGGCTCCAACTTGTGCAGTGTTAAGACTTGACCGGTACTTAAAATGTAGAATAGGATGTTTATGGTACTAATAAACAGCATGTGGGGTGTATAGAGAGCTTGGAAGCAGCAAATAGTTTGTGCCACAGAAGCTTGTGACGTTTACTGAGTTGGTCTGTGACTGACCAGTGGGAACCGTGACAACCAAAGTGCACAATGTCTAGGGACTTGCTTTGGGAGTATTGGAGTGCAACCTGGCAGGATCTGTAGCCTCCATGAGAGGCATCAGCCTAATCAAATATAAACATGCAATTCCCTCCCTGACAAGCACACATCCTCGTGCATGTCACCGAAGCTTTAGGAGCACATTCTCCACACTATCATTTGTTCTGTACCGATGCGATCATTTCTGAGCGAACCCTGGAATTTGTGACTCAGAGATCTCTCGCAGAGCCTCTTGCCTTCTTTGTTGCTATATTGCAACCTTATCCTCCCCTCCTACTTTTAAGCCATAAAAATAGATGAGCGTAAAAAAAGATAAAGCCTGTAAGATGAGGGAGTGACTCATTCACAGACAGGTTCTGTGCCGGCTTACTGAGAAATAAGTGCCGCTAAGATGAATGAGGTTTGCTTCCAGGTAAGCTGGCATTGGGCTGCTTTCTTAATTAGGGCACTGGCAAAAAATAATAATATGCTCAGAGGATTCCAGGTTCTGTAGTCAGAATTGGCACAGAACTGCTGAATTTACACAAGTTATTCTGACTGTAGTATTCAGGTTTTTTTTGTTAAACATAGTGGCAGGGGGGCAAAGGGCAACAAGGCCACTTTCCAGGTGAAGCTTTCAACATACAGAAACTTAGCAGGTGAAGCTTTTTGCTGGCATGGAGATCAAATGATGGTATAAGACTTTCTCATCTAAGTTCTCCATGCTGAGCGCTTGTCAGTGTGAGGTTGGCAGCTTTTTCCATTAGCCTTGCACATTTGCCAACCAACAGCCTGGCACAAAACCAGTAATGCTGCAACCCGCACCTCCTTTGTACTGGACTGGGGGTTTGGGGGTGAGCCCTGCCAGTCTCTGCAGACCTCCATCCACAAAGGGACACTTTGCCATAGGAGAGCCCCGTTTCCTGGATGAAAGTGCCGTCCACGGAATCCTTGCTGACGGCAGCTTGTAGAAAGCCCTGGATTTTTAAAAAATATATAATAAGACAATTAACAGAATTCATATGCCACTTAATCATAAAAAACTCCCAAAAGTGCTCAGTGGAGTGTTGTAGGGCGGAGAGGGGCTAACCTCTTCCATTCCTGAACCCTGCCCCCAAAGCTGCTTTAGTTTTTGTGAAATGAAATAAATAAAGACTCGTGTCTCTCTCCTGCCTGTCGTTCAGTTTGGCTCTAGCCCTTGGCAGAGCCAAGAGATGTGTGTAGCGTGTCTGCAGCAAAGGCAGCTGGGATGAATCCTCATTCATAAGGCCCTGGCGTGGCCACGATGCACAACATTGTCTTTGTCTGAGCTGCCTTGGCTCAAACAAGAGCACTTTGGGAGACACAGGAAAGGGTTTGTTCAATAAGCTGAGTGACTTCCCCAATTAACTGGTCTTTTTCTCCTTCCAAAGCTGCAATTAAAGCTTCACTTGATTAATTGCACTGATAAACTGATTAAGGCTGCAGCCCAACATAGACTCATTAGGACATATAGGCCATTGAACTCAGTGGGACTTTGGAATAAAAAAGTGTTTAGGATTGGGCTTGAACCCCCCCACCCCCCACCCTTCACCGGGGAGCCTGCCTTATGTTTCCAGGTGGCCTCAAGAGACAGAGGTCAAAGCAACTCAGATATTTTGAAAGGGGCTTTCTAGGCAACAAATGTCCCACTTCTAAGCCTTATGTACCAAGGTGCATGTACTAATCTCTTCCTGTCCCACCTCCTGCACACAAAGTTCACACAGAAGCAGGAGTCAGTTAAGCCTTATACAGTCGTACCTTGGATCCTAAATGCCTTGCAAGTCGAACGTTTTGGCTCTCGAACGCCACAAACCCAGAAGTGACTGTTCCGCTTTGCAAACGTTCTTTGGAACCCAAACTTCCAATGAGGCTTCAGCAGCTTCTGATTGGCTGTAGGAGCCATGGTTCGGTTTCCGAATGTTTTGGAAATCGAACCGACTTCTGGAATGGATTGCATTCAATTTCCAAGGTACAACTGTCCTTGCCTCATGAATTCTCTCTCTCCCTCCCGACCTTCCCCGTTACAGAAGGTACTTTTCAAAGTTGGCATATGGCTGGAGTATGTGTACCTGGCACACACCTGTCTCTTCCAAATGGAAAAATAACTGGACTGTTGATTGGGCAAGCCTCTGATCTCCAGCACAGCCAGCTTCTGCCCTTAACCAGCTGTGCCTTTAATAGCAACTTGATGTACAGCCATTAGCAGATGATAATGCTACCGAAAGCATAAGTGATTTGTTCCTGCATGTCGTTCATAACTCAGGGGTAGAGCTTCTTCTTTGCATGCAGGAGGTCCCACTTTGGATCCCCAGCATCTGCAGGTGGGACTGGGAATGTCCCGTGCCTGAAATGCTGGAGACCTGCTGCCCAGGTTTATGAAACTGAATTAGATGGACCAATGGCCTGACTCTGTTGAAGGCAATTTCCTAAGCTCCTGAGGCTTGCAATGAAATCCACCAATGGGAACCCAGATCCCCCAGATTCCTTGTGCTCTTACCCAGTGAATCCCAAAACATGAGCTGAGAATCACCCTGTTTGGATTGAATCTGTTGCAAAGGAGTCTTGCTCCCTTCCTCTGCGCTTTTCAGCAGGCTGAGGATAGGGAACTCTCTTGCTTCCTGTTCCTCCCCTCCCTCTCTTGTGCTTGATCCTGAAGCTTGCCCCCCCTTCCCCTCCTCTCTCTCAGCCTTGCTCTGACATTCTCTCTTCCTCTCTCTTCCAGGAAGCAGAGAAGTTGTTGGTTCAATCTAGTGCAGAGTGAAGACTGGAGGAAAATCTGGTTTTAATATCTGAAAGGAGGTTGTGTTTGTTTCAAATCTGTTTTATTGGGCATGAATTGAAGAACCAAACATATTTCATCAGAACGGTCATAATTTTGTTGTGAGATAGGTATTCCACATGTGTCCTTGACAAACCGCTTGGCTATTTTTATTTTCTCTCTGCATAGCTGCCATTCTGTAGCACCCTGCTTGTGGTTAACGCTTAGCTGGAATGAAATATTCAACGCAGCAATAGAGAAATTAAAATAATTATTTATTTGTCAGACAAATAAATGAGAGGCACAGTGGTATATGGTTACCAAGCTCTGGCCTGGCCTCCTGCCATTATGGCCAGCACTTATATTCCCTTAATCCAGCCCCCTTTGCTCCTCCTTTGGCTGCCTCTGTCCAATCAGCCTGGTTGGATTTCCTATTGGCTGATTGCTATAACCAATCCTAAAAGATACACCCATATCCTCCTGTCCTTATATGGAACACAAAGAGCTATATATTGTTACATCTATAAATGACAAATAAGTAGTAATATATCTTACATGTGTCTCAACAAGGAATCTTAATTACCAGCTCACCTCTTGCCCTCCTTGCCCTATTGCCTTCTAAAACAAATGGTTAATCTTAAATTTTTATCTTAAACATATGTCAAGGATCTTGAGTTTCACATCAACATTGAAAGATCTCCTTCATTTGAAGGTTTCTAAACAAATGCCTGACAGCTATATATCAGGACTGCTTGGATGGCGTCTTCCTGTCTGGCAGGGGGGCTAGGCTGGTGGCTGACTTAATTTCAGGATAAATACAACTCTTACAACTATATGAAATAAGAATCTAGCATTTCTTAAATCCTTTGCATAATTACATCTATGCCAATACACTTAATACACAACACAGGTAGCCTCTTAAAAGGAAAAAGGCCTTTGTAAAGTAGAAAAAGGAACTCAGTAAAAAGGAACTCAGTAAAAAACCGCTTTAAAAGAAGCCTCTTCAGTTTACACCCCCCCTTCAGCCAGCTGCTTTTCCCATTAGCTCTCCCCAACATTTATTGCCCTTTAACTTTCTCAGTTTAAGAAAGAAACAGCTTTTAAAAAAGACTTCCCAAAAATGTTCTCTTTCTGCCAGCTAGATGCTTCTCCATTGGCCTTTTTAACCTTAGGAAGAAGATCTGGCTCATTTTACTGGGAGGCACATTGGTATTATTTTACTGTTTACCAACTATTAATTATGTAGGGTCTGTGTAGCCTTGCTCTTCAGCCTGTAATTCCAGCTTTTACGACTTTGAGAATTGTTTTCTGCTATAAATCAAGGGGCCCCTTGTCTAGGAGGAAAACATTGCCTGTGTTCTTTAAACAGCTAGTCTTCTTGCCTGGCATGAAACATTTGAAAATCTAAGCCCATTTAATTTAGGAACCTGATCAAGATATAAGCCAATATAAGCCTTGATTAAAAATGCAGTCTATATTCAGATGCCACATTCCCCCCTTTCAAGCTCAAGGACCTTCATCCCAAGTGTCCTTGATAGCTTGACCTTCATCATATTCCTGAGGTAAAGCTCTGTATAGGGCCATGATATGAGGTAGAGTTTCATTCGAAATCATTTTGCTAATTGTACTTCTAAAACATGAAATGATACATGGCATCATACATAAAACCATTACCACTACTGTCAAGAAAAACAAGCAAGACAATAGTATCCCTTTGAGTCCTGTGACATTAGGTAACCAATTGGTGAGCCATCCCAAGTCAAGTTCAAGACTCCACATAGGCCTCCCTGCTTGGCAAGTACATAATCCATTCCCATTTTCAGCTGCAAAATGGCGGCTCTACTTTCATCCAACTGTTGTGCAATAAGTCTCAAACTCTGGGCCGTTGCATTGGTTACAAGTTCCACTACTGCTTGCAATCGAATTATTCTGTTTAGATTATAAATAGGATCCCGTGCCCCTTGTATGAGCTCACCAGGATTCCAGGAGGCGGGATCATAATAGGCTATAATGCGCTCTGGTGGCCAATCATCAGTATCGCTCCAACTTTGGGTACTTCCTCCTGCTATACGAGAAATATCAGCGTTTCTTCGTGTACGCTTGGCCAAACTAGTGGGCATAATCCACATTGGTGGTAATACCCATCCCAGGAAACAAGTCCCACTCCATTTGGAGGGGAGTTTCTTGTATGCCCATTCTCCACATATCCACCACAACCATCGGGTCTGAGGTTTTTGGTACGTGGAGTACAGAAGGCGAAATATCAAAAGAGGTAGAGAGTTCACAGTGCAGTATGTTAGATTGCCTTTTTCTGTCACAGTTATGTTCCATACCACTTTCCATGCATGAATAAAAGGAGGTGCACAGGGCAAGGTATTCCGAGTTCGATAGGTAGTACCGTGTGCCCAGGTATGACTATTCTTAATATAATCCCAAGTATAGTGACAATGAGAAGAGCCTATCATGGTAGAATCAGCTGCATCTGATGATTTATGTACACAGAATTCCCCTTGTACAGGTATAACTCGTAATGGTTTAGTTGAGTTCCATCCGGGGAAATTCTGTATTTCTGTTTGGTGTGGCATTTCGCTTACCATACCAATGGCACCTAATGGTATCGGTAATAAGGGCATACCTCCCTCTGAATCATCTGGCCCAAGAGAGCAAACAAGGCAATTGGTCCTATTTGCAACATTGGCTACCATTTCAGCTAAACCTACCCACATATTGTGGTCATGGCGGAATCCATATTTAGCAATTTTGGTCAGATTCAAGGACCCTTCCCCTTCCCAAGGGATCAGGATTAATAATAAAATCATGTTGATGTCTAGCATATGCATTCCTTCCACAAAAGATTACCTTATTGTGATAGCAAATAAATATTAGTCCCAATATAATTCCCCCAGTGACAGAAATGGGGAACCACCAAGACCAAAACATATATCCCGAGGATCCCCAATGAGTAATATCTCTGATAATTGTTCCACAAGGGGGGGGCAGTCAATTAATTGTATAAGAGAATCTTTCCTTTCACAATCGCTGGTTCAGATGCTCCTCAGGCTTCAGGCGTGCGCAGGTCAGCCAGCTTCCAGGTTGTGGCTGCAGCAGGCCGGTCGTCTAATGTTGCCCGTGACCTAGCCCGTTCCCGGTAGGGCTAGATACAGGGGTTTTTGGAGAGAGTCAGTTTAAGAGGGTTAGAGGGGTCACCTTTGCACGTCCAACTGCCTTCGGACTTCTTCAAACGGGAGTGATGAATCCAGGGGGTCACCTCAGCTACCTTCACCGCTGTTGGAGTAGAGAGCAAGACGGTGTAAGGTCCACGCCACTTAGGTGCAAGTGGATCACGTTTCCACTCTTTCACCCATACGCTATCGCCAGCCTGGAACTGATGAATCGGCTCGGCAATGCTGCACGGCGTGTGCTCGAGGGCCCACCTGTTAAGAGAAACAAAAACACGGGAGAGAGATTGCACTTGTCCCTGTGTCACATGGTCTCCTATTTGTTTAAGATCAGCTGGAATATCCTGAACAAAGGAGGGCGGTCTCCCATACAGGAGCTCAAAAGGTGACAACTTAAGTCTTTTTGTGGGTGCACACCGAACACGAAACAGTGTGTTATGGGTAACACATCACTGCTGTGGCTAGCATCACCATCTTTTCCTTCTGCCACTTCTTCTTCTCTTGTTTCTCAGCCTCATCCCTATTCCGATAAACTCGGCGTGCAATGGCCATAATTTGGCTCATCAGCATCCCTTCCCATCCTTCTGATTTCTGAATTTTCTTACGAATGTCAGAAGCGCACTGGGCCACAAATGTAGCAGAAATCATTCTGCTGTTTTCAGGGGCTTCAGGGTCAAAAGGAGTCCATATACGATAGGCTTCTTGCAGCCTCTCTAAAAAGTCTCCTGGACTCTCATTTGGTTTCTGTTCTACTTCTGAGACTTTAGACATATTAGTGGGCTTCTGGCATGCCCTGCGGATACCTTGCACAAGCGTCTGGCGGTAAGTGGTAAGTCTGGCCAGGTGAATTGCATTGTTTGGATCCCAATTAGGATCTTCCAAGGGAAAGTTGTCTTGGAGATGACGGTCAATATTAAAAATATTTCCCACTCTGGCCTGCTCACGCAAATATATCTGTGCCTTTTCAATTATGTCTCTCCTTTCCTCAGTGGTGAACAGAGTATTCAGGAGCTGGCGGCAATCTGTCCAAGTAGGACTATGAGTATTTATTATTGAAGTCACCAAGTCCATCATAGCCTGAGGTTTTTCTGCGAAAGATGGGGTGTGTGTTTTCCAATTCATCAGATCTGTAGTCGTGAATGGAATATACTGCAGGGTCGAAGTTCGAGGTGGCCGTGGTCCGAGTTGCCCGTTAACCAGCACAGGCTCCTCAAGTGCATCAAATACTCTTCTGAGAGGGGCTACTACGTGATCTTTCTCTTCGCTTTGCTCTAGGGGCCTCAAATCATAGGGGATGGTATTTGTCCCAAGGCGTTCTTTTAGCAGCTTTATATGCCTGGCTGTATTGCTTGCTGACCGATTAAGGTCTCCCTGTAACTTCTGTAATAATTCTCTAGGACTTGGATGTACAGGGGTTTGGGGTAGGCAATCAGTTGTTCCACTAAAAGAGACTGTAGATGGAGTTCTACTGGGACTCACAGGTGGAATAACCGCTTCTGCTTGGGCTTTATTATAGGCCTCCAATGCCTCCTGAAGATATTTATCATAATCTATCAAGGAATCAAGTTCTGTGACTCCAGCCCCATTATTCATTCCACTTTCTTGCCTTGGGGTTACAACTGGTGGAGTGTTTGGATTAGGCTCCCTTCGATGTGGAGCATAGGGTGGAGGTGGAAGCAGCTCTTCCTCTGGTCCCTCAAAAATGGGTTTGAGTTTATTTGGCAAGATTCCTTTCCTAGCTTCGGCTTTTACAGCCAATAATTTGCATCGTTTGACTTTGCATTCCCTTATCCATGGAGGATTTTTATTTAATGTGCTCAGCCAAGAATCTATATATGAAAATTGTTCTGGGCACCCTCCAGTTTCTTTGGCGATGTTAGACCAAAGTTTGCTTACTAAATTTATATCAAAGGTTCCCTGAGATGGCCATTCAGTATTTTGCTTTGGCCACTCTAATTCACATAACGTTCTCAGGCGCTCTGGCGTCATTTTGACTCCATACGCCCCTGAGAAGGCTTTCTTAAAATTATTTAACATACATTCAAGAGGTGTATTTTCCCCCTTTGAACCCCCAACTCCCATTGTATGGCCCTGTGAAGTATCCACTCAGTCACTCACACACACGCTTCGTGGGTTTCCTTGCCTAGTGAAGTCGCCTTACTAGGAACCGAAGTACTGCCCACTCCACACTCAGGTTAGCTACAGATTGCTCTGTACTTTCTCACACATACAATGCGCTGGATACTTCACCACAGACTACCTCCCAACTTTCCTTTTCCCTACACCAGATCACCATCTGATGTACCCAACCACCTAGCGTACTCAGTTCCCACTTACTGAGACGCAGAAGTTTGATCAAGACTTCTCTTCCTCCCAATTAATTGGAGGGCCAAAAATCCCTTTGTGCACTTACCCTTGGTTGGTTCCGTTTCCCCCCGGTCCGTCGCCGCCAGTGAGCAGGGTATCAGACAGACGAGACTTCTGCGTTCCCCCTGGAAAAATTTACCAGTGCGCGCTGGGTAGGCAGTGAGTGGTCCTCTCTCTTGTACCCTGCTCAGTAAGGCGAAGGGGCTGCGTTCCAGCAGACCACTTATCCGAGTCACAGGAGCACCATAAAATGTAGCACCCTGCTTGTGGTTAACGCTTAGCTGGAATGAAATATTCAACGCAGCAATAGAGAAATTAAAATAATTATTTATTTGTCAGACAAATAAATGAGAGGCACAGTGGTATATGGTTACCAAGCTCTGGCCTGGCCTCCTGCCATTATGGCCAGCACTTATATTCCCTTAATCCAGCCCCCTTTGCTCCTCCTTTGGCTGCCTCTGTCCAATCAGCCTGGTTGGATTTCCTATTGGCTGATTGCTATAACCAATCCTAAAAGATACACCCATATCCTCCTGTCCTTATATGGAACACAAAGAGCTATATATTGTTACATCTATAAATGACAAATAAGTAGTAATATATCT
Source organism: Podarcis bocagei (assembly GCF_964188305.1). Lineage (NCBI taxonomy): Eukaryota > Metazoa > Chordata > Lepidosauria > Squamata > Lacertidae > Podarcis > Podarcis bocagei. The sequence goes on along the minus strand of NC_138127.1, from coordinate 61,392,146 downwards.
TACATGTGTCTCAACAAGGAATCTTAATTACCAGCTCACCTCTTGCCCTCCTTGCCCTATTGCCTTCTAAAACAAATGGTTAATCTTAAATTTTTATCTTAAACATATGTCAAGGATCTTGAGTTTCACATCAACATTGAAAGATCTCCTTCATTTGAAGGTTTCTAAACAAATGCCTGACAGCTATATATCAGGACTGCTTGGATGGCGTCTTCCTGTCTGGCAGGGGGGCTAGGCTGGTGGCTGACTTAATTTCAGGATAAATACAACTCTTACAACTATATGAAATAAGAATCTAGCATTTCTTAAATCCTTTGCATAATTACATCTATGCCAATACACTTAATACACAACACAGGTAGCCTCTTAAAAGGAAAAAGGCCTTTGTAAAGTAGAAAAAGGAACTCAGTAAAAAGGAACTCAGTAAAAAACCGCTTTAAAAGAAGCCTCTTCAGTTTACACCCCCCCTTCAGCCAGCTGCTTTTCCCATTAGCTCTCCCCAACATTTATTGCCCTTTAACTTTCTCAGTTTAAGAAAGAAACAGCTTTTAAAAAAGACTTCCCAAAAATGTTCTCTTTCTGCCAGCTAGATGCTTCTCCATTGGCCTTTTTAACCTTAGGAAGAAGATCTGGCTCATTTTACTGGGAGGCACATTGGTATTATTTTACTGTTTACCAACTATTAATTATGTAGGGTCTGTGTAGCCTTGCTCTTCAGCCTGTAATTCCAGCTTTTACGACTTTGAGAATTGTTTTCTGCTATAAATCAAGGGGCCCCTTGTCTAGGAGGAAAACATTGCCTGTGTTCTTTAAACAGCTAGTCTTCTTGCCTGGCATGAAACATTTGAAAATCTAAGCCCATTTAATTTAGGAACCTGATCAAGATATAAGCCAATATAAGCCTTGATTAAAAATGCAGTCTATATTCAGATGCCACAATTCCACCCATCCATCTATTATCCATTACAATAATTGAATTGAAGTCCACCCTGTACCTTTAACACACACCCGAAGCATGCTTTTCCCCCTCACCAAATTCTCTATAATATTTTTATTAATTTTTACAAAACCAAAAACCTTACATTAAAAAAGAAAAAGCATACAGTATAGTAAAACATTTAGAACACCTATATACACATTATGGTATTACTTGAATCCCCCAACTTCCATCCCCTCCCTCCCCTGGTTCCTTTGTATTGTTTTCTTTTATGCATGTCAATAAAATCTTTATCTCTGATTAATCTAATTTTAAACACTGTCTATAACATTACAAGTGTTTTTTAAAACCCCACTAATGTATTTACTTGTGTACATTGCTTTTGTAAATATGCAATAAACATTTTCCATTCTTTTTTATATTTGTTGTCATCTTGATTTCTAAGTTTCCCGGTTAGTTTAGCCATTTCGGTGTACTCCATTAACTTAATTTGCCAATCTTCCTTGGTGGGGACTTCTTCTTTTTCCAGTGTTGGGCTAGCGGCCATTGTTGCATACATAAACAAATTCTTATATTCTTTAGCTAGATCTGTTCCTATAATACCTAATAGAAAGGCTTATGTTTTTTTAACAAAGGTTATTTTTAACATTCTTTTCAATTCATTATAGATCATTTCCCAGAACTTTTAAATAACCTTACATTGCCACCACATATGATAAAACATATATTCTACTTCTTTACGTTTCCAACACTTATTTTCTCTTGTTTTATACATTTTTGCAAATTTTACCAGTGTTAAATACCACCTATACATCATTTTCATATAGTTCTCTTTAAGTAGGGTACAGGCCGTAAATTTTATTTTGTTCTTCCATAGTCTTTCCCAATCTGTCATCTGAATGTTATGTCCCACATCTTTTGCCCACTTTATCATAACACACTTGACCTCTTCATCTTTAGTTTCCCATTCCAACAACAAGTCATACATTTTTGATAATAATTTAGTGCCATTTTCTATTATTTCTCTCTGGAAATTTGAGATTTCATATGTGAATCCTTTCTTTTTATTATTTTATACTTCATTTAACTGGAAATATTGTAGCCAATCTGTTCCCTTTCCTCTTACTTCTTGAAAGTCCTTCAATTTTAATTGATTATCCATTTCTGTTAACAGCTCTCTATATGTTGCCCAATTAGATTTCATATTTAATTTTTTCACAGATATTGCTTCCAGTGGGGAAAGCCACAATGGTGCTTTTTGTTCTAACAAATCTTTATATTTCTCCCAGACTTTATAAATCGCATATCTTATTATATGATTCTGGAAGCTTTTATGTACTTTTGCCTTCTGATACCACAAATACACATGCCAACCAAATCTGTTATCATGTCATGTCCTTTTAGATCTAATAAATCTGTATTTTTTAATACTATCCAATCCCAGATGCAGCATATGCAAGAAGCTTCATAATATAAATTTAAATCTGGTAAGGAGAAGCCACCTCTGTCTTTAAGATCTGTTAATAATTTATATTTTATTCTTGGCTTCTTTCCTCACCAGGTAAATCTTGAAATATCTTTCTGCCACTCTTTGAAGCAACTCACATTGCTTATCACTGGGATTGATTGAAACAAAAATAACATTTCTGGCAATACGTTAGTCTTAATTACCAATATCCTTCCTAATAATGACAAATTCATTCTTACCCCCTCACCAAATTCTGGGCAGTGTACAGTGGTGCCCCGCAAGATGAATGCCTCGCAAGACGGAAAACCCGCTAGACGAAAGGGTTTTCCGTTTTTGAGCTGCTTCGCAAGACGAATTTCCCTATGGGCTTGCTTCGCAAGACGAAAACGTCTTGCGAGTGTTCCATTTTTTTTTTTGCTCCCCCCCTTTTTCTAAGCCGCTAAGCCGCTAAGCCGCTAATAGCCTTTTAGCCGCTAAGCCGCTAAGCCTTTAATAGCCGCGAATCCGCTAAACCGCTAATAGTGCTAATCCGCTAAGCCGCTAATAGGGTTGCTTCGCAAGACGAAAAAACTGCTAGACGAAGAGACAAACCACAAAATATTGCTCCCCCCTCACCACCAGGCAACAAGGGGTGAGTAAAGATCTAAATCAGGAGCAGGGGGGGGGAATAAAGATTGACATTGCCCCTGAGGATTCTGCCGCCTGAGGCAGTCATCTCACCTTGCCTCATGCATGTGCTGGCCCTAATGCTCTCCATCATTCAGGTAGGTAGCCATGTTGGTCTGACGCAGTCAAAATATATAAAAAAATTGTCCAGTAGCACCTTAGAGACCAACTAAGTTTGTTCTGGATATAAGCTTTCGTGTGCATGCACACTTCTCCATCATGACCATAGTCATGTAACCACCCTACATTCATAATAGCAGTGTCAATAAACCCAAATTCACTGCCACTTATCTAACAGGTGCCCTAATCCAGCCTCTCTTGCAGGGGCAAGGGGAAGCTCTACACTAGTGCAGGCTCCTATCCTGGGGAGAGTGGGGTACAAAAACTACTTTCCCTCCAATGACACCTAACAATCAAACAATGACACTACTCTGCGAATCTCATGCCATAATGCAAGACCCACAGAACAGCGCTACCAACAAACATAAGCTCAACTACTAACAGAACCTCAACGTGGTGCTAGCAACAGACAAAAGCCAAGCATCAGAGTCATGGCACTCACAGTCAGCCAGGACAGCAGTGAGTCTACTTTTATGGCTGCAAGGGGATAGGTGGCACCTCTCTTCCCACTTCCTTCTGTCTTCATCACTATTGGTTTCTCAAAGTTGTTGGCTGCTGCAGGGAGGAGCTGCAGCAAGCCCACTTATATGGCTGCAAGCCCAGTCCTTCCAGTAAATTGGCAGCTCCAATTCTGGTCCTCCTCTGCACCAGCATAAATAAGGCATATATTGGGATCAGCATATGCCAAATGCTACTTCCGCCATTCTGCTTCTGTGTTATGACTGAATTTTGGAAACTGCCCCGAGAGCAATGGTATACATATTTCTACACAGAATGGTTTTTATTGCAATTTTCTGCAGCAAACGCAAAAGACATCATGACAAACCAAACACATGTATCAAACCTTGACTGTGATTTTTGTCCTGGAGTGACTTGTTGATGCACAGAAAGCAACAACAACAACAAAATTTGAAGCAACCAGAGGACACAAGATAGTTTTTGGGAGACCAAAGGAGGCAATTTATACATTTTTAAACTGAAGGCCAAAAGTGGTTAGGTGCAACACCAGTCCCTAATAGCTGGTGACAATATGGAGGGAGGACTTATCCCTGTTATCACAAAACATATTCTGCAAACAGAAGCCCAGTAATTGAGAAGCATGTTTTCAACTTAGGTGGTACAGATATTTCACAAACAAATCAAGCAACTCAATAAATTGTGCCTCCCCTCCTAGGAAATCTAAGGTCTCCAGTGCAAGGCTCTCCCTCCTCCTGACTCTGAGATTATGGCATTCATACTAGCAAGTCTACTAAGGGCATTTGTATTCAGGAAATGTGCACTCTGGAAATATGCTTCTTGGAAATGAGATTTCAAAAGGAGAAAACAGCATAATGTTTCAAGATAGCAAAAAGTGGAAACCGTTCCCCCTCCTTTCTTCTCATAGTAATTATTTTTAACTTTGGCAGAAAGGGAAAATAGTAATTTACTTTCATTAATTTCTGTTGTATCTGTTACAGAATATGACGAAGGCTTCCTTTTCTGGAAAGCCAATTTTATTAGCCTGTTATCAGTTACTCAGGGGGGAGGGGATCCTCCCGTGCTTTATCTAGGGAGGAGAGGGGGCACATGCTGCCTATGGCTGTGTGCATATTTATGAAGGCACCACATTTGCAGGAATTGCTGTTGGCTTAATTGCTATGGATTCATCCCACGAGAGGCCAGGGAAGCAAAGAGCAGCAGATCCTTAGTTGCATCCAGTCATTGGGGGGAACATTTTTTTTTTGTTCCAGTCCCCTCTCTAGGATTTAAGACCCAGTGGAACCATGGCTGGTTCTGCTCCCACAACGCCCCATTTCAGGACCCATCATTGGCAAGTACCCATGGAAAAGCTGCTGGCAGTAGCTTCCCAATAAACTGCTCTTTCAGTAGGCACAGTGGTTGCCTCCATGGCAGTGGAGCTCCCCTGACTGTAGAGGAATGCCTAATCCCAATCCTGCCCCATGTCTAGCAATGCTAATAAGTGGGTTGCAGTTGGTTAAAGCATGGTGCTGATAATGCCAAGGTTGTGGGTTTGATCGTCGTATGGATGCATATTCCTGCATTGCAGGGGGTTGTACTAGATCAGGTACAGGCAAACTCCAGCCCTCCAGATGTTTTTTTTTTATGATATTTATTAGAAGTTTAACAATTACAGAAAAAAAGGAAAAAAAGAGAGATTAAAAAGTTACAATACAATACATCGCAAAGCAATAAAAAACAAAATAAAAAACAATACAGCACAACGATGAGGGGGAAAAAACCCAAAAACAAAAACATTTAAAAACAAAAACATTTAAAAAACACATCCAGTATTTCCATATCCTTATCTTTCATTTACTTGTTTCATCAACCTCCTCACACTTCCCTTTTTTGTATTCTAATTCAATTTAGCTGTTTCAACAAATCCTTTCCATCTTTCTCAATTTTTGTTCTATAAATTACCTTAAGCTGATCTGACCTTAAATTTTACCCTTTGACCCATTAACAACCCATTTTTACTTAATTCTTGATAACATTTCTGCTAAAACCATGTAACTTCATTCCAACATCCTTCTAACATTCATTAATTTTACTATATTTTTGTAAATATACTTTAAATTTTTTTCCAATCTTCTTCCACCAACTCTTCTACCTGGTCTCGAATTCTGCCAGTCATTTCCGCCAGTTCCATGTAGTCCATCAGCTTCATCTGCCATTCTTCCCTGGTGGGTAGATCTTGTGTCTTCCAGTGCTTTGCGATGAGTATTCTTGCTGCTGTTGTGGCATACATGAAAAAAGTTCTATCCTTCTTTGGCACCAATTGGCTGATCATGCCCAGGAGAAAGGCCTCTGGTTTCTTCAGAAAGGTATATTTAAATACCTTTTTCATTTCATTATAAATCATCTCCCAGAATGCCTTAATCTTTGGGCATGTCCACCAAAGGTGAAAGAATGTACCTTCAGTCTCCCCACATTTCCAACATTTGTTATCAGGTAAATGATAGATTTTTGCAAGCTTGACTGGTGTTATGTACCTCCTATAGATCATTTTCATTAAATTCTCTTTTAAGGCATTACATGCCGTAATCTTCATACCAGTGGTCCATAACTGTTCCCAGTCAGCCATCATAATATTATGTCCAACATCTTGTGCCCATTTAATCATAGCAGATTTCACCGTTTCATCTTGAGTATTCCATTTCAACAGCAAGTTATACATTCTTGACAAATTCTTAACTTTAGGGTCTAACAATTCTCTGCTGCCAAGATTTCCCAGACCTTGTTGTTTTGTCTTGAATTAGCGGGTCTGTTTTTTCTTTTCCATCTGCCATCCCACTTACACCCTTCAAGGTCACTCCCACAGTCCCAGGGTCTTATCTTTAAAATTGGAAAATTCCAATCCTTGTAACAATTTCCAAGCCCTCCTCTAGAGGGAGATAGCTACTAGTTATATTGTATTAGTCCAAAATGTCACTTTTCTTAAAAAAAACCACAGTTGCACCAATGCAATTAGTATCAGGTCTCAGTTACTGTTACTCAGTTTCTTTTACTCCTTTAGTTCCTTTTGAGTCAGAAAGAATAATGGAAACAATATATCACTCTTGTTTCACTAGCTGTCAGTGAATGAACTGTTCACAGTCTGTGCAGCTCTCCAAAATACAGCGATCTTAGTAACAGCCTAATCCCAGGTTCTGAGTGATGGAAATTTAGCCTCTGTCCCTCTCTTTTTGCAGGCAAATATTTTAAAGCTCCCCCCCTCTTCTCCTGCTTCCAAGGGGGGGAATTACTGCTCTTAGTGTTAGAAATTTATGCGTTTAAAACAGTCCTTTCAAGGCTTTAGCTTCAGCCTATTTTGCTTCCGAATATTTACAAAGAAGGAAGGCGGACTTCCTGTTTTGAACCTTCCCCCGTCGTAGCCAAATTCAACCTTTAAAAACTCCAAATCTTCGCTTTACTCACGGGTAGTTACTTTTAGATCCAATTGTCCACAGGAAAAAGTCAGCGCTCTCCGGCAACGGCTGTGCGGCTTCACTCCGTGAAAGTAGCAATCAGTTCGAAGCACCGCGCCACTCACCCCACTTCGCTCCAGAGCCCCAAAAAGGGTTTCCCCGCGAGTAGGGGAGGCGCTCTTGGTGCCCGCCAAATCCCACGTTCCCAGGCTTCCTCTGCCTGGGATTTTTAAGGGGTCCCTGCCTTCGCCGCGGCGGCAGGACCCGATTCTCGCGGAGCGGGTTCCTCTCGATCAGAGGAACTCCGCCATTGCCGATGGCGCTAACCCAGAAGTCCTCCAACCCTCCAGATGTTTGGGACTACATCAGGGGCGCCGACTTATAAAAAATATTGGGGGGGCCCATACCGGGGTCCTGCCGCTGGTTCGCTCGGGTAGCCGGGAGAACGCAGTTCGAGGTGGCGGTGTTGGGGAGAGACCCTCGCTCAGGGCGCCACGAGACTTGGCAGCCGGCGGCCTATCTGGGGGGTTTTGGAGCGTATTTCGGCGGAGCGATTGGGGAGGAGGGGGCTTGTTGCCGGATTCTTCAGCTGGGCCGGAGATCCGCTGCTGGGGGGTCCCTGGGCCGAGTTGTGAGCACGGCCTGCTGAAGGGAGATCCAGCCGATTGCGCGACGGGGACGGCCGGGGCTCTCCGGCTAGGGCGCGCGGCTGGCTGGCTGGCTGGCTGGCGAGGGAGCAGGTGGGGAGGAGGCGGGCCTCAACCACTTTGGCTGCCCCCCCAGCAAAAATCCTGGCTACGCCCATGCCCCCCCAGGCCCCAGCTCCTTCTGCCCCCTCCCTTGGTTTTCTATATAGTAGACCCTTCGGAGAAGTCCCGCCTGCTCCTGCGTCCCCTGCCAAGAGATTTTCTTTCCATAATGCAAGGCTGCATTTCCCCCTTCCCACCCCAGTTGCTTGCGGGTTAGTTATTCCCCTCCACGCTCTTGAAGCAGGCAATCCTTTTTAATTTTTTTAAGGTGAGCTGAATTTCCAAGCATTTGACATTTTAGGTGAGGCGGCGGCATTCCCAAGCGCGGCGAGAGATGCAAACAAAGCAAGAGGGCTGCCCTTTTGGGGAAGGAGGGCTGCTGCAACCTGCACGGCTGCCCTGGCCCCTTGGCCAAGCAAACTCCGCGGGACGGGGGGTGCTTGTCGTTGTCTCTGTGCCAAGAGGCGCCTCGGCGGGGGCCGCCCACCCCGCGGAACAGGGAGGCAGGGAGAGCAGGGCTCCCTCCCCGGAAGTGAGTGCCTGTTGCACAGCCGGAGGGTTTCGGCATCGCGGCGCCTTGCAGGACGAGGGAGGCGCGGCGGGGAGCAGGGATGCCACTCCGCGCTTGCTGCCCCGGGTAGAGCCCACTTGCACCGTGCCCCCATCCCCCCCGGCTCGTGCTGTGTCTTGGTTCGTGTGCATGCGATCCCCTGTCTCGCGCTGCGGATCCTCTCGCGCGCGGAGAGGCGGCAGACACCATGGGGCTCCTCGTGCTGTTTATGGTGCTCGGGTGCTTCTGCAGGTACGAAGGTGCAGAGGACGCCGCGGCAGGCTGATGCTCGGCGGCGGCGCTCTGCTGGAGGGGCGCCTGAGATTATTGGGGGGGCGGAGCCCCCCCAAACGAATTTTTGAGGGGGCTCGGGCCCCCTCAGGCCCCATGGAGTCGGCGCCTATGGACTACATCATCCCTGAACACTGGTCCTGTTAGCTAGGGATGATGGGAATTGTAGTCCCAAACATCTGGAGGGCTGGAGTTTGCCTATTCCTGTACTAGATGATCTATGGGGTCCCTTCCAACTCTATGATTCTCTGAAGCTGCCATCTTAAACACACTTACTAGGGAATAAGGCTCATTGAACACAGTGGGATTTACTTAGGCATAATCAAAAAGAAATAATAATTTACCAAAAAAGAGCACCAGAGGACACAGATTGCAACAACAACCACAGCAACAACAATAACTTATTACTTATACCCTGCCCCTCTGGCCGGGTCCCCCCAACCACTCTGGGCGGCTCCCAACAGAATATTAAAAACATGATCAAACATCAAACATTCCCTAAACAGGGCTGCCTTCAGATGTCTTCTAGAAGTCAGATAGTTGCTTATTTCCTTGACATCTGATGGGAGGGTGTTCCACAGGGCGGGCACCACTACCAAGAAGGCCCTCTGCCTGGTTCCCTGTAAGCTCACTTCTCGCAGTGAGGGAACCACCAGAAGGCCCTCAGAGCTGGACCTCGTGGGCCGCCTTATATGGACTTTTCAAAGTAATTAAAGTAAACAGAGAGATAGTACATTTCACCATCAGGATGTGGGGGACTAGACTGTGACCAGGTGAGCTGTGTGTGCTTTGTCACTGCTGAGGAGGTTACTGCTGATGAACAACCTCAAGTAGAGGACCTTCCTCTGTCTGCCCTGTAATTATCACTGAATCTGGATAACTAGCTCATTTGTTGATATTAGCTGTGCTTTCCTACTTTAAGCATCATCACTGAGTACTGTGCAATCTGTCCATTTTAAGATTGTTAGTTCTCTGTTCTTTGACAGGTCTGGCTATGTTTATGATCACCACTCCTTCATCGTGATACCTTCCCGATTCCATGGAGCTATGAATAATAGGCACAATAATGTCCTATGTTATTGCTGGTTGATTCATTCCGATCTGTTACCCAATGTCTTTTAAAGATAAGACCATTGTCAAAAGAGGTAATGTGGAGAATAAGCCCATGTGCTTCCTTATCTAATTTGAATATTATATGGGAATTACAGGTAATTGACAACTTGATCAAGAGGGGGGCTAAACCCACAAATCCATGGGCTTCCTTTGCATTGGATCAGACTGGATATATGAGAAGACACATACAACTCATCAAGTTTCCCCCCAGTTCTATGGGCTCATTATATTTGCTGTTTTCCTGGGTTCCCACCAGCACAGCTGAAATGCACTCCACACCTCCTGCAATTAACCTGCGCCATTTAGAGCATAGTGCACATTAGCAGGGAGGAGCTGCAATCTCAGGAACATTAATCAATTTAAGAAACAGTAGTAGATATTTCACCACACGTGGCAATACCCATTTATAGGGAGCATTGCTTTCTTGCTGGTGCTTTGAAAGCTCTCACCAGGAAGGTGAAAAAGGCTGCTCTCTTCCTCTGCTGGTTGGGTTACATATTTTGCTGTGCATGATTAATACTAATGGGTAGCTGCTCTTTCTAGGTGTGTATATAGAACAAATTAATTTTATGGCACCTTTGGCTTCTTTTGGTGGGAGTTTTCCATTTTTAAAAGAAATAATGTAAATTGAACCACCCAAGTCCAATTAGCTCCTATGAGTCGAGGGGAAAGGTTTTCTCCTCCACTGACAGGTAATCAGAGTTACAAATACTGTTTTCCTTCTATGGTAATAACCTTTGGCACTCACCACAGTTTGTTGCAAAGTATTGGCAAATTTGTGGCTGTTTTTAGTGTCAATGCAAGAAGCACTGAAATTGCTGCTGTGTGCCTTTAACAGGAAGAAATTCAACAGGTACTGCTCTACCTGGCATGTAGGTAAAATGATGGGGTAGCTGTTAAGTATGATTGTTTAATTGCCCACTAAAATGGAGAACGCCTGTGTGTATGTTGCTAACATAGGGAGCAACATACAAACATCAAATTCCATTGGAGCATACAGCCCAGAGGAGCTGACAATCCTAAAATTTGATTTGATATTCTTATACTAAATAGCTTGGCTTCATCAATTACATAACTAAACAGTTCCTAGCCATACTTGGGCATGATTAAATGGGACACATAGAGAGTCGTGCCAAAACACAACAGAACATTGTTCTTATGGGACTGCAGGTTTCATGAGGACAAACAAAGTTAGAACAGAACAAAACAAGACATGGTTCAGATTCTTGGACCCGCTTTATACTGTGTGGATATACTCAGTCTGCGATCTTCATAATGTAGTTTTACATCTTTGAAATATCTCTCTGCCTGCGCTGCCTCAATAAGCCTTCCCTTCAGTATAATTTAGTAAAATGCTTCCTCTACAGGATCCAGCTTCAGAGCGCTGCATTGAGCTTTTTCTTGTTTAAAGCAGGAGCCCCGTTTTTCAGCCCAAGGGCCACATTGCCTTCTGGACCATGTTCCAGGGGCCACATGTCAGAGGCAGGCAGGGTCAGAGGGGGAAATGGGCAGAACAATGAAAGCAAGCTTTACCTTTATACTGTACAGTGGGCTAGTTTTTACACACACTCGCACTACTCTCCATCCCGTTATCAGAGTTTGAGGACAGAATCCAGGCAGACAAAAACTCTCAATGTGGCCTGGAGAGAGAGAGAGAGAGGCAGTGTGGCTGGGAAAGGGGTGTGGGAAAAGCCCCGAGGGCCAGTTACAGAGATTTGGAGGGCTGCATTTGTTCCTTGAGCCTGAGGTTTGAAGTATGTGCTAGTTATTGCACCTCACATTTATTGCACATTGCACCAAATGGTCTTTAGGTGGCTAGGTTGCTTTTAGAAAACTTGGTGAGTAGTAAAAGTGGAGTCAAAACCTTGAGAAATAGATTAAAATAAAGCCACCCTTGTGCCAGACACTTATCTTTCAACCCATTTTTTCCTGGCCAACTCCTTCATCTCTCATCTCTCTTTTGGCCACCCTACTCTATGTTTGAGATATTAATTACCCATGTACTTCATAGGATTTTCCCTTTCTCATGCAGCTATCAGTGCTCAGCCTTTTTTGCCTTGCCAAGCATCCCCACTATTGCTTTCCTCACCTGCCAACAGCACACAAGTCCTTAGTTCCTATATGAACTTGTTCTGGAAATCAAACAGGCTTTTCACTTACCACACAGAAATAACGCTGTCAACCTCCTGTTCCTGGCACTTTCCCCTCAGCTGTTGGAATGTTTATGAATGTTCCGTTACATATGTGCAGCTGTACAGCCAATCATGTGAAGGGGAATGGGCTGCCGACAGCCACATTTTAGCCCATTGTATATATAAGGTAATGTGTTTAAATAAATTTTCTGAAACAAGACAGCTTTTGTAGTGGACCTCTGGCGTTCTCGCAATAGCTAATTACAAAATAGTTTTGGAACAGATAATGCAGCAGAAAATGTATAGGGCCTACAATAACTATTATGGTGGACCATTCATGTGTGAATAAGTTGTCGGAAGACAACTAATGTCCTTCGCAGCCGTAAGCCGTACACTGGGCGGCACTTCCTGAGTTGCTTTTGTTGTTTACACCCCAATTTCAGCCCATTTCAAAGCACTTAAAATTAAACTTCACACAAAAGTGCAACGCATTAGTGATACATGGAGGTGTTTGTATCAGTCTACAGCCTCTGCTGTAGAACACGCCACAAAACACCTTTCAGTGTGATGCTCCATGGAAACTAGACGGGTAGCTGTTCATGCATAATAAACCGTTACATTTTCTCTGGGGAAGATGGCAGTAAAGCAGAGCCAAGGGTAGGGCATTGCTAAATAAGTAAGTATATCTTAATGTAAAAGGGCATTCTGCACTTGTAGAAGCTGCAGACTTCCCCCCTTTCACACCTTGCTCACTTGCTCCTAATTCATTTTGCCACAGAAAACAATTAGCTTGGATCAGATCCATCCATTTTCAGGCCCAGATAACTCTGGTTGAGCAGTAGCCATACTTTCAGAGGCTTGTCTTGAGCCCCTATTATGCAGGGCAGATGTGGGGAGCCTGGCGCCCTTTAGATGTTGTTAGTCTCCCATCAACCGTGGCCAGCGTGGTCAAAGAAAATGGGTCCGTCGTGTGCCAGGCGAAAAATCCCCCATACCTAACGGAGGGAATATGATTCTTGCGGGGACTTGATTCCTTGAAACAAACCCCATCTGTTAAAATTGTGAAGCACCCTCAACTTAGCATTACTGTGCTGAAAATTATGATACTTTTAAAGATAGGGGCCAGTCAATTGCTCTCTAGCAAGCCAGCCCTTAGGAAATCGATTCCTTTTAGGAATTACACAGAAATATCTATATGCTCAGACTGCATTAAAGTGCTGTGTGTGTGTGTGTGTGTGTGTGTGTGTGTGTGTGTGTGTGTGTGTGTGTTTGCATCCTGCTGTTTTCATTCTGCATCTTGACTGATGACCACATTACATTTTCATGAGAGGTTTTACCTCTAAGGAAAAATTAGCTGGTATGTTCTCATTAACAGGTGTAGAGTAATTAATGGATTATGTGTCAATGGGGCCCCTTTAGGCATTAATAACGCTTGCTTCTTGTCTGGTCTGGTCTGCCATCCCTTAGCTTAGCACAATGTTGGCGAATGATAAGACATTTGCTAATAGCTTAGTATTCAGCCTTCTTCTAAAGTGTGCATCCATGCAATCTTTCATGGAAGGCACTGTTCATAGCTTCCTTTCCCAACCCTTTACCATAGTTCACTCAAGCGGCAGTAGCCCTTTATCAAAACGTCTCACAAAATCATCCATATAATTTAAGTGATGAAAAAGACGGAATAGTGGGTTCCATATGTCAACGTTTTCTCCATAGTATTGTTAATCATTCACTGGTTCCTTCTTCCACTAGGGCACTTCCCAGTCAAAGCTGTGACACTTCAAATATGTAGCTTGGAAAGTTACTATTTGTTCAAGCGCAAGTGATTTTCTACGCCCAGTTTATTCTTGGACTTTGGCGCTGAACTTTATCACCTTTGCGGTACTCTATGATTGGTTGTGAGGTGGATTCTAGTTTATTGGAAGCTTCACCCTGTCCCCTAAGGGAAATCAGATACCTGTTACACAATAGGGAAAAGCTTGCCTTTTCCCGGATGGAAATTACACAACTACTTCTGTATTAAATTTAGCTGGAAAGAAAGACACAGGTTTTACAACTTCGTAAATACAAAGAGCTTCCAGTAAACAGAACAGTATCTTCCTTGGAGATGGCTCCAAAATAACAAGACTGGTTTTCAGCTAACTATTCTGTACATTTTCATTGATCAAATATTCTGTTAGCCTTGAGAGAATGACAGGATCCCATAAAATATGGCTAAGCTTCCTCACTTTCTTGCCATTTGGACAGCCAGCACCCACACGACATTTCTAAAATCCTGATCCTGGGGACCAAATAACATCAAGGCTTATAGAGAGATGGATGGGTGCCATAGAACCAACACCAAAAGTAATTTGTAATTTAAACAAACAAATCACATCATTTTCCCACCTCCACAAGGGACAGCCGGTGGAGCAGACTGGGGCAAAGGGATGAACTAACTGATTTCTACTGCACATTACTGTAGAGACATTGGTTGGCAGAAATCTTGCATTGTCTACCTGTAATGTAGAGATGAGGAACCTGTGGCACCCCAGGTGTGGTTTAACTCCAGTACCCATCAAAGTAGCTGGGGTTGATGGGCACTGTTGCCCAAAACCTCTGGAAGATGCCATGCTGGGAAAGGCTGTGTTAGACCTTCAGAGCATGAAAAATGAAAAGAAAGGAAGAGAGTGAATTCTAGAGAGGAAAGTGGAGAATGGAGCGCCATTTCTCCCCCTTTGTAATGGCTTCTGTACACAGATCTCAAGAGAGCACAGGTTCTTCCTGACAGCACGTTCCTCTGTTCACATTCTGAAAAATGTACTCATAGGAAATAGCAAATTAGCTGCAGGTGTACCTTGCAAATGGTGAGATATGTGCCTGAAAGATTTTCTGTCATTCATGCCTTTGATTCATTTTCATTCATTCTTATCTAATGAAAGGCCTTTGGCAAGCTTTAGATTCTCTTTGTTTCACGTCCAGCAATGCTCATGAACCGAACAGCAAAATACCAGGCACTTCTTTTTCAGCTGAGGTCCATCTCATCAAGAAAAAGCAACCTGTCCTCCTGCTCGACTTCTGACAGCCACATGATCTGCAGAAATCCGGAGGCGACATTTTTCTGTGTTATGGTAGATCAGCACTGTCACCCTCTAATGTCTGTAGTCATGTCACTGTTCAAGGCAAGAGGTAAAACATTTGAAAGTCTAACATTAAGATGTATGTAAGCACTTCCAAAATCCAGCAAGGCAGCTCTGTTCGGGGAAGTTTTTAGTGGTTGATGTTTTACTGTGTTTAAAATATTTTGTTGGGAGCCGCCCAGAGTGGCTGGGGCAGCCCATTTGGGTGGCTTATTATTATTATTATTATTATTATTATTATTATTATTATTATTATTATTACTATTATTATTTTCTATGCTATATAATATACACGCTCATCCTATGACCTTGACAGAGATTAATTGATCTCTAGATATCCCTCATGAATTGTAGTGTTGGGCAGAGCATTGCAAATGATTGGAAGCCTGTATAATTTAAGTTGGGGTAAATTATGCCATTGTAACTGACGTCTTGCAGGATCGCCTTACTTCAAATGTGCCAACTCAACTGCTTTCATTTGCAGAACTGGCACTGTTATAGGTGCCACATAATGCCACACTTGTAAAAAATTCCATCTTTTTATTTGGCAGAACCTGTACTTTGGCATTGTCTGCCTGTTGACCTCAGACAGCTGCCTCAACTGTACCCTTTTCAGTGCCTGCTTAAAACATTTTTGTTTAGGCAATCCTATTCCGAAATGTAGGATTTTTGTGTGTTTTATTTCTTTCTAGCTATTGTTGATTGTAAGCATTATTTTCAGCTGATTTTTAAAATAAATAATAATTCTAATGTTGTATTCTATATTTCTGTAAACCACTCAGAGGCTTGGTTCACAATCAAGCGGTAGGTAAAGTCTGTTAAATAAATAAAATAAAAATAAAATAATTCATAAACATTCCCAACATCGCTCAGGAGCAGGGCAGCTGCCAGCTGAGCCAGGCAGAACCTTGCAGAGAGAAAACAAGCCTTTAAAATAGAGTTTGACCTACACCACATTTTTTTGCCAGTGTAATTTCCACTAGGTTGCTAGGTCATGTGACTGAGCAGAACAGGGTTGGGAATAGGGATAGGTCCCCATCTGCCCTGCTGCACCCCACTCCTTTTGTGGGGAGATTTACCTCAGCCTTGGCTTAGCCGGCTGAGGCAGGATGGAGGACTTGTGTTTCCATATTTCCTGCCGTATTGGGATGAGGGACTTCAGCAGGGGTAGCCCCAGCTGAACAGAGACTTGGTTGGCTCAGCTGGAGATCTGTCTATTCCAAACTCTGCTCATTCTGGTGGATCTTGGGTTTGGATTGCTCCTTTAGAAAATGTAAATGATTACTTCCATTTGGTTCAACTTCCCTCAGCCAGCCAGTCTCTTATTTATTCTCACTTTCTTTCTCAAGGTGCTATCTAATTAAAAATGCATTATTGCTGTGAGTTTTCTACACACTCTACTTCGGGGAAAGTGCTGAATGTCCCCAAAACAAAGAAACATTACCATGCCTCTCTCTCTCTTTTTGCATTTCAGCAAAGCTATTTTCCTACAGGGGTTTTTTAAGAAGAAGAAGAAGAGGAGGAGGAGGAAGAAGAAATTATACATCCGTATAATCCTAGCTTTTCCCCATCCAGTATTTCCCAGCTTCTGCCTTCTGAACTACGCCCCTCCGCAAACCACTGTTCCAAATCCATACTGTCCTCCTGCTCCTGGGAAGAGTCAGGGGGATGGGGTGGCTCCCACCATTCTTCCTCACTGCAGCCCTCCTCAGCACTGTCCCTGACAAGTAGAAGGAGATACAGGGTGGGAGTTGTATTATATTTATATCCTGCCTTTCACAAAAATTAGTAATGCTTCTGAATATCAGCTTTTGGAAACCACAGGAGGGGAAAGTGCTCTTGTACTCTGGTTCTGCTTGTGGGTTTCCCACAGGCATCTGGTTGGTCACTGAGGGAACAGGATGTGGGACTAGATGCACCATTGGCCTGATCTAGAAGGCTCTTCATATATTCTTAAAAGTTCAGGCTAAATGGGGGTGGAGTTTGAATCACAAATACAATGGCTTGTATCTGATTGTACCATTATGATTGTGGAAAGGCTTTTGACATAGCAAACACCTCTGTTAATTGAAGGGAGGGGGGTGATTTTGACTCCTTCTCCTTTCCCCTTGCAGGCCTTTAGGGAAAGTAAAGTAGAGCACCTGCTTTGCATGTGGAAGGTCTCAGGTTCGTTCCCAGAGATCTCTAGGTAGGACTGGGAGAGAACCTTGTATGAAATCCTGGAGAGCCACTTCTGGTCAGTGTGGCTCAAAGGCAGCTTCCCATCATCCCCTTGAAAATTCCCTCAGAGGACTGGAAGACTTTCAGAAGGTAGGCTGGAAGGCTGGCAAGGCAACTGGCAAAAATGGCCTCCCATTGGCTTTCATTTTTTAAATTAGTTTTTTATTAAAGATTTTCTTGTGATACAAAACAAACTAATAAACAGGTGGAAAAATCAAAATTGGAAACAGAATTGTTAGATCCAAAAACTAAGAATTTGTCAAGAATGTATAACTTGCTGTTGAAATGGAACACTCAGGAAGAAACGGTGAAATCAGCTATGATTAAATGGGCATAAGATGTTGGACATAACATAATGATGGCTGACTGGGAACGGTTATGGACCACAGGTATGAAATTTATGGCATGTAATGCCTTAAGAGAAAATTTAATGAAAATGATTTATAGGTGGTACATGACACCAGTTAAGCTTCAAAAAATCTACCATCTGCCCGATAATAAATGTTGGAAATGTAATGAGACTGAAGGTACATTCTTTCACCTTTGGTGGACGTGCCCAAGGATTAAGGCATTCTGGGAGATGATTTATAATGAAATGAAAAAGGTATTTAAATATACCTTCCTTAAGAAACCAGAGGCCTTTCTCCTGGGCATGGTCGGCCAATTGGTGTTAAAGAAGGATAGAACTTTTTTTATGTATGCAACAACAGCAGCAAGAATACTCGTCGCGAAATATTGGAAGACACAAGATTTACCCACCAGGGAAGAATGGCAGATGAAGTTGATGGACTACATGGAATTGGCGGAAATGACTGGCAGAATCCGAGACCAGGGAGAAGAGTCGGTGGAAGAAGACTGGAAAAAGTTTAAAGACTATTTACAGAAATACTGTAAAATTAATGAATGTTAGAAAGATGTTGGAATGAAGTTATATGGCTTTAGTAGAAATGTTATAAGGAATCAAGTATAAATAGATTATTAGAGCATTAAAGGGGAAAATAAGGTTAGAATGTGTTAAGACAATTATAGGATAGAAAACAGAGGAAGATGGAAAGGAACTGCTGAAACAATTAATAGAAGTGGAATACAAAAAGGGAGGTGTGAGGAGGTCGTGGAAATTAGTGAAAGAAAGATAAGATATTGAAATTGGACTGTGTTTTAAATGGTTTTTGTTCTGTTTTGTTAGTTGTATGCTAGTGTTTTGTAGTTTTTTATTGTATTGTATTATTGTATGTTTTTTCTTTTTTGGTTTTTTGTAGTGTTGTGTTCAATTTGTTGGAAAACTAATAAATATTATTATAAAAAAACAAACAAACTAATAAACAAGGAAATGTACCTATAGCATCTCCACTTTCGATTCGTAGAGTCTTTTTCACAGTTTGTTTACGTTCAGTATGAAACACAGCAACCCTACACTTCTCTTAATGGAAACCTTCACATTTCATTCCATGTCATATATTTGTGTCTTACTTAACCTGAAAGTGGATTACAAAAAAATAACAAATGCTATGTGTAGTATAATGAAACTGGAAGAGAACAAGTTCAAGTCAAACATTAACATTCCTAGAAAGCAGAAAAAGCACATTTAGAAAACATCTTAGGGGTTCCTTTCCTTTTGACCCTCCCTTTTGCCAAGCGCACCCTGACTCACACTGTGCAGTGTTCACCTTACTAACACATCCACTCCCAGCCAGAACTGGCCCAGCCATTAGGCACGCTGAGGCCACTGCTTCAGGTGGCAGAAGCCCCCCAGGCGGCACACCCATGGGTGCCCCCACCTGCCCCACTGCCTCTGCCAGTGGTGAAGAAGCGCCAGCAATCATTGATTGTGTCCATTTTGGGTAAGGCCTCATGTGATTTGAGGTGAGGTCTCACCCATAATTGCTGTGATCGTGCCTGAAATTGGCACCTATGGTGGCAGAGCTCCTACGCCAGTGACAGATGGGGCAGGGCACATGGTGGTGGTAGAGCAGGCAATGGAGGCAGGAGTGGGTAGGTGGCAGTGGGAGCATCGGGAGCCTCAAGCCAAGGAAGCACTTCCAAATTCACATGAAGCAATGAAACAGGACATGTACCAAATCTGTGCAGCCATTGATAACTTGCTCCTTGCAGGTGTAGCCAGCAATCAAGGCCTGCAGAGATTTAGGACTTGGAGTATACTGGGGACAAGAGGGAGACTGCGGCTCTGCTGAAATGCTTATCTTGTGCTTTTTCTTGCATTCCACCATACTTGAAATAAACAACAACAATTTATTATTTATACCCTGCCCATCTGGTTTCCCCAGCCACTCTGGGCGGCTCCCAGCAGAATATAAACAATACGATAAAACATCAAACACTAAAAACTTCCCCAAACAGATGTCTTCAGATGTCTTCTAAAAGTCAGATAGTTGTTTATTTTCTTGACATCTTATGGGAGGGCCTTCCATAGGGCAGGCGCCACTACCGAGAAGGCCCTTTGTCTGGTTCCCTGTAACCTCACTTCTCGCAGTGAGGGAACCACCAGAAGGCCCTTGGAGCTGAACCTCTATTTTGTACTCTATAAAATGCTTTTCTCTCATGCCTCTTTCAGTTCCATTGTAGCAGATCTGAAGACTGAGTTTGGCCACATGACACAATGGGTTTAAGAATTTTATTGGTTTCCTACTTCCACCTTTTTCCATGGGCAACACCCATTCTTTGGGTTGGACTATAACTTATGGAAGAAGAGGGGCTGCGGGCACTGGGTCTTGTTCTCCCCTTTCCTCCATAACATTTAGTGAAAGCTGTTTGATGACTATGAGTTTCCATGTTCCTACTCTGTAGTTTTATTACGTATTTGTATTTTTATGTTGTGAACTGCCCTGTGATCTTCAAATGAAGGGTGGTCTACTACTACTACTACTACTACTACTACTACTACTACTACTACTAACGATATAGAATTGGCTGATTCTGGCAATGGTAGGCAAACTTCACAATATGATCATGATATCATGTCACACTGAGGGTTTTCCCAGAGAGAGGAGCAAATGTAAATGTGATATTTCTGGTGGCACATGGGCTCTTTCGTGACATTGAGTTTCTCCCTTTTGTCCACCATGGAGGAGGTGTCAGAGACCAAAACATTTCCTCTGGGCCAAGAGGACTTGGTTAGGATTGCTTCACATTATGTTCTTCCAACATCTCAGGGCAGAATGAGCTGTTACTTCGTAAATACACTCTGCTACTTTTGATGATCAGCCAACACCAAAGGTGAGCAATCTTTGTCTTGCCATGGAATGACTACAGGAATCCTCCTTGTGATGGGAAACTGGAGTGATGTAATGATGATGATGCTTCAAGTGCCTGATGTTATGCTTTTATGCCTGTTATGCATTAAATTTCTAAACACAGACACAGCCCTGGGCTCCTTGTCTCCAAAACATTAAATAAATAAATAGTAGAAGTCAGGAATTGAGCTACCTGACCTAATTCTAACTGACAACTGTATGACAGTATGATTCGGTGTTGTGCTTGGGTAACAGTCTGTACCCAGAGTTCAAGTGCTGAATCAGTGCAATAGCATGGCGCAGAGTGGCATTTTGAACCGAGCAATGGCATGGATCAATGAAAGCATTAATGAGACTTTCCAGGTAGGGGGGAAAAACTGTACCCAGGCCTAAACAATGCGATGACTCCCATGTCTTCACAGCAAAAGACTATACTGCAAATAACCCGTAATGCAGAAAACAGCAGCCTCGAAGGAAAAGCATTTTGCCGCCCCCTCCCAACTTAATTGAATTTCCAGGGACAAAGGAATGACAATCTTTCATACCGCTGCTTGTTCGAGCTGATCATTGCCTGCTAATTGCTCCCTTGCAGGCAATACCTTTTGCTATCCCTACTCAGAATATATATATATATACTTCTGCCTTTCTCATTTTGCCACTGACTACATCAAACACAAAAAGCCCTTCTTGGAGCATCTCTCTTGTCTCATCACAAGCAGGGCACTGCACTAAGTGTCTCATGAGTGGGCAGCTGTCATCCGCAAGCACTCTTCACTTACAAAGTGGAACAAACTCCTTTCAACTCTGGTTTGCAGATTCTGTTACTGGAGCACAAGCCACTTCCTGCAAACGAGAGCGATTGGTTAATGGCGCGCCAACTATCCCTGAACAAGAGGGTGATTGACTTGCACTGTCACATCAGGCTTTTGAGACCTCATGCCAAACACAGACGCAGGGCCCCTGAGTCCATACATAAAGGCCGGAATGCTTTTTTCTGATACTGTAGCTGCTTTACAAATGTTGGATTCTCATACCAAAGTCAGGAACAAAGTTACAGCGGAAGAAGAAAGATTAAGATAACAAAGACATAGTCTTCTCTGATGTGAGCCTTAACAGAAAAAGGAAATGCAAAATGTGCATTTTTCTCCCCACAGAGCAGTTAACTCTTGCACAGTGGCACTCCATGTATTTACTAGGAAGTAAGTCCTACCGGGGATGTGGGTGGAGCTGTGGGTTAAACCACAGAGCCTAGGTCTTGCCGATCAGAAGGTCGGCAGTTCGAATCCCTGCAATGGGGTGAGCTCCCGTTGCTCGGTCCCTGCTCCTGCCAACCTAGCAGTTCGAAACACGTCAAAGTGCAAGTAGATAAATAGGTGCCACTTCAGCGGGAAGGTAAACAGCGTTTCCGTGCGCTGCTCTGGTTTGCCAGAAGCGGCTTAGTCATGCTGGCCACATGACCCGGAAGCTATACGCTGGCTCCCTTGGCCAATAAAGTGAGATGAGCACCGCAACCCCAGAGTTGGCCATGAGTGGACCTAATGGTCAGGCGTCCCTTTACCTTTAAGTCCTACTGAGTAACAGAGAAATAAGTGTGCAGTAGGATTGCAGTCATATTGGGGATTTGGGACTTCCGGGGTGGCGCCATCGGCAATGGCGGACTCCCTCTGAACTGGAGGGACTAGCTCTGCGTGAAACGGGTCTTTTCCGCTACGGCAAAGTGGGGACCCTGCTAAAAATCACAGGCGGATGAAGCCTGTGGCCATGGGACTCGGCGGGCACCCTTAGCGCCCCCCCAACCCGCAAAGGAACCCACTAACGGGCTCCAAAGTGAAGAGGGGGAAGTGGCGCGGTGCTGTGAGTCAACTGCTATTTCCGTGGAGCGAAGCCACACAGCCGTTGCCGGAGAGCGCTGCCTTTTTCCTGGGACAATTTGGCTTCTAAAATAAGCACCCGTGAGTACTTGAACTTTGAACAATTGGACTTTAAATAAGGACTTGCGAGCAGAAAGGAATTGGACTTTAAAATTTACTTTAATTTGGTACTGAAACGGGAAGGTCTAAACAGGAAGTCAGCCTTCCATTTCTTTGTAGACAGAATAAAGCAAAGACAACGTAAACTAGAGCTCAGAAAATCGCTTCTAAGGGATTGGCTTTCATCATTTAAAATTGTTGAACCCCCCCTTCGGCAGCAGGAGAAGAAGGGGGATCTTTTTTGGACTGTTTAAACCTGCAGAAGTGAGTTTAAAGTAAAGTAACTTTCCACCGTCCTGATCCTGGAGCGGGGTGTCAGGACTGACATTTGAAGCTCATTGACCAGAGACAAACGTTTTTGACAGATAGTTAAAGGAAGAGAAACATAGTGATTCCACTGTTTCCTTCCGCACTTTAAAGGAACAAATATTGACAAAATATCTCAAAAAGGATACTTTGTTGCAAGAACAAATAGAAGTTCTCCCCCTAGAGGGAGACTGTGAAACTGTAACTAATTCCAGGGAGCTTGCAGCTGTTTCAGATTACAATCATGGGAATGGACTTGTGACCTTGTAGGACAATGTATTCAGAGGCTCTGTTGTGTGCTCTCTGTAAAACAAGTGCCCTACTGGAACAGTTAAGTGAGAAGGTGGATCTGATGAGTAATGCGGCCAGAATTTTTGAACAGGCAGTGGGAAACTATGTGGAGCCCACCCAGGAACAAGATCAGGAGTGTGTCCTGACAGAGCAGATGAGAGAAGAGGATGTTGCTGAATCTTGGACGCCAGAGATGGAGGGAGCTGCGGCCTTGCAGGAACAAGAGCTTTTGGACTTGACAAATGAACTTGGAAAAAGCCAGATTTGGAAAGATAAAGTTTGGATTGGTTTGGAAATGGGGGGTTGGATAGACCCCCCTATGCAGGGATGTTTGGACTTTCCGAGTCTGGCAATGGGCCGTGAGATGCTAGGAGCTGTGGGGGCTCTCAATTTTGGAGGGATTCTGAAATATCTTCTTAAATACCACATGGAGTTGAGTCTGGACTATGGAAAAGGGGCTGATTTGTTGAAAAGGGTCAAAAACATCACCAAGCTGGAGTTCCCACGAGTGAAAGGAGAATATGAAGAAGAGCTGCAGAAGGGACATGGAAGAGATTTGAGGGCCTCGGATATAAGGTTACCAGGTTAATGCGCTTGATCGATGGGATAAAAAGGACTGACAAAACCCGGGACTAGGAGGAAGGGACGCTGGATGAAGATTGGATTGTTTTTATTTCTCTTTTTATTACCAGGATTGTTTTATAAAATTGATGAATGTTAGAAAAATGTTGGAACGAAATTACTTGGCTCTAGCAAAAAGGTTTAAAGAATTAGGTAAGAATATTATGGTTGTGAGAAGTCGGTAAAAATAAGATTTAAGTTTTAAGTTTTTAAGGTTTTTTATAAGATAAGATGAAAATAGATTAAGGTAATGTAATGACAGAATACTATGAAATATGGAAAGGATTTGCTGTGATAATTATTAACCAGGATACAAAAAAAGGGAGGAGGGGGTCAAAGAAAGTTAAGGATTTGAGAATGATGGATTTATTTTTGTCTGTTTGTGGTGTATTTTTGTTTTTTGAATGTGGTTTGTTTTTTCTTTGTTTTTTCCTTTTTCTTTTTCTGCTTTGTTTTTTCTTTGTAATTTCAAAAATTTTCAATAAATATCATATAAAAAAAAAATATTGGGGATTTGGCCTAGGAGAAAATAGGACACCAGTGTGCGTGACACTGTTTGCCACTCTGAGATGAGAAAACACCAGGGATCTTGACTGACCCAAACCCTGGAGAGACCTCCTCAGAGAGAGAGGCTTGGGGACCCCATGCAGCACCTCACTCCCGCTGAAGACATGAAGAAACCTGCAACAGTCCAAAGGCAGATGGAAGGGCCCTATTCCTGCCCCGTTGTCCCCCCTCCACAGCCCCACCTTGATTCCCAATTCCCCTCATTACTCCCTGGGCCTCAGGAGCAAAAGTGGTGATGGACCAGACAGGAGGCCCAAAATTATAGGAAGAGCACCAGTTTGGCTGCTGGAGAGCTCTTTTAACTGACAGAAGGGGGTCTACCTGGGAGGAAAGATCTACTCAGCAGCAGGAGGAAGACCCAACTGCAATCTGTCCATAGCTGTCAACTTTCCCCCTTTTTAAAGGAAATTCCCTTATTCCGAATAGGATTCCTCACATGAAAAGGGAAAAGTTGACAGCTATGAATCTGTCACTGAGTTTCAGGCCATGACCCAGCATGGGATCAGATAGAGGCTGTGACTATATAAGTCACTCATAAGGTCCTGCTGTGGACCTTTGCTGGGCTAAGCTCTGTTGTGAGCTGATCAAAGCTCCACCTCTCTCTATATTGCTAATTAAGTAACACCAAAATTTTGCCAAATAATCTATTATACTCAGTGTTCTTCTTTAAAGTGAAATATATTTAAGTATCCGACCACTTCATGTATTACTGAACCACAGCAGAAATGCCTGGAAGTCACCCAGCCATCTTGTCAATGCTGCCAGGCAGAAGGTTCTGTTCTTTCATGGGGCCTCATCTTCTGCCCCCAGCAAATCCACACAAATAGTTTAGTGGTGACCTAGAGGCCAAACCACATACCTGATCGTAGAGACATGGCTGCCTTGTCCTGTCTTGTGTATAATCCCCCACAACTAGGCAGGTTGGAGTTACAGGACCTTGGAGAGCTCTTGCTCCAACAAGGTCTGAAGCCTGAGTCCAGACTCCTACTCTCAAGCCCCAGATGTTTCCCGGAGCATAAAGCAGCACTCTCCCGACTGAAGACCTGGGAGCCATCACATCAAACACGCCTGTCTCCTCTCTGTTATTGCCCACCTGGTTCATTACTTGCACTGGTGAGCATAGGGAGAGACAGCAGAGGCAGAATATAGCCATCATGCCCAGTAGCCATTGCCATCCTTATAACTCATGAATCCTTATAACTCGTCTGACTTGTTGGCCATCACTACAGCTTGTGGCAGTGAATGCCACGGGTTACTTGTGCGAAGAAGACATTGTTAGGAAAATCAGCCGCATGGCGGAGTCTTGTGCAATGTTTCACAACCACCTGGAAACAGACTCCAGAGAATGCTGCCTTTCCTGGGCTGGGTTCAGTCCTCCTACTTGCTTGCCTGAAGAGGTGCTGCTGCAGTACTGATAAAAGACTGTGCAGTGTGTGTGTGTGTAGATAATGGCAGAAGCAAGAGAAGCATTGCAGACACGCTTGACTTTATTTGAGCCAAACTTTCACTCTGGGGGTTTTAAATCACAAAGGGAAAGAGATGTCACTCTAATTTTTGTTAAAAGGTCACGCAGTCCAGTTGTGCTTTCTCCTCTTCATTATTAGATAAAACTAAACTACACTTGTGTGGTATGTTATTTTTCGAAAATCCACCCTGAAAATCTACCATAGTGAATTGGTATTCTAGAAAATATAGTTTGATTCCAGTGGTTTTGATCCACAGTTTCCTGAATCCATCAAGGATGTCATTAATCACTATCTGAACTCTGTTAACCTTCGTCTTTCAAAGGCATTTTTCATCAAGTATTTCAGAAATCTGAATATTTGCTTTGAGGATTGCTGCAAATGATAGTTTCTCCCATTTATAAGCCGCTAAAAAAACAACACAACCATTTTCTCACACCAAAGTGGACTACAGCATTATCATAATCAACAACAAACAAAAATAATATTTTAATACATAATGACTCCCATAACAATACTAAAAATTCAGGACAAACCCAGGCTAAAAGCACTCTTAAAATCCTGAAAAAGCAAAGAGGAATATAATGCCCTTTTAAAAAGACAAGCAGGAACATTTGACAGGTTTCACTTAGGAGGTAATTGTGTGAAGTGGGAGCCACCACTAAGAAGGCACTGCTTGGTAACAGGTCTTGCAATACTTGATCTGAGTTCTCAGGAGGGTTCACCTTAGAGAAAATGTCTTCTCAAGGTAAAAAAGTTATAAAGCTAGCATTCTGAATTTGGCCCAGAAATGACCTGCAAGCCATGGAAGCTGTTGCAGAATTGATACAATAAGCTCCCTGGATATGGTGTCAAATGATAGTTGTGCTTGTGCATATTGGACCAGCTGAAGTTTCCGAAGTGTCTTCAAGGGTCCAGTGGATGATAAAAGTCAGGTCAAAAAGTGACAAGGGCATGCAGTACAATAGCGATACTTTTGTCATCCAGAAAGGGGCAGAACTGGGAAACCAGCTGAAACGGGTAAAATGAGCTCTAGGCCACAGCAGTCACCTGATGATCCATAAGTAAAGTTAAATCCAGAAGCATCTCAAACTGTGACCCATATCTTTCAGGGTGAATGCAATCCCATTTAACTCAGGCAGATCCATCAGTTTCTGTGTCCCTCAGACAACCATCACAAGCAATTCTGCTGCGTCTGGATTGTCAGCTCTTGTGTATCTGAATTCAGTTTCTGTTTGTTTATCCAGTCTATTACTGACTTCAAACAATAATAAGTCAGGAGTCGTCACTACATCATTGTTTGATTTAAATGGAAGTACATTGGGTGCTCTTGGTGTATTGAACATATTTCACTCCCAGTACCTAGATTGTTGCTCCCAGAGGTTTTATGTAGATCAGGGGTGGGAAAGCTGTGGCCTTTTAGATGTTGATCTACAACTTCACTTTCCCTGACTGGCTGCAGCTACAATGAGTTGGAGACCAGCAACATCTGGTGGTCCACAGGTTCCTCATCCTTGAAGCAAGTATTACATAGCATGGGTGTGGAGATAACTCCACAATGTACCTACCACCAAGGTACCTAACCACAATGCCTCAAAACTGTTTGGAAACTTCCTACAGAATAGAAATTGACCTTATACCAATGAAACTCTCTCTCCCCCCCCCCAATGTTTGTGGAAGCCAGAATGAAAGGAATCCAGAAAATCTGTTTCATTCAAAACAATCTGGAGCTGCCTCCTTATGGCCTGTTCCATCACCTTTGCTAAGGAGAGACTAGAAACTGGCCTATAGTTACTTTAAGTCAGGAGCATCCTGTCAGCATCCTCAACTGCACACACCCAACAATCATACAGTAAATTCTGATACAAAAAGGATTCACTGCCACTATTATTCTTTGTAGATTAAATGACAGGTATGGGAACTACAGTGGTACCTCAGGTTACATACGCTTCAGGTTACAGACTCCGCTAACCCAGAAATAGTACCTCGGGTTAAGAACTTTGCTTCAGGATGAGGACAGAAATTGTGCTCCGGTGGCACGGCAGCAGCAGGAGGCCCCATTAGCTAAAGTGGTACCTCAGGTTAAGAACACTTTCAGGTTAAGTATGGACCTCCGGAATGAATTAAGTACTTAACCTGAGGTACCACTGTACATTTGCTTGTCCCTTGTTTTATGTTCCTGTGTAAAACATTTATTTCTTCTTTGTAGTTTCTAATAACTCCTCCAACATTTTGAACTCACCATGATCAAAAGAAACACTTGTCTCAGGTTCATACAACATGTACAGTACACAGCCATGAGAATCTAAGAACCGGCCTGTGGAATCAGGCCAAAGGACCAAAGGTCCATCTGGTCTAGCATTTTCTTTCTCCTTTCTCTACTCCTCAGAGGTTCATAGGGCATGAAAGCAAACTAAGTACACAGTTAAAGTATTAGCACAGTGGCTAGATGGACCTGCAGTCTATAAACTGTATCATAAAGATTCCACTGTAAAAAAACAAAAAAAATCCCACTGTAAAATGAAGCATAGAAATAAAAATATATAAAAATAATGAAACATACTCCCTGCCAAAACCAGGTTTTACCATAATGGCTGGATTACAATCATGGAACATTGATCTCCAAGAATTTCAAGGTTGCAACCCCATAGATAGAATAACACTTTCCTACTGATTTGGAAATACCAAATTGTGGATTTGACCCAGAGTCTTAAGCAGGCATAGGCAAACTCAGCCCTCCAGATGTTTTGGGACTACAACTCCCGTCATCCCTATTTAACAGGACCAGTGATGATGGGAGTTGTAGTCCCAAAACATCTGGAGGGCCGAGTTTCCCTCTGCCTGGTCTTAAGGCTTTTTGGATGTCATTTGTAATGGTTGATTTCTGTCTATGTGTCTATTAGCTGTGAAATTGGAAACAGGAGCTCTTTCTGGTTTCATCATCTTCAGTGGAAATGTTGTTAAAGTAAAAGCATTCAAGAGGATAATGTTGGAAATGAATGAACCCCTTTTGAAAAATTACAGAGGTTGTAAAAGTCTGAAGACTGCTATCACTAATTTATGTTGAACTGGAGAAGGAGGGGAGGACAGAGGGTGAAGAAGAGCTGTGAGTGCAAGGGGTCCCCATTCTCTGGACCCCCTGGGAAACTCAACAAACCTGCTGTACCTGGAACTGGCTGTGGAGATGGCACTCAGGTGGGACACAGCCACGAGCAGCCTGAGGAAGTAACATCTACCTTAGGCCTACCCATAAAAAGCAAGTCTAGAGTGAGAGATTAAGATCTCTTTAAGGTATTCTCAACATCTAGGACTCCAGGATGGTGACAAACTGTTTTTATACATGGCTTCCCACTCCAATCCCTTTTTCTTTTAAAGAAGACAACTAAATTTTAAATCCCAAGGACCTGATATGATGGACTGGAGAAAATTCTGTGGCATCCCTGTCTATGAAGGAGGAGGATATGTCAGGTGTGCTCTGATGGTGTTTCCTGCTTGGCAGGGGGTTGGACTCGATGGCCCTTGTGGTCTCTTCCAACTCTATGATTCTATGATTCTAGGATCATCACTCCCAGCACCTTCTCAGCATTAAGTAATCATGTGTCACAAACCACTTTTTTTTCCTGGTTCCTGCCTTTCTTTTTTCAGTTGCCCATTTTTGGCATAGCAACTACACAACACTCCCCCCCCCCCAAAAAAACACTCCTGTAATCTGGCAATCCTCCCTCCCTCCCTCTCCTCCTCTTTCTCTGTGTGCCTTGATTCTTCTCCCATGACTGAAAGCCCAAACATAAAACTGTGAAATACAGTTCAATAAAAGGGAAATTGATTGGGCAATCTGTGACTGCAATCGGCTCCAGTAAAACAAATGCAAGAGGTAATCTGAAAGGAGGTCAGCCTGAGAGATAAAAGCTGCATAGAGACCTCCTTTCTCCTGGAGGGAAAGGAGAGGATTGAATGTGGGCTGCCAGGAAGAGCTAAATCGAAACCAGGAAGCTGATCTTGAGCACAGCCTTTCTGGTATCTGTGTGCTGTGCTGCTGCGTGTTGCAGGCTCGGGGATAGAGAAGGGGGAGGTGCTTTCTTTACAATTCAGAGCACCTGTTAATTTTCTCTCTTAATTCTCTTAGCACTAACTATATGTTCTGGTGATCTGCACATAGCTTCAAAGCACATAGCAGCAAGCAGCAAGCCTGCATTCTGAGAACTCTGTTGAAGGGACATTGCTGACTGAACACATTGTAGGGTGTCCCTTTTTTAAACCCACACTTGGTTTTCCAACTCCATTTTTGGATCAGGGTTGCGTAAACACTTTATGTCCGTATCACATCCCTACCTTGAACACGCTTACTAAGGGGAATATAGAGTACTATTGCTATTTCCTGATGGGTGCTTATCTTTGTGACAAACAACATTTATTCATTCATTGATTGACGGCATTTATATATCGCTTAATCATTAGCATTTCCAAGCAGTGCAGCTGTGACATCTGTCTACATGACAGCACAGTGGTCATGGTGCCTCGAGATGATCTGCTTCTTAAGTGTTCATCCTGATTTGTTTGAAACAAGCTTTAGGTATAAACCTAATTTTTCTAGTAGTTATTTATTTATTTTAATATTTATGATTCATGCTTTCATAAAATCTATCAAGGTGGCTTACAAGATAAAATACAGTCAAACCTCGGCTCCCAAATGCCTCCATTTTGGAACATCTCAGCTCCCAAACTCCAAAAACCCGGAAGTAAATGCTTGATTTTCAAATGTTTTTTGAAAGCTTCCACATGAGTGCAGGAAGCTCTTGCAACCAATCGGAAGCCGTGCCTTGGTTGTTGAACATTTCGGAAGCCGAATGGACTTCCGGAATGGATTACGTTCAACAACCAAGGTTTGACTGTACTAGCAAAGCAATCTATAAATATCCATAAAAGCTCATTTTTAAAATCTGCAAGTACTGGTTGGTTAAAAAAACATATTGCAAAGGGCTGCCTAGAAACTATAGGCACGGATAGTTGCTGTCAAACCTCTGCAGTCAGTGAGGTGACTGAATCCCACTCACAAACTAGTGAGAGTCTGGAGGGGACTAGGAATGGCTAAGCCTAAAATGGAGCAACTATGGTGGGTAACAGGCATGTCAACTCTAGGGGGCCGAGGTGCCTTTGACCCCCTTGATATTTGTTGAAAGGGGCCAGGCCCTCTGAATGTCGTGACGTCACACACACAGGCCTCTCCTACACACATGGGTAACTCCCACTTTTGCCAGTTGTTTCCCGTGATTTGCTATCAGAAAAAGCACCTGAATTTCTTCTTCTAGGGTCATATTCTCACACCAAGTTGCGTTCATACAGGGCTTGTTAACATGTGACCCTGAGCAGAGGTAAAAGCTGCCTCTATGCATGTACGCATGTTTGTATGAAAGAGTATACACATGTTGATTTGTACAGCTCAGCTATTCTGTACAGGGGCACACAGACTGTATACTCGCCAAATGTTACATGTGAACACCCTTCTGGTCACATCCGCCTCAGCTACTACCCAAGGTAGTGTGATGAGAGAATCCCTAAAAATATTTGAGCTGTGAGGAATATAGATATGGCACGAAGCACACTACATTTTATAGCAAGGGGCCCTGGTCATGCGATGGAGTCTCATTCCATGCCATATCTAGCCATATATAAGTATAATTATATTGTTTTAATCTAGCTTTTTACATATTCTGTGCAATATATATATACAGAGAGAGAGAGAGAGAGAGAGAATGTTTGGCATGGAAGCTTAAAAAAGCACCTCTGTTTTGCGGAAAACGAACACCAGTGATGGCTAAAGCAAAATTGCATTGAGTGGGTGTCTTGGCTTTGCATAAGTATGTGCTGATCAATGATAGGAAGATCAATGAAGTCATCAGTCCCTGTCCCCAGAAGGGGGTGGGAAAGTATTTTAAATGTCTTGTCACTTTAGTCTCCCTTCCCGCCCCCCTGTGCACATAAATTGGGAGGATAAAAAAAATGTTTAGATAAGTCCTTCTGGCCTTCAGTTTTATTTTCTGACATTAATCTTGAAATATTACTGTGGGTTTGCTATGTATAGCCTGGCTTTTGTCACACCATCCTGAGAATGGAAATGTTTGCCCTCTCTGGCAAACCTGTATCAGCTGCAGATTGGACACCAGAGCTTTCCATTTCTTCATGCAAATCACTAATTAAAATGTCACCAGTTCTGGACGGAACGCAGATGGTTGAAAAATCTCCCTAGCAATTCTCTTGCAGTGAACTCCAAGCCCTATCAAATATAGTGAAGCCTAGCTCCATAGCAGCCGTTGAAGACGTTTTTACTGAAGAAGGCTTTCACTAAAATGTGATCCAGTAATTTATGGTATAACAACTGTGGGCAATATCCAACCTGCTCATTCCATCAGGATTTCTGTGCAGCAGAACTTTCCCATCCTCTCCTCTCCCTGAAGATGTACTGCTCCACAAGTGAAAATCCTTGCACATTCCCTTTTGTTTACTGAGTATGTAATCTTTTGCATTGTACCTAGGACCAGTCCTTTTTTCTTGGGGGTACACAGGGCTATGCATACCCCAAAACATTTTGTGAATCTTTGTACTTTTGTCCATTTACTGTATTTATTTTTCCCAATTTGAACTATAAAATGGTGATTTTTCTTGAGTCAAAATGAGAGTACCCCTAAACATTTTTTTCAGAAAAAGCACTGCCTAGGACCCCCCCCCCAATATTTTATTCAAGTTGGCACCACTGACATTGAACAGACAGAAAGCTGATTGATTGATTCGAATAATAGAATTGTAGAGTTTGAAGGGACCTTGAGAGTCATCTACTTCAACCAATGCAGGAACCTTAGCTAGATCGCTTGTGTTGACTTATTTGCAGCTTTTCCAGAATGGGCTGTACTCAAAAGGGCTCACAGTAAACACTAAAAATATCTACAGAGCATTTACAATACAAATATACAAGAACACGTCTGTAAATTCAAAAATGACGAAAGCTGCATTGGTCATAGTGACCGCACAAACCTTTGCAGTTTCTCAAGGCAGCTTGTTGACAACTACTTCCAAAAGTCAACTAGATCCTCTTACTTGCCCCCTCACCAACTACATTAGAGGGCACCTCTTAGAACTATGAGAAGAGCCCTAGTGCAGTGTTTCCCAACCTTTTTTGGGCAAAGGCACACTTGTTTCATGAAAAAAATCTCGAGGCACACCACCATGCCAGATGGGGAAAGGTCATTTTTTACTTATGTAAAAAAAATTTAAAAAATAGTAACAGCATAGAAGGTAATGGTTAGGCTAGCATCCCTCTTCCAAATATGCTAGGTTTTTATTTGCAGGGACTGTTCTACATGGGAAAGCATTCAGCACTGTCATTCTCCCATCTGCCATCTGAATTGGTACTATTCTGGGTCAACTTACTCTGCTGCATGTGTAGATGAAAATGGCACCAAGTGTGGGGGAGGGGGCAGAACAGGTTTCAGATACAGGATATTAAGCATACACGTACTTCAGATTGAACTGGTTGCTTGCTTTGCAAGTTTTCATTTCCCAAATGACTGCCTTGGCAAGCGCAATACCTACCAGGCTCAACGCCGGTCTCGTGCTGCCGCTTTCCGCGCTCTCAAGGACCCGGGAGGAGGAAGGCGTGAAGGGAATCCCGAAGGCGCGAAAACCTCGCGCATGCGCAGGCCTTCCACCTGCGACAGCCCAGTAGGCCGGCCGAAGCGAGCGGTGATGGGATGTGGGAGGGAGCTCGCTCGCCGCCCCGCGTGTGCCTATGTGGGGCACGTTACAGCCCCGTGACGTCAGCGCCACGCAGGCAGCCAGGCAGGCAGACGGCGAGAGCCCCGCGCTGGGCGGCCTCTCCTTGCCGCCGCCGCCCTGCCTCTCGCCGCCCGACTCGCCCGCCTCCCTCCCACGGCACACTAGGCAACGTCTCGCGGCACACTAGTGTGCCGCGGAACACCGGTGGGGAAACACTGCCCTAGTGTTACTACTGAGCTTGGATCCTGGTACAATAGGCAGGTAGGATCCTAGAATGCAATAACCTGATTGGCCTGCAGGAGCAGCCCAGTCAGGTTCCAGGAGGAAAGCAGAATCAGCCAATCAGTTGGGACCCGTTGTGTAAATAGTGTATATAAAGCCTGAGGTTTTGGGGGAAATTCATTCACTGTTTTACGAGCTGCAATAGAGAGCATGAAAGCACTGTGCGACTCCAAGTATATTTCACCTGTCTAGGGGGGGCATCCTGTTTCTGCCCAGTGGCCAATCAGATGCCCAAAGGAAGCTCACAAGCAGGACAGGAGTGCAATAGCACCCTCCCCATGTGTCCCCAGCAAGTGGAACATAGGAAGCTACCTCACACTGACCCTTGGCCCTTCTGGCTCTCTATTGCCTACTGTCTGGTTGCAGCTGTCCAATATTTCAGACAGGGGTCTCTCCTGGCCTTACCTGGAGATGCTGAGTGTGCTGGGCCTGGGAGTAACCAGTGAAACGCGGTCCAGGACCGGTCCAGAATCTGAAGGTTCCACTAGGAGTCAGTCCAACAGGGCTGTAATGGATTTAGGGGTTGCTCGTGCGTAAGTTGCCGCCACTGCTGGCGAAGTTACCTGGTTAAACCCTTTCTGACTGAACAGCCTCCAGCATCGTGACTGTCTCAGTCACTGGCAGAATCCGTCAGTGGGCGTTTCTTGCACCTTTTCCAGCATAAAAGTTGTTTGATGCCAAGTCTTCTCCTACTCTCCCTGCGTGGAAGTCTTCTGCGCAGGGAGAGTGTGGGCAACGGAGTACCCGTACTCTCTCCGCTGGTCTCCAGTGAGGAGTCTTGGAGCTCCTCTCCGATTCCCCCATCTGCCCCCCTTCTCCACTGGTGTTACGCTGATTTCCTTCCCTAGCAGATGGGCTGCCTCTCTCCCTACTGGGACCCTCTCCGGCATCCCTCTGGAGCCTTCCCTCCGCCTCTAGCTCCAATGGCAGTTCCCTGACAAGGGCCAAGGCAGGACACGAGGCAGGAAACCAGGCAAGGACAGGGGCAGGATCTGGCATACAGCAATGTTGCTCCTGCAACCTGGGGCAGGGTACGATAGCCTTTTATCTTTGTCAGCCAGTCCTGACTCACCTCCCTGTCTCGCCCAAAGGCAAGCACTCCTCCTGCGAGTACTCAGGTCTCTCCTTCTCTCAGACCTTAGTCTCTGCAGCTCAGGAGACGTCGGTGGGTTACTAGACCCAGGGGCCACCTCAGCCTCCCCTGATCCAACTGGTAGTGGAGCAGCTGTAAGTGATGGCCCAGCTAAAGGCAACGAGGTAATCCCTGCATCTGAAGCCAGGGCAGGCTCAGGCCCCTGAATCAGCCCAACTGGTGTTTGTTGCAGGGGAACCTGTGCAGACTGGAACTCTTCAGGGTCAGGCCCAGACTTGGTTCAGATGATGCCTGAGGCAAAGGATTCAGTGCAGACTGAGACTCCTCTGGTTCCGAGCCCAAGCCCTAGTCCCAGGCCATCACACTGAGGATTGAATGGGGAACCCTCTGCATGCAAAGCAGATGCTCTGCCACTGAGTTACCGCCTTTTCCCAAATCCTGGAGATAGCATAAAACTACGACACAGGTGGCGCTGTGGGTTAAACCATAGGGCCTAGGACTTGCCAATCAGAAGGTCGGCGGTTTGAATCCCCACGACGGGGTGAGCTCCCGTGGCTCCCTGCTCCTGCCAACCTAGCAGTTCGAAAGCACGTCAAAGTGCAAGTAGATAAATAGGTACCGCTCCGGCGGGAAGGTAAACGGCGTTTCTGTGCGCTGCTCTGGTTTGCCAGAAGCAGCTTAGTCATGCTGGCCACATGACCCAGAAGCTGTACGCCGGCTCCCTCGGCCAATAAAGCGAGATGAGTGCCGCAACCCCAGAGTCAGCCACGACTGGACCTAATGGTCAGGGGTACCTTTACCTTTACCATAATTGGTAGCCCCCACCAGTCCTACCAGACTGCTAGTGTCCCTCAAATACCCATTAGGAACACTGGCCTTGGGACC
Organism: Podarcis bocagei; assembly: GCF_964188305.1. Taxonomy (NCBI): domain Eukaryota; kingdom Metazoa; phylum Chordata; class Lepidosauria; order Squamata; family Lacertidae; genus Podarcis; species Podarcis bocagei. The sequence continues at coordinate 61,356,377 of NC_138127.1, read as the reverse complement.
AGTTTATTTGCAGGATTGCCTCACTCCATATGTGCCCATCCAAAGCACTTCAATCTGTGGAACTGGTCCTGTTACAGGTACCACATAATACTCGTTGCACACTTATAAGAAATCAGTCTTTTTGTGTGGCAGCACCGACACTTTGGAACTCCCTGCTTATTGACATCTGTCAATCACTTTCACCGTAATTTTTTTTTAGTGCCTGCTTAACACGTTTTTGGAAAGAAGTCCCAGCAAAGGAAGAATGGATACAAAAACTAACGGAATATGCAAAAATGGCAAAACTTACCGGATGAATGAGATATCAAGATAATCTTTTTAAATAAAAGAATGGAAATGGTTTATTGACTATTTGCAGATAAACTGTAAACACATAAAAACACTGGCAGGATTATTGTAATAACCTGCAGTTTCACAGGAGTATATGTTTCAAGAGGATGAGTGAATGAGCAAATTAGGTTAATTTGGATATGCAGAAGATATTAAAAATAAATTGAAGGAACCACAGAAAGAAGGGGAAGGAAGTCAAGTTTTGAAAAGTCAAAATGATTGTAAAATATGTATAAACTTGAAAAGCATAAATAAATAAATCACATTTTTGTCCAGACATGTAAATATTCATGTATTTTAATTTCTTTTTCTTTTAACCGTTTTAAACCATTTCAATATTTCTTGTAAATCAAGCAGTTTGTAACTTTTGTTAAATAAAAATAAAATAAATTGTTAATGGCCAAGCCATAAGCAGGATTCCAGAAGGTTCCTAATCTGTGCATCGCATCCACAAGTTGCAGCAGTAACGCCGGTGCTTTCTCCTGCCTTTTGGAAAGTATTTGCTGTTTGCTTTTCAGCTTCTTTCAAAATGTCATCAGTTCATTTCCTACCATTTGGGGATTCACGTTTCTGCTCTGCTTTTAAACAGTTTTTCGCTGTTTGACTTTTTACCCGCAAGAGTCAACAAAATGACAGCGCTTCCCTGAAAGCGCTTCCAGGCTGTCAGGTGGTACCTGATCTCATGAGCTGCATCTTGGATTTTTTAAAGGCCAGCTGGCAGAACGTTAAATCCAATTGACTGATACGTAAATTGCTAAATACGAGGGGAGAAGGGCAGCTGACATTTGAAAGCTTCGTGTGCTGGCCATCAAAACGGCAGGTGGACTCTGTTCAAAATGGAGGAGAAAAGGAATAGGAGAGAGCCACTGTGCATTGGACAAACTTGCAAAAGTGTGCCACAAATAATTGCTGAGATTAAAAGAACGGATCACAGTAGTTCTACTGTGTGTTCCAACTTGTGTTCATATATAGTTAAATAAAAGCAGCCATATAGCACAATTGATACGGTGCATGCAGCATTGTACGTTTCCCCCCATTCCAGTCAAAACTGGAATAATAAAATTTAGGACTGCCACCAGGCATTTACTGCTTCCTGCAGCTGCACTAAGTTATCGGAGAGAGTCCTGGGCCAGCAGCCTCTGTGACCGTTCAAAACATTCTGGGTCACACAGTTCTTGGACCACACAGTGATTCACTGGTATCTCTTAGACATTGCTGACCCAGGTGACTGCCTGGCTTGCCTGTGTCATTGGGCCAGCTGGTTGAAGGCATTCTCGAAACAAAATGTTTCAGTTACGTTTTTGTGGAGGAAAGTAGCTCATGTAGTCTGGTAGATTCTTGGTCAATAGAAGGACCATGAGATGGCAATTCCAACTCTAGCAATGTGGGGAAGGTTTTTGCCTTTATGCCACTTGATGGTGTTGTTCCTGGAGGCATCTGGCTGGCGTTTGTGAGTAAGTAATAGGATACTAGGCCTTATACATGATAGACCAGGGGTAGGGAGCCTCAGGACCAGGATCAAGATGTGGCCTTCAAGACCTCTCATTTTGACTCTTGGGATTCTCTCCAGGTAACTCTATTAACCAACTCTTCTTCCCCCAATCCTCAAATGCCTTTACCTGGCTGGACCATGTCATTGAATGGTGAAGGGGCCACTTACTGGGCCTAGAAGGAGAGAGGGGTGTGTAGAAACTTCTAGATTTTGCATGTCATGCAAGATTCATATCTGTTGTTTTTTTTATAAAATTTTTATTGGTTTTACAGAATTTTTTAAAGACAAACAAACACCTAAAAAGACATACAAACACGTATAGTTTCATAACATTTTTTCATAAACCTCTTTTCCAGGACTCCCCCATACCCCCCCTTTCTGCATCCCAATGTCCATAATTTTTTAGCAACTTCTAAATATTCCTTTCCAACCTCTGTCGTCTTAATCTTTTCTATAATCTGGTTTTATATCACTGTATCCCTTTTTTCCTGAAAACCTCAACATTCTAACATTCATCAAGTTTATAATAGTCCTTAAGATAACTTTTAAATTTTCTCCATTCTTCTTCCGCCGTCTCTTTTCCCTGATCACGGATTCTGCCTGTCATCTCAGCCAGTGTCATATAGTCCATCACCTTCATCTGCCATTCTTCCAGAGTGGGTAGATCTTGTGTCTTCCAATACTTTGCGATGAGTATTCTTGCTGCTGTTGTAGCATACATAAAGAAAGTTCTGTCCTTCTTTGGCACCAGTTGGCCGACAATGCCCAAGAGAAAGGCCTCTGGTTTTTTAGAAAAAGTACATTTAAGTACCTTTTTTTATTTCATTATAGATCATTTCCCAGAAGGCCTTAATCTTCGGGCATGTCCACCAAAGGTGATAGAAGGTACCTTCAGTCTCTTTACATTTCCAACACTTATTATCAGGCAAATGATAGATTTTTGCCAGCTTGACTGGGGTCATGTACCACCTGTAAACCATTTTCATAATGTTTTCCTTTAAGGCATTACATGCTGTGAATTTAATACCGGTGTTCCACAACCATTCCCAGTCAGCAGACATAATGTTATGACCAATGTCCTGTGCCCATTTAATCATAGCCGATTTAACTGTTTCATCCTGTGTATTCCATTTCAGCAGCAAGTTATACATTCTTGATAAATTCTTAGTATTGGGTTCTAACAATTCAGTCTCTAATTTTGATTTTTCCACCTGAAAGCCAATTTTCCTGTCCTGTTTGAAAAACTCCATTATTTGATGATATTGAAACCAATTCTGTACTTTATGTTTCATTTTCTCATAACTTTGTAATTTCAATTTATCTCCCTCCTGTTCCAAAATTTCCCAATACTTCGGCCATCCGACCTCCATATTGAGTTTCTTCACTGCTTTAGCTTCCACTGGAGACACCCATCTAGGGGTTTTGTTTTCCAACAGATCTTTATACCTTATCCAAACATTAAACAATGCTTTTCTAACAATATGATTTTTAAAGGCACTATGCAGCTTAATTTTATCATACCATAGATATGCATGCCAACCAAATGCATTATTAAAACCTTCCAGATCCAAAATGTCTGTGTTCTCGAGGAGCATCCACTCTTTCAGCCAGCAAAACGCTGCTGCCTCATAGTACAATTTTAAGTCCGGCAGGGCAAAAACCCCTCTTTCTTTAGCATCTATCAATATTTTAAATTTGATTCTGGGCTTTTTGCCCTGCCAGACAAATTTCGCGATATCTTTCTACCACCTCTTAAAACATTCCATCTTGTCGAGAATCTGCAAGGTTTGAAACAAAAATAACATTCTAGGCAATACATTCATCTTAATCACTGCAATTCGGCCTAACATTGACAATTTCAAATTTGACCATATTTCTAGATCTTTTTTAATTTCTGACCAATATTTTTCATAGTTGTCCTTGTACAAATTCAAATTTTTAGATGTCAAATAAACCCCTAGGTATTTCACTTTCTTGACCACCGTCAGCCCTGTCTCCTCTTGGAATTTCTCCTTCTCCATATCTGTTAAATTTTTTCCTAAAACTTTAGTTTTTTGTTTATTCAGCTTAAATCCAGCTACCTGGCCAAACTGTTGGATTATTTCTAGCACCTTTTTCATACTAGTGTTTGGCTCTTGCAAAGTCAATACTAGGTCATCTGCAAATGCTCTTAACTTGTAATGTTTATCTCCGACCTGTACACCTTTAACCTGCTGGTCATTTCTAATCATATTCAGCAGCACCTCCAGAACTGAAATGAAAAGCAATGGGGAAATTGGGCACCCCTGTCGTGTTCCTTTTTCTATCTTAAGTTCCTCAGTTATTACATTATTTACAATCAACTTAGCTTTTTGTTCAGAATATATTGCACCCATACCATTCTCAAAGGCTTGGCCTACCCCCATCCCATGAAGGTTCTTTATCATAAAACTCCAAGAGATATTGTCAAAGGCTTTCTCCGCGTCCACAAAAATCAGTACTGCTTTAGTATTTATATTCACCTCTAACTTTTCCAAAATGTCTATTATATTCCTTACATTGTCTGCTAGGTGTCTTTTTGGGAGAAAGCCTGCTTGGTTCTTATGAATCTTTTCCATCAACACTTTTTTAAATCTTTTTGCCAAAATGTCTGCAAAAATTTTGTAGTCCACATTAAGTAATGATATTGGGCGGTAGTTCTTCAGTTGAGTCTTTTCAGTCTCTGTCTTTGGTATGAGTGAAATATATGCTTCTTTCCACGATTCAGGTGCCTTTTTCCCCTCTAGGATCTCATTACAGACTTCTTTTAATGGTTGAGTCAACCACTCCTTCAAAGATTTGTAGTATCTGGAAGTCAGTCCATCTGGTCCTGGAGATTTGCCCAATTGCATATTCTGAATGGCAGCCTCTATCTCTTGTTCTGTTATTCTCTGATTCAGATCCATCTTACTTTGATGAGAGATTTTTTGTAATCCATATTTGTCTAGGAATTTGTCTATATCTTCTTCATTTTGCGGTCCTTGGGTATAAAGTTTTTTAAAATAACTCAAAAAGCAATTTCTAATTTCATTAGGTTTAGATATGATCTTTCCATCCACCTCTAGGCTTGTAACTGTATTTAATTTCTGCCTTTTCTTCAATTGCCATGCCAAAAGCTTGCCACATTTATTTGCTGATTCAAATGTCTTTTGTTTCATTTGCTTTATCTTCCATTCAATCTCTTGGTTCATCAATTCCATATATTGTGTTTTTTATAACTTAATCTCTCTTAAAATCTCCTGGGACTTTGGTTTTACTCTCATTTTTTTCTCTCCTTCCTTTATCTTTTCCAAAATCTTTTCCTTTTTCTCATTTTGTTTTTTCCTCTTTATTGAGTTTTGTTGAATCAGAAAACCTCGCATCACAGCTTTGCTTGCGTCCCAGATCACTCTTTTTTCCACATCGGCCCTTAAATTTATTTCAAAATAGTCCTTTAAAGTTTTTTGGGCCTTCATGAGGATCTCCTTATCTCAAAAGAGGGTGTCATTCATTCTCCATCTAAATTGACCAGTTGATGTAAGTTTCATTTCCATCTTCACAGCGTTGTGGTCGGAGCATGTTTTTGGGCAGATTTCTACCTTCTTAATCTTTGGAGCCATCCCACTAGTAATCCAGATTTGATCGATTCTGGTCCAGGTCGTCATTGCTTGGGAGAAAAAGGTTCCCTCTCTCTCCAGAGGGTTCCTTGTTCTCCATATGTCTATTAAGTCCATATTTTCCGTCATCTCAAAAAAAGTCTTAAGAAGTCTCCCTTCCTTGGTAGCTGTCAGTCTTTGTGCCTTGTCCATGTTAGTGGAGACCACACCGTTCATGTCTCCCATAATTATCATATTATAATCCAGATAGTCCGTCAAAGTTTCATGAAGTTTCTTAAAGAATTCGGCTTTACCTTCATTTGGTGCATAAATTCCAACTATCAGAAATTTTTCTCCTTGTACTTGTATCTCCACTGCCAAATATCTCCCTTGTTCATCTTTAAAGATCATTTTTGGAGCCCATTTCTCTTTTACGTATATCACAACTCCTCTTTTTTTAACTTTGTCTGATGAGATAAATTCTTGTCCTAGTCTTTTGTTTATAAGTAATCTCCTGTGAGCAAGATTCATATCTGTTGCTGCATATAGTCAGTTTCTAGCTAAGGAGTGGCAAATCTATCTATCTATTCCTTTACTGAATTTCTTCCACCCCTACCGCTCCCTCACTGAGGAGAGCTTGGAGTGCATGAATTTGAGAGGTTGCGAAATCACTGGGTCCTTTTTGATGGTGCAAATCAGGTTGGCTGTGAGCTGCCTCATACCAACTCCCTCAAAGCTTTCCTCAGGGCTATCCCAAGACATTTGGCTGCCTGAATCAAAATACAAGATGGCACCTCCCCATTTCCATATACATAAGCCGAACAGACTTGCAGCTGAATCTTACTTCAGCATCCTCTACAGCACCTGAGGGCAGAAGACTAATCTAAGGACATGTTGCATGGCCCATGCACACATGGCTGTGTCCACTTTCCACCCCTCATAATCTGCCACCTGAGGCAACTACTTCACTCTCATGATAGGGGCAGCCCTGGTTCTTTGTAGGCAGGGAGCTGAGCAATACCGGGCAGCTTTGTGCCTGAGGAGAAACACATTTGAAAGCATGAATCAGGCTGAGGGAGTAACATCTGACCCAACCTGTGCATCCCAAGGCTTTAGAGTGAAGCCTACACATTGCAGGGCTGAGATAAGACATGACTTAAGCCCTGGCAGTTACAAATAGTGGTTACCTTACAGAAGCCACCTAGCAATCAAAGAGGGAAAATTAGATAGGTGTGTGCAAGGAAGATAAGATCAAAACAAGAGGTGTTTTAAACATGCATTTTAAACTCCCCAGATGAGAAAGTCCCATCCTCCCCCCACCTGCTGCAGTGGTTATAATATGCTTGGTACCAAAAACAGAGACCAGAATGCTTTTGCAATATAAATAACCCATCATTTTTTGGTTAGTCCTTCCCCCCACTAATCCCACATCACCATGTGCTTTGCCCTTTAATAAGAAAGCATAAACATACCTTTGATCCTCTCATCTTTATTTCTTATGAAAAGAGGCTGACTGTGCTTGTACTCCATCTGCTCAGTTTCTCTTTCAAGCCCCTTTGGTCTGGGCTCAGATTGTCTACACATCTGCTTTGATCTGGCCCTTTCATGGGCTTTCTCTACCATTTCGTTTTTGGTTCCAACTTTCTCTTCTATTGACCTTTGAAGCTTCTCCACTTCCTTATCTGTTCTCTCTTCTCCAAGGTGGCTTGTCTAGGCAAGAGGTGTACAGTAGCTGCCCTTCCTCCGTGGTTAAGGTCTCCCCATGCTCAGACACACATTCAAGGCCTTGGCAGTGGCTCCTACAGAGTTGATCTGGTTGGAGCTCCCTCCTGATTCTTCCCTTCTATGTGTGAGGAAGAGGAGGAGCAGTGGAGGTGTCCAGCTCTTCCTCCTTGCAGGTCACCTCCCCACCATCCTTCTTCAGCAGCCACCCGTCGTCTTTCTACATAACCTCTTGGAGGAGGTTGTAAGTCATGCTGAATGGAAGAGCTGGCCCCAGAAGTGTGAGGCCAAGTTAGGAGAAAGGGGTAGGAGGACTTTGATGCACTCCCACTTGTGCAAGAGAGGGAGACCTCAAATAAGCAAGTGGCAGAGGGAGGATCATGGGATGTCTCCAGACACACCCTCTCAGGTGAGTGAAGGAGACAGAACAAAGGAAGGGCTGGGCTAACCACACCAGTGAGCTCTCTGTTGATGCATAAGCTCAGCTAACCACCAGTGGTGGACCTGTCTCTTGCCTATCTCCTCATCCAACAACAACCTTCTTAAGTCCACAATCTTCAATGTGTGTTCCTTCAACTTAGAAGTCCCATTTAACAGGAATGCCCCCTCCCAGACTATGCCCCCAACCATTTGGTTGTTCAGAACCAAAACCTATCATATATATGTCCAATAGTACCAAGAATTGGGTAGCCCCAGGTAGACAACAACTATGGCCTTTGGCTAATTAAACAATCTATGGTCTTTCAAATGGGGGGGTATTGTTTTGTTTGTTACTATGTTATGTATTTTTGTGTTTTTATATTGTGAACTGTCATGTGATCCTTAGATAAAGGGCAGTATAGAAATTTAATAAATAATAATAATAGCTAATGTTAATCATACTTAGAGTAGACCCAACTAACTTCGTTCCATTGATTTAAATGGCTCTGCTCTTCGTATAGTTTAACTGGATTTCACTCATTTATATTGAATCTTATAAGCTGCTGATGCAAACATGGGTAACTCATTGGTTATGTATTTATCCATTTCAAATAGCAAAAGACAAATCATATTTATGTCCCTCAGTCTGGAGCAGCTATCAAGAATAGATTGCAAAAGCCTGGCCACCAGAGTATTATACGAAGTAGAGTATGAAATATATTGTACAATATCTTCCATTTCCCACAGCCACAAAAACAAAAAACAAAACAAAAAACATTGATCTGACTGAATTTTAGAGTATTTTCTATTTATGGGGACTGAAGGAATGGTCTGAAACCTTAATTTTGTAAAGGCTATTTTTGGAGCAGATACAATACTAAATGTTCCAAACAGATTTGTCAAGTATGATTCCCATTAGCAACTTGATATCAAAGAGAAACGTGGAAATTCTGACTCATTAGCATGAGACCATCGAATAAATGTTTATTTTAGTTATTATTTATTTAGCAAGATTTACAGGTCACTTAATCATAAAACTCCCTCAAGTGTTGTACAAAACTAAGGGTTGTTGTCTTTGATTCATCTCCTTAATACCTGTCTGCAAAGACATCCACTTATATTTCAACCCGAGTCTCTTGTTTTAATTACTGCATTGTTCTAATGATATTGTTTTATTGTACATTTTAATAGTGTACTTTAATTATGGAAGTTTATATTTCAATGTGTGGGTAATTGGTTTCTATAAATGTAAGCTGCTTAGAAGCTTATTTTGATATTAAGAGGTAATTAATAATGGCACAGGTTCTAAATCTGCAGGATAATCCACTGATCAGCAAATTTTCACACTGCACATTCTACCTCTTTCTTCAATTACAATTTTTTTTTAAAAAAAGAAGGAAATCTATTTGCTGGCATCTGATGAAGCTTTATCCAATGCATTATGCAGACCCTTCTTATGGGGCATTCAACCCGTAATGCAAAGCTTCAGTTCTCAACAGAGCAGCAGGTGTTCCACAGAGGAGGCTGACAGGGGCATCCTTTTCCCATCTGACTCTTTCTGTCATCATCATCTTCCAATAGAATGTAGGGCTCAGGAGTTACCCATGTGATTTTCTGTTTTTGGGATTTCCTTTGACCTGTCCCCTGTGGTGAACCACAGGTGCTAGTCTTCTCAGTGAGGAACCCTCTGCCCCTGGGCAGACTCTGCCCAGCCAGGCTGTTTGACAGATCCTCCTGCATATCAGTGAGTATAAGAGAACCTCCTGTTCCCGTTGAGCAACAAGATTTTCCTGAGTTCGGCTGCGTTACAGTACTCTGTGTTGCACTTCAGTATTGATTTCTGGCTTGCTCCGAGATGGTGCCTCTTGGCTTCTCCTTTGGATCAGACTTGCTCCTTTGTCCTGACTTCTGGCTTGTTCCACATTCCTCCTGAAACACTTCAGGCCACTGCCTCTGGTCCAGCTTTGACAGCTTCCTTCTATACCTTCCTTTTCCTTGTGTGCCTGTACTTCTATCTTTGTAAATTGCCCAATATATTCTGAGGCACTGTGTGAGCCACTGAATATTGAGCATCTTCTCATTCCACATCCTCTCCTTCACTCAAGATTCGGGATGGAGAACCTGTGGCTTTCCCAATGTTTATAGGACTCCAACTCCCATCATACCTGCTCAGGATGGTCAATGGTCAAGGATGATGAGGATTGTAGTCCATCAGCACCTGGAGGACCACAGATTTCCCATCACTGCTTTAGAACTCAGGACCCATGTCTAGTTTTGTTGTTGTCGGAGCTCTAGCTCAGCACCTAGGACACTTTTAAGTACTTAATAAATAATCAAACTGCAAAGGCTGATTCACATTTAATTCCACGGTTAGCTTGTGATTTCAGGCACATGTCACATAAATATGTTTTCCGGCTTGATAAGGGAAACCGCAATTTGACAAGAACATTTCTTAGTTTAGACATGATTTATTGACAAAGTAATGGGGCAATTAAAATTGGGTTGGCAATGGAGGGAAATTAGGTTTAGAGCTCTGATGGCAGAATTCTTATTTGTGGGACTTATGAATGGCAGCCCTGTAATGCATGGCAGAGATGGCATATGTCTTTGAAGCATTACCCTTGTCATTAGATTTATATATAAATGTCACCTTAGAAATTAGCAGTGTTCCACTAGAATTATTAGATTGACTTTCAAGGGGAAGTTGGATGTGACAAGGAGGGGGAAACGAATGCTTCCTGGCCATAGATGCTGCTTTGTTTGTCTTGAAAGTCAAATGCTATACAGGAATACCTCCCTTCATTGCCCTTTGCTTTATTGAGCTTCGCAGATATTGCTCCTTACTAGGATGCGGGTGCAGCTGCAGGCAGACCAACCACTTCCAGGGGAAGGAAGCCCCACCACTGCCGCCCCTCTTCTAGCCAGGGGCTGGCGAGGAATGGGTCCCCCCCCCAGCCCCTGCAGCTAGGGCAGGGGAGGGGCTGGCTTAATAGACTACATAACTCTTATGGAGCAAAATAGACACCAGGAGGCTTGGTTTGGTCAGAATCAAGTACACACTTCTAGACTTAACACTAAATACATTGTTTCTGAAAAAATGAGCCACTGTAGCTGCTAGAGAGCCATGAAAATTTGTGTCCTGGGCTTTTTAGACTCATCTGCCCATGTACTATCTGGAACCAATGGTGCACCCTGGTCACCCGATGCAAAATATATTGGCATTATTTTAAGCTCTCTTAAAGGGGCTCTTTAAAATTTTGAGGTGTTCCTAATGTTTAAAAACATTTTAAATGTGGGTTTATTTTATTTGAAATGGTGTGGTTTGACTATTTGGTTGTTTGGGAAGAAAGGTGGGGTAGATATTTAATTAAACTGCAGGCAGTCCCATATAATGTACAGGGAACTAACTCCATTCTCTGGCCGGTGTAGGGAGCAGAGCAGCCAGGATTCACTCAATAAACCTGGGCTCTAATATCTTAGGAAACACTTGATGTTCCTATGTGATTGCTGCTTGTCAGGGGCGCTTTCTGTTGGGTGACCACAAACAGTGCAGCATCAGTCTGTGCAGGGAAGCCAGCGCTGTGTGAATCAAACCCCTATCGTTCTCACTTATTTAGGACACCAAGGAACAAAAGGAGCTGGGAAGAGATGTTTTTCGACTGGTGAACTAAGCCGAAACCTCAAGGGACGGGAACTCTGTGCAGAGTCTTGGCAGCTGTGAAGCGGTCATCTCATTGCACCATTGCAGTCATTGTGCAGCCGGATCAGACAACCATTTCACTGTGTGGCCAGCTGTAATGTGCATTGTATCGGATGAATGGCCAGGATAGATTTTACAGTCGTCTGACCCAGGCTTGTAGGAAAGCAGTGCCAGAAACTCGTGCCCATCTCCAAAATCTCCTGCTATCCTGCTAGACTTTTCAACAGCTTTTTCTCTGCCTAAATGCTCTCCTGCCAACCACACACACAGACACACTCGCCTGCCTTCAGTTCAAATGCATTAGGAATTTCAGTGTGTTCAATCCGTCTTATACAGTAATTGGTAAACACATTTCAGATGTTTGAGTTTCCTTTACTTTTCTGGCCATTTGTTCCCTAATACAAAGGCAATCCATTCTGGCAAAAGGAATGATGAGCGTAGAGAATATGGGATTGGTGCCAGTCAGCTGCAGTTGTCATTCTAGCTCTGAAAAGCAGGGCCAGTTGGAATAACTTTTCCAGGCTCGCCTAGAGGTTTTACTTTATGAATACTTTGGAAAGCATGTGATTCAGTTATCTCTGTTGGTGAGTTAATTATTGCATGGAAATAAATTTTCCAGCAGCAGGAGAGCTCCTTCTGAACGTTACAGCGGATGAAGGAGAAGAGGGAGGCTAGCCTGGCCTCTGACGCTGGGAACGTCAGACCGTGAAGCCTGCACAAAAGATTAAACAACTATATATAGCTATGTAATATGGATGTGTGGTCATCTCCTTCTTCTTAAGGCACTTTCCAATGCTAAATTTACAGTTCTGCTCCAGATATCTTGGAAGGTCACTCAGTCGCATATCGTCGCTGGTTCTGTAAGTCATCATTTAGGGAAGCTTCCTCTGCACTTGTTAAAAACTTGCAAGTGTCTCTTTGCTGAGGCCAAAGGATAGCATAGTACCTTATTTATTCACTCTCCTACACTAAGCTGCTTCTGTCTCAAACTCAAACCGCACAGGTGCAAGTGAGGCAGTGCTGGCCAACAACTGGGATGGCTTTAAAAGAGGATTAGACAAATGCATGGAGGATAAGACTTTCAATGGCTACTGGCCATGATGGCTATGCCCTGCCTCTATGTTCAGGGGCAGTAATGCTTCTGAACACCAGTTGCTGAAAGCAGCAGGAGGGGAGAGCAGTGGCGTCGCAACAGGGGTGCGGGGGGGCGGCGATGTGCCCTGGGTGCCATGTCTGGGGGGAGGTGACAAGAAGGCACCCCGCGGGGGCTTGTCGGAATCTCCGTTCGACCGAGCTGATAAGGCTCATCTTCGGAATTGCCTCCCAACGATTAATTGACAACCTCGAGCCTTTGATAAGGCTCCAAGGCACATTCTTCAATCAGCAGAGTTCCCAGCAGCATGCGGAAGAGACAAGAGGTTTGGGCTACATTGTAAAGAGTTTTGTTTCTAAACTACGCAGAACAGAAAAGACATCCTCTCTCTATGGAAGCAGAGAGCAACTGAACAAAGGAACAAAGGAAACAGGAAACCACTAACGTCACATCCCGTCTCCCTTTCCCGTGAGACTGCAAGGTCTCTGGAATGTAAACAGAGTCCTGTGACTCCCAGCAGCTGCTCAGTGAGAAACAGAAACTAACAGGGCTCACCCCACCGCGGCAGCGCGAGCAGCTGTCGCGCTGCCACAGCCACATGTGGAGGATCCTCTGTTTGTGGCTGCAGCCGTGAACAGAGGACCCTGGCGCCAGCGGCAAACCACTATATACAGCGCATGTGCGGCGTCGAGTGCATGTGCTGTATGTAACAATGCTGAAAATGCTCTGTACATAGTGGTTTGCCAGTGGCGCCGCTCCAGCACCGTACGGACGGTGGTGGGATCCCTCCGTCGCTGCTATAGCTGATGTAGAAGATCCTCCATTTGTGGCTGCAGCTGTGAGCAGAATATCCCAGCACCGTCCATATGGCACTGGAGCGGCGCTGCTGGCAAACTGCTATGTACAGCGCATGTGTGGCATCGCTATGTACGGCGCATGCGTCATATAAGCAACACCGCACATGCGCCCTACGTAGCGATGCCCTGCCCCGGGTGTCATGATGCCTTTGTTCGCCTCTAGGGGAGAGTGCTCTTGTGTTGGGGTCCTGCTTATGGGTTTCTCACAGGCACCAGACAAACAGGATCCTGGACTAGAAGGGCCACTGGCCTGATCCAGTAGACTCTCATATTCTTCTGAACAGCACCAGTGTCGTATGCACCCTGATTGCAATTACTGAGGGCATGCCAACACTATTGACTATAATCAGTGAAGGGGACTCATGGTAAAGTTGTCTGTGATACCCTAAACACCTGCACATTTACAAGCTTTCATGGTCCAGATCAGGGGTTTCCAAATTGTGGTCCATGGACCACCTGAATGAGGGTCACAGACCAAGGACATATCTGTGGATTTGTGGCTGGAAACAGGAAATTGGCACATCCATTGCATTATATCCAGGGGTGTAGCAAGGGGTGTGTGGTAGGTGTGGTCTGCCCTGGGTGTCCCCACTGAGGGGGGTGACGAAATGGTTTGCGGCACTCACCGCGGAGCCTCCAGCACTCCCAAGCCACGCATCTCTCCTGGGAGGGACGCAGTGGCTTGAGTGCCCACAGGCTCCGTGCTGCCCCAAACAGTTGCCTCCCCCCAGCTGTAGGGCGGCAGAGTGGGAGGAGGCAGGCACACTCCTTGGAGGTCCCACAGTGCCCCCGTGCACGCCTGGCCCTGCCCCCAGGAACGCCGCCCCAGGCACCTGATTGGCTTGCTCCGCTGCTGATTATGTCATAGAATTGTAGAGCTGGAAGGGTTCCTGAGGGCCATCTAGTCCAACCCCCTGAAATGCAGGAATCTCAGCTAAAGCATCCATGACAGATGGCCATCCATCCTTTGCTTAAAAAGTTCCAAAGAAGGCGAGCCCTCCAGTCCTGTTTTTGGGACTCTCTCTAGGCCACAATCCATCCCCAGCCACATTCCTCTCTGCTCCTGCTTTTGCTTCCATCAAATCTAAAATCTGGGCAGCTTCCATAAAATCTAAAAAACATAATAAAACATTAAACATGTCCCTTTCTGAAAGGCTGCCTTCAGATGTCTTCTAAAAGTTGTATAGTTATTTACATAGCACAAGTTATCACTTGCGGAGGGGGGCTGTGTGAGTCTGCACCACGAAAAACAGCAAAGAGTAACGGCAAACCAATTAACTTGCAGCAGAAGATTTCTGCGGCTCCCCCTTCACTAGGTAGAAGTTCAGTGGAATCCATGGAGAGAGCAGTTGCAGCTGGTAGTGATGTCTTTCCCAGCCAGGCAGAAGTTAATATTAAAATAGCCCGCAGAATAGAGTCGGAGGAGAGTTGCCACCTCCTGCTCCAGAGGCAGCATCTGTTATTTGAATGGCTCCAGGAAGGCAAGCAGGGTAGCGTGTGGGAAGAATGAATCTCACACACCATGCAGCAGCAGCAGGGGCTACAATCTACTCTCTGGAATTATCTCTCTTTCTTTTTTTATGTGGAAAGCAAAGCTCCAGTTCTGCTTCACAATATATTGCTAGTGAAATGGCATGAATTCCACACATACACACAATATTCCAACCTATAGAAGCTGCTACAAGGCACACATTTTGGGATTCCAGGGCCCTTTTAGAACTCAACAATTAGGAATTCTGCAAGAATCTTCCTTCCCCCTTTAACCAACAATCCAAAAATTAAACTTTTTCATTCACTGCAATACCAAGCAAATACTATTTCAATGAGAATTCAACAAGAGGAGGAAGGGGCTATGAAAAGAAAACCAGAAATGGAAAACTACCAGAATATTAACACACACATACACACACACACACAGTCCAAATAATTTCCCCTCAGTTCATTATAATTTTCTTGGGTTAGCCACTGACCACGACAACATACTTTGCATGCCGAAAGTCCCAAATGCAACCCTTGGCATCTCTGGACAGCTCTGTGAAGGATTCCTGTCTGAAACAGTAGACAATGCTGAGAAAGATGGACCAAATGGTCAGATTTGGTATAAGACAGCTTGCTGTATTCTTCTACATAGATGTAAATAAGAACTGCTGTTTCTCACTTCCTCCTTCAGCTCTATGTGCTTCCCAAGGCTCAGATTAACTCTGCTGTATCCAAAGCAAACTTTGTGTATGGTTTCTCTTTCTCTGTTTCTTTGTTTTGTGGGACATGGTTCAAGGCAGATGGGAGAAGTTACCAGAGCGTGTGATCCCCACAATGTTCAGTCACAAGTCAAAATGTTGCCAAAGACCTAAAATGGTTGATTACTCCTGATCTCACCTAAAGGCTCTTTTATATTGTAATAGTTACTTAGAACTTCTGAGATTGCCGAAGATATAAATGCATGTGGAACTTGCTAGAGATATAAAACACGCATGAAATCGCAAGTAGCCTGAAGCACAACACAAGAGAGCAGGGCTGTGTGTGCGCGGTGGCAATGGCGATGGAGCAGAAAACAGGCCCAGCCCTAAATCTTTCCTTAGCTACACTCATTAACTTGATTGTTGATTTAATCTGGGATTGGTTGAGGATGACTTCACTTGGAATGGATCCAAAAACAGAGCTTTATGGATTGTAACCTGTAATCTGTCTAACCTTCAGAGCCGGAACGGCTTCAAATTTGCTGTGTGAAACAGGCTCCCTGAATGCAATAAAGTATCATTGGATAGGAAGCTAAATTTGGATAGTTGTGGGGGTTTTTTGTGTTTTTTATACATGAGCCTGGAAGAATAGTTGCAGAGCGTCAAGAAACTGGCCTGCAGTAAACTACATTGAAATTAGCCCTGCAAAAGGGTTAGCTAATCCAGTGCTCTTCAGATGCCATTAGACGACAGCTCCCATCATCCCTCACTGCTGGCCATGCTGTGAGAGGGTTGATGGGGGTTGCAGTCCGAGCAACATTCAGAGGGTACTGTGTTGGCATAGCTGTCAGCCGTCCCTTATTTGGCGGGAAACTCCCTTATCCCAGCGCTGTGTCCTGCTGCTGTCCCTTATTGATGATGTCCCTTAAATTTCCCGGGTTTCAAAGGAAGCAGCTCCTCTCCCTCCCTGCCTACCGGCCAGGGAGGAGGGAGGCTCCAACTGTGTTGCTTGGCTGCGTTGCTCACCCAAGGAGTCTAAGAACGACTGGGGGGTGGAGCTTGCATGCCTTGTGCCGATCAAATCGGCTGCCTTGCCTGGGGACTCACCTTTGCTCAGCACTTCCCAGCGGAGAGGTGGTTTTCCTTGCTGCATCCCCTTTGCCGGGTTGCTGCACTGTGGAAACCACAACTTGAGGCTTCGTTTAGCTGCTGGCTGGGCTTTCTGCCTTTGGCTCGGAGGGGCTCAGAAGTTGAACAGAAGTTGTGCCCAGAAAATCCCTTATTTTGGCTGCTGATCCCTTATTTTCGAGGCTGCTGGTCCCTTATTTTCAAATCTGTAAGTTGACTGCAATGTGTGTTGGCTATCCCTGCCTGATAGTAACTTAACACTGCCTGTTATGACTTAAGTCATGCTGTGTGGGACATCCGCCATTGTCTTTTTTTTTAAAAAAAAAAATTTATTAAAAGTGTAAGAATTAAAGAAAGAAGTAAAAAAGAAAGAGAAAAAATAAACAATACAAATAATACATTACAGTACATATAAAAAAGCAAAAGACACAATACATCAAAACAAAAACCAAAGCAAAAACAATTAAAAACACATCCAATATTTCCATATCTTTATCTTTCATTAACTTGTTTCATCGACCTCCTCACACCTCCCTTTTTGTATTCTGTTATTGATTATTTCAGCAAATCCTTTCCATCTTTTACTGTTTTCTGTCATTTAATTATCTTAATTTATTTTAACCTTATCTTACCATTAAAACCATAAAACTTATTTATACTTAACTCCTTATAACATTTCTACTAAAGCCATATAATTTCATTCCAACATTTTTCTAACACTCATTAATTTTGCAACATTTCTCTAAGTAAATTTTTTAAAAAAACTTTCCCCCCCCAATCTTCTTCTACCGTCTCTTCTCCCTGGTCTCGGATTCTGTCAGTCCTTTCTATCAATTCCATATGGTCCATCAACCTGGTGACCTTCTGTCCGAGGCTCTTAACTCTTTTCCATGTCCCTTCTGCAGATCTTCTTCATATTTATACATGCACTTTACTTTATCTTCTGCTGATCTTCCTTCCTTTGGCACTGAGGAGTCAATCTCGGGGAAACTCCAACCTAACAATGTCTTTATTCCTTCTCGACAGGTCAGCCCATTCTCCATAGTCAGAACTAAAGTCCAAAAGATATTTCAGAGCACCAATCTCCCCCTGACCCAAATCCAGATCCCAAAGGCCAGAACAGCCCTGCATAAGGGGATCTATCCAACTTTCCTTCTCCAATCCAAGCGGGGCTCCATCCCACCAAATCCGGCTTTCTCTAGATTTGATCGTAAAAGGCAACAGCTTATGTTCATCAAATTGACTCTGTGAGGCCGGGGCTCTCTCCATTTGAATTACTTGAGGTTCAACAACAACTTTCTCCTTCGTCTTCTCCACAGCTTGCCGTGTCAAAACAGATTCCTGAATCAATTCCTGAGTAGTTTCTGTATAGGTATTCTCTTTTTGTCCCAAATCAGTCATTTTTTGTCCCAAATTGTCAATTTTAATAATCATCACATCTGTCTTCTCATGAAGCTGTTCCAATAAAGCACTTGTCTTGCAAAATGCAATCACTAAGGCTTCTTCTGTCAACATTCTTGTCCAAGGTCAATCTCTGATTCTCACGGTCTTTAATCTCTACAGCTGGAAAATTCCCCAGCTCCACTCCTGCAACAGTTTCAAAAGCTCCCTCTAGGGGAAATAATTTCTATTTGTATCCATCCTTTTAAGCGCAAATCCAGCAACAAAGTTAGTTTCAATTTTCAGTTACTTTTTTGCTCCTTTTTAAGTGCAAAAGGAAACAATGGAAACGATATATTTCTCTTATTTAACTATCTGTCAACATACATTTTATTCACAGTCAATGAACTTTCCCAAAACGTCAGTCTTACTGGCAGCCTGTTCCCAGGTTCGAAACGGTGGCAATTTATCTTTCTTCACTCTCCTGCAGGCTTAAATGATCTAAAATTTCCCCTCTTCTCCTGCTTCCAAGGGGGGTTTAGTAATTTTAACCGATGGAGATTTAATCCTTTACAAAAGACTTTCCAGACTTTAGCTTGCAACGTCTTTGCTTCAATCTATTTACAAAAGAGGAAGGCAGACTTCCTGTTTGAAACCTTCCCGTTTCGGTGCCAAATTAAGATGTTTAGAGATCCAATTTTCCGTTCTACTCACGGGTAGTTGTTTAGAGTCCAATTGTCCACAGGAAAAAGTCAGCGCTCTTCGGCAACAGCAATGCGGCTTCACTTCATGAAAGAAGCAGTCGATTCGAAGCACCGCGCCGCTCACCCCACGTCACTCTGGATCCCCGAAACTGGGTTTCCCCGCGAGTAAGGGAGGCGCAAAAGGTGCCAGCCGAATCCCACGTCCACAGGTTTCTCCCGCCTATGGTTTTTAATGGGTCTCCGCCTCGCCGTGGCGGTCCAGACCCTGATTTCCACGGAGCGGATTCCTCCCGATCAGAGGAAATCCGCCATTGCCGGAGGCGCTAACCCGGAAGTGACATCCGCCATTGTCTTGTACATAAGGAGAAAACACACCTTTTGATGGGAGGGGAGCTGTTAAAAAAACTGTGCACTCCCACTACTGCAGCCTTCTAATCTTTCCACCCTGCCCAAAAGCTGCTACAACTGCTACAATCGCAGCCTTATTTATTATATCTAACTGGATCTGGGCCAGACAGCTGGGAAACATAGTGATGGGGTGCCAAGCAGCTGCAGTCTCCTCTGCTTTCCACCCTGGTAGTGTGCCTAGGAGAGGAAATGCCCCATAGTAGCAGAACAGCCAATCCTGCAAGGGGGGATGGAAGAATCTGTCAATTCCAGTTCTCTCCATTTCTCATTTTTCCAGCCTTAAATTCAGTTCTCCAAATTTCTGCAGCAACCAGCAATTTAAAAGCAAACAAACAAACAAACACCCTCATGAAAATTCACCAGCACCTTAAGATGAATTTCTCCTAATAAATACATTTTTGCATGCCGTTTTGACTACGGTAATGGACAATATTTTGGCAAGTGGTTTCCCCTAATGTAAAGCATTTTTGTCTGTTGATTTCACCGATATATTCATTTTTATTCACACTTTCTCCTAATTGCTGTAAATATATGTTGGCTGGAGAACTGCACTTCAAAATTAGGATAAGTGCAAACTTTGAAGGGTGACTGTGTTTCGGTTCTCATATTGTTTTGAAAAGTGAAAATTTGACAGTTTTACTGGAAACTGGTTCACATGTCCTCACCAACCCTAGATGCAAGTGTGGGTGTTTCTCTCCTGCCCCATGTTCTGTGGGCAAACTGGTCGGGTAAATGGTGGGAGAGAAACTCACTTGGAGGATTGTTCTTGAGGAGCAATAGTACCATGACTGAATTACACTCTGCACATGGCCAGAGGCACCTGCTTGTTTTTTCAGCTACCAAGGCTGAGCCCTTGCATGAAATATTGACTCTAAAGCTGGGGTGGCTAACCCGTGGCTCTTCAGGTGCTGCTGGACTAATTCCCATCAGCCTCAGCTAGCATGGCTGACCACATCTGTTGAGAGTTGCACCCCTATCCACTGGACAGAACAGCCCAGAATTTCTGATCCAGCAAAACTGTCCCATTCATTTTTACAAAACAGTTTCCTCCAGCTGGTGTTCAAAGTGCTTCACAGTTCTTAGCTAATTTACCCTGTGGAATAATAGGGTGGCTTGAGAGAAAAGGTTCGCCCAGCCAGTTTCTGCTGTCACATACCGGTATATTCAGGTTGTGCAGTTGTTAATGGGGAGGTCTTGTACAACGAAAACTCTTCCCCAAAGCATCGGGCTTTTTGCAGTAAGGAAAGTTGTGGGGAAATGCACTGGAAAATGTGGGATAGGCCTTGTTTTGCTGTAACATGTAATTTCACTGTCTCTCCTGGCACCACACACACATACACAGAGACATGCAGCAATTAGCAATATCTAGACGAGAGAGGCAATTCTTCCCTCGTGCTCTCATTTCAAAGCCTGACATGCACAAATTAGCAAAGCAAGTAAACAAAGTTCCCTGGGCTTTCTTTATTCATTTACATTGACAAATATAATTGTCAGATCCGTTGTGTATGAGTCAGTTATAGCTGTGTTTAATCATGCCGAAAACACAGACTCCAGAGCCTTCCTTCTCTGCCTACCCAGAGAGCTGCAACCATCCCTCAGAGACACTGGTGCTGATGCAGCTATCCTGGTCTTCTAAACTTGGCAAGTCAGGAGAAATCAGGCAGCTACACAGCCTGCCAGATGCTCATTATAAAAGGTTATGTCCAAATAGCCAACATGGTGGTACTGAGATACAGCTGGTTCTCTGCTGTCCCAAAATGCCTGAAAAATCTACGTTGTCAGAAGTTCCTGCTATGTCTAGGGCTGCCAGCTTTTACCAAGCAAAGTCTTTGTGCCCATCAGCTGCATGGCAAACAGGAATTCAACAGGTGCATGATGATGTAAGGATGGGCTCTCTCCTGTTTAACTCTCCTGTTTAACTCTTTGTGGCTCAAGGGTAATTCAGGCAGCATCCTGTACACATTTAGCTGGGAGTAAATTCCATTGAACTCAGCAGGACTTTCTTCTGAGCAGACAACACATAGGATTGCACTGCCAGTAACTTTCAAATCTAAGTGGAGAATTGGAACCAGGTATCCCCACTTCAAGTTCATTCACTCTATCCTATTGGCTCACACTATTGAATTTTTTACCTGCAATTCAACCCCTGAAGGCCTAAAACTGCTGTTAAGCAACCAGCCTGTTTCCCCATCAAACAGGTCATGCAAGAATTTATAACCCTGAAAAACCTGATCAGCTGAAATAAAATGGGAAGGAATGTCCAGAAGCAGCAATCCCTCTTAAAATGGGTGCTCTGCCCGTCACAGAGAAAGGGAGAGTTATTGTTAATGGCCACAAATAGGGGATTCCAACCAAGTAAATAAACTATACTAGGCCTCTGGAAATGTGAAAATTCTGGCTGATTTTTGCATTCACAGGAGTACCACATGTTATCAGCCAAATGATAAATCTCCAAGATAGGCAAGATGTCATCACCAGATCCTGGGTGAAGACTGCACACAGAGAAATATATTGGGAGACACAACATACCTTAAAAACACATGACCTCTCCCAAAGGATTCTGGGAATTGTTGTTTGTTAAGGATGCTGGGAATTGCCACTCCATGAAGGGTAAACTTTAGGGGAACAAATGCGCTTTAAATGTATGGTGTGTACGCAACATATTGATTTAATGATCAATCAGGATTTGCCAGAGGCTCTTCCTGAGGAGCTAAGTGACGACAGTGTGAGAAAGACCCACATCATTTGGTGAATTCATGTAGTTCCTTCTTATAGACATTATCCAAACAACATGAGACTGGATTATAGGGAAGCGGCTCCCGTGATGCTCTGGTAATGTATGAATGGGGCTTTTCTGAGAGTCTATGAAATTAGTCAATGATGTCACTTCCCCTACTACTGGAGGCCAGAAGAGAGCTCACAATTTTTCCGCTGCTGATTAGTTTGTTGGGTAGCCTTCTCTATTTGGTTTTAGATGATCACACTCATTGATGTCTTCTGGATGACCAGCTCAGCTAACACTTCCATTGATGTCTTCCCACTGCACTTCATGGCCCTGTCTTTCATTCTGCACTGGTTGAGTTGGCTAGTTGTAGCCAACACGACAAAATATTTAAAGTACTATAAAGAAATGGAAAGTGGATTTGGGGCCAGAAGGAAGTTTTTATCGATAATCAAATCTACATCAACAACACCAGAATGCAAGCTATTGTTGCAAATGCTGTTTTCAGGCTCTTCTCTTTCTCTTTGGCGATCACTCGTAGCCAAGTAAGATTGTCTTCCATGGACATGGTCTTAACAATGAGTCCATAAGTGACTGTGGAGGCCAATTCTGGATCCACACGTCCTTCCACAATGGGAACATTGGTTTCCGGGCGGGAGTTGATCAGGGTGTGGATTTGCCAAGCATGCCTTCCCCTTAGCATGTTTCTCCCTTGCATCCTGAGTTTGAGTGCCTTCAAAGCCCATGACACCTTTGGTAAAGGCTGTTCTCCAACTGGAGCGCTCGCAGGACAGTTTCCCAGTTGTCAGTGTTTATACTACATTTTTTAAGATTTGCCTTGAAACAGTCTTTAAACCTCTTTTGTTGACCACCAGCATTACACTTTCCATTTTTAAGTTCAGAATAGAGTAGTTGCTTTGGAAGAGGGTAATCAGGCATCTGCACAACATGACCAATCCAACAAAGTTGATGTTGAAGAATCATTGCTTCAACACTGGTGATCTTTGCTTCTTCCAGTACACTGATATTCTTCCAGTACACTGATATTAGTTCGCCTGTCTTCCCAAGTGATGTGTAAAATTTTTTGGAGACATCGTTGATGGAATCTTTCGAGGAGGTGGAGATGGCGTTTAGAAGTGGTCCATGTTTCAGAAGCATATAGTAAGGTTGGTAGTACAATAGCTTTGTAAACAAGCTTTTTGGTTTCCCTGCAAATGTCCCGGTCCTCAAACACTCTGCACTTCAATCAGGAGAAAGCCATACTCACAGAGCTCAGGCGATGCTGCATTTCAGCATCAGTGTTGGCCCTTGTGGAAAGATAACTGCCTAGGTAGGAGAAGTGATCGACATTTTCCAATGTTACACCATTGAGTTGGATTTGTGGCGCTGCAGAGGGGTTATTTTGTACTTGTTGGTGCAGCACTTTGGTTTTTTGGGATGTTGAGTGATAAGCCAAGCTTTTTGTAAGCTTCTGCAAAGATATTTAGGATAGTTTGGAGGCCATCCTCTGAGCGTGCGCACACTATGTTGTCATCAGCACACTGAAGTTCTATGACGGAAGTTACGGTAACCTTACTCTTTGCTTTCAGCCTACTCAGATTGAAGAGCTTTCCATCTGTTTGATATATGATTTCTACTCCGGTGGGGAGTTTCCCTTTGACAAAGTGTAGGATCATGGCAATGAAAATAACGAATAGAGTTGGGGCAATAATACAAATCTACAAATCTACAGTCATCAACACCAGAATGCAAGTTATTGTTGCAAATGCTATTTTCAGGCATTGTTTTGTCAGCAACATATATATAAGCTCTTTTACCTGTTACAAGACTGCACAAGCCTCCAAATGACTTTTTTCTTTTACTAAATCCAAATATGCTTCATTTGTAGGTTGCATACTGGATCACCTTTTACTCCACTTAACGCTGATATTTTAATTAACAATCCAAACTACTGCCAGCAATGACAACTCATTGAGTTTAATGCCACTCTTGCTGGCCACAGGAGGACTTCTTTGGCTTCCCATTTAAGAGATCGCTATGATTGGCATGGTCACCCTCCCCCGAGCCCTACAATCCAATCCCTGTGCCAGCACAGATTTGGCTAGAGCTAGAGCCCAGGAGATAGGAGAGAGAAAACAGAACGGGTGGAACTGAACTTGCCATATTTGATTTTTTTAACAGCCAATAGCATACAGCTAAATTAAGGACAGTATAGAGCTCAAGATAGTTAGGAAGTAAGGGGGGGGGGAATAAGTTCCATTTCAAGGACAGAGGTTGATTTGAAAGTGCCCTTGACATTTTCAGTACAAGTAATAGACCCTTTTCTATCCCACAGCAAGCCCTAGAAAACTAGTTCTGCAAGTTTTCAAAGTGGGTCAGATTGAACTGGGGAAATGCCTAGTGTAGAGGGAATTTATTGGACAGTGCCTATGACACTGGCTGCTGACGGAGGGTAATAATTAGCTAGTGCGGTAGTTGGGAACATAGAAAGCTGCCTTTTACTGGGTCAGACCCCAATGGTGGAGGAAGAGTGCAGGGGGAGCGCATTGCCCCCGGCAGCGTGATCCCGACAGGGTTCCATCGTGGCTGCCCCGCCCCCAGGACGCGCACCAGCCCCACTCTGGTTGGACCATTAGTCTGTCCTGCTCAGTATTCTCTACAGTGACTGACAGCAGCTGTCTGGAGTTTCAGACAGGGGTCTCCCATGAGATTGCCCACCCAGGCACTGACCAATCCCAGGCCTCCTTAGCTTCAGTAAAATGTTGGCCTTGTGTACATTGAGACCATGAAAGGAAAACCCTGTAGGATCAGGCCAAAGACCCATCTAATTCAGCATTCTATTCTCTCTCCATGGCCAACCATATCCCTATGTGAAGCCAGCAAGCAAGACACAAGTCCAATAGCCTTCTCCCTACTCTCACTTTTAAACTTTTCTTTGCAACCATGAATGCTGCCAAGGTTCTCCTGAGGTTCAGCTGTTGGGATTCCTAGCCAGAAGCATGATGGAACTGCTGGTGCACATCCATGTCTTCATTTTGACCAGGGTATTAGAAGTGTAAACAAACTGACTGGGCTCCTCCAGCTACTTCTTGGCAGATGTCATCTCCCATTGGCTGAACTCCCCAGGGCCTGGTTCTGCAATTATTGCCATGCTGTACAATAACGGCAATTGGTGTCATATACACCTCCAGGGGTGCAAGCATGAGCAAGGCAAATGGTACTCAAAAATAAAGGCAATCCAGATGTAACCTTTTTTTTCCAGATCTTGCAAAGCAGGTTTCCACTTGGAAACTACCGGAATAGCTGCGTCACATAAACTCTTGTAAATTGTGGTTTCCGTAATGGAATCATTGGCATCCACCTTAGTTGCCTGGATGAAATAGCTATCCTGATTAGCTATAATTCCCAAACCTTGTCTGAGCTGTTTTGCTTCCTGAAGCATCAAAACCTCCTATAAAAATGGGACCTCAACCCTGGCGTATCAAGAAAGTGCCTAAGCTCGAAATGTGGCAAGAGAGATAATGAGCTTTTGGATAATGTGCATTTCTCAAACGTGTTTGTTCAAAAGCAAGCAGCAATCCATTACTAAACAAGTGCCATAAAGTTAACAGTCCTTTGCTGCACAGTCGCAGGCTCCTCTGCCAAAACGTGTGGGTTTTAAAAATTTTTTGATAATTTATGAACTAGGGTGAACTCTGAAATAGCTTTGCAAAATATCCTCCTCTTAAAAAAAAAAGTAGGAATAAATTACCAGGGCCCTGCAGATACTGAACTACAACCACTATTTATTTATAAACAGCATTTACCTGACGCCTTTTGGATTTAGAAAAGGTCCTTAAGGTACCACTACTATTTGTCATTTTTTGGTACTAGGAGCTATACAAAACAGGAGGCATGGTCTCCGTGCAGAAGACTTAGAATTTTCACTATCCAGTAGAATCTAAACAACAAATGTGCCTCCTCTGGACTCATCTCACAACAGAGGTGAATTTAGGGCTCTGTGAGAGGTGTGCATGCACTGGGTGCTGAGCCAAGCGGGCACCATCTCAAAGCCTGGTAAGCAAGGCACTGGGATTTGGGAAAGAGGCGTGAGGGCTCTGATAAGGTCCTAGAGTCCTCCTATCTCCTTCCCAAAGCCTAGTTAGCACTTTCCCAGATTTGGCAAGGAGATGGGAGGGCTCTAGGACCCTGCTAGAGGCTCTCGCCGTCTTCCCAAAGCCAGGCCCCTCCTTACCTGCCTTTGGGAAGGCAGCATGAGGACAGGGTAGGGGGTGCAAAATGTTGGCCCTGCACAGGGTGCCATAGTACCCAATTCTGCCACTGACTCCCTGGGCAAACAGTGCCACCTGTTGAGCGGGGCAAGTGACGCTTTTACAAAAACTAGAAAAGTTCCACATGGTTCCTGAGGATTCCTATTAAACCACAGCTTCTCTACCTGTAAGAGTGTGATTACAGGCCACATTTAGCTTTTATGTAAGCCAGATCTGAAGAAAAAGTGCATCCAATATTCAGACCACGACAGTGTGTCTTATATTTCAAAATGTGCAATTCTTATCTTATTCTTTTTTTGCGTGTGAAGCAGCCAAAAGAGGCTTTGACATATCTACAATGAAATGACAACATGCTAATAGGATGAATAGTGTCACACACAACACCATTTTTCTCTGGATGAGCAACCCTGAATAGACTGCCAAACACCGGTTCCTGTCAGACAGTAACAATTTTTGGTCATTACCAAGCAATGAGAGAGTGAAAGCTGGTGAACCTCTGTATTCCATTACCCGTCCTCCTGAACATTCAGTTCCGCCGAGGAACGTGTTTTAGGGAAACAGAACCTATAGTTAAAGCCAATTTGAGGTTTGAAGAAATCAGAGCCTTTTTTTCACTAAGCTGCCAGCCGTTTTATGGTAAAACATGGCTGTGAATGTCTAAAAAGGTTGGGAGGGGTGAGGGGAAAATGGAGAGGTTTGTCTTTGTGTTGACAAACAAGCAGGAAGCTGAAAGCAGAGGAAGAATGCCCTCTACCCCTGTAAATGATGGGCAAGAGAGAAATGTCATATATTTTGCTCCAATGATCCTCTTTGCTGGGCCTGCACATCCTCTGTTATACCCCTGAGCCAATGGGCTAGTCTGTTCCTAGTCTTCTGCTGCCAATGGCAACAGTCCGATTGGTTTAAACAGCATTTCATTTCTTGCCACCAGGGTAGCCAACATGGTGCCCTGAAGATGTCGTTGGACCTCCAACTTCCAACAGCCCTGCCAGCATTACCAACGACCAGGGATTATGGGAGTTGTAGTCAAAAGTGGCTTGCCAGGTAGGGCAGAACCTCTGTGCTAGCTTTCCAGCAGGTGGGTTGCTATTCCTTCCTGTGAGGGAGAGCAAGGGGAGGTTGGCATGGTGCAAACACACCAGCAGGAGTGTTGGGTGCATTTGCACCATGCTGACCTCCCTGCTGCCTCAGCCGTCCCCCTCCTGGTAAGCAACTATACTCCACCTGCCAGGAAAGTAGCATAGTGATTGCACTCCATCTGGCAGGCTGCTTCTGCTTGTAGTTCAGTAATATTTGGAGGTCATCATGTTGGCTATCTGTCATACCATACCAGGACTGTGACCCCTCCTCCCAAAAAGGTCCTAAGAATTAAGAGAGAGAGAGAGATATTTTAGAGCTGCCTCTAAATTATCAGGATAAATTTGACCTTCCACTGAACTTCTGTGTGGATGATTACAGTAATTGCTCAGAGAGTTCCTGAGATAATAACCAGCTCTTTCTAGGTAAACATTATTTGATATAATTAGCAGAGGAAGTGTTGCATCCGGGAGCAGTAATAATAGCAACATCAAACTACAGAGATCCTTTCAGAGACTCACAATGTCTAATGATGGAGGACTTGACAAGGAAATTAAGTTATTCATTAAAACCAAACAAAACAGCCAGTTTCAGACCATATTTTGTGTCCTTCCAGGCTGGTTTGAGCTCAAGCTAATAAAAGTCCGACAGTCAGTTCAGTGCACCTCTGAAACCTGTTCCATTCCAGTTCATGTGGGAAAACTTTAAAATGTGATTGACACTAGAGTGCTGATTTACATAAAAAGAATAATGAAAAAAATGTGGTGAAGCAAGTTATATGGGTCTACCTACTAAAGTTTCAGGCATGACTGGTAACTACTATGCAGCAAGAATGAAATAAATGTGTTTTAAGTAGTATTTAAAATCTACAGTGGATTCTAATCTTTATGCTTGAAGGAGCAGGTCTGTCTGCCCTTTTTCCTGGTTCCCAGTGCATGCATTTGCCTGCTGAAGGTCCTCAGTTCATTCCCTGGCATTCTTACTTAATGATGGTGAACAAGGGATGGGAAAGATCTGGTCCTGAGATGTTGGTAGTCAATGGTAGACAGTACTGGATGGGCAAATCCTCTGACCTCATGTGTTCTAAGATGACAGATGCAACAACAAACCCAAAACGTCTTCAAAAGAAACCAAGACCACCCAGTCATAAGGCTTACATTAATGCTTTTCATAAGTTCAGCTAGGGTAGGGGTGAGGGACCAGTGTCCCCCTTAATATTGCTGGACTTCAATTCCCATCATCCCTGACCACCAGTTATGCTGGCAGGGGCTGATGGGAATTGGAGTTTAGCTGCAAATATCTAGAAGCCCACAGACTCTCAAGCCCTGATCTCATACCCTCCAACATTTCTCTGATGAAAATAGGGACATCCCATTCCATAATGATAATTTTACTATTCATACCCCACACATCTTACTGGGGTTGCCCCAGCCACTCTGGGCAGCTTCCAACACATATAAAAACATAATAACACATTAAACATGAAAAAAAACCCTTCCCTATACAGGATTGCCTTCAGATGGCTTGGAGGTCTGAAAACTCCATACCCGCCAACATTTCTCCAATGAAAATAGGGACATTCTAAGGAAACGTGGGATCAAATCATAAACCGGAACGGCTTCTCTAAATCAGGGACATCCCTGGAAAATAGGGACACTTGGAGAGTCTGTGATCTAGGGTGAAATGATCAACATGGCAGAGGTGGAACCTGTTACTGTAATGTTGCTCCCTCCACCTGTTAGTTCATTTTACCCTTGAAGTACATATGAAGATAAGGACTATCCCCGTGATTCATTCAGGTTAGGACCATTGAAAATATCACTGTTTAAAGCAAAACTCTTATTCGAAACGTGGGGTAGCTAACCTGCAGCACTCAGGTGAAACATTTAAAGCACATGACTTCCCCCAAATAATGCTGGGAACTATTGTTTGCTAAGGGTGCTGGGAATTATGGCTCTGTGAGGCGTACACATCAGTTCCCAGGATTAATTGGGAGAAGTATAGGCTTTAAGCCCATCCACACACATAGATGTTGTTTTTAAAATACAGTTCATTGTGATCATCTTTTGAATATTTTTAATAAATCTTAAAACTGTTTTTTTTTAAATTAACCGTTGTCAATGTTTTGTTTTATATTGTAAACCAGAGTTTGTCATTTTTTTTTTACAATCAAATGGTATATAAATTTTGTCAAATAAATAAATATGCTCAAAATGGAAGGTGTATGTCCACAGCATTAGTCCAACAACTTCTCAAGGGCTGTTCTAAACCAAAACCCTGTTTCTTTCTGGGTGACTCCCCACTGCATTCCCCCACCTCCCATTGCCAGTTCTGGTCCAGGGTCTACTTAGATTTTCCAATAGCGCTTCAGGTTTTGCTCTGGTGAGGGGATGCGGCAGAATAGTAAGAATTAAAGCTCAACTTGGTTTTAATTGAGGATCAAGTTTGGTTTAAGCCCCCCCCCCCCAGGGCAGCACATCAGTAGGCCATTGAAGTGACTGTGGCAGCCCACATGTGCAGCACAGCCCACAAACTGTAGCTGCTGGACTGGGACTCATGGTAACAAAGAAAATACGGTTGGAGAGATATACACAGCCAAAGGCAGGCAGAGAGAAGCTTTGCTTCATTTGCACTCCTGTTGCCCTTTATTGTTCTGACATGACCAGTGTTCCTCCAGTTCCATCCTGCTAATAAATGATGCACAGTAGACAACCTTGGCAGGTACTCGAGATGGAGGGCTGGAAATTACAATGGCAAATTCAGAAATGTTTACGGCACAGTCACAATTCCTAGAGCATTACTGCTCTCCTTTATAGGCCTGTGCAATGCCACCTCTTGCGATAATTTATGATAGCATTTCATCCACCCTTGCCTCGGGCTATTTTCCTAAGGCCTTAAATGCCACGGGTTATGATACAATCACTGTTTTCTCAGGCAGCTAAGGGCCAAGGACATTTCTGTGTTTTGGGAAGAAATGGCCTTTTCCAGGGGTGGCCAACAAGGTGACCTGCAGATGTTGTGGACTGCAGCTTCCATCATGCCCAGCCATGAACCACCATGGATAGCTCAGTTGGTAGAGCATGAGATTGTTAATCTCAGGGTCCTGGGTTTGAGCCCCACGTTGGGCAAAAAAAATTATCCTGCCTTGCAGGACTAGATGACTCTTGTGGTTCCTTCCAGCTCTTCAATTCTATGATTCTATGATTGGCCATGATGGTTAGGGCTGATGGGAGTCCACAGCATCTGGAAAAGGACCACATTGCCCACCCCTACCTTTGCCTAGACTAGAGAGACCTGGGAACTGCATGCTTGGCTCAACACTCTCATAGGGATACTTGGAGGGTCTGGAAGTAATTGGGCCTTTAGTGTCATCAGCCCAGTCCTATGGAATACCCTGCCAGTAGAAATTCAGTGGGACCCTTCTGTGTCAACTTTTAAATGCCTGCTGAAAACTTTTATATTCTACTGGGCCTCTGCAGAGAATTAATAATACTGCAATAGTTAATTTATGTCTGCTTTTAACTTGCTTACAGTTTTTATTGTACAGTTTTATGTTTTTATTGCTGCTGGCCGTTTGATATATTTTTTATGGCACAACGGTATACAAATATTTCTAGAAATATATACAAATAAAATGCTATCCCATATCATTTCTCTGGTTAATCCGGATTTACCATTTGCATGGAAACCGCAACAAGAGAAAACCCCAGCAAAAACACTAAATCTGGGTTAAAAATTGAGGGGGGTGTAATATGGGAAGAATAAGTTATATGGACAAATAAACTGCCCCCAGTGTGCCTAGCAACTGTTAACTCACAACCACACTTGGATATATAACATTCAAGTTAAGAAAGAGTGGTTTTATCCAAGGCCACCCACAGAGCTGAATGGTATGTGGGTGAATATGACTGTCATCCTCCTTTGTATAAGTGCAAGGGTTGTGGTTGGAAATGACATACATACGAAGCTGCACAAAACAGATGCCGATAAATATGCAGCATTCAAGGCACGCATTGGGCTAAACATATTTGCAAGGGTTGAACTACTGGCACATAAGTGAAGCACATCTGAGAAGCATGTCCTTTCTCCTCCGTTGACTAAGACACGGTCCACTTTTGCAATGACAAAACTAATCTTGATTAGCAGCCAATAGCAACTGAGTCATTTATTGCAGGGGGAACACTAGAAATCTGCATCTCAGCAGTCATGCTCAGGAAAATGGAATCTGGCTTTCCAAAGCGGAACATTGGTTTATTAAAGTGGTGTCATATTCAGCTTTCTTTCTTTGAAAAGGAAGTTTACGGGCCAAGTGACTTCAGAAAAACTGCCTGCCTGCTGATCAAGGGAGCTCCCACGTCATTTCAACTCTAGCTAAGGTCCTGCTTCTGCACTTCCCATAGGCATCTGGCTGGCTGCTGTGAGAACACATTGCTGGACCAGGTGGGCCTGATCCTGCAACAGAGCTTATGTTCTTAATGATGGAATACACAGGAAAGCCTCCTCTGAAGGCACGAGGAGGAGGATATGAAGAAAGATTGTTCTATCTTAAGGCCCAGAGTCTCGAACCATACCCCTGGACCCAGACCCCCTTATTCTTTGTTTACCTCTGCATAGTTCCACCCTTATTCCAGACATTGTGATATATCAATACATTGTGATGTTTAGCTGGTGATAATATCGCAAGGCTGAAAACCAGTTATCTGCCCTCAGTCCTTGGATCAGGGACCACTTGCTATCAGACTGCTCTTACTTGTTGATCTGCTTCCCAGGTCACTGGATTTCCTGCTTACTCACCTGTCTGCCTGGCTTCACCTCCCCCAGACTGCTGGCAGGTAACTGGGACAATGGGAGCTGGCTGATTAGTGGTTGGGAGAACTTGACATGGCACGAATGTTGGAGGTGGTAGATTGGAGCCCTGGGGGGAAAGATGTGATTGTATGATATATGGTAACTGGGCTGCTATGGGCAGGTCTTGGATTGTCAGCTGGCTTGGATGTCAGCTAGCACTGCTAGACTGTTGATAGAAGGCAGGATCCAGTGAATATGGATATCTGGTACCTCTGTAAGCCTGTCTGGGGGTCAGGCAGGGGAAACCTCAGAGTTGGGGACCAAATTTAACCTGCCCGATCTTTCTATGGAAAGTTCCATGGAACTTGCCCCAGGCCACACTCCTCCCATAACCGCACCTCTTGCCACCTCTGCATTCTTCTTCAGTGGTTTTGCTTGGCTGGAATGTGTCCTTGATCTCTGATCAGGCTTCTTCCTTGCTGGGATGAAAGACAAGAGAGACGGATGTGGAATATATACGTAGAAACTAGATGTTGTAGAAAGGTGAAATTCACAGTTGTTGCTCTTTCCACTTTTGCCTCTAGCCCCACACATGACTGCTACCCCATGTCTGCAAGCCTACATAACGTAACCCTTTTGAACGTATGTTTAACCACAAATGGGAATACTTTTGTGGGCTCATTCTCTGGATAAATGCCAAGCCCAAGAAGCAATAAAACAAGGTGATTTTGTTAGCCTCTCAGACGCTGAGTTTCACCAACACGGATGTTGCACTTCCTGATGTGCACTTTTCTCAGAGTACCAGGCAAAAATGGAATCACATTCTAGACCTATCACCCTTATTGCTAACTATTTTGCATTTCTAATGAATAAAAGTAATCTTAGATTTCAAGTGAGAGCACAGCCATTCATAAAATTGACTGGCTTCATAGCAGAACTTCAGAATCCCAAATCCTCTTCCTTTTCTCTTCTGATAGATTGCCTCTTATTCTATGTATGTATTACTGTTTTAAAGTGTTTGCGATTTTTGGAGTTGTTTATTTCATGTAATTGCCATCAACTCTGGAACAAACATATACACATTGGAATTATCTGGGAGCTGCTGTTCTACCAAACTGAAATAAGGTATATTTTCCATTTGGATTTCTTCTGCCCTTCCCCTTGCTCTTTCAGTGGATGATTATGTCAAATTAAGTTTAGGTAGTTTCCTATCAACCCTCCCCTCAAAACACACACATTTTCAAGTGCTTTTAGCAAAGCATTAGGGCCAGTACTTTCCAAGGGCCCCTTGGGAGAAGCAGTTGTTTATCTGTGCAATTCTGCTGTCTCCGCCGCCCAAGGAATTGCATAACTCAAGCATTGAGATGTAACATCTGTATTTCCAGACTTGTAAAATGGAAGTATTCCTGTTCATTTCAAACCAAAAGTATCTGCAGAGTGATACAGACAACGCTTAATTGTATTCAGAACCTTTACACATCTTCTTTGCAATATGGGACCTGCACTGGGGATGGATGAGAACCAAAGTGCTCTCCTGTTTTTGTTTTTATGTAAGCCTTGCCTTACCATGAACACTCCAGGTGGCATTGTCAATTGAACTATTTAATTTACAATCTAGGTCCTCCAGATGTTGTTGCACTATGGCAACAGATGTTGAACTCACAATGAACGCCTCCATTGTTCTCTTATAATGACAACAGCACCCACCTGAGAGGTGCCAGAACTGGGTTCCGATAAGTTCTGGCTGAAAAAAAGCCTCTCATCCCTGGCCATGGTGACCAGGGCTGGTGGGAATTGGCATCTAACAACATGTGGAAGGTCATTCGTTTCCCATCCCTGGTTTACACACAGGGCTTACTGTTACTGCATATCGTCACTGGGTACAAGTTCTACCCACTTCTTTTTGGACACAGACAAGAGAGGCTGGGTAGCTTGGATATGAGGTAGTATGTGTCATTTCAGCATTCCATGTTGCTTGAGTAATCTGGAATCCCAGGCTATGTAATTTAGAAATTTCTGAGGTCTTGCTGTAGCATTAGATCTGCTGAATCTGTGTGTGTGCATTTTCGGGGTTGTGTGGATGAAAGGATTGCATCAATGGTCCAGCGGCAAGACAGTGTATGGGGCTTCACTGCCTGACCCATTTATCAGGGATGCTGCTGACCTTGCTATTACATTCCATCCATTTTCAAGGCTATATCTCAAACTCTTCAAAAACGACAAGGGCTTTAAAACTTTTGGCAGAGGTCAAGTTGAGACTCCTTGGTGGGAAATTCATGCTGCTATTATAAAAGCAGAGGAGCCTACGGGCCTGTCAAGGTAACAATTTTTAGATAGCACTTAATTCTGCCTGATATAATGCAAACTGAAGACAAACTGACAGAAAGGGGGCTCATTTCCCCCACAAACATCAAAGTGAAAAATGTGTCCAGACATTAAAAAAGAACACCTGCAGAGCAACAGAACAAAAAGCAACAACAGGAATTATTTTCCCGGTGGATTCTACCGGGGGTTGCCCTCCTGATGTTGTTCAACTACAACTCTCAGCTCTCATCATTGAAAATGCTGGCAGGAGCAGATGTGGGTTGGAGTTCAGTAACATCTGGATCCCTGGATTATACAGATGATAAACATCACATAAAGATTGTGTGTAATCCTTTTACATCAGCTATCATGAAGATGTGGGGTGGAAGGGTCCAACAATTAGTGCAGCCATCATTGCCACGAATGGCATTAATCTAGATGAATGTAAGGAAAAGGATGGAAGTTGTTCTATTTTTCTTACCTAAAATGAGGGTAGGTTTGTTTTTTTCTTCTTGCATTAAGTGAGTGTTTTGCTTTGTTGATGTGTTCTTAAAGGGTCAATGGATGCCTTTGGAACAACCAAATGCTAAGCTTCAAGGGGTAAGTGTAGATTGCTATCAAGTGTTTCCAACATTTAAACCATATCTCTACTCAGGTTACAGGAATGGAAGACAGGATCTGAACAACTGATTATCTTGAGCTCCCTAGCATGAAAAGGATGGTTGTTGCTCAGCCTGGTGTGTGATTCCCCTGGGGCACTGAAGGTATGCTGAGAAAGTGATACAGGTCATATAGATAAACCACAACAGGGCAATTGTTTTTACTAGGACTATTAGGAGCAAACCAGACACGGGTGAAAGTTTTTAAAATAACCCCATTTATTAAGTAGGGGTTCATTTTTAAGGAATGGAGACAAAAGCTTCCCTCTCTCACACACCTTACCAGTAATCCAGCGCTTTGAGATTTTCTTCGCCAGCATGGCTTGGATACCAGGGGTGAACTGGCTGTGGAAAAGAATCTTAAAGCAGCAGAGCTTAGGGGTGAGGTGGGTCTGTCAGGGTTTTGCTCTCATTTCCCACCTACTCCCTTTAGTGTTAAAAATAAACCTCCACCACACAATCTGTCACCTCCCCAACTGGGGAGCATGTGTTGTAATAAACAGAGACATCTGGCTGTTGTTGGTATTATTATTATTATTATTATTATTATTATTATTATTATTATTATTATTATAATATTACTATACCACCCTTCATCCAAGGTTCACAGGGTGGTTTACAATATAAAAGATTGTGGGCACAAACTCTCATGCAGGAACCAGAGATTTGAGCTGCCTCTATGTGTGTGTCAGAAAGAAGCAGAATTGAGTAGGGCTGGGGCCCAGGGGAGGGTGGAGAATCAGTTGAACCCTTGTTTATTTTTAAAACGTATAACCTGCTTTTCACCATCCCAAAGCAGCTTACAAAATAAAAATATACAAAATTTAAAACATAAATTAAATATCATAGATCAGAGAGCAACATCCATAGTGCTGAGCCCTCCTGAAATAAAACGGTTTTAAGCAGGTGACTGAAACTCAGCAAGGATGCTGCCTGCCTGTTTTCTGCTGAGAGGCAGTTCCCTAGAGTTGGGCTCACTACACTGAATGCACGACTCCTTGTTGACAGAAGATGTGCTTCTGGTCCATGAGATCCCCCAGGTGACTGCAGTGATTTTGTTGTGGCCCTTAATGCTGTCACAAGAGCTGGCATTTTGATGTTGGGCAAAACCCCTTTATTTGCCCAAGACTTTTAGATTCCAGTTTATCCACTGCCCATTCTGTTTCATTTCCTTACCGCTCCTCCACTTTTTGTTATTGTCAGCTAAAGAACAGGACATGCAGGCAGGCTACTGAGCCAAGAAAAAAACACCGTAGAAAGTGGGCGGGGTGGGGAGAGAGAGAAAAAAGGAAAGAAACACTGCAGCAATCCAGCAATGAGTGCTGTGATCTCACCAAAATTCCAGTCAGGCGGAAAAATGTTTTCTTTATTTTTATTACCATCTCGTGTTAAGAGACCTACTAGACTGATAAGCTCCAATGCTCCAATTGGTCCAGGGATGCTTTCCCACTCTCGAGAAGAACAGTGAGTTAAAAAACATTAAGTGACTGGAAAAAGAAAGAATAACAACTTGACTTACTATTCAGGCCATGCTTTGACTTTCAGAGGCATCACTCCAAGGCATGGCCTATTGTTATGAAAACATAAAAATCCAGGATTGCTAACCAGAGAAAATGGATCACTCCTCTCCAAAGACCATTTTCTGTTAGGTGAGAGCCAAACTAACAGAGGGCATAACAGCAGCTGTGGCAGATCCCTACATTTAAGTCAAAATGCGCCCCATCATATAAAAAACACCGAGGGGGGGGGGTCCTGATTGAAGGAGGTGCAGAGGCAAAGTGTATGGGACCCTCCCTCTCTGCCTCTTGTCTTATCCCACAAGCAGAATCCGCGCACAAGACAGTGTGCTCTCCTGTGGTCTCTAGCAGCTGTATTCTGAAGAACTGCGGCCTCCAACTGTGGGCAAAACTGGTGTGTTGGGGGCAGGGGGAAGAGGCATAAGCTGGCCCCACCGTTCTACCTGGGCTTCCTAAGCTAGGCTGCTCAATACCTGCTAAACTAGCCTGTTGCCTTCAGGATTGTTCCTGTTACATAGTACTGTTGTCAATTCATGTCTTATTCCAATTCACACATGCTTTCTTTAAAAAGGAATGTAGCCAGAATGAGCCAGTGCAGTGCATTAAATTGTTTGGATTTCCCCATTTTGCCTAAGCAACTGAGCAGACGCCCCCCAATTGTTGCACTGCCCAGGTGATTTAATAGCCCACAAGCAAAGGCCAGTTGCCTCAGCAACAGGGACAAGTTCTCTCACCCCCTTCTGAGTAAAGACAATGAAGGGCTGGCATTTCTTCTAATGCTTTCCCACCCTTTGTCTCTTGGAAGTGAACATTTTAAGAAACTTGGGTGCTACTGAGCTAAATTCTCATATATTTCAGATGTCATATCTTTCCATGACAGATACATGGTTATAGGGGGTGTTTGATACATATATCTCCAGGGCTTTTTTACAGCCAGAACTCAGTTCTGGCACCTCTCAGGTGGACAACATTGCCATTACAAGATAACAATGAAGGCGTTCATGTTGAGTTCCAGCAACTCATCTTCTAGAAAAATAGCACTGTATATATTCTGTTCTTCAGTCAAAATAGGCTCCCAGGACTGCTTACAAATCACTAAAAAAAGAAATAGATTGTAAGCCTGAGGCCAAGGACTAACAAGACACAGCACAAGAAGAAAAATTGATTGGGAGGTATGCAAACTCAAGTTCAAGTTATTAGTTACAAGTGGTTCTATTAACCATTTGAAATGGAAAATATCAAGGAGAGGCAGGTCCAAAAGCAGATTGTCTTTCAGGATAAAGAAAGAATGGCCAGACCTATCTTCCATGCTCAAGAAAGCAACCCCTGGTCACATAGCCACAGACAGACTGTAAATG
This sequence comes from Podarcis bocagei, assembly GCF_964188305.1. Lineage (NCBI taxonomy): Eukaryota > Metazoa > Chordata > Lepidosauria > Squamata > Lacertidae > Podarcis > Podarcis bocagei. The sequence goes on along the minus strand of NC_138127.1, from coordinate 61,318,677 downwards.
GGCCCTTATAGACACCCAGAGATTTAGCCCAGGCCAGCCCCCCTTGTCCCTAGCCATATGTAAGTTTGTGGAAAGGCACAGTCTTAACATATAGGAAGACCTGGATTTGGTCTGTAGCCAGAGCTTCCTGGGAAGGTGAGGATGACGACGATAATAATATATTACTTATACCCCGCCCATCTGGCCGGGCCTCCCCAGCCACTCTGGGTGGCACATACACACACGTGACACAGTACAGTATGATGAATGATGGGTGTATAGGCCAGTAGTCTTGCTTGGGTAATATGGGTATGCAAAGAAGAAGAAATGTTTAGTTTCCCATTTGTTTTAATTTAAGAAGTTCCAACTGTTTTTTCCCATTCATTTGCAATGAATTTGTTTCAATTTCCATTCACTTGAACTGCATTCGTTTCATTCTCCCCATTAATTCTTATTTATAATCGGAAAGCCAGTTGCTCCCCCCCCCCAAGCTTGTAAGAGTGGCATATTTAATGCAAAGAGCATTTAAGTTTCAGGCTTTCCGTTATTCGGATATGCCAAATGTCAGGCAGCCTGCACGAAGAGCCCACTGCCCCCGTGCAGTTACATAGGCATAACAAGCCATTTGAATTCAGCTCTGCACAGTTCGAGCGGCTTAAGGAGCCTGTTTGCACCCTCTCCCCGCAACACGATCCACGGTGCAATCCTAGGCACGTTTCCTTGCAAGTGAGACCGATGCCGCTTACACCCAAGTAAGCCCAGAAGAGCGAGCAGCCCACTTACTCCGGGGTAAGCCCCCACTGAACTTAAACCATGCATTGGGCTGCCCTGCGCGCCATTTCCCGTGGCTGCTCTGGAAGGCAGCTCGCGATTTTGCTCCGATTTGCCCTCCGAGGTGACCCGCACAGCGTCGCCGGGGTCTCCCGAGATCACTCAGCCCTTCCCAGCCGGCTCCTCCTCCTGCCTGTGCTGAGCTCCCCGTTTGCAGGAGGAGCTGGGCATAAAAGAAGCAGCAGCAGCAGGAGAGACCCGCTGCTGCTCCTCCGCCTCCTCCTCAGATCTCCGGTCCGTCTCGCCGGAGGAGGACCCCTCCCCCACCCTCCCACTACGCGCTTAGGCCGCGTGAGCCCCCCCCCCGCCGTGCCTCGATGGGAGGGACCCCAGGAGGCTTAGCGTGCTGCAACCATGGCGACGCGCCTGGCCCCGCCCCTCGCGGGGCAGGCCGGCTCGCGATTGGCTAGGGGGTGGGCCGTCGCCCTCTGCCCCCTGACCCTGCGCGGCGGCGGCAGCGGCTGCGGAGGTAGCGGCGGCGGCGCCTGCTGCCCGTTTCCTGCTGGCCTGGCGGCGGCTGGTGCCGCTGCTGCAGCACTGGGCGGGCGGGAGAATGCGGCGCCGGTCTCGGCTGATGCTCTGCTTCGCTTTCCTCTGGGTGCTGGGCATCGCCTACTACATGTACTCGGGCGGCAGCGCCGCGCTCGCCGGAGGCGGCAGGAAGGTGAGCAAGGAGAGCGCCAGGCAGGCAGGCAGGCGCCCACACCGGCCGGGAGACGCCGCGGCTCCCTGGCCGCCGGGGGCGGAATAATGCCAGTCCCGCCGCCGCCTCCCCGTGACCGCGGCGTCCCGCTCCCTGCCTTTCCTCTCTCCCCGCGGCTCACCTCAGCCCGCCGCCCGCAGAACCGCCCGGCGCCTCCTCTTCCCCGCCCCACGCGCCTCGCTTCGAGGACCGGCTTCCTCCTCCTCCTCCTCACGTCTCCTGCTCCAAAGGCGAGCGGGAACGAACTCCCCCCTCGGCTTTTCTCGCCTCCCCGATGGGCGAAGGAGGCGGCGAGCTTCTTTCTCCTGCCCCCTCCCTTTCCCCTCAGGGCGAGGAGTCCCTTCGAAATGGGGTTTGGTCGGCAGAAAGCAGCGCCGTAAAATATGGCGCGCCCCCCTCCTCCCCAGCTGCCCGCTTCCCCCTTCTCTTATTTCGGGGGTCGAGGGGGCTTTCCCTTCGTTCGGTGAGGGAGAGGGCGCTGCTTCCTTGTCTTGGCGGGGAGGGAAAGCCGCCTGCGACGTGGGGAGGGAGAGGGAAGCGAGGCTGTGGGGGTGGGGTGGGGGGTTTCCCCGCCAGCGTCTCCCTCTTCCGCTTTCCGTCTCCACCCCATCCAGGAATCGACACGAGGTTAGGCTGCTGCTTCTGCCTCCCCTTCTCTCTCTCGCTCTCGCTCTGTGGAAGGAGTTCGCCCTCCAAGCGCGAGGGATCGCCTGCCTCCTCCCTCCCCCCCCCCTTTGCTGGCTCTCTTCGGAGAGGAATACAGAAGCGCGCCTGACTCTCCCCATTTTTCCCTGTTCAAAAAAAAAATAGAGAAAGAAAATAAAAGAAATTAAGCAGATGGTTTCTTTGTGGACTTCAGCCTGGTTTCCAACTCGTCATTGCACGAGTCGCTTCGCAGCCAACAGAAGCGAGCCACGTCGCAGTTTGTGGGGGAATTGGCGTGGGAGGGAGCGTTGTTAGGGGAAAGGGGGGAAGCTGGTAAGAATTGCTCCGGATTGTCACTTCTCTGGATGAATTGCTTATTTATGGCGTGACGAGTCTCTCTTCTGCATAGGCTCCGACCTTGGAAATACTTTCATTGCCCCTCTTGTCTATGGTGAAGTAGTGTATCTCACCTCCACCCCCGGCCCAGTATTGAGGGTATAAATACTGCTGAAGCTAGAAGCGAATGTTAATTTTTTCAGACAATTGACTGCTTTCCACTGTATTCGTTTAGTGCTGTGTTCTTCAGCTATAATTGGGTCCAGTGGGTTGATCTTCAGATTTCTGGAATGTAAAGAGCAGGCCTCTTTTCCAGTACCTGTTCTTTAATTCTGTAAATATTTGGGTAGTGCTGAATATGTGCAGTGCTGAAACAGTTGCTTCACTAAGCTGTTTAAATCTTTCAGGTGGCCTATCATGATAGTTCATTGAGCAGGCAATATTTCAGGCAATATGTGAATCGAAGGCATAGAGCAGTGCTACTAACTCATGTCCAGAGTCTCAGTGTTGCTAAACCATTTATCATACTGCCTGGGGCTGTTGGGTCTTGTAGTTCAGTGACACCTAGAGAGCTACAAGTAGCCACCCCTGCCCTAAAATTAGAGGTTTTTCTTCAGTCCTGGAAAATTTTTACATTGGAGTTCAGTTCAGTGGTTTGACAGTCTGTCTTTATAATGGAATTCACTTGCTTTAAATAAATAAAAAATGCAAGATTTTGAAATCCAGGGATTCCTTTCATATATTGCGAGTTTCTGGTATATAAAAAGGGATACCAAGAACTGACTTCAAGATGATTTGAAAGTTTTCTTTTCTTGCTTTGGCAAATAAAAGTACGAGGATTAAGTATTGGAAACACAGTATAGTATGTAGCCAGAAATATTATGTAGTAAATTGTCACAATATGAATTCAGGAAGTAATAAACTGATTATAGAAGCTCAATAAATTCTTGCTAGTACTATTTTAACGATTCTCCAACCAAGCCAGTTGGTCATGTGTGCCAAAAATTGGCATTGATTGTAATATTGACACGCTTTCAGAACCAGTGACCACATTAGTGTTTCAAAGTACTGGTCCAAAGGAGTAAACAAATGAATTGTTGCCCTATGCCCATGAAAGCTTCCATTAGCATAGTTGTCGTATTGGGTGTTATGAATAGTGTGCTCAAAGTTGAGAATAAAACCTGTCATTTCGGGAGCTAAGAAATGTGGAATGTAAAAGGTTAGAATTACAGAAATGAGTTACAAACTTAACATGGATCTAAAGTGGAGAAAGTCTGAAGTAATGACCCAGTTGAGCTGAAGGTCTGTGGCCACAAGTGGGGGAAATGAACAATTATACACGGATTGGTGATTTAGGATTCTATTTTCTCTCAGTGAAGCATAACATTTAATTCCAACCTTTAGAATGGCCTAGTAATTGTAAGCAGAGGAAGAGGTGTGTAAACGTAATAGCTTTTGAAATTGTTGTAAAAGGCTCATTAACAGGGGATGTCAGACTTTGAAATAAAACTTGAAGTGGTGTGCGTGCTTTATGAATAGAAATCCTACTGCTGGGGAAATTGGGAAATTCACTTTAATTACTTACAAAGCAAATAATTACAACTTTAACATATCAGATTGGCTATATTGAAATCTTGATTTTTCAGTTTACATGGTACTCAAGTGATAGTTCATTCAGTTACTAAGTTCAGCCAATTTTTGTGCATGCGCCTCTGTTCTGTCACTTATCCTTGGTGTTGTCTCAGTTCTGGTCACTGCTTTCTTATGTATGTATAATATCATAAGTATTCTATGGAAACTGGCCCATTGGTAGCCAGTAGGACTAGTAGAGGAGGTACAAGCTATAGGGGAGAGAAAGAAGTGGGGGATAAGTCTATATAGGGCTTTAGTTCGTAGTACAACATTGAAATGGCAGTCTTTATTATATTTCTATCCTTTATTTCTATGCACAGCTAATGGAGATGTGCATGCCCCCCCGTCTTTTATTATCTTCACAACAACCTAGTATGGTAGGTTAGGCTATGGGGTAGGAATTGTCCTTAGATCACACAGTGACCTTCAAGGCCAGGTCACAAGATCTAGCAAACCACTGGCTTTCTGGTTCCTAATAGCAGCACTCTAACCTTTATCTTACACTGACTCACTTATTCACCAAGTTAATCTTGATGAAGGAGTGTTACATAGACTTGCAAATTGAAGAGTGTACCTTCCCACCCTTGAGTATTATGCAGAGATAACTGAATTCTTATTGAGATGTCCAGGCATATATTATTTTTCCAATGAGGGCAATGTGCTTCTGTTGCTTTTCTCTTTTAATTTCAACCCTGTGATGCAGACTGTGATTGTGTATATTGAGTATATATTAATATCAGCTTATGTTTATGAAAATACATTGGGTGACAAATTTCACTTGTTTATACTACCTTACATTTTATACAAAATAAAAAAGATTGGTATGGTCATTAGGTACTGGTATCCTATAAATAAGTAAGCATTATACCTTGATTATCAACATCCGTTGGTGTCTCTACCAAACTCATTTCCATAGCTGTGAAATCTTGTCCAGTATGAAATATTTTGTGGCTGTAGGAAAAATTGTGTCTTAACTTTTGCTCAAGGGATCTGTGGTAGGCAGACAGAGTAGTCATTCCACAACATTACTGTGTTGAAGGTTAAGATATTTTCCTACTTTGGGCAAGAGATTTCCAACTCTTACTTCTATAATTCTTGTCTTTTGAATCTTAAGTTAAAAAACAGGTTTCAAATGGCTTTCAATGTCCATTAATCTGTCAGTGCCTTGTTCCAAATGTTGTGTGGTCCCAGTGGAACACAGGACTTGCAGAGTTCTGGAGACAAGATTAGCAGAGCTTTGAGAAAACTCTTCTAGATTGGCTCTCTAGCAGTTTAATGATAGTACTTTTTTGTATAGTGCTTTCAGTGTTCATTGTGCTCAACGTATGCCTTACACTACAACTCTGTAATGAAAATTGGTACTGTTTCACCCAGGTGTGAGCCTAAGGTTGAGGGAGAGTGGCTTGCCTAAAAGCACCTGATGAGTTCATGAGATAGAGGTGAGATTAGAACCCAGGACTATTAGGATAAAATGGAGTGGGAAAGAATGAGTTATGCTCCCTTGAGCTTCTTTGATGAAAGGTTGGTCATAAATATATTGAAAATAAATACTTTAGCATATTGATGGTATACTAGATATATTCTTCTTTTGAAGGACATGGAATAATATATACCACAATGCACTCCTGAATTCCAACTGAGCTTCCCACAAAATGGAAGTCAAGTCCCCCCCCACTGAATTAGACAGCTCTCACTAAATGTGATGCTAAAAATAGTGAAATAGACAAGTTGCAAATTAGAGTAGCTTTTTGTGTATGTGTGTAAAATATTACTTAATTAACTGAAGATGAATAACTTGCCATTACTGCTGCATGCTGGTGACTTAAGTCGCTCTCATATATATGGATGTTTGCCAGGCAGGTGAACAGTGGCTTATTGAATGAGGCATTCCTAGCAGTTTTCCAGTCATCTGCAGAAGCTGTTGAAGGATTCCCTTCTCCTTTTTTAAAAAGCCATATGTAACTTGAATTGTTAAAAATAAATTTTAGCTTAAGCTGCTCTAAAAGGTGTGCTAGCAACTTGAAAGTCATTCATGAGTGATTTTTTAGTAATACATTTTTGTTTACACTGAATATGCAAATCAAAACTAGCACTGTCATGTTTTGTTTTTGTCTGGTGTCCTAACTACCGTATTTTTCGCTCTATAACACGCACCCGACCATAACACGCACGTAGTTTTTAGAGGAGGAAAATCCGTAGGCATGCCACCCGTAGGCATTCCCTCCATAACACGCACAGACATTTCCCCTTACTTTCTAGGAGGAAAAAAGTGAGTGTTATGGTGCAAAAAATACGGTACATCTTACTACTGCACCTGGTAATGGGAAGTGACCTAGGTTAAGCCTGGCAGGACAGCTTACTTTGCGGCATTAACCCCATCATGCATTAATTAAACTTAAGCATGTTGTTATATGAGACTGGTTATCCTACAAGATCTGTCCTTTCTATTGAGATTGATTATTTAATTTCTATATCATTTATTTATTTTTCTTCTGACTCACCCTCCTTCTCAGTCTCTGGGTTCTTACTCACTGATCCAACAAATTCTCAGCTCACCCGCGAAGGTCTCACAATGAGAAGAATTCCTGGAAACAGTGGTCTTCACCCTAGTCTCTCACTCTAGATTTGCTTTTTACGGGCAGGCTCTAGGTGGATAAGTGTTTCCTCAGGCTACCGACAGCTGTGTGCCATTCAGCTGCCCTCTCCACACCCAGTTTCAGATACAACTGGTTTGTTGAGTTTACCAGGAGGTTCAAAGGAATGGGAAGAGGACCCCCTCCACTCACAGCTCTTTCTTCATTCTCTGTCCTTTCCTCCTCTTCCAGCCTATCTTGCAGATTGCATAAAATAAGCAAGTTTACATTTCATTCCTGCTGTCTGTCTGCCACAGTGCTTTTGTGGAAGATGAAAACCATACTACTACTTGTAAACCAGGTCAGTTTGATTTAGCTGAAAGTGCTTAACCACATAATGGCAGCTTCCATCTGCATGACTGTTCATGAAACCACTGCTGCAGTCTGTGCCCTAGTTACATAACTTGCTTTAGGGAGTTCATCAGATTAGGGTTAAACAGTCTTGCCACATATGGTAAAAAGCTTGAGAATCATGCAAATGGCAGAGTTGTGTCAAGATTTGCACTGCCATAAAAGGAGGTGACTATATATTGTGTGGCTTTTGAAGAAGGACCATCAATCAGTACTCATAATCTCAGAGGAATATTGACAATAGATGTTCTTTAGCATGCTGTTATCATTGATTGCTTAATTACTGAAACACTGTTCTGGTTGTGCTGAAAATTCTTCATGACCTCTAACTAAAATTTAGGCACTGGGTAATTCACTTTGTTATGAAAAATCCCACTGAGATACAGTTTTTAAAGTATGGTTTTCACAAATTGGCAACTGTTTTTTTGGGGCTTAACCAGCTGTTTAGTGCTATGTTCATAGTGAAGTAGTTAAACGATACTTTTTATAGCTTTAATTGCTAAATGTTTTCTTCACTTCCATTAGTAAAACATCTGGCTTTCTTTTGATGTTCTCTCTGGGTGACAGCTGAATGACAAAATAATTGTAAAAAAATACAATAAATAACTTGCTGTGAGAAATTAGAACTGTGTTTAATGTTTAGAATGTTATCTTAATAGCAGCTTTTCTTCAAGATGATATATTAAAACAGCTTGTATACTTGTCAGAAATATTCATAGATAATCCAACTTCTGCCATTTAAACAAATCTGCCATTTAAACAAATCTGTTTGCCTTTGTCCTACCTTATTATCAGATATCAAGATGCATTTGTTGCCTCTACGGCAAAATGATTGGGTAATCCCATTAGCCAGTTGTGGTTCCTGCACAGAGGGTACGGCACCATTGACTGCATCTAAAAGCATTGGGCTGGATTCAACTAAACCAGTGCACTAACTGAAGTCAGTGCAAGGACTCTTGGTAGTGCGACAGGATTTTCCTTCCTCCCTTCCCCTGATGTTTTCCCCTATGCATTCCCCAGATCTGCTCTGGAGGGTCAGGAAAACTCTCAGAATGTGTCAGGGGATGAGAGGGGATATAATTTCATTTAGCAAGCAAAATTCATGTGCTGATGGAATGATCATGTTAGCACAATGTTGAATTCCACTCATAGTATTTCCTCCACAGGATGCAGGAGATCATGCCTACTTTCCACAGTGCAGTCTATCATTCAGTGATGGAAGTCCCCTGGTGGAGGTAATTAATACATACTGCTTCCCCATGAGAATCATGCAAGTGTAGTTGAGATTTATACAGTCGGATCATGAGAGCCAAACTCAAATATCCTGTCGGCCATACTGGCAGTCTTCAGATAGATACTTGACACTCACTGCAGCAGGACAGGAAGTGGTGATATCTTTAAAGGTAAAGGGACCCCTGACCATTAGGTCCAGTCGTGACCAACTCTGGGGTTGCGGCGCTCATCTCGCTTTATTGGCCGAGGGAGCCGGCGTACAGCTTCCGGGTCATGTGGTCAGCATGACTAAGCCGCTTCTGGTGAACCAGAGCAGCGCACAGAAACGCTGTTTACCTTCCCGCCGGAGCGGTACCTATTTATCTACTTGCACTTTGACGTGCTTTCAAACTGCTAGGTTGGCAGGAGCAGGGACCGAGCAACAGGAGCTCACCCCGTCGCAGGGATGCGAACCGCCGACCTTCTGATCGGCAAGTCCTAGGCTCTGGTTTAACCCACAGTGCCACCCGCGTCCCTTGTGATAGCTTTATGGTGCAGTAAATATGTGCATATAAAGAATCATAGAATCATAGAGTTGGAATAGACCACAAGGGCCATTGAGTCCAACCCCCTTGAACAGAATTCTGCTGGCTGTTCATAGTAAGCTTGGTTATGTTGGGAGTACTTTTGGTTATGTAGGCTGCAGGCTGGCTTATCCTAACTAGAAACAATGGGCAAAAATAAGAGTTTGCACTTCCATAGGCTTCTTTGATATGGCAAGTGCATTGTCCATCGGTGCTAGCTGCTTGTGTGGTTGACAAGCTAGAGCCTTTTAAAGAATGTTGCTAAATGTAGGTCTAAGCAGTACAGCTGATGGGTTCATTACCTTTTCTTTACTGATGAGGAGCTTAACTGAAATTTGGATTTGTATCAGTGACAAATAATGGACTTACACAATGTTTTTTAGCTTCCATGCCAGAAGTCTGTGAAAGCCAAGTTAGTTACAGAATAATAACAACAAAGTGTTACAAACAGTTATTGGATCCACAAACTAACTATAAAAGCAGGAGGTTGGCACATATCAAAAGTTTATAGCTACATATGCCCTACATTTTTAAACCTGGAATAATGTGTATCTTCATAGCCAAGGTTGCTGTAGATCACTGACACTGACTGTTGCTGCTGAACTAGCAAAGTTCTCTTCATATCTTGTATCGCCTTAAAAACAGAGATTCTTGGTCCTAATTTGGCACCAGGTAACAAGGTCCATTATTCTTCGGTCGTAAGATGCATGACAGTGTCCCTGTACTTCTGTACTGCTGATCAACTGTACAGTAATAGATTCATGCAGGGATTGAAGTCCTATAATGCGTACTAATAGTGAAAAATAATAGCAGTATAGCTTACCACTTAAGTTACTAAAAATTGAGTGAGATGATTTCCCACTGCTTTTTAAAAGCATGACCCAACTGCTTTTCTTTAGGAAAATATATCCTTCCTAAACCACTTTAAAACAAATGGCTTTGGCGTACCTCTAGTTACGAACACCTCTGGATACAAATGTTTTGGGCTACGCATGTGGCAAACCTAGAAGTAACAGAAAGGTTTTCGCCACCTGCGCAGAGGCGGACTACCACCGTTCACGCATGCGCAGAACAGGCGTTTCTGGATGTGAATGTTTTGGGGTAAGAACGGACCCCCAGAATGAATTAAATTCGTATCCAGAGGTACCACTGTATGTGAAACCCATGCAGGAGATAGTCTAATATGGTCAAAAGGAGTGTGTGTCTTGTTATTGACATGGGTATAGTTAATGTATATCAAACCCTACATATTTTGCTTCTGGGCTGCTTTTTGGTATTCAGCTGGGGAGCCTGCCAAACTACAGGATGTTTCTCCCTCTCTCCCTATCTTGACACTGTTTTCTGATAGTTGTTGTGTTATAGGGCGGTTCACACTTTTAAAAGGTGAAGTGATGCAAACCTAAGGATGTGGTAGGCAACAGAGGTATGTTTTGCTGAACATCTGCCTAATATGTGATCTGGTCATACTTCTACATATTATGTGCTATAATGCAACAGAGGTATGCTGTTTGAATTTACAATTCAATCTCTAAAGCCTAGCTTGCACTCCAGAGTTGAAAATGGTGGTCTTCTATAATTAAGCAGGGTGTGATCCCAGAGTGAATGGTAAGTAGATGATATTCTCTGGCTTCAAATATCACACTGTTTAGAAGCCATGATAATTTATTGCATTTCTGGGCGCCGAATCTTCATTGCTTTTAGCTCTGTGCATTCTCCCAGCTGTCTAGTAGCGTATCTAAATATGTAACTAATGTGTACATATTTGGTTTCAGTTTAAACTGTTCCGAGTAGCGATGAAGCTGCGGTTCCCAATTTCTTGGTTTAGAATTTGCCTAAGTGCTAAATGAAAAATTAAAAAAAATCTGACGGTAAGACAGCAATGGGGAATATTTTCCCCTTTTTTCTCCTGTCAAGGGCGCTACGTTCTATTTGAGATAAGTTGTTGGGGGCTGCATCCTGTTATGGGTAGGGTCAGATTCAGAAGTGAGTGGGATCACCTCTTCTTACTCTCCATCCAGAGGGCTTCTGGATGCATGGCATCTCTTTTGCCATATATCTATGTAAACTGATTACTTGCAGGGAGCTTTTGAAGTTGAGTTGATCCAATTGTGAATTTAGGCGAGATGCGTTTGCTGATTACTAGTTCTGAGTAGTTGCTCTCAGCAATGGTGTATATAGAGTTTTATCATTTAATTCAGGGACTTGCAGAACGAACTCCTGCTCATGAAAACACACAGTGTTATTTTTGAATAAAAAAATTCCTTCCTGTAGCACCTTAAAGACCAACTAAGTTAGTTCTTGGTATAAGCTTTCGTGTGCATGCACACTTCTTCAGATACACAGATACACACACGTGTATTTGAAGAAGTGTGCATGCACACGAAAGCTTATACCAAGAACTAACTTAGTTGGTCTTTAAGGTGCTACAGGAAGGAATTTTTTTATTTGGACTATGGCAGACCAACACGGCTACCCATCTGTAAGTGTTATTTTTGGTCTTTCTTTCCTCGTAAATATGGAATGGGCTTATTATGGCTCTTCAGTATGCTTATTCTTGGCATGATAAACTCACATCCTCTGCCACTTCATTTTCACATGGGGAGCTATTTGTGTGAAATGGCTATTGTGAAAAAGAAAAAATTGCAGTGTTGGAGGGAAAGGAGCATTATATGCATTGAAAAATCATTGCAGGTGTGGGGAACCTGTGACCCTTCACATGGTGATGTACTCCCATCAACCCCAACCAGCATGCTCAGTGGCCAGGTGTGGTAATTGTAGCCCCATACCTTCTGGAGGCCCACAGGGCCCCCACCTCTGTGTTATTCCCTCAAATGCAAGTGTATATTACCCTTTCAGGAGATTAGGTCATAAATTGGCTATCATCGATATTGTTAGGATAACACTGAAAGTACCAGCTTGCAAGCCTCTTAATTGATGAATTATGGCAATTAGCAAACTCTTAACAATAAATTAAAACAGGCTTCCTCAACCTCGGCCCTCCAGATGTTTTTGGCCTGCAACTCCCATGATCCCTAGCCAGCAGGACCAGTGGTCAGGGATGATGGGAATTGTAGTCTTTAAACATCTGGAGGGCTGAGGTTGAGGAAGCCTGGATTAAAATTTGTCCTCCAGTTAAACTGGCAAAAAAATTATTCTGGAATTTGGACTCCTGAACTGCCATGACTGCTGGCTCCCTTCTCCCTGTGCTAGAAAAAAGAATCAGTGCTGACGCAGCTTTTGTTAAGGGTTTAAGGAACTAGGAGTGAACTGCAGACCTTCCCCTTCTCCACACATGGAGAGCCTTCATACCTGTCTGAAGGGTATGTAAAATTTGTGTGTTTCTTCCCTTGCAAGGCCTTATATTTATCTGATTTCACATTCCACTATCCCAGTAGTAGGGTAAAGGTAAGGGACCCCTAAATGGTTAAGTCCAGTCAAATTCAACCATGGGGTACAATGCTCATCTCTGCTTTCAGGCTGAGGGAGCCAGCGTTTGTCCACAGACAGCTTTCCGGGTCATATGGCCAGCGTGACTAAACCGCTTCTGGCACAATGGGACACAGTGACAGAAGCCAGAGCGCATGGATACTCTGTTTACCTTCCTGCTGCAGCAGCACCTATTTATCTACTTGCACTGGTATGCTTTCGAGCTGATAGGTTGGCAGGACCTGGGACAAAGCAACAGGAGCTCACCTCATTGCATGGATTCAAACTCCCGACCTTATGGTCAGCAAGCACAAGAGGCTTCTCTCTCTCTCTTTCTTTTTTTTAAAAAAAATATTTATTAAAAGTTTAAGAATTACAGAAAGAAGTAAAAAAGAGAGAAAAAGTAAACAATACAAATCAATACATTACAGTACATATAAAAAGAAACAAAAGACACAATACATCAAAACAAAAGCAAAAACAATTAAAAACACATCCAATATTTCCATATCTTTATCTTTCATTAACTTGTTTCATCGACCTCCTCACACCTCCCTTTTTGTATTCTAGTTATTAATTATTTCAGCAAATCCTTTCCATCTTTCACTGTTTTCTGTCATTTAATTATCTTAATTTATTTTAACCTTATCTTACCATTAAAACCCTAAAACTTATTTATACTTAACTCCTTATAACATTTCTACTAAAGCTGTATAATTTCATTCCAACATTTTTCTAACACTCATTAATTTTGCAATATTTCTCTAAATAATATTTTTTTTAAAAAAAAACTTTTTTTCCAATCTTCTTCTCCGGCAACAGCAATGCGGCTTCATTCCGTGAAAGAAGCAATCGATTCGAAGCACCGCTCCGCTCACCCCACGTCGCTCCGGATCCCCGAAATCGGGTTTCTCCGTGAGTAGGGGAGGCGCAAAAGGTGCCAGCCAAATCCCACGTCTACAGGCTTCTCCTGCCTGTGGTTGTTAGTGGGTCTCCGCCTCGCCGTGGCGGTCCAGACCCTGATTTCCACAGAGCGGATTCTTCCCGATCAGAGGAAATCCACCATTGCCAGAGGCGCTAACCTGGAAGTCAGCCACAAGAGGCTTCTCAGTTTGCCCAGTGATGCTGTTTTGGGCAAGCCACCTGACCTCATACATGTTCGGTATGGGACAGGTAAGCCTGCAGCTGCAAAGGAACAGTGGGGAGCCTTAAAGCAAACTTGCAGTGGCTTTTTGCAGCCACCACTTACATTAGGTGCTTTTTAAGTATCACTCCAAATGCAAGTTGCTCTGCTTTTGACTGAAATTGGTTTCATTTGAGAGCTCCAATTAGAAATATTCACTTATGCTTTTAGTTAATCACAGCGTGTCATATTGTTCATGCCCAGTATTGTGGCTCACCTTAACCATGGTTAATTAAAACCAGCATTAGAAATCAGCTTGAAGTTTGCTGGTTTTGAGCTAGCCATTACTATTAGTTAATAGTAGCTGTTCCTAACCTTTACAAGTACAGTCTACCCCCATGCTGTGTTCTAATTTTAGGCTCTGTTAATTGAGAATATATATAACAACAACAACAAAAAAAAACTGTTATGAACTCAGTAGCACTTTTCAATGAAGTGTTAAATAATTTCACTTTTAATATCACAATAAATAGTAGTAGTAGATTCATTACCTGCCTTTCATCAGAAGATCATAGGGGGGGGGTTACAGCAATCAAAACAACAGTTTAGCAAATTTTGAAGGAAAAGAAGCCATGTGGAGTCCCAGTTTTGTCCTCATTCCCCTTCCCAGCTGCTAACAGCACCTTTAGTCATATACAACCAAAGGGGGGGGGGTGTTTAATGAGAAACTCCTAAGAGACTGCAATTTGTATCAAAACTGTGACCTCAATTTCAGCCCCACACAGCTGCTTTTCCTTCAAAATAAAAACAGCCAACTTAAAAAGAAAACAAAACAAAAATAGCTTTTGGGGCTCATTTTATGATAGATGGAAGTTAGAGCTGTAAAGCAAAACCCTTGGGGTTTTGGATCTCACCTTTCACCAGCTGACAATAGTATAAGTCAGTAAATGCAGAGCTAAGAAGGGGACTGGCTAGCCAGGTTTGCTCTGCGACATTGAGCATTCAGTTACCCACCTGAGGGTTGAAGATGCAGATGCAATGAGTAGCAAAAGTGTGTCAGAACTGCAAAGCACGTGAATGATCTGCTGTCAGGGCCCCGCATGGCCTGCACTTTCCTAACTTCGCACACCCACAATAACTGCCATGCCCAGCTGAGGTGGGACAGGGCTGGCAGGCAGTTTGCCCTGATGAGAGTGCCAGCCCTATCTCACATCGGCTGGGCATGGCACTTCTTGTGGGTGTGTGAAGTTGGGAAAGTGCAGGCCGAGCTTAGCCCTGATGGCAGATCTTTCACCAGAGGAAATTGCCAGCCAGTCCCTGTTGCAACCCATGGTTCTTGTGCTGTTAAGTAGGGTGTTGTAGTTGCCCTGGGAGACCAGATCTCTTGGCTCAGCTTGCTTAGTCACTGGGGTCTTGAGACAAATTGACAGCCACAGTATTGGGCCTTGCATGAGACTGAGCGATGCCTGTGCAGAACATTCAGTGAAGAGTAAGAAAAGTAGAGAGCAAGTCTAAATAACGAACTTCTTTATAATACTTAGTGAGGTGCCCTGTCATTTCCTTTTTTTATTTTTTTGTATTCCCTATTTCATTATTTGTGTTACTTTCCTTTGACTGTCAAAAGCCTTGAAGAAAAGCAAGGCAAAAGGCCAAGTGCTCTATGGGGCATCCAAGAAGAAGAAAGAGGTAGCCTTGTGCGCTGGGAACAATTTTGATAAGTTGGGATGAAAAGGACTTGAGAAGATTAATGGTAGGCTTTCATTTTAATGAGCTGCATTATCACCTGGGGTTTCATCAAATCCTAGCCGTTCTCTAGTCGTTTGGAGGTTGAATGATAGAGCAAAGGCTGTAGCATTAAATTATGTGTAGTCTGCCTCTTCTCAATCCTCTTCTCCTATTTAGTAGAACGAGCAAACATGTGCAGCGCCTTTAATGCTCAACAGTAATCCATTGACAGGTTTACGGGGGGAAGCAACCCCAGTTTCTTTTAGAGAAACCCTATTGCTTCAAGGCTGGCAAGAAGATTTCGTATTTTAGTAGAGAACTCTGCAGCTGCTTTTGAAAATCTCAGCAGTAGTTTCATCAGGGCCTTTATCCAGTTTGGTACATAGTCTAAAACCAGGCACGTCCAACCTCGAGTTGCCTGCGATCTGCCAACAAGTATCAAAAACTGGCAGTGATCTACCACTCTCCAAAGTCATTTAAGATAGATAGATAGATAGATAGATAAATAAATGGATCTTTATTTCACAGATACAGTAGTTATGTTTGGATATCATTATCACAGATCCAAATAGTTACTGGATGGAGAAGTAACTAAACAAGTGAGAAAAGTCAAACTATATTTGTATATTAGTTTGCACAGATCTGAGGAGCCAGCTTCTCTCTTCCCCCCCTCTCTCTGTTAACTCTTTCCCTTCCGAGTCTCTCTCTCCCCCCCCCCAAAGGGAGCCTCACAGCTGATGTGGATCCCAATAGTGCCTGCCTCCCCCCCTCAAAGGGGGCCGCGCAGCTGTTCCTGATCCCCATCAGGAAAGCCAAGCTAAGCCCACCTCCCCTCTTCCAGCAGCATCCTGCAGACCTCTCCCCAGCTCAGCCACCCCCTTTGCCATTGGGAACCCTCATGCCTCCCTCCATCTCCCCTTGCCCTCAAGCTGCTCAGGGTTGTATTGCTGTGGAGACTGATAGCGGCAGCGGCTGCTGCTGCGTCTGAGGTTGCAGAGAAAGGCCCCACGATCGAACAGAAACAACCCAAACAACCTGGCGGTCGACCGCAAGCTTGTGATTGACATGTTGTACATGGCTGGTCTAAAACTAATGTAGGAATCCGTAAATCTTTTTTCTTTTTTTTTGGGGGGGGGGAAGAATTGCAAGGGCAAAGGACTGTCAAGTTGAATGGGGAAGGCATGTTCCAGGCCCAAGCCTCCTTTACACAGTCATTTCAGTCAAAGGAGATTACAGAAGTTGGGGGAGGCAGAATTGGGCAGGGGGTGGGAAGAATCTGAGATGAAGCTGAATCCCTCCCCCAGCTGATCACTTCAGTGCCTAGGTAGCCTGAGAGTGATCGCAGGAGATGGAAGGTGGCTAGAGAATTGGGTACAGCCTTTGCCCTAGTAGACTAGTGCATGTGCTGCTCTCTACCGTTGGGATGATTCCTCCATAGAATCAAGGGGAAGTGTGCAAGTGCAGTGTTTGCTTCTAGCAGTTGTCGGATGCAAAGGACTTCCTGTTGTTGTTGTTTTTGCAATGGAGAGTTGGCCTCATATCTTTCCAACCTCCACTTCGCTGCCCTGAAGTGGATGGTAAAGTTAAGGAACAGTAGTTATGCAACCATGTCTATTATTGTTTGATGACCTTCATGGTTGCATAATAATACCAGTAGCAGTGTTACAATTCCTAGGAAGAAATGGCTTTTAAGATAAGAACCTTCCATTTTAATGTTTGCCACTTAGGTAGAAGTAGAAACTGTCTTCGTTATTTTGTTTGCCACATTTATATCCTGTCTTTCCTCCAAGGAGTCTAGGTAGGATGATGATGGTTGGATTCGTTATCCAGCCTTCACCATAAAGTCAGAGTGTGAATATCAGTAGTATAAAAATACAATATTAATTAGTTATAAATTACAACCTAAATAAATAGTTAAGAGCGGGCTTGTATTTAAAGCTGGGTGACTTTTTCTTTTTGCTGTTGCCGCCAAAATTGGTGTGTTCTTGAGGAGAGACAGAAGAAATTGCCTGGGGAGATTAGCCACCCTGTGCTAAAGAATGGTGACTTGCCCAGGGTCACACAGTAACCTCGTTCTGACTTGCCCAAGGCCATGCAGCGAGCTTCATGGCTAAGTGGTGGTCTGAACCTTGGCTTCCCTCATCCAAGTTCAACATTTCAACCACTCTGGTTCAGTTCTTTCATACTGTGATTTGTTTCTAGTAAATGGAATGCTCCTCCTGTTAAACCTTATAGCCTAATACAGAATAACACCATTTGTACGAATTAATTCTTTGCTGAGAATTATCATTTCAGAGTTGCAAGTTCATAACCTTAGGTTGGAGGACTTCATGTGTGATACCTTTTTGGTTTGAAAGTCAACCCGAATGTGGCATGGGAGTTCCTTGATTGAAAAGTGTGATTTGATCAAAAAGGAGCTGTCTATTACCACAGTCTGGATCAGGTCCACAGGGGGAGAGTAGCATGTAACCTTTCTTTTCATGTCATTTCCCCCCACTGCAAAGCTCTTTACCATAGCTGCTAACTTCCGTGGAGTCAAAAAATGTAGTTTTTAATGGAAAAGCAAGACAGCTGGGTATTATTAATATATAGTGTTGATATATTACCCCTTGATGACCTTTCCTGGTGGTTTTATTTTGATGATAAAAGCATGGGAGACAGAACTGAAGCCCAGAGTAACTCCTATGGGGAACTATAGTTGTACGCTGCCACTTCTGGAATGTATTCTTCAGAAAGCAGCAGAACTACCATAAAGGAGTATTCTCAGGCCAGAAAAGCAGTCTGTAAGGATATCAGTTGCTTCTGGTCCTACCTGCCAAACAGCTAGGCAGAGAGCAGGTGTCAGGTGCTACAGGTAATTCAAAGTCTCTTCCAGCCTTTGGATTTTGTGTGGCATTTTTAAAAGGTTTGACAACATTGACTCAAGGCAGGTAAAAAAATTAACATTTCTCAAAAACAATTCTTAGGATTTTCCTCTTTCAAGTCTTCATTGTTTAGGATACTTCTGTTTTGAAAGAATACTCAGATAACTTGTTTCGGCAATTGTATCTCAGCTTAATTAGCCATGGAATGAATGAGCCTTGTTTTCCCAGCAGCTAGTTAAACAGTTCTTCAGTTTGGATGGAATAGAAAACTGTGGTTAACCGGTGACTTCCGCATTGAATTCATACTGTGAAGGGAGAAGGGAAGTCACTGGCTGCATGTGTAGGTGCAAGTCTCATTTGTATCTCGGGTTATTAAGTCAAGATACAATCATCCAAATGTGATCAAAAACTTGCCAACTTTCTCTTTTCAAATTTATCATTGAAAGATATAATTAAACCAGTAGTTAAGAATATGGTTGGAGAACTGCATGTTTCTTTTTGTCTTGAATAATAAAAAAGCCTGTCTAACAGCTGTTTGAATGGTTCTCGGGGTATTACCTGTTCATATGCTGAAGAAATGAAATACTCTGAAGCTCAATCTAGCACATCTCTTCCAAATGCCACCCATGCTGTCAAACTTATTTTATGATGACTGGATTGTTTATTTAATGGCTTAATAACTTCGACACAAATATTTATGGACTCTTGAGAGAAAAGGTAAAGTAAAAGCAAACAAGGAGCAACTTGGGGGTAGGGGGTGGAATCACAGTTGCATGCTGAAGGAATTAATTTGCAACAGAAGGTTCCTATTCCCTTCCAGCTGTTAACTTTTTGCTGTGGAAGCAATGTGGAATATAGGATGTTTGTGTTTTACTTAGTGTAGTGCCATTAAAGCGACTACCACGTTTTTTTTGGGGGGGGGGTTGAAAGTTAAACCTGGAAATAATCTTGTTTTGCAGAGAATAAGTTTCCACCCTTTGAATAAAAAATTATCTCCTCATTCCTACAGAATCTGTTTCAAAACCTCAGTGGGGCAGGGGGAGTACAATGAGATTATTTCTGGGTGTTGCAGCCAGCTACTGCATTGAAATAATTAGACATTGCTACCTTAAGTCCTTTTAGAGTGAGAACTTCTTCCTGTGCACCCCTGTGGCGTCCCCAAATCTATTCCATAGGGTTGCAGGAACCCCCAGAACAGATGTAGATGGGGCATGTGGGGAGAAGAGAGGGAAAAGTTCTGTTGTGCAAGTGGAAATATTTGGGCTAGTGGATCTGTTTATTTGGATATCACCCACTGAATTTGTCCAGTATGACTTGGTTGATTATAGCCCACGGTGGGATGAGGCACAGAATTAATGCTGATCATAATAGGGTTTTCATCTTGGAGAAGCAGGGTACCTAAATCTTTGTGCATCAGTTTATATACAAGAGACATAATATATTCCATGTTCCTCCCCCGTAAGTGAACATGTTTGCTGTTGTTTACATTGTTTGTACATGCTTCAGTGGAGGTTGTTGGAACGAGGCAACTTGCTTTCCCAAGTTGACAAAAAAGGGTTCTCTTATCCCAAGAGGGATTCATCGCTCTTCACTTTCCTTTCTTCAAGGCTCGCCAGCCTTCAAACTCTTTTAGAGAGGCTTTGCTTGAGGAACTCACCCACCTACCCGCTGCTAGGCTTAGGAAACCTCTTTGTTGTATGTTTTTAAGTAAAAGGGCTAATGAACTACACAAGGTTGAGAATGTGAGTGAGTTCAGTGCCTTCATTGAGTATGCATAACCCATACTTTTGCTATTAAAAATTGTTCTCAACGGAACTGCCTTGTCAGCAATCTGCTTCTGATTCTGGACTATAGCCAGATCAGTCTGTGGCTGAAACAAAAAGGAATCACCATTAAACCTTCAGAATCTCAAAAGTATTTGTGTTTTGAGATGCTTCTTCAATGGTTACTTCACATAACGATGGCATTAAGAAACAGGGTATTGCTTAGCTTAGCTGGCTTTGGGAAGTCATTGTGAGGGCTGCCAGGGGTGTCAAATTTTTGATTCACTCCCCGACCCTGCACAGTAAGGCAATGTACAGCCCGCAGGTTCCATGTTGAAGTACTCTTGCAACCCACTTGGTGTGAAAGGCTGGGCCATCCTGATCTAGTCAGTCCCTCTCCCTTTAGACATTATTTTGATGTAGCAGACATTGACCCTCAAAGATCAGATTACACAAACCTAAGCAACCGAATGTCACAAAGAAAATGGATCCATTCTGCATGATGCATATACAGTGGTACCTCTGGTTACGTACTTAGAGGTCCGTTCTTAACCTGAAACTGTTCTTAACCTGAAGCACCACTTTAGCTAATGGGGCCTCCCGCTGCTGCGCCGCCTCCGTGCGATTTCTGTTCTCATCCTGAAGCAAAGTTCTTAACCTGAGATACTATTTCTGGGTTAGCGGAGTCTGTAACCTGAAGCGTATGTAACCCGAGGTACCACCATTGAATGAATTTGCAGCTGACTGATGCAAGTGAGTCAAGTTGCGCACCACAGAGGAAGGCAGAACACCTTATAAACAAAATGAATTTTGAGGGTTGCAATAGTGGAAAGGACTGGAGAAACTACTCCTGCCCCAGCAGTTGGATTTTGCCATTTGTGTGTGTTGGGAGGAGCAGGGATAGCTGAGGGGAATAGAAGTAAAAGAAACAAAGGATATCTAGCCAAATTGACAGATATAATAAGACAAAAACCAAAAAGTGAAGTAAAAAAAGAATGGGAGTGCCTAAATGAATACCTCAAAAGCCAAGGTTCGAGGGTAGAAATCTGGCTGAGTCTGGAATAACCTTGTGAAGTGAAAGGACATGAAAGAAGGATTTATATCTAGATGTTAGGATAGAGAGGATAAAGAAAACAGGAAGACAAAATGAGAGATAAAGGAGGTGCTTTGGGATTGGTGGAAGTCAATGTCTTGTTTTAGTGTTTATAATATTAACTTGTAAGATATGGATTTGTTTGTTTGTTTTTGTCTTTTTCAGTTTTCGAACGTTGATTTTTGTGTATTGTGTATTGCTATCTTTTGATATCTTTCGTGTTGTTGTTGTGTTGTGGAAAATACTAATAAAATTCATTAAAATTAAAAAAAGAAAAGAAACAAAGGATATCTGTGAGCCATCAATTCTGTGATGGTTCACTCCAAAGATGGTCCAATTGAGTTCAGTGGGACTTAATCTCAGGTAAGTGCACATAGGGTTGTACTGTAAAGTATTATAGTCTAGTCAGTCTGTGGCGCAACTCATTAGTGAACTTTTTGTTACCTTGACTTGAATGTTTGGTGCTTGTTAATACTTTAGTATGGTTTTCAAATTAAGGTTTTTATATGCCATCTCTGATGAACTTCATTGTTCTCTTAGTGGGTTGTATATGTCAGCAGACTCCTGGACCTGCCTTGGTTTATATCAAAGCAAACAGATGTTTCTAAATCCTGTGAAAAAGCAGCTGTTTTGTTACTGATTTTTCAGCAATTTAGTTGTTTAGCATAATAAAATCAACCACCGAGGAAACTCAATTAGAATCTATTTTTAAAGCAGGCACACGTGTAGTCATAACACAGTGCTTAGTGCTGTTCTGAGGCAATTATTTTTTATGATAAAAACTTCCTAAAATGTACCGTCTCTTGTTTTTGATAACAAGGACTTGTATTTGACAACTCTACTGTTGCATGTTCAAGGTGCTATTTTATTATATTTATTTAATAACATATCTTGCCTTTCTAACCCAAAAATTATATACAAGGGTACCTCACAGATAAAGCTGAAGAATTTCTACCCACCAAAACCATAACAAAAACACAGCATAAAGACACAGCAGCAAGCAGAACTAACAAACTGCAGGCTTAAAAAAATAAGCAGTAGGGAGTGAAACAACTGTTCCTCTTAATGCTCAGTAGAAAAGAATGGCCTTCCCTACTAATTTAAACCTAAAAGGGAAGAAAGTTGAGTCTACCTATAAGTTATGCTTTGATAAGTCAAAAGTTTCCCTTTCCAGAGGAAGGAACTGTTGAAAGTTGAAAATCCATGTAGTCGGAAATAAACCTTTTGTTATGCTCCTGCATTGGCCTTGTCTGACTTGTTCAAAACTTAACAGCGGTTAATTGATCTGCACTTGGATTTATCTGGTGACGGGGATTTGCGCTTGGTCTTGTGCCTGTTCAAGAAAGGATGCAGTGTTTTGCTGCAGATGTTAGTGTTGCCCGATAGATATTCATCATTATATAATGTTCTCGATAGCGTGTGTATCATGAAATGACCTGTGCTTTGGTATCTGTTCGCTGGAAACAAAGTTCCTTCTGTGTGATTTGCTTTCAGAATGATACACTGAAGTCTTCCAGAAACAAATATTATACTGTTAACACATCTCTCGGTTAACTTTAGGACTTCAGTTTGTAACTTGCTTCAGCTTGCTTTTTGCTACATGACCTTTAAAGTTGCTCAGTCAGTTGTAGACTTGAGTTGGTTCTGTTACTGTCATTCTGGCAGTTTTTAACTAAGGTTTCCTCTGCCTGTGAAGCACCTAGTTGTAAGAAATATTTCTCTTGACAAATGTGTCACCTTCAGCATACCTTGAAAAAATTAACACTCCTCCAAGGCTTACTATGTTCTCTAATAACATCAATGCAGTCATGCCTTTTATCTTTAACACAGTTATTATTTTCGCATTATTGGTCATTATGTTGTCAATTCTTCTAAATACCATATATGCATCCTTGGGTTCATCTTGGTGTATTGATCTAGGAATGCATACTCAGAAGCTCAAGAATTCAGCTCACGCTGCTCTCATAGTTCCATATATTACAGGTATGACTGTAGGACTACTGAAATCTGAGCAATGCTAAACAAATGTCACATGGGTGAGATTGCAATATCCTTGTCAGCTCAGTGGGCTGATGGTAGCTGAGTTTCATCTCTATAATTACTTATTTTCATATTGGGGGGAAATGATTTTTTTCCTATAAGAGAAAATGTGAAGGATTTTTATAAATAATCCTTCTATAACCCTGTATATAATAATTCATTCCAATATACTAGGGCTTTGCAAACTACTGTAATGCCTATCTCTTACCTATCTGAACTTACTTTTTTGCAAAACTAGTCCTAAGATTTTCTTGATCTGCAAATAAAGATTTGGCATGGTTGTGTCATCAAACCACCATGTTACAGTAAGATTTCACGGAAGTATTTGTGTTGCAAACAAAAGTTTGTTTGGATACATAGAACCGGTATTCTTGGGCTTATTTGAACTTGGTGGGACTTACTTTTCAGTCAACATGCATAGGATCAGGTTTTTGCCTTGTGCAGCAAGGCTTTCAAGGTAGATTGCTAGACTCCCTTGGTGTGTGTCCCTTTCCCATGGGGAAAGTAGGAGTGAGAGTCTATTCTAAGACGCAAATGTTTGCATGGGTAAATGTTTAATTAATTCAAAACAAATAATAGTTACTCATTTTAATTTATTAAAATTTATAATTTATAGAAGCAGGTAACATCCAATAATCTAGTTACAGGTAGGTAGCCGTGTTGGTCTGCCATAGTCAAAACAAAATAAAAAAATTCCTTCGAATAGCACCTTAGAGACCAACTAAGTTTGTTATTGGTGTGAGCTTTTGCATGCATGCACACTTCTTCAGATATCACAGTATATGCATGGTATAATATATTTAAGTATTTAATTTATTAGATGTTAATAGATCTAGATAGAGTTGAGGGTTGTTTGTAGTTCAAGTAACATTAGCCTCCTTAGCCAGAGCACTGTAAGGAGAAAGCAAGTTCTTGTTTAGTGAGCCGCTGGCTACCTGCAAGGTTCCTACCTCCATGGATGAGAGATCCTTGCCCTTTCTTGTTAATCTGTGGTTTCAGAAAGACTCTTCAGATGGCCAAGACCACACAAGACAGGCTCCTGCTTGATTGCTATTGCCTGGCTTCAGTTCTCAGAATTTTATTTTGCTTATTTATGTACAAAGACTGTTATTTTCAGCTTTCTTAGCAGTGTTTGGTTCTGAATATATTGGTGTTAATTAAGAATCAAAGCACATTTAGCAGATGGAAACTGCTTGAGCCAGGACTGAGTCAACTCTGAAATGAGAGAGAGAGTTTAACTAGTGAAAAGTAGCTGAAAGGTATTCACTGCTATTGCTGAAGCAAACATGGCAGCAGCTTTTTATGTGTATTGTGTCTCGCTTTCTCTCTGGGGCAGTGATTTAAAAAAAAATCACTTTGGTCATGCCTGCACTCCAGAGGCAATAGAATCAGAGACTGGCATGCAGTTGAAATCCTATAGGTGCCCTTTCAGACACCGAATGTGAACAGAAGAGCTTTTTTGTTATTTGACAGAGGGTCTCATTTATGGAAGGAGAGGAGGTGTTTTGCCAATTTCTGGAGAATTTGCAGCTCTCCGGGGCCTACAGGGAAAATGACCCCCGCCCCAGCCTCTATTAGTATGTGCTCAGAGCACCCTTTCTATGAGGACTATTCTGTTCTTGGCTTCTTATAATCCTATAATAATATTTTCATGACATAATAGAAAAGTATTTTCCAGGACCCAAAGGGCTCTGTGTGCCAGTCGAAAATGCTTCTCTACACACAAATGGAATCAAATGATCCCTCTCCCGTTACATGTAGCTTAAGAGAGTTTCCCAACTCCCAGAAGTTGCATTTCAGGGGCATGTGGAGGACTGGATGGGAAGGTGGAAAGGCACCAGTATGCACACATAGCTTTATGCATGCACATTATGCATGCCTTTGGATTGCAGTCGCGATACTGTTCTCTTCTGGTACTTCTGTATTGACATTCAGAAAATGCTAGTAGTTACTTTCCCCAGTTAATATCGATTGTGAAGTGCTTTGCTCATATTAGTGCTGCACAGGTTGGCAATAATGGTTGCAACTTGGGTTCAGTACTAGCAATCTTGAAATATCAGCAATATGATGTAATAAACTCCCCTAGCCAGTCTTGAAGTTTGACCTGATTTTTGCTTTTACAAACGTTACAAGCGGAATCTGCAATAAAATGTAGCATGAGCATGGAGTGCTCCTGTTAGGCTCCATCCAACCGTGTTGCCTTTCTGGATAATCTATTTCATTTCCCCCTCTGCTGGCTGGGGCTGATGAGGTTGCAGACCAAAACTTCAGGAGGGCACCAGGTTGAGGAAGCAAGATGTAGACACTCTGTCATACTTGCATCTTGCTTTTCAGTGAAACACAGCACGGTGTCAAGTTTTGCTTACATTGACAGGTTGTACTGCAAACCCTTCTTTTATTTAGTGGCCCACCTAGCTTGCTAAACTGCAAATTGTTATCTGTATCTGATTTAAATGTCTGAGGGTCTTGTAAGGAGAAAGTGGTACACAAATACACATTGCAGCCTTCTAAACCTACCATAGTTAAAACTCTATTAGTATGACTTTGTTCTTGAAGCAAATGTGTTAAATATTGCACCACTGAAATGCAAAGAAATTGCATATATTTACAAATGGAAAGTGGACATAAAAACACACAGATGGCTATTTCAGGATATGTAGAAAACTTGGCTGTTAAATTGCTTCTCTTAAGAAATTGCAAGCATCTTCTCTTCCAACACATCCCAGGCTGTTCTCATGTCTGTCACACTGTTACACAATGCATTTTGAATTTTCCAGAAATGGCCTGTTAATCTGGTATAAACAGTGTTTTAGATCCAGAGTTGCACTTCTATTTGCAAAAGTGCTAGTGATTCATGGGGGCTGCTAATCTCAGAGGGAGAGGAGTAGTGATTGTCACTATTTATCCTTCCCTTCTGTGCCACCTCCCAATATGGAACCTTCAACCCAGGGGTCGCCAAGGTTTACCGGCCATGGGCTGGATCACTCCCACGGAGATTGTCCGTGGGCCAGACTGGCGCAGCACAATGCCAGAAATCGCGTCTGCGCATGTCAACGGCACCGGAAATCGCTTCTCCACATGCCCAGATGCTGGAAATCACGCCTGTGCAGAAGCGATTTTTGGCGTCTGGACATGCGCAGACGCAGTTTCCAATATCTGCGTGTGCGCAGATGCAATATCCGGCGCTGCTCGGCGAGTCCCTGGGCTGCGCTGTGCTGGTTTAGCACAGTGCGTGGGGAACTCGCCAAGCAAGCGGCTTGGTTCGGGGGTGGCTCGTGGGCTGGTAAAACGGTCTTCGTGGGCCGCATCTGGCCCATGGTCCACACGCTGCCGACCCCTGCTCCAACCCTTCAGAGCAGATTTGCGGGGATGCGGACAATGAAGCTGGGGCAATTGTAAATTGTAAATGGAGCCCCATTCATAGGAACTATGAAATTGACCCACTATTTTTGTAGCAAAGGCAATTCTGTTCTTCATTTTTGAGCATTGTATCTCTCGTATTTTATGGAACTTTACTAGAATAGAAAAGCTCTTTGTATTTCACACCTGGTTCTTGGATTAGTTCATAGTTTTTGGTATGTGTTTTCTTTCTTAAATTAACTTAGATATCTCTTAGATATGTGCTTTCTGGGCAGAGTTAATTTTGGAGTTTCCTAAAGTACACAGAGGGACACTCCTCCTAAAAGCTGCAACCCAACCTTACCTTTCCCTGCCTTTTACTACATCTTGGGATGCTAGTGACTGAAATGTGTTTTGTATTCAGCATTCTAAATTGTATAAATCCATTCACTAGATCTTAAATTGTGTTCATGGATTTTATTAAACCATCCACACACAAACTATTTTCCCTGTGCAAATGACATTCTGTCCAATGCCTCCAAATTTATGCAGTGTCCATTTTAATAATCCTTTGGGAATCTTTTTGTAAAACCAAAGTACTAGGCATTATTCAGAATAATGGCAATGGCTTGGAATATATTATTTTATAGAAGCCAGTCTTAAGGTATAATTGACATTCCACACAGTCTGGAGAAATTCATCTCAGCAAACCTAGCATTCATCCAGCTGTCTGTGTATAATTGCACAGATATGGACTGACTCTCATTTTAGATACAAACAATTAGAGTGTGAATTTTTTAACCTTCAGTTGAAAACTTCGCTGCATTAAACTACCTAAACATAATGGTGGGTCAACAATGACCATAATTAAGTGAAGATGTATTTTGCAGTCATTGACAGGGTTTTTAAATGTTCCCATGTTTTCCAAATTATATCCCTGCTTGAGATTCTTACAATGTGTTGGCTGTTTGGAATATATCTGAAACATCTTTAGCCTTTATTTTGATGAGTTAGTTTTATAAGATTAGTGCTCTTACAAGCTGGGAAGATTTACTGTCCCAAAGGATACTTTTTCTGTTTTGATTTTTGTCCCCTCACCCCACGGCATTCAATTACTACTCTGAATTTTTATATAATAAAATATATGATAAAAAGCTGTTTCCTCTTCCTAGGTTTGACTATCCTAAGTTTAGATTAAAATAACACCATATTTTAGGAGCCCAGGTGAGCAAGCACTTAGACTTTTAAAATCCATGAAAACAAGGAGAAAACAAATGGAAGGAACTCTGATAGGCAATTTCAGGAAGTACGAGGGACTGCATAAATGCACCCCTATGCTACAGGTTGCCCACTTGTGGACCATGGGCAGGAATTACCTAACTAGCCCCAACATCAACAGAAGCTCCCAAGCACTGTGATTGGAGAGTGCTGGCTGGGGTGAAATCATTCTAGCCTTCCTGACTCCTTCCTGCCCCTCTACTTACCCTGGCATTCTCCTTATATGGTGTTGTAATTATTAATTGCAACATTTCAGAAACACACTGCAGGCTTTCTGAGAGACTGTTTTGAGCTACAGATCTGCACAAATCAATTCAGAACAAGTCAGTCTGGCCTGAAGTCTGCTTCAGCCCAATCTGGTCAGGATATCTAGACATATTTTAGAAACACGGTCAAATAAATTTTGTACCTTGGTTGTCTATGTAGAATGCTACAGGTCGTGTTACCGTCATCTTTTTGTACTGTAGTGAATATAAGAAATAGGAATTAAAAGCTAAGGTACCACGGAAATGATAGATTTGCTGCTTTTAAATCTACTGTGTTACAACAGACAACATACCAAACTGTATTGTGTTTTGAAACAAAAAGTGCTTAGTCGATGCATAGTGGAAGAAACCTTCCTGCGTCATTAGTTGAGTCCCCCAATGCTGAACATTTGAACAGTCATCTAATAATGTTTGCCTAGTTTTATCTGCCATTTTTTACATGGGCTGACGTAAATGTATTGCTATAAAACATTGCAGGACGGGGATTATTCTCATCTGTGAAGCTTGTGCGTCATGCTGTCTTTGTCAGTTAATCTAAATACTTATAACTTCCTTTATATATTTGCTTCAGGCGTGAGTCTGTAGAAATTGGCTTCTGTGCTTAGTTTACTAAAGCCTGTTCGTGAGAAATGGCGGCTGCCATCGTCTGCTTTAAAATTTCAGTTGTGCGTGATTTTTGGGCAGTAACTGTCATATATCTCAAAGGGCAAAGCCCCCGTGGGGGTGGGGGTGCCCTTTTCTTTATTACCATTGGAAATTCAGATTTTTCCACTTAGTGTCGCTGGCTCTGTAACTTCTGTGAAGATATATCCAGCTAGTAGAGGTGATTGTGTAGTCCTCTGCTTGGCTTTTTTCAGATGTTTCATGGGAAACACAATAGGGGAAAATACAGCACGAGCAATCAAAGCAGGGGCTGTATTAACTCCATCTAAGCAATATTCCTTGAAATTTATAGTGCTGTAAGTTGCCTTGTGGGAGGTTGTTTCTGCCTAAAAGTGGAGTGTAAATTAACTAAATTTAGCAAATAAGCTATGTTGGCATTAACCTGTCACAATTGTATTGCCAAGTCCCATTGAGTTCAGTAAGAATTATGTTTAATTATGGATTATAGCACCATAAACGGAGCCTGTTTTGTTATGCAGTTATCTGCCATCTCCTCAACCAATATTCTGTCCCCTCTTTTTCTCCCTACTTCCAGGAATGCAGATGTTCAGGGCTAGGATTATAGTGAAAACATGGTTCTATTTCTCTCACTAACTCCGCCCCCAATTGAAGAAGGGCTGTAGCTCAGTGGTGAAACACGTGATTTGCACACAGAATATTGCTGGTTCAGTTTCTGCCATCGCCAGGTTGTGCTTGGAAAGATTCCTGTCTGAAACCCTGGAGAATTGCTGTCATTCAGCGTAGAATGCTGAATTTACAGTCTGACTTGGACTGACAGCTTGCTCTGTTGCAAATATAATACAATCTAACCTTTAAAAGAAACTACAAACATTTTTAATTTGGGAAGAGTAAACTTGTGGTCCTTCTGTTTCAAACAGGTTGCCTTTTTATGCAACAATTTAAAGGTGTGTACCAAATGCAGTACTGTATTTTTCGCCCTATAGGACACAATTTCCCCCCTCCAAAAATGAAGGGGAAATGTGTGTGCGTCCTATGGGGCGAATGCAGGCTTTCGCTGAAGCCTGGAGAGCGAGAGGGGTCGGTGCGCACCGACCCCTCTTGCTCCCCAGGCTTCAGGAAGCTATCCGCAAGCCCTGGGAGCCCAGCGGGAGTTCCCACCGGGCTCCCTAGGCTTGCAGATAGCAGCCTGCAGCCTGAAACCTGGGGAGTGCAGCGGAGCGCACCCTGGGCTTCGGGCAGCTCTCTGCAAGCCTTGGGAGCCTGGCGGGAGTTCCTGCCGGGCTCCCAAGGCTTGTGGATAGCAGCCTGTTCTGAGGGCTGGGGTCGGGGGAAGCTCGAGCTTCCCCCGCCCCCGCCCTGCACCTGGGGGGGAAATATATATTTTTTTCTTTATCCCCCCCTCCAAAACTAGGTGTGCCCTATGGGCCGGTGCGCCCTATAGGGCGAAAAATACGGTAATTCCTAAAATGATATAAACTAATACCCCAATACAGAGCCATCAGAATGACGATATGTATATTCCTGTTTCTCCCCCCCCCCCCTCTTTTGCCTTTGTTTACATAGAGGCTCATATTTCACAAACTTTAATGTCTTAATGGCCACCAGAGTTAAACTCGATTATTGGGAAATCAATAGGCCAAAACACGAAAGCATGACTCTGAAGAAAAGTTCACATGCAAGATGTAGAATAAGGACCAGCAAGTTCATAAAATAGGCATATTTACTCATTTCTGGTTTCTGTTGGTAGTTCTTCCAGTTGCTGTTAATTCATTGAAAATACACTGGGGTAGAACTGGTTTTCAAAACACAAGACTTACAAAAGTTAGCATCATATATTGTCTTTATTGTAGAGCAGTGCACATAGGGGGATGAGGGCATGGATGCCCAATTTTTAAAACTAAAGATAGCAATGAATCCACTGATTTGTGCTCTATTCATGTTCAGTATAATATATGCAGAAGCAAGCTGGCCCACCTCCTAGCCAGTCTCTGGTGCCCCCCGGCCGGCTGGCTTAGCCCTCCAAGGCCTAGGACAAGTGCACCTGGCCGCCCCCCCCACCTGTATATACCTGTGATTAGAAGGGGGAAATTTATAGATTACTGTGACTGCCATGTAATTTCTGTTGGTGAGGACCTCGTGCTTGGTTCTGTGAGAACGCAGAAATGAATTCAGCTGTTAACATTATAAAATTGTAAACTAGTCTAAGGCTTATTGTCTAATCCCTTCTATGGCAAATCAAACAACTATGACACAGAAAACAAGCTCATGTTACAAGCCCTGCATCTTAAAATTTCTCAGAATTTGAAGCCGTTTATTTCATTTATTTCATCATTGCTTGGAGGGAGGAGTGACTCACAGAGTACTTTCTCGTTTTCATAGTATACAGAATTAGAAACAGATGTTTGGAAAGTTAATGCATGGTCGAATAACTCCCACGTGGAGTAGAATATCACAACAGAGCTTAGTAAAATCTAGACAGGTGGGAAAAATAACTTGCTGTAGATATGTGACAGTTCCCAGTTGTGGTGTTTGGTTCTGATAAAGTGGTCTGATTACCTGGCATATATTTTAACACATTGCATGTCATGCACATTCCTGAATATTGGATATTTAATAATTTTTGGCCAGCCACAGTGTGTTAGCTGTAAAGGTACATAGTTTTCTAGTAAATGGTTTTTGTTGTCATCGTCAGGATTTTTTGCGGTAGCCTTGGCAATAGATCTTGTACTATTCACTTGTTCCACATATAGTGGATGTCTGAAATGACTGAATATATGCTCCATTGCTCAATAATCCCTCTTGCTAATTGAGGCTGTCACTTTACTTTGAATTAAAATTTTATTGATTCCAGGAAGTAAAGTAGTTATTTCTCTCCTTGACAAACTTTGTCAAGTGTGAATTTAATGACAAATCTGTTTTTTGTCTTCTCAGGATGACCCAAATAATGTTAATGCATTAAACAACAAAGAACAACGCAGTAATAATGGGAACGAAAAATTGCAAAACATCGAGACCCTACCTCCAGGTATTTGAACAGTATTTCTTTATTTTAGAGTAAAGTATGGACCAGTTATGAAAATTAGCTTCTAATAGCAGGAGTAGGAAATATGCTTGGTATATGTATGAAGGGGACAGGTGTGTTTTAAGGTTTTCATAAGTCATCATAAATACAACTAAACAATAAAATGTTAGAACCTGTAAGACTGCAATCCTATATCCATTTACTTGGGAGTCAGCATCATGAACTCTACAGCAGGCATGTATAGGATATTATTTTGTTTTTTACATTTTGATTTAATGTTTGCTGCTTTTGCAGCAACTAAGCACAGCAACAATAAAACATTAACAAATAAAGACATCACTTCTCAATATATAAATACACAGAAAAGATATACTGTAAAGACAGAGTAAGATTAAGAGTCTCATGCTCTACTGCGCTATCCCAGCTCTAGAACAATAAATGAATCAAAACAAGAAAGATACTGTAAATTAATCAGAACAGTATAAATTGCAAAAGTATGAACCAAGCAACCCTGCATCAACCCCCCCCCCCAGTCATGAAACAAGTCTCCCCCATCTTTCACCCAGGGTGCATGCACTTCTGTCCCACTTCTCATCACGGGGAGCAGGTATCCCCAGGATGATTTCGCCCTCGAGTAGAAACCAGATTGAGAAGTTTAGGTAACCAGCTTCTTATTATAACTAGATCCTGGAGAGAGAGAAAATCATACAAGGCATATAACATCCCGCTCCTCACCTGTTTCCCAGCCAGGGCGGCCAGATCCGCAACAGTCAGTTCTCACTCTGGAGTGAGGAAAAGCTTCCATTCTCCCTCTTTATTACCCCAAAAGGCAAATAATAAGTATCCTATACCATTCCGCAGTAAACCGCCCTGAGACCTACAGGTATAGGGCGGTATACAAATTTTATAAATATAATAATATATAAGAGCATAGGTTTTTAAAAAGAAAGGAGCAGATCAACAAATTAAAACTCAAGAGAAGTGGCATCCCCAAAGGAAAATTATTCCTTTTCTGGTTGGCCCACCAATGATGCACTGCTGCATGGAATGCAGAGGATATTGTATAACTCCATAGGCCCTGCCCTGATAAAGAGTCGCTAATGCCCTGTGCTTCCTTGTCACCTTCCCAAACAAGCTGTCTTTATAGGCAACCAACCCAGAGATATGCAAATGATATACAGTTGAACCTTGGAAGTCGAATGGAATCCATTCTGGAAGTCCGTTCGACTTCCAAAACACTCAGAAATCAAAGTGTGGCTTCTGATTGGCTGCAGGAAGGTCCTGCAGCCAATTGGAAGCCCCATTGGACGTTTGGTTTCCAAAAATAGTTCACAAACCAAAACAATCCCTTCCGAGTGTGCGGTGTTTGGGAGCCAAAATGTTTGAGAACTAAGCTGTTAAAAAACCAAGGTACGACTGTATGTGATAATTGTTATAACTGGTTTTTTCCTCCAGTGAAAGCTTTGCCCCTGAAAATCTCAGTATCATTAATATGTAAAGACCCTGGTCATTGCAATTGTGGGGAGAGGCCCCAAGTGGCATTGTTTGCTAAAGGATGACACTTAAAGCATCAAGATGACTGTGTTTTTATACCATGTTTTAGAGAATGAGCAACTCGTAACTGAAGCTTCTGGACATTGTGGTTGACTAGGCTATGATTCTCATCATTGCCAAGAGCAATCTCCGAAAAATGAAATGTGTCACTAGTCATATATTTGGCTTCTGGGCTGTTCTGGAATAGCTGTGAGAAACTGTGTCAGTGCATAGCTTTAGGGGTTGTTGTTGTTTAGTCGTTTAGTCGTGTCCGACTCTTCGTGACCCCATGGACCAGAGCACGCCAGGCACTCCTGTCCTCCACTGCCTCCCGCAGTTTGATCAAACTCATGCTGGTAGCTTCAAGAACACCATCCAACCATCTCATTCTCTGTCGTCCCCTTCTCCTTGTGCCCTCCATCTTTCCCAACATCAGGGTCTTTTCCAGGGAGTCTTCTCTTCTCATGAGGTGGCCAAAGTATTGGAGCCTCAGCTTCACGATCTGTCCTTCCAGTGAGCGCTCAGGGCTGATTTCCTTCAGAATGGAGAGGTTTGATCTCCTTGCAGTCCATGGGACTCTCAAGAGTCTCCTCCAGCACCATAATTCAAAAGCATCAATTCTTCGGCGATCAGCCTTCTTTATGGTCCAGCTCTCACTTCCATACATCACTACTGGGAAAACCATGGCTTTTACTATACGGACCTTTGTTGGCAAGGTGATGTCTCTGCTTTTTAAGATGTTGTCTAGGTTTGCCATCGCCTTTCTCCCAAGGAGCAGGCGTCTTTTAATTTCGTGACTGCTGTCACCATCTGCACTGATCATGGAGCCCAAGAAAGTAAAATCTCTCACTGCCTCCATTTCTTCCCCTTCTATTTGCCAGGAGGTGATGGGCCCAGTGGCCATGATCTTCGTTTTCTTGATGTTGAGCTTCCGGCCATATTTTGCGCTCTCCTCTTTCACCCTCATTAAAAGGTTCTTTAATTCCTCTTCACTTTCTGCCATCAAGGTTGTGTCATCTGCATATCTGAGGTTGTTGATATTTCTTCCGGCAATCTTAATTCCGGCTTGGGATTCATCCAGCCTATACAGCCTTGCCGTACTCCTTTCCCAATTTTGAACCAATCAGTTGTTCCATATCCAGTTCTAACTGTAGCTTCTTGTCCCACGTAGAGATTTCTCAGGAGACAGATGAGGTGATCAGGCACTCCCATTTCTTTAAGAGCTTGCCATAGTTTGCTGTGGTCAACACAGTCAAAGGCTTTTGCATAGTCAATGAAGCAGAAGTAGATGTCTTTCTGGAACTCTCTAGCTTTCTCCATAATCCAGCGCATGTTTGCAATTTGGTCTCTGGTTCCTCTGCCTCTTCTAAATCCAGCTTGCACTTCTGGGAGTTCTCGGTCCACATACTGCTTGAGCCTTCCTTGTAGAATTTTAAGCATAACCTTGCTAGCATGTGAAATGAGTGAAATTGTGCGGTAGTTGGAGCATTCTTTGGCACTGCCTTTCTTTGGGATTGGGATGTAGACTGATCTTCTCCAATCCTCTGGCCACTGCTGAGTTTTCCAAACTTGCTGGCATATTGAGTGTAGCACCTTAACAGCATCATCTTTTAAAATTTTAAACAGTTCAGCTGGAATACCATCACTTCCACTGGCCTTGTTATTTGCAGTGCTTTCTAAGGCCCATTTGACTTCACTCTCCAGGATGTCTGGCTCAAGGTCAGCAACCACACTACCTGGGGTGTACGAGACATCCATATCTTTCTGGTATAATTCCTCTGTGTATTCTTGCCACCTCTTCTTGATGTCTTCTGCTTCAGTTAGGTCTTTACCACTTTTGTCCTTTATTATGGTAATCTTTGTACGAAATGTTCCTTTCATATTTCCGATTTTCTTGAACAGATCTCTGGTTCTTCCCATTCTGTTGCTTTCCTCTATTTCTTTGCATTGCTCGTTTAAGAAGGCCTTCTTGTCTCTCCTTGCTATTCTTTGGAAATCTGCATTCAATTTCCTGTATCTTTCACTATCTCCCTCGCATTTTGCTTGCCTTCTCTCCCCCGCTATTTGTAAGGCCTCGTTGGACAGCCACTTTGCTTTCTTGCATTTCTTTTTCATTGGGATGGTTTTAGGGGTACTAAAGCACAAAAAGTGAAATGTGTATACACTAAAACAATAATAGTGCACAATAGCATGGCATATCAGATTCAAGGTTCGGTTCTTTATTTTGACTGTGTGAGGTGAGAGGGGTGGGGGACTGTATTATTTCCTTCACCAGCAGTTTGAGCTATGGATTAAAAAAGGAAGACCAGAAGGAATAGAAGCCAAGCTTATTCCACCCTTTTTAAAATAAATTAGAATTAATATTAAAACTAAACCCATAGTTGTGCCTGAAACTCTCCATGTAATTCAGGGGCAGCAAAAAAAAAAAAAGGGGTGGGTGGGGTGGGGTGGGGGAGATGATATTTCACTTATAGTTTAGGGAGACCCCAAAAAGAGAAATTCTTAGAAAATGTATCTGGATATTCCTCTTCTGAGAAATTGTAGCCCAGCTTAATTTTTATTCTAGATAAGCAAGCCATATTTTGATAATATTGTTTTTTCCTAGTGCATACTAAAGTACAAAGTTCTGTTTGCTTAACACATTATTTCCTGGCGGTTTTATATTAATTGCTGCACTGTTTCTAGCTTATTAATCCACTTTAACATATAGGTTTGGATCCAGACTATTCCCTAGGCAAGCGGAAGGCATTTCTATCTTGTATAGCTATCCCAATTACCCCTTCTTGCCATAGCTCCACATTTTGTGACTCTTAGCAATGGCTTTGTCAGAGAGTACATGGACTGCAGGGACGCAGGTGGCGCTGTGGGTTAAACCACAGAGCCTAGGACTTGCCGATCAGAAGGTCACGGTTCGAATCCCTGCGACGGGGTGAGGTTCCATTGCTCGGTCCCAGCTCCTGCCAACCTAGCAGTTCGAAAGCACGTCACACTGCAAGTAGATAAATAGGTACCGCTCCGGCAGGACGTTAAACAGCGTTTCCATGCACTGCCCTGGTTCACCGGAAGCGGCTTAGTCATGCTTAGTCAGGCTGGCCACATGACCCGGAAACTGTACGCCGGCTCCCTCGGCCAGCAACCCCAGAGTCAGTCACGACTGGACCTAATGGTCAGGGGTCCCTTTACCTTTGCCTTTACATGGATTGCAATGAGATGAAGGCAGGAAAGGCCCATATCATTAGCAGAGCTTTGTTCATTATCACTTCATCCAACCCATTACTCTTCTACCAAGGGTTTAGAGTGACACCTGTGTTATCTGACTAGTAACCCTGTTGAATGGGCATGCATAAGAACAATAACTGCATGTCCACCAGATCCTGCTGTGGGCTATCAAGTTGTTAGAATGACACTTGGACAGCACTTCTGTTAGCTGCAAATAATCTCTCTAGCAGAGCCTTTGATAGAAAACACACACGCCTACTACTAACCTGGTGATAAAGATCATAGCCTCTTGGAGCGTCCTTCATCTCTCTTCCTATGTTCACTTTGGCATATAAATCTGACCCCGGGCATTGAAGCAATAAGCATTATTGTGTCCAGTTGGAATGGCTTTAGTCTGTTGATAATTCTGTGTGCTAGCTTCATCTTTTAAGATCACAAACCAGTAGGAAAAGAATATGGGCTTTTGCAAGCCATTAAGTTTCACAAGGTAAACAGATGTTCTGTGTTTTGAAATTCTGAACAGAATTTTCTGAATCCTGCAAAACTTGATGACCTCACTGCTGTTAATAAAGTATGAGGATTATAGCTCACTGAATTTAGTAGTGCCGGCTTATGCAGGACATAAAAACCTGAGCTTCCCTTTTGACACTCAACTTAAAGAAAGATTTATATGCAGCTTTGTGAATTAATGTGTCCCAGCCCGCAAATGCTACTATCATTTTAAAATTGTACCAAAATTTTATGACCACACACTTTGTAATGAAAGACTTGCAGTTGACCTTTTTAATAAAGTAGTAATTAATATGCTTTAATCTTTTAATTTTAGCTGTGATAAATATTAATAAAACTAAGGTTGAGACTAACAAAGGTTGAATAAATCTAAGCACACTTTATAACTAATATTTCCTCTTTGGCTACTTTCCCAGTATTGGCTCCTCCATTTACATTCGATCATATTACCAAAGAATGTAATCAGTACTGCTTTGCACTGAGTACCTTATTGTTGGCCTGTCACTTCTGAATCTGTTTTCTGATTATGTCTAATCTGAGACAGGCTGTCTGATCCGTGTTCTGAAGTGTTGGGAAGGACTAGATGGGAGCAAAGCATGACATTAGAAAGGAGGTGAAGGTAGACTTGCATCCAGCAATGTTCTTCTGCTGATACAAGACTAGTTGACCTAGCAGAGGCTTGAGTTGAATAGAAAGGCGGAAGATGTGACTTCTGGAGATTCCCCCTTTCTCCTGCACCCTTTCCCACATTGCTACCTATTGGTCTTCTGACTCTCCGAAGCAAATTTTGGGGGCAAAGAGCTGATTTGGGGAACCAGCAAAGATTGTACCCCCTCTAGTTATGGAAGTCTCCGCTGGATCAAATACTCTCTCATCAGGGGAAGGACACAATTGAATTCAACCCAGAGTTAATACAGGTTTCTGAAACACTTCATTATCTCTTACCATGTCCCTCCAGCAGTATACTCTTCAAAATAAGCAAATATGCTTCCTTTTCTCTCCAGCGTTTATAGTGTCACCTTGCTGACATAAACAGCAACCAGCAAAAACTGACCCAAATTCTTTTTGAATCTGTCAACCTGAATTCAGGGATGAATCAAGGCTTTGAGTCTCCTTAGGCACAGTTAACTAGATGCTTTGTGCCTGAAGCAGTGTGACTGAATGTAGCTCCCTCTTGTATTAGAACTGTAGTTACATTCTCATTCTTGCTGAGTTCACATCCATAGCAGTTGTGGAAGGACTCCAAATCCAAGGTGAAACAATAGTTCATGTTGCTATGTTAACATTGATGAGAGAGTTTATTGTGTTGCATATAAACTAAATGTCTTTAAATGTACAAATTGGTAAGCAAGTTGATGTTAAGTATGTATATTTAAAAAGTATTTCAAGTAAATGGCCTATCTGTTTTTCAGACCACTTCTTGCCTGTTAATGTTTTTCAGCTTAACAAAACAACCCCCTAATGGCCTCCAGAATCAAATAAAAGAGTGTTTTTAGGGTTACAATAGCATTGGGTTCCATGAAGGATCCAGATTCCTGGGCCAAAAGTCCAAGAAAGACATTTAAAACAAAACTTACTTGATAGAGGTGCTGCTAAGTTATTTGCTCTGAGATGGCAAAAGGATAAATGCTCCCTAAATCAAATTTTACTTTGAAATGCAAATGTCATTTTGCACTCAGAAGATGTGCTTTGGAAGTTGAACATATTTCTTGAGATTGAGTTTGTGTGTTTTGCAGTGTGCTTATATTGAAGAAATGTCACAGTTAAGCAGAGTATTTCAAATTTATACTATCGTGCTTATCTGCATTGCTGTAACCTCTGAAAAAAAGTGCAGTGGATGAATAGAAAACAAATACTGGTCTCACTGATTGTGTAATAAAACGGCACATTACCTAGTTCATGTTATAAATAGCTTCGTTGCTATTAACAATTGTAAGGATGACATATTTAAAGTCAAGTTCTTAAATGTTTCATTGGCAGCAGAGCTTCCTTAAAGCAGGTCTGTCATGATGCGTGCTATAACTTGTAAACTGAATTATGCATGAAGCTGATGCTACGTTTTGTGGAATATTTTTGTTGATTATGGAATTAATCAATGGATGCACTTCAGAGCGCACACAGGCTTTACAAGTAACAGTTGCCCCCAGGTCCCGCTTGTGTGATTTCCACAGGCATCTGGTTGGCCACTGTGAGAACAGATGGGCCACTAGCCCGATCCAACAGGGCTCCTCTTACATTCTTGCACTCTTATCTTTCAGAAATATTATTAATATAATAATGAAATGTTACTAATCTTTAATGTCTCCATTAAAAAGTGAAGGCCACAACTCCCCCAATTTTGGACCTGTTGGTTGTTTGAGGTCCCATGCTAACTTCTATTTAAACTGGTATTTAAGGAGAAGCTGAGCCTCTTTTGCCTTGTCATATGATACAACCTATTTTAGGATGGATTCTTCCTGTAATCTCATCAGGCGCATGCCAAGTATGAATGCAAGTACCGGTTTCGTTTGCTTAACTGTTAACAGAGAACTACTATGGTGTAATACTGGAACTTGCATTTCATTCCCCACTCCACCCCCCCTTTTTTTTTGCATTGTACCATGATTGATTGATTCATTGCTTTGCCAGTTATGCCTCTGGGCACCAGCAGGCTCAGTATTATTCAATCATAGCCATAGTTCACTTTGGGCTGAACAGGAACGTTCTGCCAGCCTCTCTAGTGTAGGACTCACCCTTAATCAGACGCTACTTATTTGAGCTTTCTTTTTGGAAGGAAAAGCAGGGTACAAATGCTGAAATAAGGAATAGTTGCAGAGTGGCTTAAGCCTTAGGACATTTCTTATTCTACTGGAATGTTAGAATAGTGGAGTTAATGCAAGATCTAGAAATCTTTCCTTTCAGAGTTCAAAGGGATCACAACACAAGCCTCTTTTAACACCTTATACATTTGAAGCATCTTTAAGTGCTATGTATAACTTGAATCCAAACAGACTTGAACCCCAATAGATCCTGTTAAATTCAGTAGTTCATGTGTATCTGTTGACCAGGTGTATCTGAGCCAAACTGAAATGGAGACAGTTTACCCTAACTTGTGCTTCATATCATTTATGCGTATGCATTTTTTATGATAATGCATTCCAGAGAGAGAGGGGTGGGGAGGGAGAGATCTTATGTAGGTTTATCAGTGGTTTATGATGTTTTGCTGCACCTACTCATTCAGTTCATTAACTTGTAAGGCTAGAGTTGTTGGATCGAAGCAGATTTAGTCCCATCAGGGTCAACTGGCTTAGCTGGAATTAAATCATATTACTTCATCTCCAGTGGTTTGTGGACAAGTCAATGGCCTCTTTCTCAGCTATAAGTGATCACCAAAGAAAGAAAGAAAAGTAAGCAGAGTCGCTGGGGTAAAGAACCCTTTTAAGGTCCAAAATACACATTATGTTAAGAGCTTAATTGCATTTAAAGCGACTGGGTTTTCCAGCCTGAATGGCCACTGCTGAGAGAGGAGAGGGATTAGAACGGTCACAGTATTAGGGAAAACGTAACCCACATGAATGCATACATGCACACACCAGGCTCACAGTCTCCCTCTTGAACTGTTGTTTGTCACTGCAGCTTAGGGGATGTGACTTGCATCGAGCAGGAGCAAACCCTTAAACCTCTTTCTCTTGGTCTGTCACCGTCCCAATTAGGCTGTGTTGAAATTCAGAACCAGACCAAAATGCTTGCTGCCTGAGAGAATGACAAGATGGCACTTTCCATTCTGTTTCTTTATTTAAATTTATTTCAATACATCTCTTTATCTGAGGATCGCAAGGCGGTTTACAGATATAAAAGTACATTCCATAAAAGTGCATTCCATGCACAGAAGCAGACTAGACAGACCACTGAATCTTACTGGGGACACAACAGTGTCCACTACACCTGAGGGCAGCAGGCTAGCTTAAGGGAGTACAGTAGAACCTCTACTTATGACTGCCTCTACCTGGGCCCGTTCCAAGTTGCGACCAGGTAAATACCAGGTTTGCTGTGATTCGTGCACGCACAGAAGTGGCTTCTGCCATTTGTGCACACGCAGAAGCGGCCGCCGCCGTGTACACATGCGCAGAAGCGCACTGCTGCTGAATGCG
This sequence comes from Podarcis bocagei, assembly GCF_964188305.1. Lineage (NCBI taxonomy): Eukaryota > Metazoa > Chordata > Lepidosauria > Squamata > Lacertidae > Podarcis > Podarcis bocagei. Next base: position 61,277,816 of record NC_138127.1, on the reverse strand, counting down.
GCTGCGCACAGTGGCGCTTCTACCAGCGACCCAGATCGACTTATGGACGGACCTCCGGAACTGATTACGTCCGTAAGTAGAGGTTCCACTGTATAGAGCTAGACATGTGGGTGCATACAGCCCTGTCTTCCAACACTCCTCTGCATCTGCTGTCTTAAGGCAGCCCCCTCACTGTGCCTAATGGCAGGGCCAGCCCCAGCTAAGTTAGTTTATTTTTTTTAATCATTTTAACTTCCTTAATGCATTTAATGCAACATGTAGTTTTGCCCCGTTTTAAGTTTTTCACAAGTTCTGCATTAGGTTTTAAATCTGAGCAGCTGGTGCACAGTTGTTGTTGTTGTTGTTGTTGTTGTTATTTTACAACAAAGTGCATGGTACTTGCAGAACCTTGTAATAAAATGCTACTGATAGGGCTGGCATGGAAGACTCTTTAGCCATGTTTGGAGTCTCAAAGCCAGGATCTGCGTGAGCTCCAGGCACCCATATGCAGCCATTTTGTTTTTCCTTTCATGTGAATGAATAAAGAAACAAGCTGGAATGCTGCAGTTAACCCAACTTTCTGTTACATCCGAACATGCCAGCGTACGGAAGCCAACTTAAATTGTGTTTCATATTCTGACTTCTTTGGAAGCCACTAACCATAGTTCCTACTTTGGATAGAATAGGAAGCTGTGGTTAACTGGGGCTTTTGGGGTTGCTTGTGCAAGAGTGAGTGAACAAAGGGGCAAGCAAGTGGCTTCATATATGTGCCTGAAACGTTTGCATAGCTTGGCTCATTTAACCAAAATTTAATAATCCAAACGTGGCCGGTGTGTGGCTGGGGGGGAGGAGGAACCTGTTGAGTTTGAAAGAAAGATGTCACCCGCATTTCTGACTACTTAGAAATGTTACTGTGCTTCTCTGTTAATTGTATATTATCTTTACAAAACCAGCATTTTGTGTTTGAATCTGTTAACACCAGATTTTCCTTTTCTTAGGGAAAGTTAGGTGGCAAGATTTTGACCAGGAAGCTTATGTTGGAGTCACCATGGTCAAAGCTGGCCAAGACCCGTATGCCCGTAATAAGTTTAATCAAGTGGAAAGTGATAAGCTGCGCATGGACAGAAGTGTACCAGATACTAGACATGATCAGTAAGTACCAATTTGCTGTATATATTGGCTTCCTTTAAGTAACTTTGCCTCTCTCCCCCCCAACCTTTTTAAAGTGGGACACAATCATTCATAGGAGGCCCAAATGCTATCTGAAATCATATAGACAAATGTTTTCTACCTCATTAAGAACTAATGCTTGGCTCTTTTGGTGGGATCATTGATTAACTAGGTTCAGTGTTGCTACCTTGTTTATTTTTTTTTGCATGGCATCAGTTTGTCTTCCAAAGCTATGCCTATTTGCCATGTGGCTTCATATCCAAGGTAAACTCCCTTACAAGTTGGCAAAGCAAAGTCAGCCCCTTATTTCCCAGTTAGTGGCTTCTTTTAGCCCCCTCTCTAAAATTGTAGTCTTTCAGACATTTACAAAGGATGAAGCCAGTGGAAATGTGGCCTTCTCTAGTTCTAAATGTGATATTTCAGCATTCAAGCTTTTCATAATATAATGTAAGGATTGGCCTCTATTCAGACAGAAGCTTTAAAATACTTGAGGGTCCATTGGAACGTATAAAATAGACTAAACATAAAAGTACCTGCCCTGCTATGCATGGAGAAAAAACATTTATATATTTTTTCCTTCCTGTGTCATGTGCTTAAAAGAGGCCTAGAAATGCATGAAGGCTACCTGCCCCGATTAATTCTGGAGTGGAATAAACAAAGGATTAACAAGGCTTTTCAGTCATATTGCCAGTGAGACTTTTAAGCAGCTTAATTTTATATGGACCCTTCAAATATTTTGAGGATTTGGTTCACTTTAGAAGGCCTATATTCAGCTTGGACTATTAAAGCTGATCAAATGAATTGCTTTAGACACAATTTTCTGCTGTCATTGGTAGGAATCGATTTAAACATAACTGGTGCACCACACTGCTCTTAAGCTACAAGCATGTTGTGATTATTATACTTTTTCAGTTTGACAACTAGTTTTAATGGGATACCATTGTGCAGATGACTCACAGCTTGATTTATCCACTGTTGAGGACTGTCTGAGCCATTTAGGATGAGCTTCCTCTTTCGAAGGTCTTCAACCTAATAAGAGTCTGCCTTGCCAAAATGCCACCTCACACAGAAATGATAAATCTTAGTGCAGCATGGATCTTGGTATTGGTACCCACCCTGTGGAACGCTTTCCCAGCAGATGTCAAGAAAATAAATAGCTATCTGACATTTGGAAGACATCTGAAGGCAGCCCTGTATAGGGAAGGTTTTTATGTGTGATGTTTCACTGAAGTTTGCTAGAAGCCACCCAGAGTGGCTGGGGCAACCCAGTCAGGTGGGCAGCATATACCGTATTTTTCGCTCTATAGGACACACTTTTTCCCCTTCAAAAATGAAGGGGAAATGAGTGTGCGTCCTATGGAGCGAAGACGCCATAGCCCTGCGACCCTCTCCCGGCTGGAGAGGTGACGTGCGGCTATGGCAGGAACCTCTACAGCCCCGTGTCACCTCTCCAGCTGGGAGAGCGCGCGGGGGGCTAAAGCAGCCCCCCGCGACCCTCTCCTGGCTGGAGAGGTGATGCGCAGCTATGGCAGGAGCCTCTACAGCCCCGCGTCACCTCTCCAACCGGGAGAGCGCGCGCGGGGCTAAAGCAGCCCCCCGCGACCCTCTCCCGGCTGGAGAGGTGACGCGCGGCTATGGCAGGAGCCTCTCCGCTGCGCCTTTCCGCTGCTCCCTGACCTGCTCTTTGGGGCTGGTGGTGGGCTTCCCCCCGCCAGCCCCAAAGAGCAGGTCGAAAGGAACCTGAAGCCTGGAGAGCGAGAGGGGTCAGTGCACACCGACCCCTCTCGCTCTCCAGGCTTCCAAGGTAGCCGCCTGAATGCACCTTAAACGGCACCTTGTTTTAGAGTGGGAAAACAAGAGGGGGAAAGTTCTCCCCCTCTCTGTGCAGCGCCTCCTGCCGCTTCACTGAAGGGGCGCTGGGCAGAGAGGGGGATAATTTTTTTTTCTTGTTCTCCCCCCTCTAAAACAAAGTGCGTCCTATTGTCCGGTGCATCCTATGGTGCGAAAAATGCGGTAAATAAGAAATTACTATAATAATAAGTGGACAGAGATGATGTGAGAGTTTTGAGTGGTTACAAAAGTTGGTATCCTCTCCATTGTGCCTAGGAACAGAGGTAGACCTTGCACCTATGCAAGGGAACGCTTCAAAAACACAATTCTTGCAACAGAAGGATAACATTTCTACAGCAGCCTATATGACAATTGGTACTCTGTGGCATGTACTCAAATGTCAGCAACATTCAGAATACCACACACATAGAAACATAGAATTGTAGAGCTGGAAGGGACCCTGAGGGTCATCTAGTCATGCAGAACAGCCATACAGAACAGCCCCAGAACTCCCCCACCAGTTCTCAAATCACAATCTTTAGCGCTGTTCCTGAGCTTATTTTAGCGTACGGAATTGCAGTTTATTTTTTACAGCAGCAGCAATTGTTCATCAGACTTTTCTGCCATTCCTCCTCTCCTACAAGATATAATATGGATGCCTGCTGTGAATCTTTCAGTAAGCATCTCTGCTTAGATGGCGCCGCTAAACATAAGCGGTCTAATGCTTGAAATGCTTTGTGTTTCTGTCAAGGTGTCAACGGAAGCAGTGGCGGATAGACTTGCCAGCTACCAGTGTGGTAATCACCTTTCACAATGAGGCACGATCGGCTTTGCTTCGAACAGTTGTCAGGTATTTCTGAGAACAATTTCTTCACCTGCAAGGGGCTGCTCTAATGTGGTGATATATGGTGATAATATGAATTTAAATTTTATCAAATGAAATTCATTGATTCCTCTCTTTTTTTAGTGTTCTCAAGAAAAGCCCGTCACATCTAATCAAGGAAATCATACTTGTAGATGACTACAGTAATGATGGTGAGTATTCATACAGGATTCTGCTCCTGAAGTCATCTTAAGAAGATTAAAATAACATATTGAAATAGTTGTTGAACCTCTAGTGGATTTCTTTTTGGTTGTGGTTGGCACGTATTTGTCAGGGTCCTACCTAGCCTGTAGCAACCAAAGCTAACACTTTCTTTATGATGTCCTGAATGAAATAGCTTGTTGTTGGCACCCATCTGTCAATGGGGTGTACCTCTGGAGTTGTAGAAAAAGCTCACACCCTGCACAAATCCAGAGTGGTGTCCCTAAGGCGGTTGGATGGCACCTTGTACACCTCCATCCAGCACCTCTTGCAGCCAAGCTGGTGCCAAGCATATTGCTCTGCTTTCCTTTGGACCACATCAACAAGGCTGGGGTGTGTGTGTCTTGTTGTCTGGGCAGCCCAGGATCTCCATACACACTGCTTAGACTTACAACTTGGGGAGGTCACTTCAGTGCTGCTAATACAGCAATTTGACTTGTGATCACAAGCAATTGATCTATCTAGTTGCTTGAGCTGAGTTTCCATCTATCTATTTATTTATAGAGGGATTTATATACCTGTAAATAATACAACATATCACAGCAGTGTGCCTTAAAAAGATGATAATCAAACAATAAAAACATTTTAAAAACCACTATTTAAAAGCAGAATGTTTAAAAACAAATTTAAGTAGTATTCAGCTGAATTTTTTTACTCATACTCATAGTTAAAGGACCCCTGACCATTAGGTCCAGTCGTGGCCGACTCTGGGGTTGCGGCACTCATCTCGCTTTATTGGCTGAGGGAGCCGGTGTACAGCTTCTGGGTCATGTGGCCAGCATGATTAAGCCGCTTCTGCCGAACCAGAGCAGCGCACGGAAATGCCGTTTACCTTCCCGCTGGAGCGGTACCTATTTATCTACTTGCACTTTGATGTGCTTTTGAACTGCTATGTGGGCAGGAGCAGGGACCAAGCAAACGGAGCTCACGCCTTCGTGGGGATTCGAACTGCCGACCTTCTGATCAGCAAGCCCTAGGCTCAGTGGTTTAACCCACAGCGCCACCTGCCTCCCTCATTATGCTCATTGTTATGTCCTGTAAATCAAGTTTGCCACAGAAACGAAGTTATTAGGTATTTCTTAGCTCCAAAACCTGGGTAGTTGTAGGTCTTTGACTGTTACTCTCCCCATCTGTTTCTTGAAGCAGTATGAACAAATGATTAACCAATTATGCCTTTTTCCTCAGCTGAGGATGGTGCACTCCTTGGTAAAATAGAGAAAGTGCGGATACTTCGAAATGATCGTCGGGAAGGTGAGCATTTTGTTTTGAGACTGGAAAAAATGTAAAGAATTCCAGGCAGAATTACTTTTGTTAACAGGAAAAACATGCTCCTGTGGCAGGTATGGTATGTAGAAGAAGTGAAATGCACTGAATAGAGCAGAAGAGGCAGCTATTTAATTTGATAGTCTTTTATTATTCTGTCTTCTGGCATAAATGCTCTCATTTCACAGTACTGGAGGCCTGGAGCCCTTCCTAAATCAACAGCTTCCTAACTATATAGAGGCTTTAGAAGTCAAGTGTGGAAAGCTGGTGGTCTAATTGCTTTCTTCTACTGCCATAAGTTAGAAAGACAGACTATTCAGTTGAACCGCATTGTCGGTGCTCTTTATGAAACTAAGTTACAAGCAGTTAGAATCCCTGGCCTCCTTGATATCTGCAAAAGATTGTAAAGCACAAGTTGTTAAGCATTCAGAAGTATGTGAATTAATGTTTGTATTTTCTTCCCTAATGGTAGGAGATGATTATTGAATCTTGCCTTGTAGGTGTAACATGTATTGTCAGAAAATTAAAAAAATGTAATTTGTAATGCCAGCAGCAATAAAACCTTCAGCGGCATTCCAGTAGAATGAAAACTTTCAAAGTCAATGTTAATTTGTTCTCTGTGGATGGCTAGACCATGCTTTGTTATAATAATGATGATGATGATGATGATGATGATGTTTATTCTCCCCCCCCCCCCATCTGACTGGGTTTCCACAGCCACATTGAGCGGCTCTCAACAAAATATAAAAAAGTGATAAAACATCAATCATTAAAAACGTCCCTAAACAGGGCTGCCTTCAGATGTCTTCTAAAAGTCAGATAATTGTTTATTTCCTTGACATCTGAAGGGAGGGTGTTCCACAGGGAGGGCTCCACTACCGAGAAGGCCCAGAAGAGTCTTTTCTACCCTAGACTCCTTTGCGAGGAAGGGTGAGCTAGAAATTAAATTAATTTATTGATTACATTTGATAACTGCTGTATTATCTACAAAATTCCTGTAACCGTGCAACATATACCCGAGGAGGCAGTTAAAAGATGGAAGGTATTTCCAGTTCATAGTCAGTAGTGGCATAGTTTCATCTGCAGGAACGTCTTTTACAAAATTTGAACAAATTCATCATTCAATGGCAATATTCTAGTCTTCTTGTATTATGTGAAGTTTAAATGATGTTCTTGTGCTGAACTTAAAACTTTGTTTTCTTTTGGAGTTCATAACATGTATAGATTGCTCACAAAGTAGCTTTAATGAAATGTTTGGCAAGATAATAATAATAATAATAATAATTTATTATTTGTACCCCGCCCATCTGGCTGGGTTTCCCCAGCCACTCTGGGCGGCTTCCACAGAAACCAAAAAACACTAAAATATCATACATTAAAAGCTTCCCTGAATAGGGCCGCCTTAAGATGTCTTCTGAATGTCAGGTAGTTGTCCATCACCTTGACATCGGATGGGAGGGCATTCCACAGGGCGGGCGCCACAACCGAAAAGGCCCTCTGCCTGGTTCCCTGTAGCTTCGCTTCTCGCAATGAGGGAACCGCCAGAAGGCCCTCAGCGCTGGACCTCAGTGTCCGGGCAGAACGACGGGGGTGGAGACGCTCCTTCAGGTATACTGGGCCGAAGCCGTTTAGGGCTTTAAAGGTCAACACCAGCACTTTGAATTGTGCTCGGAAACGTACTGGGAGCCAATGTAGGTCTTTCAAGACCGGTGTTAAGTGGTCTCGGCGGCCGCCCCCAGTCACCAGTCTAGCTGCCGCATTCTGGATTAGCTGTAGTTTCCGAGTCACCTTCAAAGGTAGCCCCACGTAGAGCGCATTGCAGTAGTCCAAGTGGGAGATAACTAGAGCATGCACCACTCTGGCCAGACAGTCAGCGGGCAGGTAGGGTCTCAGCCTGCGTACCAGGTGGAGTTGGTAGACAGCTGCCCTGGATACAGAATTGACCTGCGCCTCCATGGACAGCTGTGAGTCCAAAATGACTCCCAGGCTACGCACCTGGTCCTTCAGGGGCACAGTTACCCTATTCAGGACCAGGGAGTCCTCCACACCAGCCCGCCCCCTGTCCCCCAAAAACAGTACTTCTGTCTTGTCAGGATTCAACTTCAATCCATTAGCCGCCATCCATCCTCCAACCGCCTCCAGGCACTCACACAGGACCTTCACCGCCTTCACTGGTTCTGATTTGAAAGAAAGGTAGAGCTGGGTATCATCTGCATATTGATGGACACCCAGTCCAAACCCCCTGATGATCTCTCCCAGTGGCTTCATATAGATGTTAAAAAGCATGGGGGAGAGGACGGAACCCTGAGGCACCCCACAAGTGAGGGCCCAAGGGTCTGAACACTCATCCCCCACCACCACTTTCTGAACACGGCCCAGGAGAAAGGAGCGAAACCACTGTATAACAGTGCCCCCAGCTCCCAACCCCTCTAGACGGTCCAGAAGGATGTTATGGTCGATTGTATCAAAGGCCGCTGAGAGATCCAGCAGAACTAGGAAACAACTCTCACCTTTGTCCCTAGCTCGCCGGAGATCATCAACCAGTGCGACCAAGGCAGTTTCAGTCCCATGATGAGGCCTGAACCCTGATTGGAAGGGATCCAAATGGTCCGCATCCTCCAGGCGTGCCTGGAGTTGTTCAGCAACCACACGCTCAATCACCTTGCCCAAGAATGGAAGATTTGAGACTGGGCGATAGTTGGCCATACTGGCCGGGTCTAAAGATGTTTTTTTAAGAAGCGGTTTAATGACCGCCTCTTTCAGCGGATCTGGGAATGTTCCCTCACAGAGGGAAGCATTCACCACCCCGCAGAGCCCATCGCCCAGCCCTTCCCGGCTAGCTTTTATAAGCCAGGATGGGCAAGGATCAAGGAGACAGGTGGTTGGTTTCACTCGTCCAAGCAGCCTGTCCACATCCTCGGGGGTAACGGATTGAAATTGATTCCATGCAACTTGACCAGACAGGGCTCTAGCACTCTCCCGCCCCAGCCCTGCTCCCACGGTGGTGTCTAGCTCCTTCCGAATATGAGTGATTTTATCTGCAAAAAACTTTGCAAAATCGTTGCAGGAGATCTTGGGGTCTTTACAAGGCCCCGGTGGTAAAGGTGGTTCCGTTAAATTGCAGACCACCTGAAAGAGTCTCCTGCTACTATTTTCTGCAGATGCAATAGAGGCGGTGAAGAAAGTCTTCTTCGCCGTCGCTATCGCCACTTGGTAGGCTCGACGTTGAGCTCTAACCTGTGTCCGGTCAGATTCGGAGTGAGTTTTCTGCCACCGACGCTCTAGCCGTCTCAGCGATTGTTTCATCGCCCTCAGCTCCGAAGAAAACCACGGAGCTGTCCGGGCTCCATGCAATCGGAGAGGGCGCTTCGGAGCCAGACAGTCGATAGCCCTGGTTAACTCCGCATTCCAGCGGGCCACCAGGGAATCAGCTGAAAGGCCATCAACATGGGATAAAGCATCCCCTACCACTCTCTGGAAACCATTTGGATCCATTAAGTGGCGGGGGCGGACCATCCGAATTGGTCCCACCTCCCTGCAGAGGGGAAGGGTCGCGGAGAAGTCCAGTTGCACCAGGAGGTGATCTGACCATGGCACTTCTTTGGTTTCATTTTTACTTAGTGTCAGATCACCCACGTCGCTAGAGGTGAATACCAGGTCTATGGCATGTCCATGACTATGAGTTGGGCCCAACTTATTCAGGGACAGCCCCATGGAGGCCATGCTTTCCACGAAGTCCCGAGCGGCCCCTTGTAAGGTCGTGTCGGCGTGGATGTTAAAATCCCCTAGGACAACCAAACTAGGTGTCTCCAGGAGAACATCCGCCACGACCTGAAGCAGCTCGGACAGGGAATCCTTGGTGCAGCGGGGAGGTCGGTACACCAAAAGGAATCCTGTACTGCCCCTATTACCCAACTTCCAGAACATGCACTCAGAAAACTGGGTCTTCCCGGTAGGACGCCTGATGCAAACTAATGACTTCCTAAAAATCACTGCAACCCCCCCTCCCGCCCACATGACCTGGGTTGCTGTGCATAAGAGAAACCTGGTGGGCAAGCGGCAGCAAGGACGGGCCCATCTGCCTCATTCAACCAGGTCTCTGTCACACAAGCCAGGTCAAGATCAGGTAGAGGCATAAATAGCATTTCATTATCCACATCTCTATTGATTCCTGAGCTGAAAAACTGCACAGGGTTCTAAAAAAAAAGAAAAGTCATGCATAATAATTGCACTATAAGATATTAAAAAGTATATATTGTAAGCTAGCCAAAAATATACAAAATCTTAGTTTGCAGCCATTGAGAAACAGAGTAATAAAATCAGTAACCTGTCATTAAGAGCTAGATATGATGATTGATTACTACTATCTTATTAACAGATATCTGCAAATATGACGGAGAGAAAGAGAGAAGTACAGTCAGCTGAGCTTAACAGTAAAATTATTACAGTGGTGCCCCGCAAGACGAATGCCTCGCAAGACGAAAAACTCGCTAGACGAAAGGGTTTTCCGTTTTTGCGTTGCTTCGCTAGATGAATTTCCCTATGGGCTTGCTTCGCAAAACGAAAACGTCTTGCGCTTTTTTTTAAAAGCCGCTTGAAGAGGCGCAGTTGCGACAGACCGTGCTTCGCAAGACGAAAAACATTGCAAGACGAAAAGACTCGCGGAACGAATTCTTTTCGTCTTGCGAGGCACCACTGTATATTGATCCTGACAAATGTATAGATCAGTATACGCCCAAATGCAACACTGACTATTATAAGCTGTATGTTCAAAGGCAGAAAGAGTGGCAAGTTATTCAGACCACTGGGTAGTGGAAGGTGGGTTAAGGCACTGTGTTGTTGGGTTTGCTCATAAAAATTATAATAGCTCCTAAGTTAAGGAGATAGTCAGCTTTCAGTACTGCTATTGGATCATAAAAAAACATCTCTGATAGAGCAGTATTAAAAAAAAATATTCAGGAGAATATTATCAGAAGAAAAGTTTTCCACTGGGCAAATGAAACAAAAAGGTGGGAGGGAGTTGAAAAGTTCAAGAGGTAGTACCTCCAGGAGAGTGTTTTTGAAGAGATTTGTTGAACATGAAATGGGCAAGTAATTTTTAATTATATAATTTGCCTTTCCTAAGTTTTCCTTTATTTTTTGCTGCAGTATTTCGCCCCTGTATATTCTCTATTTCTGAAACATGAGCATCATTTTGACCTAGAGTACTGGTGGTTATCTGTTAATAATGTGACTGTTATTTATCCCAGATACCTTCCTTGTATAGTTATCATGACCTTATACTACCAAAATATATAAAAAAATAATTTAAACTGGAGTTAATTTACAAAACATCCCATTGGTTTTGTTTAAACTGTGTGGTCTGTACAATTTTTAGCAGCTCATTAGTAGTGTTGTTCCCAGAGGCGTGAAGAGGGTTAAGGTTGTGAATATCTCAACGTAAATTATTCTAAAATGTTCTTCCTATTATCAGTTTTATAGCAGAGAGGGACTGCTTAACACATAAGAATTAGAGCTAGAAAGTAATGAGGATTCCACTAGAATGTGTGATTACATCTAATTACTACATCATGGATGTTTGTAGTCTTTTCAGTCTTTATATGAAGTGATGCACACATGGGTAGCTTATTAGATGAACAAAGCACAATATGGTGTAGAGAGAAATAAGCAAATTAAAAATTCAAACTGCAATGCATAAACTTCTGTGTGATGCTTGCAAGGCTATCTATCACACACTTTGGATGAATGTAAAAATGGAAACACTAAGATATCAAGGCTTATGTGTTTGCTGAAAGTTTTCCCCTTCCTCCTCATATACATTAGCCTGTGTTAGTGCTTCCAAGTAGAGTAGTGATGGGCAACATTTCACTTTAGGTTAGTTTAGAGCTGGACTCAGCAGATAGAGCTGTTTCCCCCAAGCAAACTAATAATTATGTTAATTCGGAGCTCAGCTGGGGCTGTTCTGTGCTCCTGTTGACATCCCTGGAAGTACAGCACTCTCTGATTCCCTAATTCTTCCCCCCACAGTCCCCTTATTATGGCGACTGCAGCTTTCCACTTCAGGAGCAATGATAACGGCGTGGAGAAAGGGAGATGCTCTCTTTCCTCCATGGTTCTTGGAATTTAGAATGCTGCTGCTGCTGCAGCAACATCCCAGGTACCAGGGATGCTGGGAAAATTATGTTTCAAAATGTCCTTAGTGCTTAGGAACTTGCTACAGCGACACTCCTAATTTTCAGGCACCATGATGCGAAGAGGGGAGGCTTCCCTCATTCCGCTGCAACCTCTGGATATGCACGGTGATTAGGATGCGGGAAGTTGTTGGCCCAGTTTGGAATACCGGCACAAGTCCATCCGCAAGCACACCAGATTCATGTTTCACACCAGGCAGTTGTGAATCTCAGTAACGTGACAATAGGAAAGCCGAGTGTGACTGTATTAGTCACGAGAGAAGTTTATTTGGATCAGGTCTAATGGGCTGTCTAGCTCACTGTCCTGTCACCCAACAACAGCCACTGCTAGATGTTGTAGAAGGTGTAAGTATAGCAGGTTGATAAGTAAACTCAGTTGTTTTGCCTTTTGTCAGTAGTCTGATTCTTTTTGAACTGAATTACTAAACTGATGGAATAGTGAGCAACAAAAAAAGAAAGAAAAGAAATTGGCTAATATGTGGTCTTGATTTTCAGGTTTGATGCGCTCTCGTGTCCGAGGGGCAGATGCAGCACAGGCTAAAGTACTGACGTTCTTGGATAGTCATTGTGAATGCAACGAGCACTGGCTGGAGCCTCTTCTGGAGAGAGTAGCTGAGGTTTGTTATGAGGAACATAGATTATTGATCCATAAACACTGTTTTGTTTGAATTCTGTGGTGCTTAAAATCATTTGTAGTGGCTGTTTTCAATCTGCATCTCCTTTCAAACCACTCTTCCAAAATAATTCCCAGTGTACTAACTAGCATGCCAATTTGATACAAAGAGTTGTGAACTCCTGATTTCATCCATGGATAGTGGTTTTTTACTGTATTGTGAACAATGCTGTGATCCTAACTCGATGAAGGGTGGTCTGTAAATGAACCAAATAAATGAATGAAATGAAATTTGAAAAAGTAGTATTTCAGGCAGGGAGATTTGTACATTTTGCCCCTCACATGATTAGATCAGAATTGTTTGTAAATAATCATTGATTTAAAATAAAGAATTCCGGAGGGTAGTTCTTGGTTTAGTAGGCCACACAATTAAACCTAGCAATAGTTGACATGTCAGCCAACAATTGATTTGACCTCAATTCTGTTAGGTATTAGGAAAGTGTTTGAAAACAATGGTTGTATCACAGTGCCATATTACTATAGCATAGTTACACTTAGGATACACGCTTAACCCATATCAAGAAGCATACCATAAGACTGGGAAAATTGCAGAAAAGGCAACCAGTGAACAAGGGTTTGGAGGTTCTTTCCAAGAAAATGTAGTCAAATTCCTTTGTGTTATGCATTATTGTAAAGCTGATTATTTTAACAGCAGGCAAGTTTTGTCACTTCTGTTTGGTGTTACTTTGAATTCAGGATTTTTTTATATTATAATCAGCTATTGTTACAGACAGTTTGGAAATGGTTTACTTAATAACTGGCAATGATACTGGCAAACGTTATACAGTGGTACCTCGGTTTTCGAACGTAATCCATTCCGGAATACCGCTCGAGTTCCAAAACATCCAAAAACTCAAAACAGAAGCCTCAAAATGGAAATCTCAATACAGTACAGAAAACTCAATACGGAACCCGCATTTCCTGTTTGACTTCCGAGGCGAGTTCAAAAACCGAAGCATTTACTTCCAGGTTTACAGTGTTCGAGTTGTGAAACGTTCATCAATGGAGACGTTCAGAAACCGAGGTAACACTGTACTTTTATAGTAGCATTGGCAGTACTTTTTTTCTAGAAAAATAGGTGCCTGTATTCGCCATGAAGTTGTTACAGTACATACCACACTTTTTAATAATAATAATAAAGAGAAGTGCCGGTACTGTGTACCCTTGAGTACTCCTGAGTACCCCTTGGGGGGGGAAGCACTGAGTGTAGGATAGACAGTATAATAGGAGTAAGCATAATCTTCTTGTAATCATTACAACTCTTTTGAAGTCTTCAAGGGACATTGCTTATGTAGCCAAAACAGCACTACCATACTCAAGAGGGAGGTATTGGGAGACTCAGGGAGGAGGGAGCCCTGAGGTATGCACAAGTATAAAACATCTTTATTTTAAAAAAGTGCACGTGTGTGCACTCACAAAGAGAGCCGGAGAGGAGGATGAACCAAGATAAACACGAAGGTCCGGGAGCTGGTGGGTGAAGCTGCCCACTTGCCTCAAGACCTGCATTTTTACCATTAAGACTTAGAACTGTGCTAGTTCTTGGCTCTGCTGATTCTTGGGGGAGCAAGCAAAAGGTGGACGACTGAAGAACAAGCTGAAAAATACAGAAAGAGATGGGTTAGAGAGGCAAGTAAGGAGAAGGGGCAAGCACTCAATGGAAGCAGAGGGAAGGGGGCTATGGAGTGAAGAAGAAAGAGGCAGGTCATAGGAGTCAAAGCAAGAAATGGAGGGCAGAGAAGATAGAGACAGAAGTGAATAGTTGTGTGTGTCGTACACAGGATCTTTAGCACTTCCTTGCTTTTTCTTGCCTGCTTGGCGATCATGCACAGCCTAGACACAGAGGAATAGGCCCCCACTCTTTTTCACAGGGCTCCCTGTGCCCCACAGCTACCTGGGGGTTCCTCTTGGTTGCCGTCTAACCTCCCTGGCACACATTTTATTGAGAAATAGCTGTAGGGTTCCATAATTAGCCCCCCTCTGCTTTCCTGAACACATCCAAACAGGTTGGACTGTTCCTTTCCTTGTCTCCTGACCCATTTTATTTGGTGCCATCCCACTGTTGCCCTCGCCCTTCTCCAGATCCTCATGATCCTCCTACCAGTTGGATTATTGGCCTTGGATGTGGTGGGGAAATTACGTTCAAATCCCTGCTCAGATCCAAGGCTCACTTGAGGGTTCTTGATCAACTCATCTGCCTAATCTCCCTCCAACAGATGCATTAGAGGTTAAACACTTCTTATAGGAAAGATAGAATACCAATAAATTTATGACTTTGATATAGAGTTCAGCTTTGAGACTATTGCAGGGCCAGGCTTGCACAAATTACTGTTGCTTGCCATGTGAATGGTGCCTTCAGTACCCAGGTTTACTTTTCGCATAAATAAAGTATAGAATGAACAGTGGGGCTTGAGGACATAAGGAAAACTTAATTATAGAGAAATATTTTCTAGCAAATATATTTCAAGGGAGGTATAATCAGAAAAGTAGATTGCCTTTCTATCGATTTTGTGACAATTTCCATCCATTTCAAAAAGTTTCAATGACCTTCTGTCTCTGAATATTTTACACTGACTCCACCCCCCTCCAAATATTTATTTTAGGACAAGACCCGAGTTGTGTCTCCTATAATTGATGTGATTAATATGGACAACTTCCAGTATGTGGGAGCATCGGCTGATTTAAAAGGAGGTATGTACCTTCACTGGAACATAGGATCTTCCCGGGACCCCTAAATGTGAACACACCAAAGTATCACAACATACAGCTGAAATCGAAAAAAAAAGAGTTGGGGTGTTCTTGTTGAATCAGGTCTTTTATGGCATAGTTTTGAATGAATACCTGTTAAGTTTGTTTGGTTTTTTTAAAAAAAGAAATGTTACTTTCTGAATTGAAAAATCTGATAGAAATGGTGGATCTTTATAATGACTTCACAAAAATGTAAGGCTATACTTAAGCCATGAAAACAGAAGTGTTCAGTAGATATAAAGTGGGATGTTTCTACCTCAAATTTAAGTCCATATATGCCAGAGTAGCATGCATGGAAACAGAATATACAATGCCTAGTTCTTTTGCTATTTCTCTCTGTTAATTGATTTTAAATGTTGCATTTGTATGAACTACATTTGTGTGAAGTTTATTGCTGTAATTAGCTTTGGAGATCTTTTGGAGAAAGCAACAAATAAAATAACAAGAAGAACAAGCAGAATGTTCAGTATATCACCACTCCTCATAAGAGGGCTTCTGTAAACCTGAAACAGTTATCTTACAGTCCTGATCAGGTTTTACAAGGGCTGAACTGGATTTCGGGAAAGGGGAAAGGGAACAGAAAAGCCCTTTCTCTTCCCTTCCCATATCCTTGAGGCCTTCCCCTCAAAACCATTCATGTCTTCTAGTTTCAGATAATCATTATGAGCAGGTGATGGTGACTTAATTTCCTTATGAAAGGGGGGGGGGGGAGAGAGACTTCTTTATGGTGTTGTCCATTTTAGCTGTACAAATCATCTTGGTACACAATTTCCATTTAGCCTTAAAGTAGGTGGAACTTGTCTGATCAAATTGGGCTGATGCATCCATGTCAGATTACTTTCCTTAATCCTGCCAGCCCTTCAAGATATCTTATGCTCGATGTTTTTCGTTCTTGCTCCAGAAGAGCCCCCTAATGCCTGTTCTCGTGCATACAACTTCTGGCTCAATAATAGCTGGGAAGCAGTTGCATTTATTCTACTGTTTGGATTAAGAACATTCTGTGCCAAATTGCTATTTGAAAAAGCATTTTAGTGATCACAACACTACAATTAGTGCTGTGTAAAATTAGTATGCAAAATGCTTTTCTGATGAAGGATCTAAGTACAATGAAAGTAAGTTGAGCTTGTATCTTAATTGGTATATTGCTTCTGATAGCCTACAGATCTGCTAAGCAGAGGAGGGCGTATGAATAAGAACAGCACATGTATAC
The DNA here is from genome assembly GCF_964188305.1 of Podarcis bocagei. Lineage (NCBI taxonomy): Eukaryota > Metazoa > Chordata > Lepidosauria > Squamata > Lacertidae > Podarcis > Podarcis bocagei. Next base: position 61,261,671 of record NC_138127.1, on the reverse strand, counting down.
ACATGTAGAAAAAACAGTTGAGACTCATTTTGCTTCTATCATACTAATTAGCCTATTATGCACATTTTACCATTGGACTTCATTTTCAACTGAAATTCAGTGAATTATTCTGACGCTTCTAACCAATTTCCAGTCCCCTTGTGTATAGTCTAGCAAGATAAGCAGAGTCCCTTAGCCTTAGGGAAATAAAATGGCTTCTTGTACAAAGTCTCAAATTACAGAAAAATATTAAAATGCTTCTGGACGGTGTTTAGGTATGACTTGGGAAATACATATTCCAAAAGTATGCCGCTTTCCTTCTGGGGAAAATAAAATAATTCTTCATCAAAGGAAAGTTTGGAAATGCATAATTGTCTAACTTTTTAGGTGTCAGATATCCAGCAATTATAAAAGGATTATAAATTACACTGTTGTGGCACATTCAGAATATTCATTATTGCAATCATCTGGGGTAACAAGAATATCTGTCTCTCCTGTATTACATTTAAATTGTGCTTTTCCACCCAGGAGAACAAGTTGAAGAACATGGTTCTTCCCCTCCCTGCTTAACTTCACAACAACCCTTTGAAGTAGGCTGGGTTGAGAGTGTGTGGCTGGCCCAAGGTCAATCTGGGGCTTTCAGCTTGGGTCTTCACAATCCTAGCCCTACACTGTAATCACTGATTCTTTGTTAGTTGAAGCTTGTCTGTAAGCTCCATATCAGCAGATTTTCTGTAACAGCTAACAGCTGGTCTCTGCGCATGTGGCCCTGGAGTTATGGTTAGTAGTTGCAAGCTATTTACAAGCTCCTAACCATAACTCCAGGATGCAGGTGGCTCTGTGGTCTAGACCACAGAGCCTAGGGCTTGCCGATCGGAAGGTCAGCAGTTTGAATCCCTGCGACGGGGTGAGCTCCCAGCTCTTGCCAACCTAGCAGTTCGAAAGCATGCGGTGCAAGTAGATAAATAGGTACCGCTCTGGCGGGAAGGTAAATGGTTTGCCAGAAGCAGGTTAGTCATGCTGGCCACATGAAGCTGTCTGCAGACAAACACCATCTCCCTCGGCCTATAGAATGAGATGAGCGCCGCAACCTGTGAGTTGTTCGCGACTGGACTTAACTGTCAGGGGTCATTTACCTTTACCTTTAACCATAACGCCAGTAGTTATGGTTGCAAGCTATTTCTGACTGTTTTTGCAGAGCAGTGGGAATAATTTACGTCTCACAACTATTGTCCTAATTTAGCATTAGTAATTGAACAAATGCACAGGGAAAACCAGCCTTAATTTCATTCTGATTTTCCCTAGCCCAGCCAGAGCGGAGGCAGCGGTCTCTCTTGCGCATCCCAGTAATGGGCTCTGATCTTGGTCACTTTGACCCTCTAAGTGCACACAGAGAGGAACAGACAAGCCAGGACCTCTGTATAATATTACATCTTAACCTGGAATTGTTACCTCGGTCTGTAGCCATTATTTGTTCTTGGCTCGCTCATTGTGCTTTGTTGCAGCAAAACAGCACGGTCCCCGATTCATTCATAACACTGTTTCCTCTCTGCATCAGCAGAGAGGAAACAAACAACCTCAAAAGATGCATTTGTTGTTAAACCCTTAGCTGTTGTTTACAAACCGCACATGGTTCCATGTTACGTGAATGAGCTGGAAATCTCATGCATTCTTCCTGTTCTTGCATTCTCCTGCACAACGGGACTTCCACACTGTTTAATTTAACTTTAGAACCCTTGCTTGTCATTACATGCAAACGAGAAACCATAGATTAAAGCAAACTTTTGTCTGTTTTAAACCATGGGTCCAAAAACTAAAAGAAACAAAATGTTGTAATATCCGATCTGCACCTTTGTAACTTTTTCTTTTCCCTCCCCACCTCCCCACTGTCTCTTAGGCTTCGACTGGAATTTGGTATTCAAGTGGGATTACATGACACCTGAGCAAAGAAGAGCACGGCAAGGAAACCCAGTTGCTCCCATAAAGTATGTTCCTGCCACCACCCTCCCCCTCACAAAACAATGTTGTGGTTCTTAGTAAGTGCAACTTTGAGTTACCATCTCCCCAGGTTATGCTTGGCAGACTGCTCTTGAATTACTTTGCACATCACAAACTCTAAATGCAGGAGGAAAGTCTTGCATTTAATCAAAGTCTCAACTTGAAATATGGCAGGCTGGTACTTGAAGTCAAATATTGTTCACTGTGTATTAAATGCCAGAGCTTTGCTGTGGTAGTGATATTGAGTCATCTGAGACTTACCATTGGAAAACATAAAAAGGTATAACCTTCCATTTAAGGTGAGGTTGAACTGCCCGCAAGGAAGGAGAAATTGAAAACTGTTTTATGAAGCTTAGTGATTTTCTGTTCTGCACAACATACCAAGAAAGTAATATAGAAAATTAGTTAATACAGACTCCTTAAACAGTAGGGGTCTCACAAAACGGATAGCGTACTAATTTAATTCATTCTTTAGTTGCTGCTTTACCCAAATAGCATAAAGTGAGCATACAAATTATTCTTGTGTACACAGTTTGATTCTTATTACTATTGAACTTTTAAACTATTAACTTCTAAACCAAGGATGGCTAACCTGTGAGCAATCTCTGGCCTCCCAGAAGGGTTTCTGGTGGGTCTTTGGGGACCCCCTCAATTTTTGCAGCTTTTTTATTATTATTATAATGGCACTGAGACTGTGTTCCTTGGCTGTTTGTGTTTTGTTGTTTGGCAGGGCTGAATTTCCTTTGTGGAGTCACTGCAAGAGGCAGCTGCCACTTCCTTTATTAAGAGCTCCTTCCTCTTTAAGGAGCTTCTGCAATGCTTAGCATCCTTTGTGCCAATGCCTAATGAATGAAGACATATGTCTGTTCCCTAGAGTAGCTGAAGTCACTGGCTCTTGCTGGGCAGGATGAGCAGATATGGTTATCTAGCTCAAAAACAGAGATTTGCTATGATCTTGAAATAGATTGCTGGTGGTGCATCCCTCCCTTCCTTTCCTTTTCCCTTGCCAGCCCCTTCCCAGAAGGGAGCAGCACTCTGAAGCAAACAAAACATAACACAATCAACATATCATCCCTTAGCCTTCTAAGGATGAGCTTCCCCCTTCCCTTGCATTCCGCACCCACTGCCTGCAGGGAGGAAGAGAAGATGCAAGTTTGGAATGAGAGTGGAGCCAGGCTGCTGAGACTGGTCCCAGCTGCACTTTGCATCTCCTTGGGACCAAGGGAAAAAATAATCCAAAAAAGGAAAAGTTAAACGTGCAAAGTGCAGTCCTTGTGGTTGCTGCTTTGATTTACCCCCCCCCCCCCAGGCAAGGTGTTCTCCCAGCTTGACCTCCCCTCCCATCTCAATTTGTGCCTGATACTGGCAAGTTTGGTTTTTGTTTTCAGTTTAACGTGTTTTCAAAAACAGGATTCATTTTTAGCTCGGTGTGGTTGAGTGCCCCACACCCACCCGCCACCAGAAATAAAATGGCAGCAGTCTGAACTTTACATGGCAAATGAGAGCAGCCTCTGGGGTGTGTTGTTTGCATGAGCTGGTGTGTGGATTGTGTGAGAGAGCAAGAGAGGGCTGTCCACACCCACTTTGGCCACACTATGGTATGTACCCTTCAGAGGGCTGGCCAAGGGTGAATAGATAGTCCTTGGGCCAAGAAACGGTTAGCCACCCCTGTTTTAAACTGTTGCACTGTGTGTGTTCCATGCAGATCCTAAATTTAGTTCTCTGCATAGAACGCTCTTTCATGGGATATCCGCCTTCACTTTAAATTAATGTAAATTTCCTTTCCTTCAGAATGATACACTTAAAAGTTGGCAGGGGATCTCCTACAATTCCAGTGGTCAGAGGTGTGGGATTTGTGTGCCACATAAGTTGCTATCCCTCTCCATGAACACAAGAAGCAGAATAATCAAATGTACATAACTCATATCTAAGGCGAAGAATGTTTTGAGCAGAATATGCGTTATCCTGAATTTAAATCGATAAATGGGATAGATTTGTATGTTGGTTTGTAAAATACTTAAAGAACTTCAGAGGGCAAAGAGTTGTATTTTCACATATCTTAAGCTATAACTTGCTCTAGGGCACATCATACTAATTTATGATAATATGCAGGAGCAGGAAGGAGCCTTAACAAGCCTTGGACTCGCACGCTTCTCCCCCACTTCTCTCTGCACAGTCCAAAGGAAGACTGCAGCAGAATTCACTTTCAGTTTGAATTTCCGCTTCTTGTATAATCTGAACTAGGGATCCTAGTTTCTGGCTACTTATGGTCTGTTTCAGAACAAGCGTGCAGATAACATTTTTCAATTTCTAGGAATAGCCACTTCTGCTTCCAAGAAATCTGAGAAATGGTTAACCAGGAATCAGTTTTAACCGCATTAGTTACGTGATAACATGTTTCAGAGTGGTAGCATGTTCAGATAGCTAGAACTGAGCAAAATGGCCTATTTAAGGTATGAACAGAAAATGCTTTGTTGAAGAGTCTTCGTATCTGATTATCCTGTGCCAGTATGTAATGTTCAGTTTCCCTCTTTTATCCCTCCTGTCTCTTTAGAACACCAATGATAGCTGGTGGACTCTTTGTGATGGACAAATTTTATTTTGAAGAGCTGGGAAAATATGATATGATGATGGATGTATGGGGTGGAGAAAATCTAGGTAAGACTCTTTCTGCATAGAATTCTCTCTTGAAGAAAAGCAAATTATACTGTAATCTAATTTTTGTGAGTTCATGGCCTTTAGTTCACTGTCTGGAGTGGGTTAAAATGACAGCTAATACTTTAAGTGGATTATTGGCAAAAATTCAGCCACAACAGGGCTGCATTCTAAAATTAGAGCTTTATGTTGAAAAATAAAAGCTGAGAGGACTTCTTTGTACAAGGGAGAAGCAGACAAAAACTAAAGGGATTTTAGCCTTTAAACAAGTCATGCATAATTTGGGAACAACATTCTGTGTTAATTAAAATGTTGCAAAAGTGTCTCATTTAGCAGGGTTTATAAAAAGTTCCACACTTTTTAAAAGTTGGGCACAGACAGTTCATGGGTTTAATTTTCTTGTGAATACTTTAAGGAATCTATTGTAAAGTCGTTACTTGAGGGATGAGCTAATTAATTTTGATTATCATTCCTGGTAGACACTTGGCACCTTAGCCGAAGATGGATTGTGATTTTATAGTTCTATTACACCGTCAAATATTGATCCCACCCCATGCCCACTTTAGTTATTGGTCCTTATTTCAAGGTGTTAATGTAAGAGTCAAGAAATACGAATGTCCACATAGTTATGGTAGCCTATTGAATGTTGGAATTTAAACATTTTTAATTACCTAATTGTAAGTGGGTGGACATTTTAAATAATTTGTACTGATGACATAAGCTTTTCCTTTTTACTGTATTAGGAAAGAAAGGGAGTAAATTAACCTGATCCAAAATGGGAATTTGAGAGGTGAAGTAGCAGGTTTGCCGTAAGTGTTGACATGAGGGGCACATAAAAATAGCACAGGGTAGAAAGAACTGGAACAAAAGTAGCAATTTTGTTCTTATTGATTCTGAGGGAAGTGGTTGCCATCTACATTGCTGCAGTATATAAGAATATAGAAACCACGTGGGAGAGACAAGCTTGATTCTTGCACAGATGTGTCCCACCACCCCTGACATTGATGTGTTTCTTATCATTCATTCTTGCTCTTCTAGTGTGATGTTGCTTCAGTGTCCACAAATTGCTGAAGCAAAATGGGATAATAACCTCAGAAGACTAGGCAACCGCACTGTTTCCATAGCCTACAAATCCATATTAAAGAACAAAAAAGGAAAGAAAATAAATGGGAATTGCTGATTCAGATATTCCTGCGGATTTGTGCATGCACAGCCCCTCTCCCACCACAGTATTTCTTTTTGTCAATCAAGTAATAAAAACTCTCCCAACTCCCTTTTTTCGGGACACAAGAAAATCCCGAGAAATTTCCAGGGAGTTAAAAATATACATACTGTGCATGCGTTGCGGGCAGTGGGAATGTTTGGAGGAACAGAGAACTATTTTTGCATTCTTGTCTTCTTCTTTTTTATTATCTATTGCTTGTTTCCCAATGACAGAGATTTCATTCCGTGTTTGGCAGTGCGGAGGAAGCCTAGAAATAATTCCATGCAGCAGAGTTGGCCACGTGTTCCGAAAACAACACCCTTATACCTTCCCAGGAGGAAGTGGTACCGTTTTTGCAAGGTAATGGTCAAGAGATTGTTTTAAGTAAACCAATGGAACCAAAGATGATTAGCTTATAATTAGCTGGCTGAGCTCTTTATCAAAGAGTAAAATGCTATTGAGGCTTTTAAAAAGTCTTTGCAGCTTAAACTACTGTCAGAATAACTAAATGAGCTAACCTTTAGCAAACATTCCCTGGTATGGGGCAAAAATTCTGTGCTACACTGGTGGTATAGTTTTTCTCCTTCAAAGACCAATGACATCAGTCGAAAAGGTTGTTGAAGAAAGTAACCATATTATAGAAAAGTGCTGGGATACAAAATCAATTTAGGGAATTCCGATATTACCAGTATCGATGATCAAACCAACCAACCATTGAAAATGTGACAAGTCCTAATTGTAGTTAGAAGGTTTAGGGGTTGATCTCACTGATACAGCAAATCTTTTAGAAGTTAATTTCAGGCCAGTGTAGAAAAAGCAAAGGTGAACATGACTAGTTAGGCCTACCTAGCTACCATTTTCATGGTTAGGAAGGGCAGTAGTCAGAAAAATGAAAGTATATTGCCAAATATTTGTGTAAGTACTTCCAGCAATAATGTTTATTTTATTGCCTGTTAAGATAAAATAGAAGGTTTTGAATAAATTCCAGTGAGCATGAATCAATACATATTGAATTAATAAAGGTCTTTGGATTTCAGCATGTTTCTATGGCAACGAGAAAAAATTGGGAGTCAAAATGTAGCCGAATATGTCAGAGTTGTTAGTATAAAAGAGGAAGAGTGCACATATGCCCATATTTGGTATCAAGGTCCTTGGGTTAGCCAACACTGATCAGATGCTAAGTGTATCAGAAGTATAGTAGGACATGAGATCAAAATGAATCCTCAAACAATATTACTGGGAGCAATAAAAAGACAAATTGGAAAGGAACATGTCGTGCTACTTGTGAACATGTTAACCTCAAAATGTATCTTACTGACAACAGCACAGAAATCAGTTTTTCTACAAACGCTTGGTCAATGGAGAAGGAAGATCCTCATTTTTTTGAGCAAGATCATGACCTAAAGGAGGGGAAGAATGAAACTTGTCTATTATTTTGGTTCCTGCAGCATCTTTAATGTTCAAGGATCTGCGGTACTCAGATAGGAAGGGAATAAGGACCCTGCCACATTAATAAGAGGAAAAATAACATAACATACCGAATTATATTTCCAGAAATACACGTAGAGCAGCAGAAGTCTGGATGGATGAATACAAAAATTTCTATTATGCAGCAGTGCCTTCAGCCAGAAATGTACCTTATGGCAAGTAAGTGTAATTACTCCTTTCCTATTGTTAGTGCGTTTTGAGATTGCCTTTCGGAGCTGGCCTGGATTTAAAATATTATAAAGTTAATGCTAAAAGTATCGTTGACTATAGAAATACAATTTCACATGTCTCCAGAGAAGGGCATCAGTGAAGGTTTCAGTCCCACCTTATGGTCAAAGATAAGAAAGATTTGAGGGAAGCTCCCAGAATCCAGAATTTTCTGCACCTAGCTCTCTCCCTTAAGGGAACTTTGCTTCCTGGCCTCTCAGGCTCCTCCTTGCTGCTCTAGTGGTAGTCGGCTAGCCAGAGAATGTGGCCTCAGGTGGCACTAACCAACCTGTAATCTGCGGAGCAACACAAAACCTGAAAGCCATTGAGGCTTCTGTAGGGGAAGCGGCAAATGGATGTGAAGCCAATTACTCTTATTATCTAGGAATGCCTCCTAGCAGCACTCAGACCTCCTGACTGAGGCTAGTGACTGCCCCTTTCCTTATAAAGAGTGAGGGCTTAAGGATACTGTGTGACAACTCGTAGCGTTCCCTTTTAGAGGTTTTGCATTCTCCCCGGTCCTCTGAGGATGGGCAGTTTATGGTTTTGTGTTCTTGTTTTTTAACTCCTTCACCCTTCTCTGCATCCCTCTATTCAGTCCGTTCAGCCTTCTGTGCCCAATAAAATCCCTGCTTGAAGCGCTCTACAAACTGCTTCTCAGGCTCCTATCTTTCAGCTTACTACTGACATTCTCACAACAAATAAAGTAAGCTTTGTTGGCAGATACGTATGTGGAGCTAAGGGGTCACATTACTGCTATCCTTTCTGACTTGCCTGTGGCAAAACCTACTTCTGTCTTGCCTTCACAGAACGGACAGTGTGATCAGTCACAGCTCCACAACAAAAGGGTCTCCCATCCACATTAAGCCTCCACATTGGGCTGAACTTGCTCCAGACTCCCGTAACCCTTTTGACATTTCCCAAGGGACAGCTAATATTTATCCATTATTGCAACACCCTTCTCTAGCACCAGCGTTGGGCTCACTGGATCCCTTCGTTAACCCCGAATATGACCCAGGGGAGTGGAGTGAGGGATCTTGGGTGGAAGAACAAACCTCATACTTTCTATTTAACATGTTCCTCACTGAAGCTCTTCTCCAGCAACAAGAGAAAGAAGCGTTGGTTCACGCTTGAAAGGTAGTTCAGTGTTGCTGGGTGAGGGGCATCAGGTCTCGCCCTGTTTTGGGCTGCTGCAATTAATCACCATAGTTTATCCAGCTTAACATGCTTTTCCCATTTAGTTACTGTTAGGGAAGTGGGCATTTGTTCTTTCGGTGTATGTTTCTGTGTCTTGTCTAAGCAACCTGTTGGAGCTTGGCTAGGACTCTGGGAGCTTTCCCTCAAGTTCTCTTTTCTGCCTTTGACCACAAGGTGGCACCCTGAGTGATGCTCTTCGTCCAGCAACACAGAACTACCCTTGAGATAGGAACCAATGGTTCTTTTTAGATTGTGCCAATTTAAATATAGCTGATAAACACTGTTTCTCTCAATAGTATTCAAAGCCGAATGGAGTTGAGAAGGAGACTTAACTGCAAACCTTTCAAATGGTATCTTGAAAATGTGTACCCTGAGCTAAGGTGAGTCATCTATTTTATACAAATGATGTTTGCTGTTGCTTTTCAGCAAATTGGGGAGTGGGGACAATGACTATCCTTTCCTCATTTAACTTTTATTTTGTGACTTTGGTCCATCTGTTTTAATACCTTCAAAATGCAGCTTGTACATCAAGTGTGACAGTGTTGCTAGGAATAGGTTTGCTGCTTTTGTAAATCCACATAAACTAAAAACACAACACATAGCATTTACATGTTTGTTTGTTTGTTTATTTATTTCATTTCTATCCTACCTTTCATCTAAGGCAGGCTTCCTCAAACTTGGCCCTCCAGATGTTTTTGGCCTGCAACTCCCATGATCCCTAGCTAGCAGGACCAGTGGTCAGGGATGATGGGAATTGTAGGCTCAAAACACCTGGAGGGCCAAGTTTGCCTATGCCTGATCTAAGGAGCTCAAAGTGGTGTCCTGTACCGTTGGCCGGGAGGGGAAGCAAAGTTGCCTTTCTGCCATTTGGCCTAGGCTGGAATAGGAGGCTGCTTCAGAGGCCAGCCGCTGCTTGCCAATCACAAAAGCTAACATTTCATGTCCCTATTCCCATCTGCACCTAAAAAGCAGCTGAAGATTGGAATATACAAACCCAGATGGCTTACTAGACTGGGCCCCAACCACAAAGTTTCTGGTTCAAGCCATGTATTTCCCATACTATATAAAAGTCACATGGATAAATTTTTTTCTTCTATGTGTGGTCACTTCTAGGGAAATAATCTGGAACTCCTTATTTCTTATCAACTCCTTATTTCATACTCATAATTACTAAAGTAGATAGAATCCCTGTTTTTCCTATTGTGCATATAAATGTGAATTTAACAGGGTGGGGTGAAAAGACATTGAGGAATAACTAATTCATGTTTAGTTAAGGGAGTTTCTGCCCTGACAGTACTTTAAACCAGATCAGTGTGAAGTAATTTCTCATCTCTTGTCAATTGTCATTCTGGATGCAGTTCAGTTTATTTTAGCTGCTTCATCAGGTGTGTTATGGGGAGAAAGGGCTTTGAAAGAATATTTTGAATGCCTCTATTAAAGGATAAAAGGCAGAGAGATGCACAGCACATTGAGTATTTTTCTGCTCTCTGCTGTACCTCCATAACTGTGTTTGAAGACCTGCTTATTGGAAAACTTCCTGTGGTGCAGTTGGCTGCTGTTGTGTCATTTATCTTCAAATCCAGGGGAATTTAAAATGCAGTTTTGGTGGAGGTTGAGAGAGCTACCAACAGGAAAGCTCTAGAAAAGAACTGCATTGTGTTGCTTCTGAATTTTACTCAAACATAGAGTAGTTTTCAATATTGACGGATGTTTGGAATTCTAAACTATTTGGTGGTGTTTTACTTTTCAGGGTACCTGATCACCAAGATATAGCTTTTGGGGCCTTGCAGCAAGGAACCAATTGCCTTGACACTTTAGGCCATTTTGCAGATGGCGTTGTTGGTGTTTATGAATGTCATAATGCCGGGGGAAACCAGGTTAGTAATCACAGGTTCATAAGTGGCAATAAATTAAATTCACTACATGTTAGAAACAAGACTGATGGGAAAATCACATTTTATATTCTTTATCACCCCAAAGAAAGTAGGTTTATTACTATATTACTCTTTTAAGTCTTTTAGACCTGCCTATTTGGAAATTCATTGTTAAATGGTGTTTTCTCACCTTTCCTTCTGACGTTTGCCAAATATGGCTTTGTGAATTTCCGTTTGTGTTAAGGAGATATGACACGACAAACAAAAGGATACTGGATAATTTAACTTTTGTGGGCTGTAAATAGGCTTAACTTCTCATTGTTTGTGCAGATACAGAAACTTAACATATAGACATTTGAAGTATTACTTCATCCTTCTGAGACTTGGCCTGCAAGCATTTTTCTTTTCATGTTGAGGATAAGGTGGGTGAATGAATGGGTTGAGTGTATATGCATGTGAGAAAGACATTCTTCCTTTTAGAACACGGATTTCCATTAACAGCTCTTGAACCTCAGGGTTAAACATAATTAAACAGCTACCAATGAAATGGTGCCTTAAACGAGAGACACAAAGCTGACATTTTCAAAATTCATGCCTTTTTGCTTCACTTTGAGATGATGTGCAGAGGTGATGTCAATAAACTTAGGTATTTATTTCCATATCCCATGCCGTGCATGGGGGATAGTTTGGCTGAGTGAAAAGAAATAAAATATCTGGCATGGCTACAGGAGCACAAATTCCCTAGGCTGAAGGGGAAGTGGAGTGTGCCCTAAACTGAATCCAGACAAAATAGCCTGGATTCTGGTACACAACAGCCCTCAAGCAATGGATGTATTAAGTACCTGCGGTCATCTTTTGCAGCAGAGTTGCAGTCAAATTGTTCTCATCTTGCAACTTAGCGCTGCAACTTCAGTTGCCTTTTCTCCCTTGGCTTGTGAAGGTCATTGTTTGGGAATGGCTCCATCTTGTGGTCAAAGGCAGGAGTGGAACTTAAGGAAAGTAGGCAGCTCCCACAATTCAGATCACTCTGGCCTTTTTTTCAAAGCAGAATGCTTTCCTCTAGCTCCTGGCCCTTACTTCACCTTAAGCTTGATAATTTTATCTTTTTCTAACTGCAGCCATTCATTAAATGCCTCCTCCTTGTTCCATTCTCCTCTTGGCTACCCATGCTGCCTGCAACTCAGAAGCCCTCATTCTCTGCAGCCCTCCTTTCCCTCAAGCCTAGCCTGCTTTTTTCTTCCACAGCCTTTTTTCTACATTTGTTTTGCCTAAATCCTTTTCCACACTGTCTGTCTCCCTCCCTCCCCATTCGCTATGTGTTGCTCCATTTTGGAAATACTTTAAGCTGCCCCAATAGTTGAGGAGCAAGTCTCCACTTAGGCATGTCAGATCATGTGGGAAATAAAATTAAGCTGATCGAATGAAAACCAAGAATAATTGTTCGTTAAACGTACAACCTTCTACTTGGGAAAGATATGCTTGTAATACCCTTTAACATCTCATGCTTCACATAGTTTTTCAGTATTTTTATTCAGGGGCTGACTTGCACATTAATCATTTTAAAACACTGTTACCAAATGGCTTCTTTGCCAAACCCCATTAGTTAAGTCAATTGCTCAGTGGCGCCTTCGTCCTAATCTGACTCCTAGCACAATCAGATTTCAGTTGCTGCCACTTCCCAGAAGTAGGCTGCATGTGTCTCTACTGAAAATGAAGTGGCGCTGCTGCAGTTCTGCATTTGAAATATTCCTATGGAAGAGCTGGGTGCTTACAGTGTAGTTAGTGGAGAGGTCGATCTTGATCATCTCCAATAATGGGAAATTGCACTTCAAGGCAAGTTGGAGATGGAATGAGACCCTCAATATGCATTGCCTATGTGGGCGATAGTCATCAGAAATGGCCTGGTGTACATGCTGAAAGGGACGCGGGTGGTGCTGTGGTCTAAACCACTGAGCCTCTTGGGCTTGCCGATTGGAAGGTTGGCGGTTCAAATCCCCGCAACGGAGTGAGCTCCCATTGCTCTGTCCCAGCTTCTGCCGAACTAGTACTTCAAAAGCACACCACTGCAAGTAAATAAATAGGTATTGCTGCGGCGGGAAGGTAAACTGTTTCCGTGCGCTCTGGTTTCCGTCACTGTGTTCCGTTGCACCAGAAGCAGTTTAGTCCTGCTGGCCACATGACCTGGAAAGCTGTCTATGGACAAATGCTGGCTCTCTCAGCCTGAAAAGCAAGATGAGCGCCGCAACCCGATAGTTGCCTTTGACTGGACTTAACTGCCCAGGCAATCTTTACCTTACATGCTGAAATACAGGTTTTATAAGAGAGATGGGTATAAAATGTCACTGGCAGTTCAAACGTTGTCTGTGAGTCTTTCCTGTTTCTTACTTTCTTAGGGGTGAAGCAAAACCTTAAATTTCATTCAATACATTTAGGTATTCCCGGAAGGTAGGATCCAGCTGTATGATGTTGTGCTGTACTGCCAGCAGAGGGCAGTATAGGACAACTCTCTCCAGTTCATCTTAAAAGCAGTATTGCACTTCCAGATTCACAATTCCAGGATTGATGTTGGATTCCAAAGCACCATCTAAAATCATTGGGGCAGAGTTCTCAAATGTTTCTCCCTAGGTAGAAAGAGAGAGAGATGGGGGGGGAGGGGAATATCAGCAATTCGCATTTCATAACAGACACTTCTGTCTTTGTAAGAGCCTTTTCTCATATTAGAAGAATTTTGTAACTATCAGGTAAATGAAATGTTTTGCAAGCATTCTGCACGAATATAACTATGTGTCATTTCCTTTCTGTTGCAGGAATGGGCCTTAACAAAGGACAAGTCAGTGAAACATATGGATTTGTGCCTTACTGTTGTAGACCGAGCTCCTGGCTCACTCATAAAACTTCAGGGCTGTAGAGAAAATGATGGTAGACAGGTCAGTAAACAGAATACAGCCATGTGCAAATAGGGCTGAGAGCACACCAATATCATGTGCACGCTTGTAGATATTTATTCCTCTTCCCTGTGCCTTGTTCTGCCACCTACCTTTCCATAGGATATTATATATGTCTGCTGGATTTCTGGCAGTAGAGCAGTGTTGGGTTTGTGTCACTGAATCACTTTGCCCATTGGATTGGCTGCTGTGAGACTCATTGTAGTAGTAGTAGTAGTAGTAGTAGTAGTAGTATACTAACATGAGTTTGACCAAACTGCAGGAGGCAGTGGAGACAGGAGTGCCTGGCATGCTCTGGTCCATGGGATCACGAAGAGTTGGACATGACTAAACGACTAAACAACAACAGTCGTCGTATAACGCCCTTCATAGGTTGATCTTAGGGAAGTTCACAGCATATAAATGCAACATAAAACAATAAATACATAATAAAAACAAAACAATAACCCCCTCAGCCACTCCCACAAACACATTTTATTATTATTATTATTATTATTATTATTATTATTATTATTAATACCCCGCCCATCTGGCTGAGTTTCCCCAGCCACTCTGGGCAGCTCCCAATCAAGTGTTAAAAACAATACAGTATTAAATATTAAAAACTTCCCTAAACAGGGCTGCTTCCAGATGTCTTTTAAAAGTAAGATAGTTGCTTATTTCCTTGACATCTGTTGGGAGGGCCTTTCATAGGGCGGGTGCCACTACTGAGAAGGTCCTTTCCTGTAACCTCACTTCTTGTAATGAGGGAACCGCCAGAAGGCCCTCGGCACTGGATCTCACTGAACGATGGGGGTGGAGATAAGATGTTATTCAGCCAAAGGCCTGGTTGAAAAGGAATGTTTTTGCCTGGCGCCTAAAGGTATATAATGAAGGTGCCAGGTAAGCCTCCCTGGGGAGAGCAGTCCACAAACAGTAGAACTAATGGCTGGCCTTTCTTACAGCAAGCTCTCTAGTGTAACTAAATCCTTAGGTTTCATTCACCTCCCAGCATTTAATCTCCCACTCCAGTATACCAGGGGCTTTCAGCTTCCATTTGGGAAGTTTGCATGGACAATGCTAAAGGAAAATTTACAGCCACAGCGGGTTTGCAAAGCAAATTTAACAGTAATGACTTTAAGGAGTTGCAATTCTTTGCCGTAAGGAAAATAGATGGTAGACAAAATAACCCTAGAAAATACTGGCTTTTAAAATCAACATTTCTCTAAGTGGAATAACTTTTTAAATTTTCTTCTTCTTCTAGAAATGGGAACAAATTGAAAGCAATGCGAAACTGAGGCACGTGGGCAGTAACCTCTGCTTAGACAGCCGAAATGCCAAAAACGGTGGTCTGACGGTTGAAGTCTGCAACCCCTCGCTATCGCAGCAGTGGAAGTTCACACTGAACCTGCAGCAGTAGTAGGGCTTGCTCAGGAGGACTGTTCCCCTTTCCGAAACCTTGGGCAACATTTTGATTGCATTACTGATACTTTATATACCTCAGTATTCCATCTTTGTCTGAAAGTAGGCGACAAGTGAACAAAAGGGAAGCAAGTGAGCTGGGGACCGTGCCATTGCCTGGTCAGACGTAGCTGCTGCACGACTCGCTCCCTTCCACCGCAAAGGCTCACCAGTTCCTTTCCGGCATCAAGCTAAATCCTTCCACAGCAGATGACTAAGATTCCTAGGAAAAACAGATGTACAGTAGCAGGAAACTGCTTTCAACACACAGAAGAGGGGGAGGGTGGGGGAGAGGGAGGGAGGGAGGGACTGATGGGGAGGGAAGCAAATGGTTTGGAGAAGATCATTGGCAGTCTCCATTTTACATAGAAATCAGTGTTCGTGGTTTCCAGAAATCAAAGCATTTTGAAGGTTTTTGCCATGTGTACTTGGTATATTTCACCATGGACTTTTCTATGACAGAACTCTTAAATATAAACATTATATATGTTTATATATAAATATATATAAAAAATATATATTGTCGAAATTTTCAACTTTCTATCAATTTTTCATCATCCTGTAATTTATCCAAAAAACAAAACAAGACAAACAGAACAAAGAAAAGCAATTTAACACTTTTCTGGGAAGTGGACTGGACAGTTGGTAGAAGAACAAAACTTTGTGAAGATGCAGGTTTGTGCTGCTGAGTTGTGTTCATGCAAACACTGGATGTTTCTGCTTTGTGAAGTGTGCCTATTTTTTATTTTGTTTTTTGTGCTTCCTCCTGGGAAATGTTGGACCTCTGCAGAGGAGGGTGATCAAATGGCAGAAAGGAGCTCGCACGCTTCATCTCACCAGCATTGTCACCTCCAGTTGGGGAATTCACGCCATGTGCTCTGGATATCTATAAACTTGGTATTTGTATTGGGCAATTTGGGGCTACTTAAAAAAAATAGTTTGGCCTTCTTAAAATAATGCAGCTAGGAGGGTTTGGTCTTCAGGTTGTGTTCTTATCAATATGTGCTTCTTTTTCTCCTTTTAAAAAGTTGTCTGACAGCACAAGATCACAATAGCCTTCTCGTGGAAGCATGGGCAGCTACCTACTAAATATCAACATTTCAGCTGTCACGCCTCTGCTTTTGGGGGGCGGGAGTTATCATGGTCTGGGTTTTTTCTTTACACCTGTGTCCTGTTTTAAACTGGTGTTTCAAACTTGGCTGGAGGAAAATGTTCTGAATACATTGGAAGGAGCCATTTCAATCCAACTGCTGTTTTTATATCAAAGTAATGTCTGGGGTTACTCTGATGTCTTTGCCTGTAAACCCCCCCCCCTTCTTAAAAACACAGCTTATGTAAGATTTTAACGGTGCCCTCTGGTGATTACAAAGGACAAAGACAAATTATTATGCAATCATGTTTTGACAGTGTTCTCTTCCAGCTACATAGGTCATAAGAGTATTCCATAAACTGTATTTTCCCCTATAGCTGCAGTATTTTCCACAAAATTCTTCCATTGACACAAAGGCTTTGACATTTGCAGTACTGGTTTAAAACAGGCTGATAAACTGTTATATGACATGCTTGTGATCTCTGCAGGTAGTATTCACAGATGTCATATGAATTCTACATGGTTTGAATCCACATTGCTTTTTCCTTGAATGTGGATTTGTGCATATAATCCTCTTCCAGACCAAATTTCCTTCTCCCACACTGCAAGTTCCCATGTATATCCTATTTACATACGACCTTGGCAACAAAGAGAGAGAAACTTTGGACTCGAGTTTTTCAAGATTCGCTTTATTTTCAGCCACCCAACACTTGACATGAAAAATATTAGTGACGGTGAAGATGGTGATATTTTAATATTTGAGGGACTATGCATTCAACTCACAACTATACAGCCAACTGGTTATGATCCAGCGCTTCTGGGAAAAGAACTTAATGAAGGGGAGCTAAAATATTAACATTTTTTTCTTGTGATTTAAAAGCTAGCAGGCAAATCAGCTGCTGTTTTCTGAAATAATAGGAGTTTGCTGCCTTGACTGTTAACCTAACCAGAGTTGCTAGTAAGTTTTATTAATAATATCTCCCCACTCCAGAAACTCTAATGTCGTCTATGTATTATAAAATGAGAATATGTTCTTAAAATTCTAGAGATCCTACGCAGACAGTATCTCCATGCTGAGACCGCAAATTGTGGGTGATGGATGAGAATGGAAATATGGTAATGTGGAGTTAGCTATGTTTACATGACACAGTGTGCCAAAGTTATTTACTGTGACTTCATCCTTTTTTTAAAGTCTATGGATTTCTGGTGCTATGCACCAACGACTGCTGCTGCACAGATCCTCTGTCAGTGGGGTGTACTAAGGGGCACTGTGTGAAAACCTTTGACATGAACGGAGGGTGTGCAGTTGCAGTCAGTGGCAGATATTGACCTTGGGTATCAGAAGTAGCCAACATCTCTCCCCCACCCCCACCCCTCTTCCTTTTATAATAAATCACTAGGAGACTTGGAAACAAATCTCTGTGCTAACCTTATCTTGAGTGTCTTCAAAGCAAAAATGATGGGGGTACATGTGAATTTTGTTTTGCAAATCAGATGTCATTTGGAAACTGTCGTTTCAGTTGGTTCTTTAAAATCTGCTGTACAGAGCTTGTACTTTGTTCATTTTATAGATGGAAACTATCCTTGAAAAAAAAACCCTGTTTGTTTAACTTAAGGAAATAAATACTTTATAGATAAGATAGCGAGGTTTGCTGCCATTCTGTTTTTGTGTACACTCAGGAACTGGCCCCAGAATACATGAACTTCAGCTAAGACCACTTGATCTCCTTGGCTAGCCAGCATTCTTACAGTGACTTAGTTCGGACATTGTTTTTAACCATAAATTAAATTCAACTATGGTTTTAAAGTGAACATGTGCAGCACTCCTCCACATTGCTCCCTTTCCTGAATGGAGTGAACCAAAAGAGGCTGGATTGCCATTACATGTGAACCTTGTGGGTGGCTTCTCTCCTAACAAGCCATGGTGGTATGTTTGTGTTTTGTTACACAAGTAATAAACTACAAGCACGAGTCTGCATATTTAAAAAAGCCAGTTCCTGGTTTGTTTCTTCCATGCGGTGAAGGAAGGTGTGTGGGAGGCACATCTGCAGGGATTTTTGCACCAGCATGCTGCTCATTCACACGAATCCTAAGTTTCATATAAGCTGTACCTTAATAGAGTGTGCAAACCAGGCCTGTGTTTTCGTAAACCAATTTTGCAGATCCAAAGAATGCTTGAGGCAATTCCAGTCGGGGAGGTGCATCCGTTGGATTTGGTTTTTGGTTTTCACTTTCAACAGCAAACCTTCACGCGGGATCTGAAACCGCTTCTGAATCTCCCTTAGAGATTTGTCATGGTCGGTGGGTGTTTGAAAAACACCAAGGATGCTTTGAATTGGTTTGTGGTGCTTTGGATTCGATTTCATGGATTTGTTTTATGAGTTGCTGAACATAGAAGGCTTCCACCATACCCACTAGACAGTATTGTTGCATCTAATGTAGGTTGAAGAGGAAGCTGACTTCCTCACCAGAAACATTCTATTTCCACCTCCTCCAATTCCTGGCCATTTCTACCAATGTAATACTATATTACTATCTGTAACAACTGCTGACGTTCATCACAACTTTGAAACAGATTTCAAGTTGTGTAAAAGTTTGCCTTTCTTTGCTCAGGACAACTTGGGCTCCGGAAACTTATCTCTCCCCTCAACTTTCACATCATGCCACAGCTGAGAAATGATTTGTACCAAATGTTAGAATAGCCTGTTGCTATTTCCTGGAGGTGGGGTCGATATCCAGAACCAAGTATCTGGAAAAGTGAAGGGATTGCAGAGCAGTAGTTGGCCTGCCAAGTAGTAGATTTCCAGTGTTCTCACCTATTCTCACCTCCCTACCTATAACTCTGCCACATGTATACCCTTCACAATCAATGCTTGCTGTTGAAAACCATAATTTCCTCTCCTTTGTCCAAGCAGGGAATTAAAATGCTAGGTACAGTTGTAGTCAATGGTGTCCTTGCATTGGTGGACTTCCCCCTCTTCTCTCTTGCATCACCCAAATCTGCTTCAGAGGATTGGGAAACCCTCCAGTGTAGATTACAATCTAGAGAGCTTTATTATCCTGTAGGGTGGCATGGGGGATAATTGTCTGGGGCTTTAATGAAAACCCTTCACCAGTTAATGAGAAAACAAATTGCATTCAAAACTTTAAAAGGTAAAGGTAAAGGGACCCCTGACCATTGGGTCCAGTCGTGACCGACTCTGGGGTTGCGGCACTCATCTCGCTTCCAGGTCATGTGGCCAGCATGTCTTAGCTGCTTCTGGCGAACCAGAGCAGTGCACGGAAACGCCGTTTACCTTCCTGCTGGAGCCGTACCAATTTATCTACTTGCACTTTGACGTGCTTTTGAACTGCTAGGTTGGCAGGAGCAGGGACCGAGCAACGGGAGCGCACTCCGTCCTGAGGATTCGAACCACCAACCTTCTGATCGGCAAGCCCTAGGCTCTGTGGTTTAACCCACAGCGCCACCCACGTCCTTCATTCAGAACTTACAAAGAGAAAATTTATTCTGCAATTCTCATGGGTCAGGTGCAGAGGGGTTGTGGGGTGAGATTGCACTTACCATAGTTTTGAGGTGGCTAAAGGGTTTTTGCGGGTGTCCTTGCTTTTCATTCTAGAAATGGACTGCACTCTGCAGCCTGCCCAGGTGCCCAGATTTTAATTAAAGCCCTGCGGAAGAGACCAGGAAGCCACCCTTCCCTCAGATGGCGTGGACAGCCAGGGAGGCTGCAGAGGGCTGGTGAAATGTTTACCAGAAAGAAAAACACACCCTGTCCATGGTCACCTTGCTGTGGTAACGTAAAATCAAAACCCTGCACCCACCCCAGTTCTAAAGATTTCCTAATGAGGCAGAAAAACACCAACCTTTTTAGAAATAGGACCATTCAGCACTACTCAGAGCAAGTGTTCGTAACCTGTGACCCTAGATGTACAGCCTTCGTCATCCTGGAGCTGACTGCGGGTGATAGAAATTGGGAGTCCAACAATATCAGGAGGTGTACACGCTCCCTGTCTTAAGAAGGAAAGTAACCCTGTTCCTGCATGTAAGTACTGCAAACCTTGGGGGCCTTGGTGGAAAGGTGGTGTATCAATGCAAAAACTATTATTATACTGCTGAAACTGTTACATTCCAAATGTCACAACATGTGACTTAACAGATGTGAGCTCTAATAATTATAGCCATCATGTATGAGATGGAATTCATTGAGTTCCAGAAGAGACTGGATTGCGCCCAATAGTGGCTTCTGTGCATAAGATGAGATAAACAGTTTTTGCCAATTACCACTGCATTGTGCAAATTGAAGTGCTTGGCACTAATGTAAAGCCACAGTTGGATGCATTCCAGTGTGTCTGCAATCATTGCACATAATGCTTGCCTAATTGGTTGTGTGTGTCCTAGGCCATTCTTCCAGTGAAATCTCCTGTGCTGAACTCTCAGATCTAATGTGTTACTGCTGGTGCCTTCGCCAATGACAGGGACACACAATCTCTTCAGCCATGTGTTCAGATATTTGTAGCTGGATAGCATGAATCAGGAATTGTAATTTGCCTTCCCAGCACAGCAGCACAAGCAACCGGTTCCTAGTTCTGGCTCCACTTGAGCCTGCTGCGTCTTGTGGCTTGCAAATCCTGTCTATGCTTGGTATGCTTTTAAAAAAGAGAAATACAGTGGTACCTTGGAAGTCAAATGGAATCCGTTCTGGAAGTCCGTTCAACTTCCAAAACATTCGGAAATGAAGGTGTGGCTTCCGATTGGCTGCAGGACGCTCCTGCAGCCAATTGGAAGCCACGTCAGACGTTTGGGTTCCAAAACACATTTGCAAACCAGGACACTCACTTCTGGGTTTGCGGCATTCAGGAGCCAAAACGTTTGAGTTGCAAGGCATTCAACTTCCGAGGTACAACTGTAACTATAAAAATCCAGCATGCTGGAGAGAATGGAATTTATGAAAAAGCAGTACATCTGCTTAAGCCAAATTCTGGGCATTTAAAATTAAGCTAATGAAATTAATATAATTTCAAAATGTTTGACTTCAAAATTTGAGTTATAAATTTGAGTGCTTCTGACTGCTTGGAAATTGTTTGTTGATCAAATGCCATAAGCTGACAATTTTCAAATCCTACCAGTTTTTCCAATAATAGTTCTCAAAGATCAAATACCATTGCCTGGCAATTATCACATACTGTCAAAATACTGAACCCCGTCAGCTAAAACAAATATGGCCAAGTAACAAGAAACATACCAGTTGTTTATCCAAACTGTCAGGTATCAAATTTGAGCTTTGAACAGGTTGGTTCTTCGTGGTTGATGGGATTCTTTAGATTGGGGCTGGGGAACCTGTGGCTTTCCAGATGTTTATAGACTACAACTCCTATCAGCCCCATTCAGCATAGCCAATGGTCAGGGATGCTGGGAATTGGAGTCCCATAACATCTGGAGGACCAGAGGTTTCCCATCCCTGCTTCAGATGTTTAATCATGTCCTCCACCCTTCCCTCCAGCAAAAATGAGACAGGAGAAGATATAATCTATATTTGACTGTATTTCAAAGTTGTTGATTGTAAACAAACTTTGCATTGGGAAGGGGAAAATCACATGACAAGATATCAGAGTGATACTATAAATCCATTCAGTTGTTTTGTTACCACACTTCACATTTTGGAACTCAGAATTTAGCTTATGGTGTAGAAAACTTGTAAAAATTTTATTGCAAGCGTGCCTTTGTGTAGAACAAAAACCATAGTCACAAAATTTAGGTCCTCACGTGAACCAAGGAGCCAGGAATACTGATGGGAACATTCTGTTAGGGTCCCCACACATGCATTTCCTGAACAAATACAGATAGATATCGATATATGTATAAAATTGATCTTAAAAGTTTCAAACCAAATGGTAAACAAAACAGCACCGCACATTTAAATCTATAATTGACATTGTTTAACCGAACATTTTTTGGGGACGAAAATGGAAGCTTGCAACTGAACTGCTATCATTGTCGTGTTGTGAACATAGCCTGATAATACAAGGGTAGCTGAATGCACTTTTCACAACAACAGCACTACAATAGTGTTCTGTACAGTCATTTCATTTGATGGCATGTAAGTTGCAAAGGTGGAAAGAACTAAAAGTTTTGTTTTTTTAAAAAAATGTAGCTCATAGGGCTTCCTTCCAAAACATGATCTCCTCTGTGTTGCCTTTGCCTGTTTAAGTGATAACAAATCCCAAGATCTTTTTTTAGTGCCTTGACTGGTGCTATCTCAACAATAACTTTCTAGTGCACCAAAGGGGAAATTGCAAAGGCTAGCTGTATCAAAAACAGCTTGTAGGGTTTGTTTGGTTTTTATGGGGGAAAGAGAGCTGAATAGCCAGAAACACAGCCATTCCTAAACCAGAACAATTGAAATTGGTGAAGGAAGCCACTAAAACCCAACTCTTCTTTTCAGATTTCTCAGCACTTCTGGTTCCTCTGAGACTACCTCCTCCCACATGCCAAGCCACATATATCAGCCGTCATACCATAACTGCTAAGTTGGTTTAGTTTGGCCAGGAAGGGGGAAAAAATTCAGTCAGTTTCACTTTTGCTCTCCAGTATACAGATTTTGTAAATAAACCTCTCTCCAGGTCAGATTACAAAGTGGCTACAGAATCAGAGCCCAGGAAACAAAACAAGTTGTAAAGTGTATAGTGGGAACAATCTGAGTTGAATGTCCAACATCTTCCCTGTGCCAATTGCATGAGCAGTAGCGTTCCATGCTTGTGGCGAAGTGTGGCATCTCTGCTAATTGTACACCTTGATACAGATGAATTTGTAAAGCATTGCTACAAAACTGGGAACATGGGGTTCTTCCTTATACTGAGTCAGACCGTTCATTTGGTCCATTTTGCACAGTACAGTCTACACTGACTTTCCAGGGTTTCAGGCAGGAGTCACTCCCAGCCCAGCCCTTACTGGAGCTGCCAGGGACTGAATTTAGAATCTCCCACATGCCAAATAGATGCTCCAGCCACACTTCCCAACGCTCTGTCCTTTGGGGTTCTCCATAAATGACACCAAAAGTTCTGATCAGAGGTGGGGAAGGCAGCATTTCTGCCCTCTGGAGACCCCTCTGAGTACTCAAACTTAGCTGCAGCATTGCCCCTTCCTTGCTTGGGATAAAAACATCCCGTGCTGCTACCCAATTTGTGCTGTTCCTGTCTTTTCTTCTGCTCAGAAGGATTTTGCCATCTCCCATCATCTGCGCCTAGATAGTTCTTGTCTTCATCTAGTAAACATCCTGCCCCAGTACAACAGTAACAGGTTATCAAGAAACAGGGCTGGTCTCCTGTTTAAATTATTACACACATGATGGCAAATATCTATTTCCGGAAACAGGTGAATAGTTGAAGGGAGTGACATTTTATACACACCACATCTAATACAGTTCTACTTCATAGTGATATGTAGGTATATTTGAACAGGGTTCCAGAGAGCTGTTGATGCCATGTGCAGTTTTAAAAGCCTACCAAGATCCCATTAAGCACAATAAAAAGGTAAAGGGACCCCTGACCATTAGGTCCAGTCGTGGATGACTCTGGGGTTGTGGCGCTCATCTCGCTTTACTGGCCATGGGAGCCGGAGTAGAGCTTCTGGGTCATGTGACCAGCATGACTAAGCCGCTTCTGGCAAACCAAAGCAGCACATGGAAATGCTGTTTACCTTCCTGCCAGAGCAGTACCTATTTATCTACTTGCGCTTTGATGTGCTTTCGAACTGCTAGGTTGGCAGGATCAGGGACCGAGCAACGGAAGCTCACCCCGTCACAGGGATTCGAACCGCCGACCTTCTGATCGGTAAGCCCTAGGCTCAGTGCTTTAACCCACAGCGCCACCCACGTCCCAATAGAATTTACCAAAAGGAAAAATGCAGCATACAGTAAAAAGCATGGTGGCTGATGGGATACCTCTGATATCTTTGCCACAATAGGTTGCCCTGTCACAGTGATTGCCATCAATATACCCTGTCTTGATTTGGATGAAATTTACACACATGCCTACATACCTAAATGGCCAAAGTTCAACGCTCAAAAATGATTAGCATTTTCAAACTTGCACTGGTGTAACATGAGGGGTTGAGCTGATACCTCCTGGTCTAAGCACTTACGGGAGTGTAAGTTGAAAATTTCTTTTAAGGACCAATGACGCTTTAAAAAATCAAGGCTCGTGACACACACGTTAACGAGGAATCTTGGTACAGATACTGTTTTTAAAAGAAATAACATTTAATAACAGAAAATTGAACTGCTTGAAATCAGCGGGTTTGGGTGCATAGGAATTGACTGTTTAGTTTAAGAATCTAAGTAAACTTACTTCAAAGGCAGACTTATGCATATAATAAGTGCTTTTGCGGAGGACGAGTGTTGCTTTCTTACTTGGAGAAAGCTGCTGTTGCCTCAGGGTATTTGTACGTGGGCCGCGATGGTGGATTTTAACGCTCAAGACCCATCACAAATTTTCTGGTAAGCTCATATATCCTAGTCAGGTTGAATTTGGTTTCTAAAGGCAGTGAACTGCAGTGTGGCTATGGATTATTAGCCTTGTGGCCAAAAGAAAAAGATCTATTGCAACATCATATGGTACCAGCTCATCAACACTTTTGAGGTTCATCCCAAGACCCAAATCTGGAAAAGTTGGGGAAGACACTGTGTGAGGCTGGGATCAGTGAAGTTTTCTTCTGAGTCAATGTGTCATAGGATTGCACTGTAAGCCTTAGGAAGGTCTGCCACATCTTTCAAAATCCACAGTAAAGCCTACGTTAATACCTGGGATATTGCTGGCTTTGCTACTCTCTTCGAACAATGGATCACAACTCCTCTTTTTCCCTCTGCTCTTGTCTCTTAAACTTATTACAGGGTCGAAACAAAATAAAAAAATTCCTTCCAGTAGCACCTTAGAGACCAACTAAGTTTGTTATTGGTATGAGCTTTTGTGTGCATGCACACTTAGTGTATCTGAAGAAGTGTGCATGCACATGAAAGCTCATACCAATAACAAACTTAGTTGGTCTCTAAGGTGCTACTGGAAGGAATTTTTTTATTTTGTTTTGACTATGGCAGACCAACACGGCTACCTGCCTGTAATTATTACAGGGTTTATTTTGCTTTATATCTGAGAAGGCTCTTTCACAGAGAGTATGAAAGACTAAGGAGCTCTTTCAAATCTATACACACTAATAGTTTGTTACAATGCAATGATAAGGTGTTACTTCTAATATTTGTATTATGAACCTCACTGAGCAGCAGTGCTTTCTTTCCTGGTACTCAACGGTATGCGATACCTGCACCTCTTTTTTCTAAAAGAAAAGCACTGTAACAACTTCATGGTGAGTACTGACACCTTTTTTTCTAGAAGAAAAGCACTGCTGAGCATCAATATTAGAGCTCACCATTTAACTTTGAAAGGTATCTATTTATTGAGCAGGTTTAGCCGCAGAGCTGTTGGGCTACAGATCTGGTCAGTTTTGCTTTTATCTCATTTTCTTATATTTCTAGTCTAGTCTATATTTCTAGTCGGTTCAGCGCATGTCTGCATCAGTTTCATATATATATATATATGTGTGTGTGTGTGTGTGTGTGTGTCACAAAAATGAGCCTGTAGTGTGCACAACTCCTAATGTATACTTATATGCAATCTTGCCCAAGACACACATTTTTGCAACATAATTTCCCCATCTGTAAGGCATTTTTAATGTTGTTTTCACTAATGTGCATTTTTATAAGCTATTTCCTCTAAATGTGTGTATTTTGGATTTTTTGTTTGTTTCCTGGTTGGACCACAAGATCACAAAATTTGGAGAAGTGTGAATTTTAAACGATAGCTTCATTTTAGTCATGTATTATTTCAATGAGTGTGAATTAAGGTGGGCATGCAATAAAATGCAAACTGAACTAACTTTCACCCCATTCCCTATTGGAACCTCACCTATAAGAACATTTCTGCAGAGTTTTATTAATGTCCTCATTTCCAATCATTTCATTAGGCTGTGGCCCTTGGTAGCTCCTGCAGGCGACGATTGCTTAGCCTGGCCACCTTCCATTTTCCTGTCTGCTGGTTTTCTATTTGGAAAGCCTACATTTTGTCCCCTTGCAGTGGGCAACACTGAAAAGCACTACCAGCCAAAAGAAGACAAAGCATTTTGTCTATTCTGAACATAGTATTCAGCACCATAACTTTCTAGATCTCACACAGCTTTGGAAGCTCATGAGAAGTAAATATGAATTGCTGCAGAGAATAGGCAGCCAGCTGCTCCACAGGCTCAACCCTTTCATCTTATTAGGCTTTCATTTTCGATATGCAATGCTCAGAGACACCTCCAGCTCATATATTGGTAGCAGAAGGCAGTAAAGAAGTAGTGCTAGAATGTCAAATATGGTGTCTTAAGATTCACTAGGATCTTGGGCATGGAATGTAACTTCTGATGCAAAAAGGAGTGGTCATAAACATCAGCAATGCCACCAGATCTCATAAGAGAATTGATGGAAACTGCTACTAACAAGCTGTGGATTTGCGAGTGGCTAACCCAGGAAATGTATTTTTTTTAAAAAATGCAGTTCTTAATCTTAACTACTTTTCTCTATTCCACATTTTATAGGGCAAAAAAAAAAGGCTCTTGCATTTCCATGTGTTGCAGTGAGTAGTTCATTAGTGTTTTTTAAAAAAAGCACTTTCTTGAACTCTGTGACTGGGAGGCGTCATCAAAGTACAAAATGCTGAAACGATGCGGCCTCATCCTGAATCACTGCTGAAATGAGCACCAGAACTGGCAGTCCATACCTGGAGGAAGCATAGGAAGAAGCTAGGAGAGGTCTCATTAACTGCCAGGTCAGATGAGATTCTGCTAAGCACCTGTTGGCAGAACAAAGCCTTCTGTAGGGAAGCATCAATCAAAAGTTCTAAAGTGGCTTCTTTTTGAGTTGCTGCCCTCTTGCTAAACTTTAGGGAGCTATATCCTCATAAATGTACAAGAACAAAAAATCGTGATATCCCCAAATCAATTATTAAATGGCACAAGAGAACTGCATGTAGGATTTCTGTGGGTTTTTTAAAAACCGAACAAAAGTAGTGCCTGGAAGGGATGGCTAAGAAGAGCAAAAAGTGGAGCCCAACAGGTTTATGTTTTAACCCCCCACCATTTAATTGTCAATCATATAAATGGGAAAGGGGGGGCAGTCATGAGTCAGGGTCCTACTGAGCATTCAGAGCTTTCAAAAAAGTTCCCAAACAACACTCATTTTGCCCTGATACTGAGCTTTAGTGAGCATGAAGATGTTCCATTCCATAATAATAAACAATAGTCAAAGGAACATCTTAAGGGAGCATGGTGACACGATACTTGGAGGATAATTTATTGTGCATGGTGTGTGGTTTATATATTGCATTGTCATGACAATTTTTTCCCCATGTTGAATGGCTGAGCTGCAACAATGCCCAAAGGCCCCGATCCAACTCTAGGGCTGAGCAGGATGTTGTGTACGTGCAGCAATTGGTGGGGAGGGGGTTGCACCTATGAATGGGTTCCAAATAAGCATCACAATGTATGGAAAGCTACATCCAGATGTGTCCCTGTATCAGTTACACATGCAGACGGTTGCTTCCATGTCTCCTTCTAGTGCTGAGTGGCAGACATTAGCAGAGGGAAAACCAGTTACCTCAAACAGGCAGCCTTTTCACTCTTCTGTCTCTTTGGTCAACTTGACTTTTGTGGCATTCAGCATGTGATAAGAATGTTTCCTTCGCTTCTGCCCCCCTTGTTGAACAGCTCCCAGACATGAGACTGGCAAAGATCCCTGCTGACTGTTTGCGTGGTTACTAATATAGCAGATCAACATAGTTACTATTTTATCCAGAGGAAATAATAGCCAAATGCTTGTGTATGCTTTCCCAGAAGTAAATCCCAGTGCGTTCAGTTGATGCATAGGTTGAACTCCTAAACAAGAAGGAAGTTTTACAGTCCAACATATAAAATGCTGGTCAGCTGGGAAGGGCCGGTTCATATTTGTCATGCTGTCAAAGGATGAGTTGAAACTGTACAGGAATCAACTTGCCTTTCCCAACTCACCAGGATTATAGATGTTGGCTTGCAAGACTTCCATCCTTTATGCAGTATCTTGCAGAAACTCAAGCACACAATAGTGATGCCCTAGTGATCTAGTCAGAAATTGAACACTTTCAAATTCTGTTGATTCCAGTGGGAGGAATTTAAATCTATGTCCTGGTCAAATTGTTTGAGAGTAGTCTAGCGAGGGTGGGATGGACACAGCCCTTTTCAGATAACTTCCTAGCACTTTTGTCTGGTTAATTGGGGAAAGAGGGAGAGGAGGAATTAAATTCTGCCTTCAACACAAAGGCCAATTGGAGTCTGAGTTTGGCACAACATTCTTGTGCAGTTATATTATTAGTAGCTTACAGTGCAATCCTATCTATATCACTCAGAAATAAGTCTCATTGGGTTGCCTGGGACTAGGAATGAACAAATCAGTTCCATTCTCAAAGTTTCTCTTAAACTGAAATCTTAAATTCAGTTCTACATATTCCTGCAACCTGTGATATTTATTTTTTTAAAAAAAAACCCTAATAAAAATTTGTCAGCATTTTGGTATGAATTTCTCCGAACGAACACATTTTTGTATGCAGTTTTAACTAATATACACATTTTTTTTTTTTGCAAAGCAGTTTCCCCTGATAAAAAGCATTTGCGTATGCTATTTTCATGAATATATGCATTTCTATACCCATTTTACCCTAGAATATGCTTTTCTGTACACATCACTTGACACCACTGCCCTGCAAAATCCAAAGTGTGAATCTTGGAGGATTACTGTTTTTCAGTTCACATATCGTTCAAAAAAAGTGCAAATTAGGTAGTTTAAAGGTGAACGCAAAATGAATTGAATTCCTCTCGTTGGGGCTTACTCTCAGGTAAGCATGCATAGAACAGAGGCTGAGGACACCCAGATGCAAAGAGCTGAGTTAGAGCTCTGTAAGATTCCCAGGGTGTTGTTTATCTCCCAAGACCTGACAGCAGAGCAGTGGGCTTTGGCACGCTCTTGGAGTGTTTAAGCTCAAGATATATATTTGGGAATGAATGCAAACATTAGAAAACAGCAGTAACCCTCCAGTGACTGACCTCTTCCTAAAGGAATTGTGGACCTTTTCACAATTTAGAATAGTTGGGTGAGTGTAATAATATATTTTTGAAACGCCTTTAGGAAACCATCACATGCCAATGAGTAGAGTGTCTAGGTGGGAACTGAAACTCATTACCAAACAACATCCGGCTGCCATTTTGTTTTTTCTCACTCCAAAGCTGTAAAATCTAATAACCAGTGTTAACTACAAGGAAAAAAATTATCAGGAGCCAATCCCTGAGGCCAAACTAGGACCTGGTGGAAATTTTAATACAAGAAAAGAATTTTGTTAAAACATCTGACTGGCTGTTGCTATAGATTTCTATTAAGTATATCTTGATCCTATGACCCACACTGAACTCTGTGGAGTCCCTAATTCCAGCGGGAATTTAACCTGTGTCTATGTAAGAGAGAAGCATTACTGGTTGGGTGCAACATATTTGGAAGATTGTTTCACACAGAAACCTTCAGAATAAGTAGGGAGTCTGCCATGAAGCCTTATTTGCTTCACTCACCTTTCAAATTGGTGCACTGTAGGACTCCAGGGGGAGGAAAAAGAGGGCAGAGGCAGGACTTGACCCTGGAATAAGACACCGCTGAGTTGAGCCTCATTTACTGAATTGAGAAAAACAGCAAGGAGAGCCTTTCTGCATTACTATTTTCTACAGGGAAATTCATATGTGTGTACTCTCTAGTAATCTTACTGGGCTGAGAGGCTGCAAGAACAGCATCCTGTCAGGCTACATCCCTGACTATGTAAAGAATGGGTGGGTGGAAGGCTCTCCATATAATAGTACCACTGTTTTCCTTAAGGAGTTGTAATGCAGCCAGATTTCCTTGCTCTATGGTATGGCCTTTAGGAGAGGATGAGTTCTGGGTAAAACAAGCTACCCCTCCCCATCTCTCAGGAAAGTTAGCCCTTAAAAACCACTAGTGCCAGTGAGTGTAGAAGAATTCAGGCCCTCCTCGGAAAGCCCATGAATACACTTTCCCAGAGGAGATCTTGCCACTCTGCTGATGGAAGGTGTTTATACTGAGCTCATGCTCTATGCAAGCGATGGGGAACCTATAGCCCTCCAGATATTCGTGGTACTACAGCTCCCATCACCACTGGGGCTGATGGGAGCAGAGACCAACAGGTTGGCCATCCCTACCTTAATGAAAGCCTTTTATCGTGTCCTCTTGCAACTCTTGGCCACTAGTACCATAAACTTGCAAGTAGCCTCCCTACTCACAATCCACCTATTTGTCATGTTGCCCTTGTGAGAGCTACAGGTCCCTTGCTTGGATCGTGGTTGATTTCAAAACCTCGGTACATGGTTTTTACAGATGTGTAATTTCTGCAAATGTGCAACTATTATGGGAAGTCTCCACTTCAGAGAAGTCTTGCAGAGCAACACCCTGAGCACACAACAAAACATATTAAACTATTATTTCCTGCCAGGTTTGTGCAAATATTAACTAAAAGGTATGCTAAAACAGTCTTGACCAGGAAGGTGGGGTGGCGGGGTAGTGCATTACATTATGGTCCAAATCCAAAGATGCTCTCGCGCAATAGTGCATTATGTGCTGTCAGCAGTATTTTCATGGAAAATTCAGATATGGGATATGCATCTGAAAAGAGAGAGCAGTGGGAAGCCTCTGATTCTGCTTTTTTCATTGTTGCTTGTGCTGTGGGATCCTGTGTATGTTTGCAGATACTAAAAGTTAACGAAAAGTTAGATTATCTTTTGTATTAGTGTGCTTTGATAATGGGAAAAGAATATACTGTGTTTAAAATTAAATTAAATCTCTCGCATTATGGCATCACTGAAGTTAGCCTCAAAGCTCACACTGACTTTAAGGCGAAATGACATTAGCTTTGATAGGCAAAGCCACCAATTTCTGGCTATTCTTTTATATTTAAAAAAATTGTTTTTTTTCTTCCCCCTCCTAAATTATATTCCCTCCTACAATCCAAAAGCATTGCAAGAAAATAAAATCTTCGTCAGTCATCTAAGTCCCCGCTGCCGTTGCCTAACCATAGGCTTGCAAAATAGATTTATACATTTTCCGGTATCTCTTTTTAGCGACCTCTCTGTGGCCCCTTGCCAGGCGCTGAGCATCTGCAACCACAGGACACCGCTTGTGTCTACACTGTGTGTGGATCACATTTTTTAAAAAAACTGAATATGCTTTACAGTAATGCCCCGTCTGAACAATTGAGCCACTTCAGTTTGGGAGAGGACAGGGAAAGGGGCCTCATGTGACAATTAACACCCTGTTTAACAAATAGTATTAAGAAACAGCTGCTAACTTAAATTTGCTTCTGATGCGTTAAGTGCCCATGACACTCTTTAGGGCCTTAGGGATACT
Source organism: Podarcis bocagei (assembly GCF_964188305.1). Taxonomy (NCBI): domain Eukaryota; kingdom Metazoa; phylum Chordata; class Lepidosauria; order Squamata; family Lacertidae; genus Podarcis; species Podarcis bocagei. Next base: position 61,230,076 of record NC_138127.1, on the reverse strand, counting down.
GGTGGGGCCTTCATGAAAGCCCACCACCACCACCACGTTCATGGCTTCCCTGGTCACTTTGTCACATGGGGGAGCAACATGGTTGCTGTGATTGCAAGGTCCTCACTTTGGCGTTCCAGAGTTGTTGTCGTCTTCCTCCTCCTCTTCCCCGCTCCTGACCTAAGCCACGGGGAATGGTGCATCAATGGCAAGGTGAAATATCCTCCAATCCCAGTAGCTCTTTGACAAGTCTCTCGCCGAACTGCACCCGGCTGTACTTTTTCACGTGGTAGGCGTCGGACATTTTGTATAGGATGTAGGCGTTGTTTATGGCAATGCTGATGGCAAACCAGAACACTTGCTGCCAGGTCTTGTTTGGTTTATGAGAGATGAAATACCTAGAAAGAACAAAAAAAGGGGGGAGGGGAGGGAATCCAGCGGTCATGAAAACGTTTCTGAGATAAGGCAAAGGGTCTGTGCCCTAAAAACTACAGAATCTAGACACAAGACAGAAGAATGTTCTGTCTGTCTATGTCTTACACTTAAGAAATCTGGCAATCAATGGCAGTGGGAATAGGGAGTTTGTTGGTTGGTAAAAAAATATATAGAAATGAATCTTGCCGATTTCTCTATAAGCTGGCGAACTGGGAGAGAGGACTTTATTCTGCCACAGCAACATAGCCACCAGAAGGGACGGTATTTGTTTAACAATCCCAGGCGCCTAATGCTTTTTGGACCAACAGGCAGCTTAAACTGGCATGGCAGAGACTGAGAAAAATGATGTTTGATTTTGCTAGATTTTCTCATAGCGCACACTGGTGCATCGGCACTGCTGCTGAAGAGCAGTCCATTGAATTCTGCACCTGAGAAAGCACATTTTGTGTTGCCTGCAAAGCGTCAATGCAAAAACACTGTTCAGTGCCAACTGTTTTCATGTGATTGGCCTTGGACATTTCGTACAGGATTTAGGGATTGTTGGTGACGCTCATTTGACATCAACACAAAACCAAGCCTTCCGTGTTATTGACCCTCTCCTGTGGAATGCTTCTCCAACAGGGATTCCACAAGCACCTTCTGTACTAACTTCCACACGTTTGCCAAAGACTTTTCTTGGCAGCCAGGCTTATGCTGACAACTGAGAAAAGTATTTTCCAAAACAGTCGGCTGGTGATACGGTTTACATTTTTGTATTCATTTTAACTGGTAAACTGCTTTGATTTTTAAAAAATGGAATTGCAGTATACTAACATTTTTTAATAAATAAATATGGGAGAAGATTAAGACTATTTAAATTCCCCAAGGCAAATTATGCGGTTCCTGATCTCAGTGCCCAGCACAGTACCTTAACTTTGTGCTGTGACTTGGAGAAGTAAAAGGAATCAATTCCCCCGTCAAACATAATTTATGAGCTTTTCTTCTAAACTGCAGTATCCTGACATGACATGTCCTCTCATGACAGTTTTCCTCTCTTGGTACAAAATGTTCCATGTGTAAATAGGTCATGGAAGAGCTCTAGAATTGCAGCCCAACAAAGTCAGCCATGCCTCAAAAGTTCATCTAAAACCAGGATCTTCCTATCTGGTGTCTGACTAGGGATGCTTTCATGGTCAACTGAAAAAATCATGTGCAAAATAAACAGGAATGTTGTATACTGGTTGGTGTTGTGAGCTGCACTGATCTGCTGGGGAGATGAGATAGAGCTGTTTCTTAAATAACAAATTCATCAGAAGGGTTGAATTACTCCCATGCAGTTGCTGCTCAATGTTAAGTTCTGTGCGCTCTCTCTCTCTCTCTCTCTCTCTCTCTCTCTCTCTCTCTCTCTCTCTCTCACACACACACACACACACACACACACACACACACAATATCTCCCTACTGTAAGTTTGTTCCCCCCCCCCAACACTTTCTAGTTTTAATGTGAGTGAGATGGAGGGAACAAAATTTCCACGTGTCTATGCCCCACTATTTTATTTAAAATGAATGAAGATTTGCGGCAGTAGCACCTGGTACATTGGGTCCAAACTATACTTGCTTTTCGCTCAATATAAAGGATGACTCAAACACCTTTCTTCTATTTGCTTCCTAATTTATGCAGATTTAGCATTTGCTTTCAAGCGTACTGGGCACACTGTTAACTATTTCGAAGGGCTGCTTTCGATTGCTTACATTGTGGCTCTTTCACTAAGAGGCTGAGGGTATTTTGATTACTAAAAAAATTGCTTCGGGGAAATACTTTAGAAACACACATTCAAGCCTACAAATTTCATTTAAATTGCACGAAATGGGTTCTTCCTTTGGCTGTTTTGAAAAAGTCTTCATCCAAACTCCTGCCATTTGCCTATAATGGGGCCAATACAGAAATCTGTGAGGACTCTTATAAAATGACTCTATAGTTGCCGACACACCATTCCTCTCCCAAAGAATCTTGGGAACTGTAGTTCTTAGAGCTACAATTCTCAACTCTGTTGACAAACTACAGCTCCCAGAATTCTTTGGAGAAAGTAATGTGCCTGATGTATATGCAACCTATGTTTGGATATAATTCAACTGAAGTAGCCCATTTATGAGAAGGTCTGGTCTCTCTTTAGATGAAGATGGCATCTTTCTCTCTTTTTTCTAAGAGGCCTTTTTAGGGCATGGTAATGGATTGGTGAAAATAAAATGGCAACGCCATAAAACAAGAACACTTTTTCACTTTTCTACCACTTGTGTATTCCAGACCAGTATTTTGGTTGGGACACACCTACTAAAGTGACCACAGGGGAACTGTTTTTTTGTTGGGGGGTTGGGATTCAGTTTCTAAGAGACAAGGGCATAATGGCCCTTGAAGAAGCAGCCTATAGAAAGGCTGCCCAAATTTGTTTTTGCCAAGTCCTTTCCCTTTCCTGTAGAACCTTGGCCAAATGGATGCCTTTCCACTCCTCTGCCCCATTTCCCAGCCTGCAATCCTATTTTCTTCACAGAGTTTCCGGTTCCACTGGCTGTCTTTCACTGCTGTGCTGTCACTATTTGTCACTTTCTTTTTCAGTTAAGCCCCCAAGAAAACAACACTGAAGTTATGCCAAAGAAGACCCGAGTGAGAACTTTCCTCCCTTTTTTTTTACTCCATGAAACAGTTTCCTGTACTTGGAAACTGCTTGCCGTGGCATTTTATTTGAATCGGGATAGGAAATAGCCTCTGAGCACAAAGGCTGGGCTTAACTGTCCCAGATACATCAAATAGCTAGTTCTTCTATATGAAAAGGGGATACTGGGTAGTTCTTTGAGGACTTTATCACTTTAGTGTGCAGGTAAAGAAACCTTATTTTCAAATTTGAAAACATAACATGCAAAACTAGACAGGAGAAAGAAAATACAAGCACTATGCACTTCCTTAAACACTAAACCACAAATATATCCTTTGTAGAAAAAGTTAACCAAAGTAGCCCTGTTAACAAACTATTACTTTGTTACTCGAGTAGGTTAAAACCTTGTGAACAGAGAAGAGTGTCAAGTGTCAACTTGGAACTGTAATTCTGGAAGAGACTCAAGGTTTACCATCTCTGCATACAACATCTATTAAACAGATGAGCCTCTCTGACCTGCATGTAACATGTAAACTTTAGTCATAATTGCCCACATCCACATTTTATTAAATCACCCAGAGAATGATTAGGGAACAGTTGAGTTATGTCAACATAATTTGGATTTTTGAATGAATACGATGGTCACCACTCTGGTCACTCCTCTCCCCATTCCATGGAAACAGAGAAGTGCATGTGCACACACTTTGCTCTTCCAAAACAAATGGGTGAAATCCAGATCTTGTAGGATTAATCTGAGTCTTGAACGACACATAGAGCTGAAAGAGGAAGTGGGAAAGAGTGCCACACTTCCAACTTCCTCCTTCAGCTCTATTTACTTTTCAGGAGAGAGAGAAAAGTAATCTTCCTCTCCACCTCATGACCAGTGGGGCAGCAAAAGAGGTAGAGGCTCTGATGCCTTGTGGTGATGGCCTCGGCATTACCACTGACATCGCTGGTTGCTGTCTATGTTAATGTCCATTTCTAAATCTGTGTCACCTATACAAAACTGTAAACAATGTAGAAGAATTGTGTCACACGTTCAAGAGAGTTGCTGAAAGATTTCCTCCAGGCTTGTGTAGAAAACTGGCTAGACTTCGATACTGTTGTTACTGACTCTTGTGTTTTCATCTGCTCCTGTATTTATTGCTTGTTTATTGTTTGTGATTGATTTTTTAAAATAAAAAATCTTATCTCACCCTGGTACCGGTATGTGATGACAGGTGAGTTGGAAATAAGTTTAAATATATAATCACAGATTATTTAAATGAATAACAAGACAGCACCATGCTGGTAGCTCTTTTAGGGTGCCGCAATCCTATTCAGGATAAAACAGTGATCCCTTTAGATGGGAGAAAAGGGTAGGCTAGTTCTGCATGGAAACAAGTTGAAGCATGGAACAGAAATCAACTAATAAATAAAACTACACTCTCTAATGGTGATTATCTTGAGTTTGCATGTCATGGTTGCTGCCATTTTACAGTGCCTAAGCTCCATTTTGGGAGCCAGCAAACCTTGCAAAGCAGCCAATTCTACTAATACTGTATCTATATGTAGCATTTCTTTGGTTTAATTCTTTCTGTCACAGCCAAGAAGCAAAACTGAATTCTGGCCAGGTTGCCTTTCCCTTCCTGGAATTCCCAATTGAAATGCTAATCAGCTTGTTGCCAGGCAGGGGTGTGTTTGCCAACCTTTGGGTACTGAGTGATTAACACCGCGGCCAGTTCCATTTGGCCTATCACAAGCTCCGGTTCTGACTTGTCATATAAATGGCCGTAGGCACCCTTTGCTGAGTTGCAAAAGGTTTGCTTTGGTTTTGAAGAGATATGCATTCTACCTGATACCTTTTTGTGGTGACAAAGGCTGAGCCGAAGCTGCTCTGGAACCGAGACACCATGTGGCTGAAACCATCTTGTAACAATCTGAAAGAATTGCCCAGCTTGGTTCCTAGATTGTATGACTAAGACAGTCAAAGATTCAATGTGTTTAAGAAGTCTGTTTGGTGGAAGGTTCGCAGGCTATGAAGGACTTGCTCACAAATTTATTGACAGCTACACAAATTACTATAGCTAGGAAGCGGAAAGGGAAAGCAGAATATAAAATGGGAGAGTGGTATAAAGAGGTGTGGGATATAGGCTATTAATGATAAATTAACATGTGTCATTAAGGTAAGATGGGGAATATGAAGGAGAAATGATTTTGAGGAGATATTGCAGAATTTGTGCTGTTCAAATGGAAGGGGGTCAAGCCATTGCAAGAGTTGTTGAAATTTTGGGAGGTTGGATAGTTACAATAGAATGGTCTTGGTGGTGGGGTGCACATTTTTATTCTTATTTATTTATGATTATTACGTAGTCAAAATAAATAAATAACTAAGACGCTGTCTGTTTTCTCCCTTTAACAGCAACTGGGTTGTGAAGCAGTATTGGAACCATGAAGTGGGAAGGTGGGTAAAAGGCTTTTTTAAACCCCTTTGACAACTCCACCTCACAAATTGCTATAGGGCTGTGGAGGAAAAACACTAACAACACCAATGGAAGTTTCCATCTCAGAACAAAAAGGAACAGGTGGGGGGGGTGGAGATATTTTTTGGCAGAACTGTAGTGCTGGTGAAAGCTTTAAATGCACTGTTTCCCTCTTCCTCTATTCTAAACAAAATTCAGATTCCCCATAGCTGCTCCAAAGTGGGAGAAATGTTAGGAAACCCAGTCATAGATCTTCCACAGCATGTCTTGAGTCACCTCTGAGTGTTTTTATCCCTGTGCAAATACACCTCAGAACTGAAAAGCAGTTGAAAAGGGTAAAATTTCCTGACCCAATAGTTTTCCAACTACAATAAGCTTTTCACATGGAGGGACATGTAAAAATGTGGTCCCTCAGCTGAAGTGTGAAGTACTACAACCCAGGGAGGGGTGTGCTATGTGCCATTTCTGCACATTGGAAATATGCTGTTTCTATGTGGTAGAAACCAATATTTATTCTTAGCCACAAATCCACACTGAAGCTCTTGAGGGACAGTGCCTATATGTGGTTCTTAGATAAGCTGTTTGAAAAACATCCCCGCCGTGACCCATCCAGCTCTCTTAGAAGATATTCAGACAAGTTGGGAATGAAGTTCTATGCTTGGCTTCATTGTCCATGCTGGAGTCAGTGAAGGCAAAGTCAGGTATCTATTTTCTTCTGAAAAGCTGAAAGTAGTACCCTTATTCCAACAGTATGACATTCATCCTCAAGTCCCCACCACCCCACAACTTGCTTACTTGCTGTATTTGTCATCATATTTGCAGATATAACTAAGATGAGCAGCAAAGGCTTCTACTGCCAACGGGCAAGGGATCTCTCCACTTTTCCTCTTAATTATGACACCTGTTTTGATGAAAAAGAAACATGTTGGTTGTCACTTGTGGTTAACATGCAGTATGCTCTGATCCTGATAATTATCACCCCTCCAAAGCTGGTGCTATTCCCTTTTTTGGGGGAGGGGGGCAGAATTTGCATGTTAGCTGCAAAGACACAGTTAATGTCCTATCTAGTTTGACCCTTATTGCCCTATGTTTGTAACCTGTTTTGGGGGTCCAGGTCCCACCCCCAAGCAATGTAGCATCTCTGAGCCCTTACCTTGTTGAATTGGAGAATAAGCGTTGGTCAGAAACCGAAAGTAGCCTTTATTGTACCAGCAGATCAAGGACATGTTTCCTTTCATCTTTATCCTATATTGTCCTCGAGACTGAGGAGCATCTGAGTTATTTAGCATAGATGGAGGCAGGCCTGTGCAGTCACTTTTTCTTGCACTTAACAACCCACAACAATAAATCTCTGCAAATGGAAGATGACAACACATATCTATTAGCAAGACTACCTTGAGGTTTGAGAGTTGAATGGAACGGTCATCTCCTGACCTACCAGGCTTAGAGGGGGAAAGGTGGGGCAATGACTTACAGTTTCCATGAGGAAATCCTTCTTGTCTCAATAAAGAATGCCATATAAAAGGAAATCCCAGGAGAATTGTATGGTGAGTTGTCTACTGTATGAACAAGATTGCAATGCATTTCCAAGGGAGAAGACTAACTGGAAAAGGAAACTCCAAAAGAGGTGGATCTGCTTAGCTGTGCCATACGTCACGACAGTAAAGGCCGCCTTGTCTATAGTAGGAACTGAGAACCTGTAGTTCTCCAGATGTTGCTGGACTACAGTTTTCCTCACCATTGGCCGTGCTGGCTGGGGCAGATGGGCATTGGAGTCCAGCAACATCTGGAGAACCACAGCGGTCCACCACCCCTAGTCTAGAACATTGCAATTTGACAAGTTTAAAGCATGACATTATCAGACTGCAGTCTGAAGTGCCAAGGATAGCTAGCGCGATTCAACAAGACTTCCTGCCATTTTTATTCAGAAACATTAAAACATAAAATAAAAACCTCAAACATCTTAGCTTTTAAGGACTAAAAGCTGAGTTCATATAGAGAACTGACTTTTTGTGACATCTTGTGGCTATATTTCATATCTAGTGAGGCTTATAGATCACATTGCCGGTCCCTTCCAACTCAAGAGTCTACAAATCTATTCCTTTTGGTGTATTACTGTTCAAATATCCAAGCTTTCTTAAGCTCCATTAGAATCTTAAATAGTCTGGTTGAGAAGGAGCCAGTGGGGGAAATTGGATTTGTTCATATTTGTAATTTCAAGTCATTAGAAGGATTTCCAGCCACAGTTCTAGCCACATCTGAACACGAAGATTCACATTTTAGTTCTGGGGCCCCTAAATGAAGGAAAGAACTAAGGTGGGTGGAGCAGGTGGATGAACTACTGAGCCCGGTATCAGTTGGAGAACGCTAGCTGGTTAATATCATTACTGATAGGCTTACTGAGTTCAAGTGCAAACTCTCTGAGGTTAAGAGAAGGCACAAAGACTCCTCTTGACAAAGACTCCATGAACAGTAGGGCCGGCACAACCATAACACTGGACCAGCAGGTGCAGTTCTGATCACCTCTTAAACCTCTTCTATTTGTCTTTCCTGCCACAGTTAAACTCATAAGCCGTTCACTCCTATTGCGCAGATCCAATTTTCTCCAGTAGTGTGAAGTCAATGCTATTGAGTTTGCTAAGGGGGCCTTTAATTCAGAAGCACAAACACCAAAAGGTTAGAGGTAATTAAGCACAATCTTTCTTTCAGTCCAGACAGAGAACTTGTAAATGGAGCGTCACCTTACAAAGGGTAATGAGAACCATATGTCAACCACCTCTCTAATGCAACAGAACAAATGAGGCATCCTAGATTTATGGCCAAGACAAGTGACTGCTTTAACAGTGGCAGCAGATTTAGTGCCGGCACATGGCACATGTAACTTACATAGATTCTAAAAAATAAACCTGTGATGGAAGCTCACAGTTGCTAGGGCAGCAGGCAATAAAAATGAAATAAAAATAAAATGAAATCCATCTGGGTCGATGGATCTGTTCTGCTTTGTTACGTCCAAATAGCAAGTGCCTTTCTCTTATACAGTCATACCTTGGGATGAATATGCTTCAGCTTAAATATTTTTGGGTTGCGCTCTGCAGCGACCTGGAAGTAATGGAGAACATTACTTCCGGGTTTTGCCGCTCGCGCAGACGCTCAAAACAACGTCATGCGCGGAAGTGGCGAAATACGATCTGCGCACATGAAGACGTCCAGTCGCGTCTTACGTTCGCTTCAGGATGTGAACAAGGCTCTGGAACGGATCCCGTTCGCATCCAGAGGTACCACTGTATATGATATACTTGTGTGGTGCAGGGGTGAAGCCTTGACAGTGACAGCACGTAGGTCAGCCTGGGAGACAACAGAGGGTAGGGCTGCCTACGATGCCCCCAGACAGCTGTGTGACAATTTTTTAACATTAAGATTTTTATGAAGAGATTCTAAAATGCCCTGAGAAGAAAGCAGAACAATGGAAGCTTCTGTTGCAGGGGAAGAAAAGCTTCAAGAAATTCAGATGAGGCATTTCCTTGATTTATATCACACATGCCTCAGGACAGGTAATTTGGGCAAATGGTAGCTAGAGAAAGAAAGAGAAAGAGAGAGAATGAAAATAGGGGATTGGGATTTAAATTCGGACTCCATCATTCCTTTAAAGTGCAAATGGAAAGCTGGAAATCACATTCTCTCAGGTCACATCAGTTTTGACCCAAAATAGAGAGTGACATCTTTATTTGCTGATTTGAGAAAAAGTAACAAGTGCCTCCTAGAGAGACAGCTTAGGTCACCACTACCTGCTTATCTGTCTGCATCTCCCACTTATGGGCACAAGTGAAATCTTTTAAAAGTCACACCATATATTCAAAGCATTCCTATATCACTTTAAATTTCCCAAATGTTCCTGTGTCCTGAAGTTTTTTTAAAAAAATTATGGGCAATGTAGAATTAACACAGGCCATTTCTTTTCCCCATTAATTGCTGAAGGATGGTTGGGGGGGGGGGACAGGAGAAAATCTGCTACCCCTAAAATGCCACAGCAATTAAACAGCTATGAATTGCCTCTGAGGTCCACAGGGATACTCCACAGCAACCATGTTAGCCTGTTTTCAGTTAAGCTGTCAAAGCAGAAGCAAAACAAGAGAGCTTTGTGCCCCCGAAAGACCAACAATTCTATTGTTTTGTGAACCGGAGGCCAACCCCCCCCCTCCCAGGTCAACACGTAGCCCGACACAAACCTTGTTTCTCAAACTCTTCAAAGAGATTCAAGCTGGTGATGCTGGGCCCAGTAAAAATGATGTAGTTCTTCCCTGCCGCGTTCTGACAAAGGCTCTTGGCCACCATGCTGTGGAGCTGGGTTTTGTTCTTCAAAGCATCCAGGCCTTCCGTGCCACTTCCTTCTTTCAGGTGGACATAGATCTTAACAAGCAAGCGGGGGCAGGGGCAGAACAGCAGGGAGAAAAGTCAGTGCGCAGAAAGGCCTGTGGCAACGCTCTCTCGTTCTTCGGGGAGATGAGCTGAATAGTACAAGTGCATACCTAATCAATGCTATGAGGCCTCTTCTGATGGACTATGCCAAAATGGCAAAATTAAGTGGGAAGATTGGAAATCAAGAAGACAATAATTTTAAGAGAGAATGGGGAAAGTTTATAAGTTCTTTACGAAACCACTGTAAACAGGTTAAAACAGTAGCAGGATTTTAGTCACACTTGTAAAGTAACAGAAAGTATGGATGATTTAGAAGGATAAAAATTTGGATAAGTACAGTGGTACCTCGCGTTACGAACTTAATTCATTCTGGAGGTCCGTTCTTAACCCGAAACCGTTCTTAACCTGAGGTACTACTTTAGCTAATGGGGCCTCCTGCTGCTGCTGCACTGCTGGCGCTCAATTTCCGTTCTCATTCTGGGGCAAAGTTTGTAACCCGAGGTACTACTTCCGGGTTACTGGAGTTTGTAACCCAAAGTGTTTGTAACCCGAGGTACCACTGTATTGATATGCAGTTGTAAATATTATCTTTAGGACCCATGGAAGGGATGAGGGGAGGGGGAGTCAGAAGATTCAGAATAATCTCAATATTTGGAATTGGTTTTTTTGTTATGTGTTTATACCTTTTAAAAATCAAATCAAATAATAATAATAATAATAATAATAATAATAATAATAATAATAATAATAATAATAATAATAAATGCTAAGGCCTCTTCGGTCCGGAAGGGGAGCAGTCCTATGCACAAGAAGCTGGCGAGAGGCAAGCTGGTGTAGCTTAAACCGGTGCAAAGTTACAGCAGATGCAAGTCCCGTTCAGCAGTGGGGCTGCTGCTCTGACTAAACCTGGCAGAGGTAATTTTATGTTCTATAGCCGGTTGCCAGGTAATTTGATGGAACTGAATGGGCTCAAAATCCAGCCTAAGTTTCTCCTCTCTGGTCCTGCCTCCACCTCACCCCCAGAATGCCCCTTTGGGGGGACTTACTCCAGCTTCAGCTTAGCCAGCTTCCGCTCTGCTCCAGCTATGCCAGGATGAGGAAGTTATACCACTGCGTCTGAGCCAGGATTAGAGATTTAATGCTGGCGGAGCCCAGATGTGCTGCAATTCTAAGCTGCTCATCCTGGCCGCTCTTGCCACAGGCTTGTCCCCCTGAAACCTTTTGTTGGAACTGCAGTAAGAAATCCCATCCCAAAGCTGAATTAGCAAGCATCGTTGCAAGAAACAGCATGTTTAGAGCTGGCCTGTTTTCAAAAATCATTAGGTATTCATCCACAGGAAAGCTACAGAGTTTGAATTGTGAAAGAGACTGATTGTTCATGGTTGTGCAAAAGAAAGAAAGAAAGAAAGAAAGAAAGAAAGAAAGAAAGAAAGAAAGAAAGAAAGAGAAGTGCACACTGGTACTGCTTTTGGACTACTATGGGAAACAAGGAGTGCTTCACCTTATTGTGCAGCTTGAAAAGACACTTGCTTGTCACTATATTTTGTGTCCTTCATTTCTAGAGATGTATCTCTTACTCCATACACACCCATAGTAATGAGACATCAGCCCCGTTCAGGCATTCTTAAGTTCTATCCATGGAGTCCTGTGCCCTGGCATCACTACCCAGCCTTTCCCATACTAAGGAAGAAGATCTGAAGCAGGACAGTAGATGCATTGGGCTGAATGTCCAGTCCTCCTTGCAGCTGGTAACCCTGCTCCATCAATCAAGCAATTCCTGTTGGTCAGGCATACAATTCCTATTTGGCCCATATGCAGCCAGCTGACTTTACACTGAGCCTGGATAAGGGTGGTGGGAGCTTAAATAGCCCACTGAGCTCTCCCCTCTGTCAACAACATGTTTCTGTGGACGCGCTACTTCCACAGGATCTTAAGGCACAAGCCAACCCCAATCAATTTTGCATTGGTTTCAGATTGAAGTATCAAGTTTTAAGAAAGGGTTAGGCTGTGGCAGAACCAAGGAACTGACACGCCCACGGGGGGCCTGATAGAGAGTTGTAAGCAGCCGGGAGAAATTTGATCATGTCCTAAGACACTCCAGTCCTGTTTGAACAGGAGCAGTTTATGGCATGACGGATCCTTCTGCTCAAACTGCAGATGCAATTAGGTCAGTTACAAAGGAAATTATGGCAATCCTATCTGCCAAAACATCCACTGACCACCTTTCAAGCAGCCTGTAGTAAACCAGTTTTTCAGTCCCACTGACTAGACATTTGGACCCATGTAAATAGTTGTAGAGAGTCCTCTGCGTGCATGGCAGAATCACATGGACACAAGGAGATGTAGCCGCAGGCCCATCTGTATCCATCACATGAGAATAGGATTGCAGCAGAAGGCAGCTATAATGGAAGCTAGGAGAAAACCTAAAGCAGGTCTCACTTGGGGGCACAATTCAGTGGAAAGTTTTCTTGTGCAGTCCTCAATTAAATGAACAGTGGTTCGTTTCAACTGGGTTTAGGGATGAGACCTCCTTTGTGGTTACTAGCCTAACTTCTCATGGGCTTGAGCACCCCTCCTCAACACCTCTAGTGTGGCTGCAATACTTCTGGTTTTGATTAACCATGGTTTGCTATGTTGTCTAAACCCAACAACAACAACAACTGTGGTTCATCTTGGTTGAAACATGCCAATTTCAGACTATGAGTCATGCGGCTGGCTTGTTTCTGCCAACCACTGCTCATCTCACTGTTCAACTAACCATTGGTCAACCATAATTGAGGGGTCTGGCATAATGCTAAATTCCCGTTAATAGACAAACAAAAGCTTCAAAACTCCTTCTTGGGCCCACACCAGATGAGGAGGTAGCACACACTCTTGGTGGGTGGGAGAGGTGTTAGGAGCGCCCTACTCTCGTGTAGGACCCTGGCAGAGACACATGCCCAACTGGCATGTTCTCTCCCTCCTGGTCGATCATTTGGGAGCTTCAAAAGCTTTCTTCTGCCCGAACATCACAGCGACTGATGCCAACAGACATCTACACACTCAGGGATCCTTACCATCTTGCACTTCTGACTAGTCTTCACGTCATAACCCTTCTGACTGTCAGGAAGTCTCACATCTGGCTTTGTTGGGACTCGAACTCTAGTCTCGTTCCTCTCTGAGGAATCGGTGTTCACCCTTACAGCCTTTGGGTGTGGTTTCCCGTCCCTTGAGGACAAACCCTGTACCCCTTTCACGACTCTGGGTTCCAAGACCTGTGTCGAGCCACTAACCATAGCTAAATCTGCAACAGCCTAGGGCCAATGAATAAACCATGGTTTATAGTGACGTCTGGAGACGTTTGCATTATGTTTGCATTTATTTTTAGGATGAGCACACAGAACTTCCCCGGCATGTAATTGTCCTATACAAAGCAGCCACCAGGAAAGCAACTCTGTCCTGAGTAATATTCCAAAAGCCTATTTTCACAGACGTTTGAGCTGTCTGCCTAACAGCTGCAATAATCTATGCACAAATTGATGTCTTGGCCCTGTGCTTGACAGGGAAGGTTTCCCACATGACCCTCATGAGTGGATATTCTTTAAGCTTAATTAATACTTGGGAATGGATTTTTGGGATGCTCAAGGAGAAACAACAGTAAAGCAAGTATTATTTAAAAGAATTAAATGAAATATACTCTACGGGGTGTTGTGGAAGGGAGCTGTCTCAAAAATATGAACAAGGCAACTGATAAATTCAACTGGTTTTATTCCTACAAGCTTTGAACTTTCACAAATTTCTGAGAGAGAGAGAGAGAGAGAGAGAGAGAGAGAGAGAGAGAGAGAGAGAGATGTTAAATACGGATACCCCTACGAAAACGACAGATGGCTAACCCTTCTGCAACTCTGCCCTTGAAAAGGAAATTCACCCCGGGCTTATATTTTGCTCTCTCAAAGTAGAATGAGTAAATCAATTAGGACTTAATGGGACATCAAATAAGCTTATTCACAACGTGAGGACAGCGAAAGTCATTCTAATTTTTAATGTAGCACCTTACCATTGTGCACAGTTCTGACATTCTCCAACATCAGAAATGGCTCTCTGTTTAGAATTGCCACAGGTTTATCATGAATGAAAAACAAATGAGTAACAAGGAGACAGGGAGGAGAAACGAAAGAAAGATGGAAAACTCCAACCCATCTGCATGCATTTACAGTGTGGCCTGATGCCATGTTAGATTGGATCAACATAAGCACATTTTAAGAGTCTAGAATCAAGGCTATTGACAAGACTCAAGATGTCAGCCCCTTTCAGCACCACTGGAACCATTAAGAGAAGACCAGACTTGGGCCACAGCTAGGGATGGGTGAATGTGTCCATTGTGATTTCAGTTTCTAATTTCCCAATCTTCAGTTCTCTACATTTCCACATCCGTTTGCATTTTTCTTTTAAAGAGTCCTCACAACATCACCAGCATTTAAATGTGAATTTCTCCTAATATACACATTTTTGTGCACAGCTTTGCCTTACAGTGGTACCCCGCAAGACGAACGCCTCGCAAGACGGAAAACCCGCTAGACGAAAGGGTTTTCCGTTTTGAAGGCGCTTCGCAAAACGAATTTCCCTATGGACTTGCTTCGCAAGATGAAAGCCCATAGGGAAATCTCTGGGGACCTCTTTTAAATGCTAGCGGTGGGGAGCAAAGCCTTTCCCCCCCCCTCCGGCCTTCAGAAGAGGTCCAGGAAGGCTGGCGGGGGCCGAAAGGCTTTGCTCCCCAGCGCCAGCATTTTAAAAGCAGTCCGGGATAGCAGGGAAGCGCTTCCCTCTATCCCGGACGGCTTTTGAAGGCAGGAGAGGTCCACGAAGCCTGGGCGCACTGATGTCAGCGCGCGCAGGCTTCGGCATGCCGGCCACTCTCCGCCAGCAGCGGCAGCGCTGCCGCTGATGGCGGAGAGGTCCGCGAAGCCTTGGCCGGACAGCTTTTGAAGGCAGGCGGGGGGAGCAAAGACTTTCGCCCCCGCTAGCCTTCAGAAGAGGTCCAGGACCTCTTCTGAAGGCTGGCGGGGGGCAAAAGTCTTTGTCCCCCCGCCTGCCTTCCCAGGGGCTTTTAAATCGCCCCGGACAGCGGAGAAGCTCTCCGCTGTCCCGGGTTTTTTTAAAATGCTGGGGGTGGGAAGAAAAGCCCTTGTCCCCCCCCCCAGCCTTCAGAAGAGGTCGGGGGACAGACTGTCCCCGGACCTGGTCTGAAGTCGGTTTCCCTAGGAACACATTAATTGATTTTCAATGCATTCCTATGGGAAACCGTGCATCGCAAGACGAAAAACTCGCAAGAAGAAAAAACTTGCGGAACGAATTAATTTCCTCTTGCGAGGCACCACTGTATACGCATTTTTGCCAAACAACCTTCCCAAATTAGAAGGCATTTTGTGTGCTATTTTCACTAATGTATGCATTGTAAGGCACATTTTTACCCTGTGTGTTTTTGTACACATCACTTGGGTGGAGAACTACACTGCAAAATTCAGAGAAGTGTATATTTTGAAAGTTGCTGTATTTTGAGTCTCCTACTGCTTCCCAGCAAGGGACGCGGGTGGCGCTGTGGGTTAAACCACAGAGCCTAGGACTTGCTGATCAGAAGGTTGGCAGTTTGAATCCCCACAACGGGGTGAGCTCCTGTTGCTCGGTCCCTGCTCCTGCCAACCTAGCAGTTCGAAAGCACGTCAAAGTGCAAGTAGATAAATAGGTACCGCTCCAGCAGGAAGGTAAACGGCGTTTCCGTGCGCTGCTCTGGTTTGCCAGAAGCGGCTTAGTCATGCTGACCACATGACCCGGAAGCTGTACGCCGGCACCCTCAGCCAATAAAGTGAGATGAACTCCGCAACCCCAGAGTCGGTCACAACTGGACCTAACAGTCAGGGGTCCCTTTACCTTTACCTTACTGCTTCCCAGCAGTAGGCAAATTTGGTAAGTTCACCTTTAAATGCTGAATCAAATTTCTCCCCATCCCCAGTCATAGCTCTGACTTCCTGATCCAGTTTGGAAGCTGTCATTTGAGTGGCAGGAGCATGAGATGATCTGTCTCCACATCTCTTCATGGCTTAATTAAACTGGAAGCATGCCGTGCCAGTCAGACTGCATTGGGAATGGAAAATTATTATCCCGGCTTATCATTTGGAAATTATTTTCCTCACTTCTGGACACCACGGTTAAAAGAAGTTTATTGATACAGAGTACAGAGATAAAGAGCAGAACTGCAAAGATGATAAAGAGTCCAGAAGGTAAATCCTATCAGAAAAGTGGTATGCGTTTAGCTTAGGGAAAGGAACCTGGACGGGGGGCGGGGGGGTATTTAAAATCTACCAACAAATGAAAAATCAGCTTTCTCTGCATTTTGAGATCTGATGGGCACAAGTTAACATCAAGAGAAGCACCAAGCCAAAAATCAGAATAAAAACATATTTAAAAAGAAAAAGATCGTCAATTAAAAGCAGCAGAAGGAAACCATTAAATCACAAAGGCTAAAAGGTAAGGTCTATGTCAGGCAACATAGACAGGTGAGTTTCTACTGAGAGGGAAAGTGGTGCCATCACAGAAAAGGCCCTCTTCTATGGCTGCCATCTACCTCGCCTTAGTATGGCACCCAAAGGAGTGCCTCATCTGTTGGCTTCAGTGCACTGGTGTGTTGATGTGGGAACAGACATTCCTACAGGCACCTGCATCCGAAGCTGTGATCCCCAGGTGCTAAGTAAAATAGCTAGTATGAAGGCTGGGCAAGGGGCAAAGAAGTCCCATTGCATGGGTAGAAGTTTCATGACTGAGACTCATGAGTTGAATTCCACTCATAAACCCCACAGGCTACACCAGTTTTGGCTTTTGTGCAATTTATTGCTTTGCTTTATCTTTTTACTCATCTGAATTTCTTTGAGATGTCTTTACATGTAAGCTATATGGAAACATTATAAAATCAAAACATAAAGTATAATAAATGGCATTTTGGATTCAAGAGCTTTGGGCTTCTACATTTGTAGAAACTGTTTTTGTTAGAAAGATGCTCTCATAAAGATAGCCGCAGAGAGTTTACCATTTCTTCTCACTTAAGTCAATTATCTCCATGTTGGAACCAATCATTTAGACTAAACTAAAGCCTCCTTTTGGTGCATTGAGCAAATTATTGTTTTCCTCCTTCACAGAACAGCAGGCAGTCTCCAAATAAGTGGTTGACTTCCACAGGGCCTTTGTATAAATGTACTGGAAAGGTCGTCAACATAAAGGTGAATGTGGTATTTAAGTCTCTAGTCACTGGGGGGAAAACATCACACCTGTTCTTGCAAGCTGTGATATTGATGGGTTCACACTTTTTGAAATGTTCATTTTCACAACTTCTTGAACTTCTTTCTCACCTGATCCTTTCAAATATGAACAGAGGGCTGTCAAGATGTGCATAGACAAAGGCTCTTGAGATTACTTGGGAGTTATTTGGATGCAAGTCAAACGCAAGTGTCAAGTTCATTATTTTGCTCAAGCTGTTGAGCTTGATCCTGTGACGTGCGGAGTGTCATCCATTCTCATTGACTTTGACAGTTTGAAGATGTATGTTAATGGAGATGGACTGAGGGCAGAAAATAAATTATATTTGGAGCCCAGAGTAGCTGGAATCTCTCCAGCAAGTCTACATTTGTAACAGTTTTCATTTATGATCTATAGACCTTGCTCTTTCTCCTTCTTATCCTTCAGTGCCAAAGTCCATGAAGGCCAAACAAAAAGTCTTATACCGTGGGAACTATCGCCCATGGCTTTTCCCCGTGATGCTCCTGTAAGAGAAGAATCCCGAGGCTGTGATGTAGGAGCTGAAGACACAGCTACTATGCTAATGGGAAGTGCAGCAATGTCAGCATGGGAAGTAACTGGTTATGATGACAAATTTCAGAAATGGGGGTTTCAGAACGATTTCAACTCAGAAATCCATGATCCATCAGAAGCCAAGCACAAGCCCTCTCTGAAATTTGGGGCCAGTCCATAATGGCTTTCCTGCTTGGATAGCAGAGTTGGTTAGAGCATGGTGCTGATAACACTAAGGTTGCAGGTTTGATCCCCATATGGGACAGCTGCATATTCCTGCATTGCAGGGCGTTAGACTGCACGGTCCCTTCCAACTCTACAATTCTATGATTCTATGACCATCATCTAGTGCTCCCTGCCAATTCCCTCCTATGTCCCAAAACATGCAAATGGAAACGTGGGCATCCACTGGTTTCTGTGTTGCTGTGTTTTTCTGGGGAGGAGGGGGGGAGATGTGCAAAGTATTTATTTCATAAAATTGCTTGTTTTTTGTTTTTGTTTTTAAATCGAAGTAGAATACCAAAAAGGGGCAATAGGACTAATTTCTCACAAAAATTGAAAATAATACTTCCTGTCCAGTTTCTCTCAGGTGCTACAAGTGGTTGCAACTTAGTAGTTTTGTTGTTGTTGTTTTTTAATGAAAGCTGGGAATATGAGGATTATGGTTCATCCTGGGATGGAGCAAACCCCCCCCCTTCATTTTGTCTCTCCCCGCCCACACCCTGCAAAAGATACCTAGGATTTGTTGAAGGAAAAACTTTATAGGCCGCATCTTTAAGGGATGGGCACTTAGTCAGAAATTGTATCTCTTGCTGAGGTACCTTGGGCTTGCAGTCTGAATTATTCAATAAAATTAGGAGGCATAGAAAACAACCATCTTCAGACTGGCAGGAACGACAAGATGAACTTCCCCAGGATATTTTTTTTAAAAAAACCTGCCACTTTTTCATATAAACAGTGTTAGCTTGGCCCATGCAGAGGGCACTGGTGGACAAGAAACAGTATTCTTGTTACCAGAGGGCTTTAACATTTAACATAAATCATGCAAACAAAGACTTGGGACTAAGGCCTTTTTCTGTACAGGACAGACAGTGGCTCCCCCTTGTAGCCTCTTGGAAAATGCCTTAAACTACAAACCAAGGCACCTTTCTGTGTAGATGCCTGATTCAGGGTTGAGGACAATTCCACAGGCTCTTACCTGGCAGATAAAACCAGTTGATGAGCACTGCCGTACCCAAAGACTGAATTTCCGCTTTTTCCTCTTGCGTAACTCTCGCTCTGTGCAGGTGGCAATGAAAACCGGATCTTCGTCAATCAGAGGTTCATGAAGTACCTAAAATCACAACGGGGTTCTGTTATTCTATCACTGGGAAGGAAAACAGGGTTTTCAATTTCTCTAAAGCAAGCATGGCAAAGTGGATCAAGTGTCGCATTTCAACCAATCCCCATTCAGCTGTGGAGCTTACCAGGTGACCAGTTGCTATCTCTGAGCCTAATCTACATCGCTGGGTTGTTGTGGAAATAAAATAACAAAGGATTGCCACATTGTAAGCTAAAAAAACCCAGCCAGAAGATATGTCCAGAGGCACAGGAAAACCCTGAAGGCTGTAGTGGACACAGGCGCAAGCTATTGAAAGAGCCAAGAAAGGGGCAAAAATCTTAAGGACTGAAAGTGGAGGAGGTAAAAAATAGAATTAACCTGACACAGCATCACCTGGCGTTCGCCAATATTTCCATTCATTGGAACAAACCAATAAATTGTTGAGTTGCACACATCTTTCCGCTCCCATTATTTGAGGACCCAGGGTGGAGGATATGGAGTTGTATAATGTTGACCTTTCCCCTGATATTCCAGTCACAAACCTGGCTCTGAGCTCCTTGGAAGGGAAAGGAAGACCATGGATGTGATGAAACAAACAAAAATGTTCTCTCCTCAACCCCCAAATCCATAGCAGAGTCAATTGTTGTCCTATGTAACGAAGACGATTGCGAGATAGATGATAGATGGATAGATGATGATAGATGATAGATAGACAGATGATAGATATATAGATAGATAGATGATAGATAAGTGATAGAATGATGAAAACTTCAGATTATCTAGATCCCAATACATTTTGAATTATAATTCATAGGGGGTTATACACAACCCATTCTAGCAGCTGCAACAAAATCATGTTGTTCATGTCTGAACAGTGCACTCTGGCCTAGTTCGGACAAGCTATGGTGTTATCCAACTAAACCGTGTGTGGTTTGTTCCCTTCTGCCACTTATGGTTTATTTGGGGAAAACAAATCACAAGCTTGGATTTAGATGACACAACCCAGATTCTGGCTTCTTTCATACATGCCATGGCAGGATTGCTGTGAGAACTTTTGAGCAGTGTACACCAGTAACTATGGTTTCTGCACCAACTATAGTTTAATGTGAACTTAATCCATGTTTCCAGGGCATACGTTAACCATCTCCCCAAATATGAGGTGGGGTCACCATCTTTGCTCAGCCCTTATTCCTCTGATTATCGCTAGTTGAAACATTTACTTTAGCCCTTGTGAATTTGTAGACTGCAAGCGGAGCAAAGAACAGCTTGCTTATAATGAACTTGTTGTTCCCTCCTGAGAGCTATGCCTTGGTAATTTTAATTCCCTCCAGAATGTTAATCTTTGGCCGAGTTCATGTTGCTTCTTGCCAGCCATGTTCCACTCCTCCGGCTACCCAACAGCATCAAGCCATCAAATGAGATTTTTTTTTAAAAAAAGAAAAGAAAAAGAAAAGGTTGCTCATTCAAAACATAGGTCTGTTTTGGAAAGCATCTTCAACGCATCACGGGGCTCACCTGTGCAATTATCATTAAAACGCGAATAGCAGAGAGAACAGTTTGAAGCCACAAATGAATGCAGATATTTTTAAAAAGCAACATATTTATTATGTTCCATATAACCCAAGGAATTAGGACACACAATGCCACTTCAAACTGGTGACGAGAGGACCCTCACAGTCCACGTGAAAGTTATTTGGAAAACGGGATTAATTCCAGTTGTTCAGCAAAACAATCTATAGATTAAATTGAATATGTTGTGTATTGAGCCCATCCAAGCATGGACATCACTTCGTAGGAACGGATTGCTTTTAGATGCAGATTGTGTATAGATAAATATAATGATACTTGCGAGTGTGTTTATAAAAATTATAACGACTTGCTAATAATTGTACACTTGTTGGAATAACAGCATTAGTTATATACCTATATATCACATTATATTACAGTTTCAAGCACCTTTTTTCTTTTCTTTTTTCTTTTCTTTCACTTCATTTGCCCACTGAAACTTTTCAATAAAATATAAATAAATAAAAACGATTACAGGAGACTTCTCCATTGCTGGCAGTCACTGGGAGAAGAACATGGTGGGCAACAGCAAATTTGGGACGGGGGCAGAATTGTTGTGCTCCTTCAAACTGTCTCTTCCTTGTAATGGTTCGGACTAGATGACTCTTGGTGACCCTTCCAACCCCACAATTCTATGGCATACATGCTGTTCAGAATGCCTGAAGATGACTTTAGGAGAATTCCCAAACTGCACACATTGATCCCTCGGCGGAGTGCAATCCCACCTAGGACCAGCTGAAAAGCAATACCCAGGGTATTTGGATTCCCAGCTTGCAGAACATCTGCCTGGTCTCACTGCAAGGGACATCTATAAGATGTGTAGTGTTTTCTTGAACCACCATGAGGGTATACTCTGAAAGTCGACTGGGTTTTGATCAGGGTTTTGATACCGAGAGTTTAAAATCCAAATATGCCTGCCTTCAAACATATTGGATATTGTTAGGACAAAATTTCTCCCCGCCAGCCTTACATCTACACATCTTCACCTCTGGAGCTGCTGCACGTCTTCATTTATGCAAGCCCTTAATAGCTCAGAAAAGATTCACAGCATCATCTGAAAGCACCATAGCAAAACGTGCAGATTATACTAAAAAAACCCAAGCGGCACAGATGTGTGGAGCTGGGCAAAGTCTTTTTGATATCCTAACGCAGACATGTACAACCGATTGACCGGTAGATCCCCTGTCAATCGTGGGATCCTTATCGATCGCTGGGTTAGAAAAACTTTGAAATGAATGTTTCCACCCCCCTCATTCTGTCCCTCCATCGCATCAAGTGGGCAGAGTTTGGTGTTTTATCATTGCGATGTTGAATACAGCAATTGGCTTAAGCACATGTGCATTTGTTATTGGCGGAGTGTGAGATGAGCGAAATATGTCATTCTCCCTTTAAAAAAGCTCAAAAACTGTGCCCCCCCCAAAGCTCAACAATTTGGGTCAATCCTCAATGACAATGGGTAGATCACTGCCAGTTTTTTTACACTGGGAGTAGATTGCAGTCTCTTGGGAGTTGGATGGGCCTGTCCTAAAGAATATGGATGCTAAGCCAGCAGCTACCCTGAGCCCCTAGCCATTCTCCTCAGTCACTTATCTCCTCAAGTAAGTTTTAATACTAGAATGTGGCACCTTAACTTGACACCACTTTGTACAAGTGGGTTATTGTGTTTAATTTGCCTTGAAGCTATATCCATCCATTCCACTGCTTATCTAAGAGGAGTTAGGACAAGGTGTTGTAGAAAAGGAGATTTAAAGGCAAATACCGTATTTTTTGGTCTATAAGACTCACTTTTTTCCCTCCTAAAAAGTAAGGGGAAACGTGTGTGCGGATGTGGAAATGTGGAGCGAATGCAGCTATCCCAGAAGCCAGAACAGCAAGAGGGATCGCTGTTTTCGCTGCACAGTGATCCCTCTTGCTGTTCTGGCTTCTGGGATTCAGAATATTTTTTTTCTTGTTTTCTCCTCCAAAAACTAGGCACGTCTTATGGTCTGGTGTGTCTTATAGAGCGAAAAATACGATAATTGAAGGTGCTGGTGTTAACCAACAAAACCATACATAGTCTGGGACTCCAGTATCTTTTTCCTTCACCACCTGAACCTTACAAAGGCCTTCCTCAGGGTGGTCACTCCATCAGAGTTACAGAGTGTGACAATGAGGGGGGTGGGGCTTGTCAGTGGTGCCCCCCCAATACAGAATGCTCCCCAGGGAAATTTGCCTGGTGTCTTCTGTGCAATTTTCTCTCAGGGTCAAGTAAATACATTATTCCCTGCCTAGGTTTATAGTAAATTTTAGAAGTTTTATTAGTTTCAGCAGCAGCACAGTTTTAAAGCTTTTAAACATCTTCCTTCTGATGACAATTTTAATATTGTTTATTCAGGTTGTTAAGTTTCATTGGTTTGGAAAGGGAAGTGTCTTCCACACAGCTTGGTATGAGGGAGGGGTGGGTTACTGGTGCCTGCATGCCATTTTATGTCATTTTTAATTAACGTTTTTATTTTTTGTGTTGCAAATTGCCTAGAGACTTTGGAGTAGGCCACACACACACACTCTTTTATAGTGGTGACAATGACAACAACTAAATGGCAACAATTTCTAGACTATAAGTGATCACAAAAGAATCCAACTAATTTCTTTAGTGAAATGCGGGGGGGGGGGGGGAGTGCGGATTGCAAGGTTCAAACTCAAGGGAATCTCAGCCTTTCGATATCCAATAAGAGTCTTTCTTAAATCAGGAGCAAACTGAAGTATCTTCTCTCACCCCCACCTTTGCTATTTTATGTACCACTTTTTGTATATTGTTAACCTTGGCACATTAGAAAATAAATTCAATAACCAAAATGCTGTCAAGGGAAAGAGGTGCCAAACTTAAAGGTCTCTGAATAATTCATTTGAAATCTGTGCTAAACTACCGCAAAAACAGCTATTTCAGCATCTGCCACTCTGAAATCTGCGTTCTTCCATTAGTACTGGAAGAGAGGCAGACCAAAGAGACAAAGACAATTTAATTTGCTTTAGCAAATCTTCAACATAGGGCCAAACACAGGTATATAGGCAGAGCCAGATGTTCAGCGTTATATAAGGCTAATTCCAGCTACATAAGTATTTCAAACAGGAGCAAAGTATTCTTGGCAAAAGGACTTGGAAATGGGGAGATGGATTAGATGGAATTCAGAATTATAGCAGTCAGATATGATTAAGCTTTTAAGCCTTTGACATTCAATGCATTTAAAGGCCAGCTCACATGCATGGACGTCACTTAATGATATCTGCTGGTATCTGAATGCGTGAACTGACACCACTGAAAAACAACCAGCAGATTTGTTGTTGTTGTTTAGTCGTTTAGTCATGTCCGACTCTTCGTGACCCCATGGACCAGAGCATGCCAGGCACTCCTGTCTTCCACTGCCTCCCGCAGCTTGGTCAAACTCATCCTGGTAGCTTCAAGAACACTGTCCAACCATCTCGTCCTCTGTCGTCCCCTTCTCCTTGTGCCCTTCATCTTTCCCAGCATCAGGGTCTTTCCCAGGAAGTCTTCTCTTCTCATGAGGTGGCCAGAGTATTGGAGCCTCAGATTCAGGATCTGTCCTTCTAGTGAGCACTCAGGGCTGATTTCCTTAAGAGTCTCCCTCCAGCACCATAATTCAAAAGCATCAATTCTTCAACAATCAGCCTTCTTTATGGTCCAGCTCTCACTTCCATACATCACTAATGGGAAAACCATAGCTTTAACTATACGGCCCTTTGTTGGCAAGATGATGTCTCTGCTTTTTAAGATGCTGTCTAGGTTTGTCATTGCTTTTCTCCCAAGAAGCAGGCATCTTTTAATTTCGTGACTGCTGTCACCATCTGCAGTGATCATGGAGCCCAAGAAAGTAATATCTCTCACTGCCTCCATTTCTTCCCCTTCTATTTGCCAGGAGGTTTTGGGACCAGTGGCCATGATCTTATTTTTTTTTATGTTGAGCTTCAGACCATATTTTGCACTCTCCTCTTTCACCCTCATTAAGAGGTTCTTTAATTCCTCCTCACTTTCTGCCATCACGGTTGTGTCATCTGCAACAAATTCTCACCGTGAGCAATGGGAACCTGGACAACGTCACGGCTAATTTAATTCCATTGATTTCCAGTTAATCTTAGGGCCAAACCAGATATTATGTTGAAGTAAAAAAGCTGGCCTCTGATCTCAAGTGGAGCAGCGCAGGTTGGGGGAGAAGGGCTTTAAGCCTTTGCCCCGGCCGTGATTGTCACCAGAGCAGGTGTGCATTGGCAGCCAGGTGATAATGAGGCAAGCTGAGACCATTATCTTGGGCTGTGGATGAAGTGGAGCAGTAAACTGACACATCCTGCATCCTCCGAGGCTTGTGCACCCTTGTCATTGCCTGGTTCCATTTATTGACACTGGGTGTCCACAGACATGGCAAGTCTCTCTGCTTCCATCTCCACCTCCTCCCTGCCTCACTCTAGTCCATGTATGGGGAACCAGCAGCCTATGGAATTAATTAGGCCCACCAGGGCTTTTAATTTGGTCCATGAAGCCACCCCCCCCCAGCCATGCCCACCTGTCAGCTGCGGCTGCAAAAAAAGTAAATAGAAGTCTTGGCTGTCCCTTCGCCTGCACAGGTTTAATTTGGCGCTGTTTAAATTTGCACTGCTTTCAACAGACATCGGTTCCACGTGGGAGCAAACAAGTAGATCCACCCCCATGGTCATGGTCAAAGAGTGCAGAATACAATATGCTTCCCAGTGAATGATTGGTAGCACACTCTAAGGCCCCTGATGGCGCCTTTGCAAGCACAACTTGTATTCCTTGCCATTTAAATTTGGCACCAAATGCAAGCCACGCTGCTTCAGTAGGGAGGTGTGCGTGTCAAATCCATCTGCTCTCCACCTGTGGAGGGTTGGCCACAATTGAATCCTCTCCACCAGCCGAAAGTAGTTCCTCACAGCCTCTGAGGAAGGGCCATGGGGAGTTCCTTCCTCAGAATAAGGCATTCTAGGCTCTAAGAGCATTTGCCTTGCTGCTGCAGTTTGTCACCGTGGCTAGAAATGTTGTTTTATTTGGGAAAGAAATGTTAAAGTAACAGCATCTTTAGATTTTTGTGGCGGTGGAGACAGTGGAGAAGACACTTTCCCAGTCTTCTTGTTAGCATATCTCTGGTGGCTAATTCTCACACTCGATGCTGCAGTCTTCAAGTGGGGATAAAACACATTCCACTCTTTAGTCAGCAGAATATTCTCTCACTAACAGCCTTCCAAGAATAATCTTCACTTACAAAGCATGCTATACCTTCATGTTGGAAAGGGTTAACATTTAATGCTGGGTTCCAGTCTTCAATTCAATTAAACAATTAGCCATAAAGAGAAATAGTACAGACACAAGCTGAATTAATTTATCCCTCTGATTCACCACCTTCCAAAATGAAAACCAGTAGCTCCTACTGGCTAATTCTTTTGGTTTGTTGGTGACTGGTTTCATCTTAATTTGATTACAGCTAAGCTAATCAATTTACTGAAAAGAAATATCATATATGAACTTTAAACCTTAGTAGCATGGCTTATTTTGTGATTGAATTAAGTGCCTGCCTTAGCTCAGGATAGATTTGTACATACTTATCTTGATGTACCACAAAACTGTATGACATGCATTCACAAACACACCGCTGCGCATTCATGCTTTGCACTGCTGGGAGTGCGTGCTAAATGTGCACTTGAAAAATTTCTTTTTTAAATTTATTAAATTTATTAAATTTCTATACTGCCCCTCATCTGAGGATCATAGGGCAGTTTACAATGTAAAAACATGAAAAGTATAACATAGTAAAAGTAGTAATCTCAGCGCCCTTTTACATGATCCACTTTTATTTTGTATTATGAGATCATATTACGTTAATCAGCTGTTTACAGTGGTACCTCAGTTTTCAAGCATTGGAATCCGAAAGTTTTAGTTTTCGAACGCTGAAAACCCAGAAGTAATTGCTTCCGTTTTCAAACGCGCCTCGGAAGTCAAACGGCTTCCGCTGCATTCCCCCCCCCCCCAATTTTCTCAGTGGAAATTGCAGGCGGCCTTTGTGCCTTGGTTTTTGAACATTTCGGAAGCCAACCAGTCTTCCGAAATGGATTACGTTCGAAAACTGAGGTACCACAGTATCAGGAAAGTTGGATACATTTATGTTCTGCAGCTTTGGTATAAAAGAGCCTCTGACGTACCAGCACGGAGTAACCAAAGATCTCCCACAGCCAAGGAACCATATCTCACCTGGGTTTGGGAAGGCTTAAAGGCAGAGTCAAAGCTGTGTTGCAGGGAGTCCAGAAAGGGCTGGATTTTGTAGAGGCCGTGCGTAGTCTGACTGGAACGGAAGGCCACAATATGGAAGTACTTGAGGATCTTCTCAAATCTCGGCTGAGTCATGATCAGTGCTATGCTCTTGTTGCTATAGAAACCACTACTCCAGATG
The DNA here is from genome assembly GCF_964188305.1 of Podarcis bocagei. Taxonomy (NCBI): domain Eukaryota; kingdom Metazoa; phylum Chordata; class Lepidosauria; order Squamata; family Lacertidae; genus Podarcis; species Podarcis bocagei. The sequence goes on along the minus strand of NC_138127.1, from coordinate 61,202,997 downwards.
CTGAGTACGGACTCGCAGTGGTGAGTGCTGGTGGATATCATGTACGCGAGGAAAGCCTTGATTTCTGTCAGAGTGACGTCTACCCAGGCATCATCACTCCCAAACCGCTCCTGGTACTTCTTGGCATACATATTGGTTTGCACGACCACGTTCTTCAGCAAGTTGTCAGGGACAAAGAGTTGGAAGAAGTCCATGGCACTGGCAGTTGGTGCCATTTTGCGAGTGGGGCCTAGAAAACACAAAAAGAAACATGTTGTGCTCATTTCCTGAGTAAGGGAACTGAGAATTAGCAGTTAGGCCATCTGGCCCATGGACACTCAAATTCAGAGCTGTTTTCTTACAAGACATATCGTAATCTGTAGTCAGAGCAACATTAAAGGTAAAGGTAAAGGGACCCCTGACCATTAGGTCCAGGCGCGGACGACTCTGGGGTTGCGGCGCTCATCTCGCTTTATTGGCCAAGGGAGCCAGCGTACAGCTTCCGGGTCATGTGGCCAGCATGACTAAGCCGCTTCTGGCGAACCAGAGCAGCACATGGAAATGCCGTTTACCTTCCCGCCAGAGTGGTACCTATTGCATTTCGTGCTTTGTGCTAGGTTGGCAGGAGCAGGGACCAAGCAATGGGAGCTCACCCCGTCGCAGTGATTCAAACTGCCAACCTTCTGATCGGCAAGCCCTAGGCTCAGTGCTTTAACCCACAGCGCCACCTGCATCCCATTTAATAGGGTACAACATTGTACCCTATTAAAAAGAAGAAAAATAAATAATTAGGTATCTGGGCAATCCAACTTTGGTGCCACAAAAAGCTGGATTTTGTAGTATAAAAGATGCAGATTCAGCATGTTAACATAGCAGACAATCTTATTTTGTCTAATTTAGTCACATTTTTTTTTGTTCTGCATCATCTTTTCTGAACATATATGTAAGAGCATAAGAGGAGCACTGCTGGATCAAACCAAAGGTCCACCTAGTCCAGGTCTATCTAATCTAATTCTCACAGTGGCCAGTCTATGCGAAGCCTACAAGCAGGACGTAAGCATGATAGCACCCCCCTGATCATGAACTTTACTATTCAATGCCATTCTGCCTCCTATACTGGAGGAAATATATAGCTAACATATATATTGGCTTCTCTTCCATTTCTGGCTTTGCTAGATATTGAAGGGGGAAGAAACTCCACCCTCAACTGCTAAAATATGCAGCATGATCACTATTCCTGTTTATTTATTTTATGCATTTATATACCACCGTTCAACCAGATGGTTTGTAGGGTTGTCTACAGCAGAACAACTACAAAAAATTCTGAATCAAAATCAAGAAGAAGAAAAAGCATCCCAATAAAAACAATTCTACAGCATGTAGTCACAAGTGAGTCTCACTAAGCTCAAAAAGCAGAATCAGCCTCATATAACCAGCAGGCCTAGTTAATAGATGAAGGGGTTAAGAACATTGAGTAAGTTGGTTTCCTAGACTTAGCTAAAAGGAGGCATTTTTAAGCCTATATTTCCACACTTTACTTTCCTGCATGTTTTGTGATTTTAAATCTCTGCTGGGGTTTTCTCACCAAGAGAGAATTTGCCCCCAAACCTGGATCTAGGCATCCAGGGAATTCTCCTTTTATCCTTTACTAAATTGTTAAATAACCCACAAAAGTGAGTTGGTTTAGGAATGGAGACATTTTCGAGTGCCCCTTTGACTTCTGATATTTCAGTGGACATTGCTCATCTACTTTCAACGCTGCCTTTCCAGACATAAGAACTAAAAACTTGGTTTGAAGGGCTGTCAGAGGACAACCCTTTATTTGAAGGGTTTCTCTCTTTGGTCTAAGTCCAGTTTAAAGATAAACAATGACAAGAAGGGGGAAACCACTGACAGTTAGCATGTGGGGAGCAAACTGAGCCAGTGCATGGGTCACTTGGTTACATAGTACAGTATAGTTGTATATATACAGATATATTGTCAACCTTTTTTAAAAAAATGACAGAATGGATTGTGGAAACTATCAAGGCATCTTTTTATTAGCTGCGGCCAGCAAACTTCTTGCAAGGATCTTAACAAACTATATTCAAGGCTACCCTTCCTGAATCTCAAAATGGTTTTTGACCTTCTAGGGGGACAATGGACATGATTTTCACTGCTCGACAGCTTCAAGAAAAATGTAGAGACCAAAACCAACCCCTGTATATGGCATTTATTGACCTGACCAAGGCCTTCAACACTGTAAATCATAATGCCCTGTGGACTGTCCTTCTCCTCAAAGTCTGGCCCTTTCAGAGTACAGTAAGTCCCCTGCCCCTCCAGAGAGACCCCACATCTCCTTTCCAGGCTCACATCATCCCTACATTCTCTTCACTCTTTCTCTCTGTGTAGTGATCTATATTATTCTCTATGGTTGTCTTTCTCTTCATTTCCTGTCGCTCCTCACCCCAGCCAGTTGTTGAAGAGTTTAAGAAATGGCCCACAGGGTCTGCAGAGCTGGACCATTCCTCAGACCATGCAAAGTTAGGCCATATCTAAGGGCTGAACTTGATTCACATAACAGTTGAGTGTAAACACCAGCATTTCCTCTTCCAGACTTGGGTCACCAGGGCAAATCATCTGAAAACTCTGTCATGGTCTTGGATAGATGTTTATACCATATTTGCCCAGCAATTCAGGGTGTTATCACCCACACATCCATCAGCATTAGGAATACAGATATTTGCCCAGCAATTCAGGGTGTTATCACCCACACATCCATCAGCATTAGGAATACAGAAAAAGGTTTTTTTTAAAAAAAGGGTAAAGGACCTCTGGATGGTTAAGTCCAGTCAAAGGTGACTATGGGGTTGCGGCGCTCATCTTGCTTTCAAGTCAAGGAAGCTGGCGTTTGTCCACAGACACCTTTCCAGGTCATGTGGCCAGCATGACTAAACCGCTTCTGGTGCAACGGGACACCGTGACGGAAATCAGAGCACATGGAAACATCGTTTACTTTCCCGCTACAGTAGTACCTATTTATCTACTTGCACTGGCGTACTTTAGAATTGCTAGGTTGGCAGGAGCTGGGACCGAGCAATGGGAGCTCACCCCGTCACGGGGATTTGAACCGCCAACCTTATGATTGGCAAGCTCAAGAGGCTCAGTGGTATAGACCACAGCACCACCCACGCCCCTATTAGGAATACAGCAGTGATACAGGGAGATGGTATCTGGCCCTTCGGCATTTATCATTTTGGGTTGCATTTATATGTAAAATCAATTTACTTTGCTTCAAATATACAGATAATGAAGTTTCCCAAAACAGCAAATTTCCATTCATAATGCACAGCAGGCCAAAGAAATAAAATAAATAAAAAGTACATGCTAGAAGTTTCAGAAAACCAGGTTGGTATAGAATATTCCATTATTATGATTTTTCGCACAATTATATTTTCAGCAGCTAGCACTCTTTAAAGTGCAATTTTTCTGAGACGTGATTATGTTAAAGTGGTACTCATTTATTCAACAGACGTATTTCCTGAGTGCAGTTATTTCTATATATCTGCATTAATGCTCAAAAATATTTTTCCTCCTTATGTAATATAAGGGCATGATCCACCCCAGCACAGGTAAAGCTTAACCCATTGTGGGCAATCAACACAGGCCTTATCTCTTCCCCCTTCTTCAGTCTTGAACAGTAAGAAGCAGCAAGAAACCCACCAGCCATGGAACCATGGCCTGCAGGCAATTATTCTACAAGCAACTTGTTTGGCTGGGGCTCTGGCAATACAAAAGGTGTGCCTGAGTTCTGGCCAGTGCGCTACAGCTTGTGTGTCTCCATATATGTCTTTTCATGCACTCCAAATATTTTGGACAACAACTTCCACCAGGCCCAGGCAGTATGATCAGAGATGATCAGGCTGGGGAAGACTGTAAAATTGTATTCTGTTGCTTCATATATTGCTGAACCTGTTCAGGTTAATGTGTGTGTGTGGGGGGGGGGTATTTTGAACTTGCAAATGAAGCAATGCTTCTTTTCATGCTATCCGACAGATGTTTGAGTCCTCTCCAGCTCTCCTCCATGCAAAATCCACCCAGCTGTGGTCAGCATTAAGTCACTTGCTATTGAAGTCTCTGGTGATTTAAATTCTGGAATAGACATGGCAGGAGTCTGGTATGCCTGTACTCGGCACACTGTGTTCCGGCTCTGATAAGCACGACTGCTTACTGCAGGAGACTCGCTGAATCCAGCATCCAGAAGCAGAGAACACGAGAGGAAACCACACATCCAATCTGCCAAACAGCATTACGGTTAAAATAAAGAAGTCAGTGCGTCATAGGGAGCTTAGAAGGATGCACATTCACAAATCATCAGAGTCAATCAAATGCTGCAACAACTTTGTCCTGCAAATTAAGGTCCTGCAAGTAGTTAGTTATTTTGCGCTATTATATTGCTTTGGCCAATCACTATTTGCTTAAAAACAAGACCGAAAGCAAAGAACTTTTGCTTAGCCTCCAGGTTCTCATTGGATTTTAAGAGTACCACAGATTCTCAGATTTTTAAATACATATGTTTTTTGCAATGATGAGCTTGGAAATAGGATGGAAATGCACCAAATCACATTTCTCAGATCAGAAGGGAACAATTTCAGAATAAAAAGAAATGCTGGTGAAGAGTGTCAAACTTTCCATTTACTGGGCTTACTCCAAAGAAAGACAGAGTCATGTCACAGCTTCCATAAAAGAATAATAAGGTGGGCATGCTAAAAAAAATCCCAATGATTTCAGTAGCATTTAGACACACCATAGTATTTCTAGAGTGTGCCGAGATACACAATATTGTAAAAGGCCAATAATAAAGAAAACATTTTTATTTTCATCTCTGGCAAGACCCAAACCACCCCTTATTTGAATATTCCCATTTGACTATTTCCCATTTCTATTTCTAGGAGGCCACTGTGAAAACAAGATGCTGGACTTGGCCTGAAGCAGCAGCCTCTTATGCTCTTATTTTGGAAACACGGCACAAATTTCCTTCTTCAAAAGCAATCTAAGTAAGGCTTCTGGCTACAGGGCAACCCAGTTTGATCTGGGGGTGCTTAGGCAGATTGACCACAAGCAGTACTGATGCAGATGGACTCTGAAGAAGATAAACTGTATTTCTGAGATGCGTTTGGTTTTAACAAAAGAGGTGTTCACACATTACATTCAGTGAGTGTATATACTCTGTGGACCTGTGTGTACATAATAGAAGAGCTGTGCAAATCCAGTGTACACTTTCTCACACAAATACTTGCACATGTGTCAAAAGAAGTCAGCTTGCCCCTGTGTTCAGTGCAACATGTGACTAAGCCTAAACTCAGGTACACTGGAGAATTCCTATTCCCTCTTGTCTTTCAGCTGTGCCTAGTTCCTTCTATTTTTGCTTCTCTATGTCTGCTCATGTTCTTGAAGCTGACAAGTGATGGTGGGAAAGAATGTGGCAGGATCACATACTCACACATTACTGCCCCCTAATCCCTACTGTGATCTCTTGTCAAACAGGTTTTTTCAAACACGGCAAAAACCTGTTTGCCAGAAGTGAGTATCTATATCACATGCTGTGATGTCTTTCTCTCACTCCACCTTCAACCATCTGGAAAAGCTATCATCTGTCCTGCTACCTGAAATTGACAGAGCTAGACGTTTCATTCACAATTATGGGTTTATACCTTGCTGAAGACCATTGTATGCAGGTAAGAAAATAGTGCTTCAAGTCCACACATTAATTTTCCAGCAGGGCTCTATGATACATGATGAATCACATTTCAACCAGTCACAATTGCTCATAGGTGGTGCAAGGGATGCTAAAAGACCTTCGTAGCATCAGCTGTGAAAATATGCTTAGCTAAAGCTAAATCTGTTGCATGGTGACTGGGAGTTTATGGGTAAAATGCAAGTGACATCCTGTCCCTTTGTGCCATAAAATAAAGAAATAAAACCCAGCCTATATTTCTAAGAAATGTTTTCTGTTAGACCATACTCAAATCCCTTTGTCCAATACGAACTGGGCGGGAGTGGAAGGCTACAAGCCATAGAGAATTTCCTGGCAAACGCCTATAGTTTTATTTTCTCCATTTAAAAGCCTCACAGTGATTTGATGGTCCACCAGATGGTTCCCTTCAGTAACAGTCCCAACAGCTAGCAATTAAAAGCATCCCACAATACATTTCCTTGAACTTTGGGGCGGCTTAATACAACAGAGAAGCTACAGAAGCGATTGGTTAATGTGTTTACAGCAGCTGGAAATAATATTAGAAGCTATGCAAGATCCTAAGCAGCAAGTGAATGGGCAGTACAGTGCAAGGTGGACCAAAACAATGTTCCTTTAATTGGGATTTCCCTGTGGATCTACTATGTAGCATAGTAGAAAATACGTGGTAGAATATAGTTTAATCCTCATAGATTCTTAAGGTGTAAGTGGTATTTTTCTAATGGGTGCATTCTCAGCAGAGAATCAGAGACACCCAAGCGGAAGAACACGGCTCAATAGCTGCAATTCACCTGCAGTCTAGCATGAATTCATAGTCCCTGAGGTAAAGGCTTCGGCAGGGGAAAGGAAAGAGCAATAAAAACTGCCACTCTAGTCTACATTTCTATTTATGCAGTCGCTGTCAGATGCCCCTAGCTTAGAACAGCTGGCAATTTGGAAGGACCCCAAATGTTTGCATTGGTCTTCAACCAGTGTGTTGCCTCAGCAGTATGGATGTGTAATTACACAGCTGTTATATCAACCATCTTTTGGAGAAAGGAGAAGGAATAGGCAGCAGAAAGAATGGCACAGGAAGCTGACTGATACTGAGTCAGCCCTTTGAGTCATCTGGTTTAGAAATGTGACTATGCCAGCTGCTGCAGATGTTTCAACTACAACTCCCATCTGCCCCAGCCGGCACAGTTGGGTAGGGGTGATGGGAACTGTCCAAAACATCTTGAGAGTTTCAGACTGGCAAATGCAGGTCTACAGTGGCTTTCTTGGGTTTCAGATAAGAGCCTTTTTCCAGCTGTATCTGGAAAATGTTGGAGAGATGACAAAGGGGGGAGGGGCAAAAATGAGAAAGTTAATAAGAAAGAGAAGTTTAGAGCTAGAAAAATATAGGAAGGAAAACAACATTGAAGTTACAACAACAATAATAATCCCATGTTGCTGCTTGTATTTAAATGGAGCCTTCATTTAGGAAGTTTAATGACCATTAACTAAATATTTTTGTAAAACAGTGTGTGTCTGATTACCAATACACATGGACAATCTAGCACAATACAAATCGCAAACTGCCAAAGTACATAAAACAATTGAATTCATCACAAAAATATGCTGAAAAATGTCAAAGCACCGCTGCAAACAGTCATGCCACAGTTTAAAAAAATGTTCTCATGCTACTGTTGAGGATCTAATGATTCGACAGTATGTACCTGCTACAGGTTTGCAAACAGAAGACACAGCACTTCCAATTTCCTCATGTACATTCCACCGAAAAGAACGTTCAGAGAATATCTCTGTGAATTGGTTCTATTTTGCCAACGAACATCAAACCAGATCATATCTTTTACAGTGCTGGCAGTAAAGCGATCCACACATGGCACCTCGGGGACTATCCATTAATGAATATTTACAGTCATCTTCCACAGGCGAAGTCTGATTGCAAAAATGCATGCTCAGAATCTGATACCTGGCACAGTATCATGACCTGCAGTTGTCTTCCACAGGCTAAACATTTCAATTCTTATCTCCCTGATGTCATAAAAACAGCACTGCAGACCGAGATATGAGAACATATACAGGATAAGTCCGCTTCTTCACTAAGCTCATCTTTTCCTTATATGCAGGCATGCTCTTATTATATATATATTTATGGATTTAAACACGAAACTGAATTTCACTATATTTCCTCATTTATAGCCTTGTGATAAACTTAAGATTTCATGCTGTGACCAGTGAATTGAGGTGGGATGTGTGAAAGGCACACAGTTAAGCGCATTTCAGGCATTAATTATATGTGCAGCTGGCTTCTGTTGCAAGTTCTGCCAATCAGTATTATCGACACCCAAACAGCCACTAAGCTGCCCACATTTTGTGCTGGTGCATTATGGATAGCAGTGTAAAGCTGGAGACAGCATAGCATTGCTCAAAACAAAAAAACATAAAGTTCCACAACTTGCACAATTATCTGGTTGAGATAATTGGGAAATGGAGGGGGGTATCTTCATCAGATTTTAGTCTCAACTTTTTGCCACTGTGTTTTCTGCTTATCATTCCCTCTATTTCTGACATTCATGTATGAGTGCCATTCCTTATGGAATCATGATGACATCGCAATCTAGAGGTGATATCAGAAGGCTTGGCGAACATGAAGATTTTTAAAAAATACAGCAAACCTTAAAAGCCTAAGAGCCGCCACCCCCATGCCGGCAAAAAACCCAACAGCCTAGTAAGGTGTGTGACCACAGAAAGCTGACTGTTAGATGGAAGGAAGATTGGGGGTGAGGAATGGCCTATCCTGGAGTAGGGCAAATTTGATTTGACTGTAACTGTGTTCCTCTTGAAATTCAACATTTAAAATAAAGCCTCAAAATATGTGTCAGAGGACCACAACAAACCACAACATATTCAACTCAAATAATTTATTTATCAGGCCCATAAGTCATAACAACAAAGATAAATCATAAACATTCAAATGACTTCTACAATTCAATAAATCCCAATACCATTAAAACAATCAATTACATGTTCTGTTTTGACTGGCTGCCCTTTAGTTTAAGTGAGTGATTAATAATCCCTTCCTAAAAGGTAAAAGTAGAATGTCCAGATATTTATTCAAAACGCTTATGACATTTGGACAGGACTACTATCTCATTAGAGTAGCAATAACCTTTACATATGTCTCTTTACACTGATGTGAACTAGGGATGGAAGGATCTGTCAATTTTGGTTCTCTGTTTCTCATTTTTTCCTATTTGAAATTCAGTTCTTGATATTTTACAGCCATTTGTGATTTTTTTTTTAAAAAAGAATCTTCAAAAGAATTCATCAGTGTTTTAGTTCAAAGTTCTCCTAATAAACATATGCTTTGACTAATGTATACTTGTTTGTAAACCATTTCCCCAATACAAAGCATTTTTGTAAGTTATTTTCACTAATATTTTCATTTTTATGCACACTTTCCCCCAATGTATGCATTTTAGCAAACACTGATTGGAGAACTGTATCAGAATATTCAGATAAGTGCGAATTTAGAAAGTTGTGCTTGGGTTCGCATATTGCTCTGGAAAGTGCAAAATTGATAGATTTGGCCTTAAATGCATATGAAATCAATTTTCTCCTCCAGCCCTAGTGCAAACTGGAAATCATATACCATAGTAAAACAAGAAAAGGGCTTTGCACACAGTCAAGGTACAGAGCAGGAGATAATATGAATCAATGGGTTAACATTTCCTGTTGCTATTAAGTCAGAGACATTTGCAGGTATAACATATTATTTCCCACAATGACTTTTTAAAAAGAATCTGCTCCTTCAGCCATTGCCAGACATTGTTATACAAAGAAACAGTAGCAGCAGTACTAAGGGTCAAGATGCTGAAATAAAAGCAATTCATGAAATTGAAGTTATCAGCTGACTGACTTGCATAACACCACTGAAAGCACTAAGGTTAATGCGTACTTTGTATGCAAAGCATAGGGCAGAGGAAAATGGGCTTTGTTAGTGAATCTCAAGAGAGACCTGTGTGAGGGGCTTTGTTCAACAACTGATTGTTAATTCATGCAAAGGGGTTTTAATTTTAAAAAAAGAAAAAGCATTGGGAGAGAGGAGATCCAGATAGTCAGAAGCACATTAACTGCAAGCCAACGTTCCCGACTGTCTAAGAAAACAGAAGGAGCAACGCAAACTCTTTAACAAAACCTCCACAGAGATCTAACACATTTCACGCCTGTGTGACTTGTGTCTTCATCAGAGAAATGCTACAGCAAGAAATGTTTCTTTCTGCTCTCACAACTTCCTGATTGCTTAGGGTTGGAGCCAATGTTTGTCAATTGCTCCGTGCTGAACAGCTCTAGACAAACAGCCAAGTGGAGGAAGGAACGACTAACCAAAACAGAGGACACAAGTGCTGTTCCATCATATTTCCATCCTGCCCCTTCTCAAAGGAACTCGGAACAGGAGAAGGAAACACCCCAAAACACATTTGCGTGTCTTGGCACATTTCCTGCTTGGCAGGGGGTTGGACTCGATGGCCCTTGTGGTCTATTCCAACTCTATGATTCTATGATTTGATTCTATGTGTCGAGACCCCGCAGCCACCCCCTCATTGGAAATAACTCACACAAGGACACAGATATTAGGTTTATGTTATTGGGCAAATTTTGGCCACAACTTTATTGAAATTACAGAATGTGAGCGGTGTTGGCTTAGGCATTGATTGGACCTGACTATATCTGACTCCTGCCCATTGTGCAGGAAGTCCAGTAAGGGTAAGCCACCGGTAGGGGGAGCCCTGTCGATGCGAACCAACTCAAGCTCCCCCTGATGTTCCCGTCGGGGTAGTGTCAAGGCCCTAGCCCCCAGCTGGGCTTCAGACTAGATCAATACCCCCGGATTCCTTAAACAGAATACCCTTAAGCATGGAGGGGCAGGTGGTGGCCACACCTTCCCTCCCCCCCACAAGGTCAAACAATGCCTAACCACAACCCTAACAAGGTTGAGATGAGGAAGTCCTCTGGCTCGCTCCTCAGTTTAAACGGCCCTGGCCACGCCACCCCCAGCCAGCGGACTAGCTGGCCAGGCTCTGATGCTGCCGGAATCCCCCAGGCAACAGGGAACAAAGTCCCCCGCCCCTGGTGAGGAGTGGGTGGCCATGCGGTCCACCACAACTCCTCCCCACTGGGAAGTGGAGCGGATTTATGTGTGTGCTCTCCCCACCCCTCTCACACGATACACCACTTCCCTGAATGGTGAGAAGGTCCTGGGGCACAGCACTTACCTAGCTGAGGCTACCTGTGCCCTGGAGGAAGTAAATGTGGTGCCCTCTGAGTGTTGTTGGACTTGCTTCCATCAATTCAGCCAGCATTGCCAATGGACGCAGATGATGGGAGTTGGAATCCAGCAACATCCATAGGGCACCCCATAGGCTCTCTCTGCCCCACTGCCCAACCTTCCCCAACCTGATGCTTTCCTCCAGATGTGCCATGGGTCTCGTAGTGCCAGTTAGGATGTGGTGGGAAAGGCAGGATCTGTCTGAGGGGAGGAGGTTGAGGGTGGGAAAGTTCAGGCAGAAATGGAGAAGAAGGTCTCAAACTGCTGCTGCCCAACACTTCAGTAAGGGAAAAGGACTTAGCTGAGTCAGTTCTGACTCTGCCTCCTGAAAGAGAAGTTCCCAGAGTAGTGGAAGAGTGACAGGTTAATAAAGCAGATCTGGCTGAGTTAGAGGCAAAGGGAGAGGCAGAGGACTGGACTCTGGTCTCATCACTAAAGATGCGCCGTTGCACCATTGCAAACAGACTCAGCAAACCCCCATGGTAAGCACGGCATTTCCACTTGGGACAAGACTGTGAACCGTTGTAATAATAATAAAATAATAATAATAATAATATTTATACCCTGCCCATCTGGCTGAAAGTATGAGTTAGCAATTATGGGATTATTTGCCTGTGGGATATTTTGAAGGAGTGCTCCAATATCATAACTGTACTGGCCAGAAGGGGTAAAATGGGAACCAGGGACTAGACGGGGGAGGGGGCAGTTTTAGCTGAGAATTCTTGACTCAGGTTGAAAAATGTCCCCCCACATACACACACTTGAGAAGCTGTTATATATAGATAGCTAAACAGATTTTTGTTAAAAAGCATTTAGGGCAATGCACAGATGTTTGAAAAGCTGGATTTTGGGGAAGAAGCATTTAGGCATCTGCAAAAAAGGGGAGGAGGGAGGCGGCAGCAGCAAACTCCAGCAACTAACAACCTGATGGAGTCAGAATAGACTCCAGAAATAGCATTAAGAGTCCCTCCACGACAGAACACCGCCTCTGCGAACTGCTCTCCAACAACTGCATAATGGAGTAGCACCTATTAAGGAGTCAGTGTTAAGGACTCAATCCTGCAGTGGAGGAATGAAGGAGGATGAGGACAGACCTGGAGACTAGTCCATTTGTGAGAACAAATGGTAGGAAAATGTTCCTATACTGTGCCGGCAGGCAGGATCAAGCATTGGGGGTCAGCATTCTTGGGCACCCCACATAAGGAAGAGACCTACTGCTGATTAATCAGACTTCCTGGTCTTGCTTCTCCTCCTCACGGGCCTTGAAACGAGAATGCATGGGGGATGGATGGAAACATTTTGTTTGGAGATTTTTCCATATTATTTTCCCTATCTGTTTCCAAAAAACTTGGGTGGGGGGAAGTGGGGAGGGGAATCCAATTTTTCGTCTCTACACTGGCCTGCTCTCTCCCTCTGAGCATGGAGGAAAGCATAAGCAAACACTAGGTGCAAATAGAAGGAGCAGAAGTTGCCATTGCCTACTTGCTTACCTCCCCTTTTCCTCTAGATCAGTAATCTTCAGCCTTGTCTGATCCAGAACACACCAATAACCAGTAGAGGGCTGCTGCCTCTAGAGACTGCTAGGGTGGGAGTCAGGGAGGCCAACAGTAGGTGGCGCCAAACTCAACTCACCAACTGAAAACCAATGCTGTAAGTGACAGGGGAGATCAAACGCCCAGTGGAGGAGGAGCCAAAAATAGGAAGAGAACTAATTCAGGTTTTGTCCCCCTAATCCTCCCTACTGAAGTCTGTCAGGGCAACACAGAGACTAAGGATTCCCTTTTAAAATGGTTTTTTTTGGGGGGGGTGTTATTTGGTTGTTTCTTTTTTATTTTGCTTATGTATTCTGCATTTTTATACTGTAATTTTAGCCTGTGAACCATTCTGAGACCTGCAGGTATAGGGTATTATGTAAATTTAATAAATAATAATAATAATAATAATGAGGAGGAGGAGGAGGAAGAGGCTGACAGCCAGTGCCATCCCCCAGATAGGCAGGTAGGGGCTGCCTGAAGATAGACTGAGGTTGATGAAGCAGTGCCCCACTTAACCTAATGGACTAGCCTCCTCTACTTTTAACCCAAACATTCATTTGGGATAGGGTTGCCATATTCCGGGGATCAAAAACCCAGACACCCCACCATCTGGACACACACACCCCACCATTCTTCATCTCCCTCACTCGCCCCCTATCTGCCACTAACCCCTTCCTCGCCCATATGCTCCCCTCTTCTTCCCCTCCCTCTCTTACCTTTGCTGTCTTTGGCCTCCTGCTCACAATGGGAAGGTCACGCAAGGCCTGGCGACCAGCATGGGGTGACCAGACACAAGGTCTGGTAGCAGCCAGGAACAACACCAGGCCTAGTGCGACCCCCAGCAGGCCACTCCAGGCCACCTGATGAGCACTATCTGTTCCGAGGCACAACGCCTTCTGAGCATGCAGGTCCCCCCCCACAAAAATAACCCCCCAAATCCGGACATTTAATCCAAAATGCAAACATCCGCCTGGATGGGGGTGCTGGCCCCCCAAAAGAGGACATGTCTGAGAAACCCCAGACATATGGCAGCCCTAATTTGGGAATCCTTTTCTTCTTCGTCGTCTTCTTTTTACCATATAGTGCTGCTGTTGAAACACACCTTTCATCAGGCCATGACCTGGTGGTGAGCTGGTGACCAACCAGCTGAAGACCAATGCTCTAGGTGGTAAGGTAAAAGGTAAAGGACCCCTAGATGGTTAAGTCCAGTCAAAATCGATTATGGGGTTGCAGCGCTCATCTCACTTTCAGGCCGAGGGAGCCGGTGTTTGTCTGCAGACAGCTTTCGGGGTCATGTGACCAGCATGACTAAACCGCTTCTGGCGCAACAGGAGATCAAGCACAAGGGATGAGGGGGCAACCCATTCTAGGTATCCTGCCTGACCCACCCCATCTCCCAAACCTGGAGCTGACACTGTGTGCAGGTGAAGGTCTTTCCTTTCAAGTGACACAGAAGGATGCTGAACCAAAATTGTCTTCCTTCCATCTCTGATGCTGTCATCACGCAGCGATCCCAAGGGTACGAAAGTGAATCTCATCATAGCATAGAAGTTAAAATGCAAAACATGCCAAGTGTATAATGAGCTTCTGATTGATGCAATGCCACTTAAAAATGGCACCATTAAAATTATAATAAGCTGCACACCTCTTTTGTGTAGAATGTTTGCTATACTCTAAAGGATCCCTGAAATTTTTAACTTGAGGTTGCTATGCTGAAGAAAACACATTCTATGTATTCTAGCAAAGGACAGCATTTATCTAAAAGTCACTCACATGTCCGCCTGCAATACTAAACACCAACCATCTCTGCTCAGTCTCAAGATGGTGATATAAGAGATAAGTCCAGCCACTAATTTCTCAGGAGCTCTTTCACTCATTTTCAATTCCCTTTAGCTCCTAAATACTCCTTTGCTTGAACAAACATGAAATAAATGAGACCTGGAGGCCTATTAATACCCTGACAGAGACACGTTAGAGGGTTGTCATAAAATGGGCTGGTGGGTGGGAAAAGCCATGCAAAGTGTCTTGTGTTGTTTCCAGGAAGGATTGGAATTGAAAAGGAAAGGAAAAGAATCGTGAAATCCCATTCAGCTTTTGTGCTTCCCTGAACCACCCACCTTCCTCATGTCCCTGTTCTCTCACCTCCTATTCTGATTCTCATTTCATCTGCATCTTTATCGGATTCTGTTTGCAATGCCTTCCCTCCCACATCTTCCCTGCCCATCTGTTCTCTTCTCCACATTTGCCCTATTTCTCAAAACAGGCCAACTCCAATTCAGGGCCCCCTAATCCCTAATGAAGACCCCGATGTCTTCAAATGAACTCCTAGAGATAAAAGGGAGGAGAGGGCATTTCAAAGGAGGCACAGCTGATTCCACAGATTTTATGCCGAGTCAGAGGAGCAGCATTAAATAAAGTGTTGTGTCTGCCAGATTTTAACTGAATGATCACATTCATCAGTCAGGTCAATATTATTTATGATCTGGAGAGGAGATAAATGCTATTTCAGATCTGGCTATTTATAATACCTTACAAATCTCTGGGAATAGACCGTCTTCAATCTCTTTGACGTTGTCCACGGGTATCTTCAGGATGTTGTGTTAATGCCGAAGATAATAAAGGTAATATTTCATTATCTTTGAGAAGTGAGACGGGCCAACATTCAAAGAGAGAGAGACACACACACACAGTCATGAGAATGTAGTGCACTCATTATCATCGCTAGAAGAGCACACAGAAGACCATTCAAAAGTGGCACCACCCATTTTCTGCCCCCCCCCCGACCGGAGCCTGCGCAAGCGTCCTCCACATTTGCCATTGAGGCAGCCAGGCAGAAGTATGACGCCTTGTCCTTGTTGTCTCCGCGTCCGGTGCAGACCCCTCAGCCACTTTAGTTCTCGGGATTCTACTACCTCATTCTGAGGTGTGTGCATATATACTGCACATCTGCAGTGCTCAAATCACAGGGAGGTCAGATGGTACCCCCCTCCTTTTGGGGTACCTCCCAAAAGTCCTGTCTGTCTGTCTGTCTGTCTGTCTGTCTGTCTGTCTGTTTGTTTTTAAAAAGCTCCAGAGATGGAAAACTTTGGTTTAAATTGAATGGATAGGACTTGTGAGTTTCATTTAGAACCTTCCTTACCTCTTCCCTCATAATTCAAGTACCGGGCTGTGATGTGACCTGGCACAAGTAAGGAAATTTGAATTTTCCACACCACAGATAATCCACAGATAATTATATAATGTAATTAGATGATTATATTATCTGCTCCGGGGGCAGTGGCATCTTGAAGGGCAGCCTTGTACTGTTGAGTTATGGAAAATATGCAGCGTAAGTTGAGATAGTGGACAACAAGTTAACGTTTATGTTTTCGTTTTGTAAAAAACCAATAAATTAACTTTGAAGCGGGAAGCTGGGGGATGCCTGAAGAGGACCTAAATTGGCCCTAGATCTGCTTCACGGCTTTTCAAGCAAAGGTCACATTCACACCATACATTTAAAGCATATAACTTCCACTAGGATTCTTCCCAGGATTCTTAACCTGGGAACCATAGTTCTTAACCTAGATTCTTAATCTGGGAACCTGAACAGACTAGAGTTCCCAGAATTAGGGGGGGGGGTGCTTTCAGTGTATTGTGTGGATGTGTCCTTAAGCAACTGAGACTGCTACAAGGCTGAGGGCTCACCAAAACTTCCCTTTCTCCTGTGATTTCTTCTGCTTGTCACACAGTTTCTAGGCACGGGTCCGAGTTTTTCTTTCGTCCTGCCACTTTCTCTGGGCAAACCCATGGTTCACTGCTGAGTCAGAACAAACATCAGTCCACAGAATACCCAACTGACGTTTGTTCTGATTCAACCGTCAACCGTAGGTTTTGTCAGGGGAAATGGTGGGACAAAAAGGAAAACCTCTTGGACTCTGTGCCTTAGAAATCACAACTGGAAGTCTGGATGAGCCCTTAAAATGCTAGACCTCCTTTCGCTGCTCCTTTAGGTTGCTTTTCTTCTTCTTTTGAACTTCCTTCAAATGAGTTACAGTAGTTTAAAATACCTTTTGAACAAAGTAGAAGACAGCAACGATCCCAGGCTGCATCTGCTAGCCTTCCCCCAGCCGAAGGCAATCTTTATAGGAACAGCATAGCAAGAAAATCATCAAAGGTAAAGAGAAGAAACAAGCCAGAGCTCCACAGGGGTTTTGGGTGCCTCTTTTTATATTATTGACCTTTTTTATTGCTTTTGTGTTTTCTCTCTTTTTTCCCCTTGAGATTTTCAGTATGATGCTCAAAAGAAATTTCTTGGTTAAGAAATAATTTTCTCAACTAAGCCTTTTATAGTTTTATATATATATTGCTGACCATTATCTCCCCAGAATAAACTAACAAGCAGCACCTGCTGTCTCCATTCACCAGCCCCAGCTTTGAGGGAGCTTTCCGCTTCCTTACAATGAAATGGCCTAAATGAGCAACGCTGTTTCTTTCAAGCCGGGGAATGGCTGCAGAAGTCTCTGTTTTAGGGTTTGGACTTGCATCATTTGGAAACTCCTTGGTTACCACATCGGTTCCTCAAGCCAGTGGTGGAGGAAGGGGGCTGCGGTGGGTGGGTGCCACCCTCGGTGTCACCACTGAGGGGGGTGACAGAATGCTGGGCGGCACTCACCGCAGGGCCTTCAGCGTGCCTGAGCCACACGTCTCTCCTGGGAGAAACACGGTGGCTTGGGTGCGTGCAGGCTCTGCGCTGCCCAAATGATCCACCCACTGCCCCCCCCAGCTGTAGGGTGGCTGAGTGGGAGGAGGCAGGCAGGCTCCAGAGGCCCCGCAGTGCACCATGCCCTGCCCCTATGGGCGGCACACGCCGCCCCAGGCGTCCGAGTGGCTTCCTCCGCTGCTGCCTCAAGCTGAAGTGTTGGTTGTGGAGAAGGAAGAATGCTCAGGACTAGCACTGGGAGATATATAAACATATCGTCCAAAACCAGTTTGAAGTCCATATTGTTATGTCTGTTTCATTATTTTTCACCTGGCAATATATTGCAAATCATGGTGTGTGTGTACGCTATGCAAAAATCACAATGAACACATATATCCATGATCAAGGCCCTTTTTGCCACAGAAAGCTATGGAGTGGTAGAGATTGGTGGATTTCTCTTGAAGCTTTAGATGTTTGTTTCTTTTTACTCATAATTCATTTCCAAGGTAAGATGGCCATTGACACAAATGTGACCATCTGCTCACAGGATGCTCCTGCCAAAGAAGTGGAAGGAGATGGTCTCTGCCAATTCTGCCTTCCTCTTACAGCTTATTAGAAAGCTGCTCTGAAGAACTGAGGAACCCTCTGGGACAGCATGGAAGATGCAAGGGGAAGGGGGAATGGAAATTGTCTTCTTCCGCTTCCACACTTCCTCCAACAAGTGCTGGTTCTCAGTCCCTTCTGCCTTTCCATTTGCAGAAGGTGTGCTTCTGGATCTAACCCATTGTATATGTGCATTCTGCAGAATTAAAGCACACTTCATGTCAATGGCTCTAAATGGACTACTTCCAACACACACACACTGCAGATTATATAGTATCTTCCTTTCATTTTGTACAATGAATCTGCCTCCGACCCCCAGCCCCCACCCCCACGCACTTCTTCCATCATCCACATCTCTATGGGGTCTTTGTTCTTTGTTTACTTTCTGTTGTTCCATATTTGAACACACATATTTGGAGCATGGCTCCAAGGAGATCTGTGAGACACATATATGGACTTAAGAGAGAGAGAGAGAGAGAGAGAGAGAGAGAGAGAGAGAGAGAGAGAGAAGAAAATTGGGCATCATAAAACCGGGGGGGGGGGGGATTTTTGTGCTCAGTTGGTAGCTCCACTTGGGAGTTTTTGGTTTCTTTTCATAAGATGGTGTAGCAACTGTTCAGATTTGTGTTTGTCAATTTTTTAAAATACTTTCACAAAAAATAAAGTTTACAAATATGGTTTGGGATTACTGTACTGATGGAGAGAATTAGAGGTACTCTCTTCCATGAAGCAATTCTAAATAAGCTTGAAGAAGGAAGCCCTATTCTAAAATGGAGGGCAATGAGATGGTAAATGACAGGTGTCACTCCGAGTAGGTCAGTAGTCTTTCCTCATCATGAGAGGTGCTCGAGAGGGAACAGGGGGACAAGTGAAACAATAAGCTTGCACAAACAAAACAACATCTTATTATTTTCCCAGGCCTGATTAACTGAATTGTCTTTTTTAGATTTCCAAAAATTATATTTACTAATAACAACACGATCTCATCTAATCCAATATCCAGGTCACAATCTACAACCAACTTCTGGTATGACAGAAGATTGTTTCAGCAGAAGGTTTTCATTATTACATTCCTGTTTTATTAACCACAGGGCCACCTGAATCTGGTGTAAACTCCCTTGGTAACCACAGAACGTTTTCTCATTTCTTCTGATACAGAAAACTGACACTTAGAATTTTAAAGAAAATGCTCTTTTTATGGCCTGGTAATTTTCCACTCAGGTTTCTATAAGTATGATAGCTGGGTTCCTTACGCCTACAAAATCAAATAAGCTTACATGCAGGTATATATGTTGCCCTAAAATGCATAAATCATAACACTTTGCCTACAGTTCTTCTGCCATTTCCTTGTGACTCTTGGTATAAATAGGATCTCTGATGTGCAGAGCAAATTTGTGGACATAAAAACAAGGCCTTCCACCTTCAGTACAAGCAAAATATTAATCTGCTTCATTTTAGGGCATTAAGAGCTGTCAATCTAGTCCTGAAAAATATTAATTAATACTTCTAACCTTGTCCTAAAACTGCCAAACAGCTTCATTAAGACTCCTGAGAGGTATATGCCTAGGATTAGATGACCCCAGGCTCCTACATGCATGAGATCCCAGGCTGCTATTTAAAATCTCAGACATACACATATGGAGATTCCAGCCTTACACTGCACAGCTAGGCCTTGAAACACACATTCATCTTCAGAGCTGAATTGGAGCCTGTGACGGAAAAATACTGTACAAGTTACTGTGCAGCTACCAAAGACTACAGCAAAGACTGTTTTGGTTTAGGCTTCACAGCTGATGCTAAGAATGAGGTGGAGAATGCTCAGCCATCAGCAGTTACTCGTGCACAAAACAGCACCTGCAGCGATAAGAGAATGTTCTTCCTCAGCGTTCCTCAATTTTTAAAGAGCGGCAATTCTACAAAGATGCCGCAAATGACCTCACATTCCTGGAAAATGGTACACATGACCCAAAGTTCATAGACAACATGCAGACTTTAAAAGGACAGTAGAATATAATGGGCTAGATATTCCCGTAGCAAAAAGTAAAGGAATTGGGGCAAGTGGAAACCTTACCTTTCCTAAGAAAATGGCAGTGTCATCCTACAGAAGTATAAGAAGCCAGGAAAGGAGATTTGTGGCCTGTAATGTTGTTTTGCTTTGGATTCTTCCCCAGAACCAAGGGACTAAGGACTTTGATTTTGCTGGTGAATGGAGAATTCAACCCTGTTCCCAACCATCTGGGGTGAAATGGCACTGTCTCAACTTGATCCAGCCAAAGCCTACCCACTATCAGCCCAATTTGGTTCAGTATCCAGGCTTTGGACAGAGCACAGGTCTCCTACAAACCCAATAGGGAATTTAGTGGTGCTGCCATCTGTATCAACTGGTCCAAAAGAACTGGACACAATTCTAGAGAGAACTTAGAGTTGTGTGTAAATCCAGGTTACAGTGACGACACAGAGAGCAGCAAAGTACCCTCCTGAAGATCAATAGTTCCAGAACACTCAAGCAAGCAAGGAAGCTAAGGTATGCAAGCTGTGTTGGAAAAAATGATTAGGTTGTAAAATAACATTAGCATTTGGATCAAGAGAGCAATTTGGTACTATTAGTCCCATCCATGTACATATTAGAGGGCCTTGCTCGGAGAAGCTTCCCTTCTAAATGTTGAAGGCACCAGGGGAGCAAAAGAGAGGAGGAAAGGGGGAAGCAAGGGTTTCACCCATATAGCCTTAATTCTCATGTGTGGGTTTTGTTCTGGGCTGGTTTGTTTTGCTGTTGTCAGAATAGCACCCTGTGCAGCAGTTTGGCAGAGGTCCAGCAAACAAGCCTAATGAGCCATGCTGTTTTTCACTGAAATCCGCTTTGCTCTAAGACAACTGTGTTCTCTTTTGGGGAACAGGTGTGTCTAAGTCCTGCTTTCCAAGCAGGTCTTTCTCAGAAAGCAGCTGCTTTTTTGCTTGTTTATTTTGGAAGCAGGGGTAATTGGATAGTTGGTTCCCAAGAAGCAGAATTCTGCATCTCTTCCACCACTCGTCCCTTTTATGGTTCTCCTTGGAACAGTGGTGCTTGGGAGGCAGTTTCTGCAAAATGCTGTAGAGGAAAATGAGGGGCAGATGGGGCTCATCAACCTGGGAAGGTGGCCCATCTAGGACAAGGAAACTCTGATCCTAAACCTCTGCTGCCTTGTGGGCGTATCTTTGGCAGAATAAACCCTATACAATCCAGAGTGAAGTTGCTAAGGTGGTTGGATGGTGCCATATATGCCTCCTTCTGGCAACTCCTGTAGGCAAGCTGGTCCCAAATATATTGCTCTGCTTTCCTTTGGGAAACATCAGTGAGGCTGGGAAAGAGGTCTTGTTGTTTGGGCAGCCCAGGACCTCCATGCACACTGCCCAGACTTGCGCCCCAGAGAAGTCACTTCAGTGCTGCTAACACAGCAGTTTGACCTCACCCCTGGAGGCAGACTCCATTGTCTCTCAAGACATATGGATGCCAGCAACAACTTTTGAGTAAACATGGGCTGAGCTGAAGTTGCTCAGTGGAAGGCTGTGGAGCACAGGAAGAGTAAGGGAACCGGCCACCATCACGGAAAACTGAGAAATCTTTGACAGGCAGTCATCCCAGTTTCCCTACTGTGGTTGAGCTGCCCCAGTTACACATTTCCTGAAGGGGTAAGAATTTCCTCTCCAAGAGCAGTAAAAAGGAAGCAGCATTGATGAATAAAGTCAGGTTGCTAGCTGCAGTCATTAGCACATTTCAATCTTCCATTCAAATTGTTAGCAAAGGCAGGATCACAGGAGGAAGACTGTGGCATTCCAGTATTTCATATTGTTGCTGAGTCAGTGCCCAGAGAAAATGAGTGGCAATTCTCCTTTTGAAAACACCATTTTTTATTTATGTGGCACTCAGACAGAACCCCAAGTGACTGTTGTGACTCACATATCTTCTTTTACCAGAGAGCCAAGAAGAGTCGCAGTTACTACCTAGCACAGGGCTCCTTCTTTTTAAAAGAACCACAGTGGAAATGTCTGGTCATATGCCATAGAACAAAGGCCTGGGGTCCCACAGAAATCAATGAGCTTTGCTCTTAAGACCTCAGTGCTGCAAGTCAGTCCTTTTTTGTGATTTATGAGAAGATGAAAGGAACCATCTGATGAAAAGAATAGTGGAAGAAGCTGAATTTCTACAGACTATACCTGCTGAGAATGGAACTCCACTAACTGGGTAGAAGGGGGATATCATGTTTGATTATGTCCCTTTTTTATTATTAAATTTATTGGACACTTTTTCATACCACAGGCAATTTAAAGTGACTTTACAGAAAAACAAGCAAACAAAATAATAAATTCATTAAAACCGGTGGGGGGAGGGATACATTAAAAGCAACCACACCCCATTTTAAAAGGCCATAGATTGTTAACATCCTTTTTTCGCTGCAGCCCCATCTGCCCCTCAAAAAATCTGCTCTGGGTGGCAGGAGGACATCATGCACATTAAAGGAAACCTTTGAGAAGGGGTTTACGAACTAGTGGTGTCTAATTTTTATGAAATAATAAGGAATAAAACAATGATGGAAGTTGTACTTCAAAACATCTGAAGGACACCAGGTTGCCGGAGTGCCCTACATCTTCATAGGTGGTGCACCTATTTTGAGTTAAGTCCCGCTGAACTCAAGTAAGTGAAGATGCAGAAGATGGGACTGAAAGGAACATGATTTCGGTTAATGGCTCATGATATTGCTGTCTTTTGTGACAAGGACCCCTACTAGACATCTTTCTTATTTTGCATCTATGCTGATTTGTGCTCATGACGGTATCAGGGTGGTTATGTGCAACCCCTATTTTCAGTACTCTTCGTGCCTGCAGTCATTTCGGGGCACACATACTGCTTTGTTTCCAATCAGTGCATGTCCCATCTCTCCCTGCTGAAATCCTGTAACTCTTAAATGGTCCTGGGCTGGGTTGTCTACTTTTGTTGTGCTCTGTTGCCAGAGTGCGCCCCTCCAGACAGTGATAGTGCCGCAACATTGGGGAAACATTGCATAACAACTGATTAGATAGATGGGCCAGCATAAATTCACCACTACTACACTATTATTGAATCAGCAATATGTTGCAGAATACATCCATAAAAGGATCCTCCAAAGTGTAGAATGGTAAGGAGAAATGGCCATTTCTTGCAGAAGCATGGGCTCTATGAACTGTGCCTGCCTTAGGTTCACGTAACTTCTTTTTCCAGATCTACTGACTGTCTTTTAAAGGACCCCAGCATTAATTAAGGGATAGTCATCTTGTCAAAATCTATCAACACTCTTTCTATTACTGTTCTGAATATAGCATATATGTCAGAGAGATTAAACTGCAGTGTTTGTTGACCTTTGCTTTCCTTTCCAAAGTAACATGGACTCTCATTCTCAAACCCGGAAAATCAGGCTTCCATGCCAGCTTAGTCTCCAGGCTCTGCCTTTTGTCACCGAATTTGAGCTAAGTGAATAATGCAGAGTTTGCAAAGAGAAACCAAACTGTTAAATAAACTGCACATTATTATTTGGAAAGCAGCTGGGTAGCCACAAGGAAGCAGTCAGATTTGAGGTGCATGTTCTGATTTCACAAAATGATAAGGAACTTCGACTAAGTCATTCTGAAATGACAGCACAGAGAATACGTCTTAGAAATGGTGATAGCGATGTCTCTCAATATGTTGGGGTGAGCACAGAGGCCGTGTTGGCTGAGGCACAGGGGGGCACCACTAGGTGTGCACACTTGTGCTGCTGCCACCATGGCAACCATGATGCCAGCTGTCCACCACCAGGCTCGTGTCTGCTGCAGCCACCCAAGGGCTTGCTCTGGAGTTTTTGAAGAGGGTCACATGCATGTTTCCTGTTCGCTCACTGTCTGCGCTTGTGCCTTCAGCCATGTGTATCTCATACGGAACTTTCAACGATACAATACAATACAATACAATACAATACAATGCAATACAATACAATACAATACAATACAATACAATACAATACAATACAATATTTATTGTCATTGTCCCATGCAGAACAACGAAATTGAAAAAATCTACATCAGACATTCAAAAACCAACAAGCCTGCTATCCCAACTATGCCAGCCTGGTTAGCCCCTAAAAAATCTGATACCCCATAATTGAATACAATATACTCACATAGAGACTACCTTACACTGCATTTAAAAACAAGATCACATTTGGATAGAAACTGTTTCTCAGGCGGCTAGTCCTAGTCTTTATAAACTTGTACCTTCTACCAGAAGGCATAAGCTGGAAGAGATAATTTCCAGGGTGCGCACTATCCTGCACTAATTCTGCAGCTTTCTTATGGCATCTGGAAGCATAGATTTGATCCAAGGTGGGAAGAGTGCCCCCAATTATTCCCTCCACAGCCTTTACAACCATGGACAGCATTGTTTTTCCCCTGACCATGCAGCTCCCAAACCACACACACAGACCATAAGAGATTATTTTTCCGGAGGATTCTCAGAAAATATAACCTCTGCTGTGCTCTCTTCACCAGGTCTTTGCTTTGCCACCCTTTAGCATCTCCCTTCTGTTGGGGTGTGGGGGTGCCACTAGCATCCTGTGTGCACGCCTGGTGTTTTTGCAAGGTTTATGTGTGTGTGATATGGGATGCTGGGGCACTGCAGCGCTCCAAATGCCTTTCGCTACCCAGTCTTGCTGTTGTTGCCTGTGGGTGTGCACTTTGCGTGTGCTGTGTGCGTTCCATCCCCTGGTTGTTTGCTTTCCCATGCTATCAATTGTGTGCTGCTTCCCATGACCCATCTCTGTGTAGCCTTGTCGTTCCTACACATCTGATCAGGGCACCTGGGAACTTGTCCTCGCATGTCAACAGGTGGGCACAGTTCCCATACTGATACCAGCTGAGCCGGTTCTTTGTGTTTTGCTGGTTTATTTCCACCCCACTGGTCCCAGGCTGGCCCAGCCAACATTTCCCCCCTCCCTGAACCTCCTAAACTAGCTCTGGATCTGTCCTGTTTTATGCTGGTTTAACTTAAGCCTGTGCTTAGAATGGCCTAGTAAATCTATAAAACATTGCAGATGCCTCAACGCATTCACTCTGAATGAAACAGCTGGCTTTTAAAGATGATGGGTGCACATATTAGCATGCACTATCTTCACAGCTGTCAACTTTTCCCTTTTTTAAAGGAAAATTCCCTTATTCCAAATAGGATTCCTCGCAAGAAAAGGGAAAGGTTGACAGCTGTGACCATCTTTGTAGAGACATTCTGTGTGAGAGAATGGGGAATGCCTCTTCTAATCAGCCCCTTCCCATTTTCAGATTTATTTATTTTAAAAAACCAACACCCTGGTTTCTAAGAAACTGATCTTTTAAAATTGACCCAAGATTTTAAAATCAGTTCATCTAACTGATTAATTATTGCATCCACTTAATTCCAGTGTACTTTTCTGTGATGTATGTAGCGGTCTCAACAGCTCAGATTGCAGCCACCATGTCTCTTTAGAATATACACACGTGCATATGAGTGGAAAATAGGATTGCCACCTTTGTGCTGGCAAAATACAGGGCAGGGTGGGGCAGGGGTTGGGGGGCAATTTTTCTCCCATCTGGTGCTGAAATGAATTCAGAGAAATCCATTCTAATCTATTGCAGCCTAAATGCCCCCTCTGGAATTTTACACACACACACACACACAAATTGGTTTGTGCTTTGCTACCCAGAGCTTAAATACATGACCTTTTGCACACCCTTTCTCACAAACACATCTGGAGAGGATCCCTAACTTGGCAGAGTGGGAGGGAGAAGTGGAAATACAGGACAAACTGTATCCTGTATTGAGTCAATACAGGACATAGCATCTTACATTGAACTACAGGCTGATCCGATATTATACAGGATGGGAAGGCAGGTCAAGGGTCAACTGGCTCACCCCATATAAGGTAGTGGCACAACAGCATTGCGCTAAAGTTCTGCTCTAGCTCTTCTCTACAAGCCATCCATTCTAAACTTCTTAACATTTCCCCAGGGAAACATTTGATGAATGAAAGCCAAAAGTTCCCTGCATAATCAAGGACACCAGGCGCACGTCCTCTGTGCTTGCTCAGTGCATTTCTACTGCCACTCAGAATATTTTAACTGCAAAGAAAACATGGCCCAAATGAGCGCTGGAGTCAAAATAAAACAAAGTGGTTCTATGGCACGAGGGGGAAATAACCTGTCCTTACGTTTGCTATGTTTTTCTTCTCTTTGGCCATCGTTTAGGAAAATAACAGCATTTTTAAAGCTAAAACTGTCAACGCTCCACACTCTGCTCAGCAGTGCACTGCAGATCTTGCAAACATGGCCAGCTCCCAAAAGGCAGGTCCAGCTCTCTGCATTAATCAAGTTATCTCCTTGGTTTCCTGGCATAAATGTCTAGATTGTGCTATAGAAGGGCATGTGGGCCTGATTAAAATCTCTCCAGCTGAGAGGGATTTTTTGGCAGATGGGGGCACAGTGACATTCTCTTAGTAAAGGGGGGTTGTATCATTCTCTGGGACGGTTCCCATCCTTTTCAAAGGAGGCTTAGCACATAGGATTTCCCAGTGGATTGTACGCAAAAGGTTTTCGGTAATCTAGCAGTTTGCAGGTGACGCTTCCTAGAAATGTAGGTCAAAAACACCTTCCAGTGAAGGCAGATGTGCTCTGGGGTCTTCAGAGGTCTTTAAGAAATTTGGGCTGTCATTTCAGACCAGTGCTAGAAGTGGACACAGAGGTAACCTGTGATTTGATGGTGGTTTTGACAGCAGCACTGGTTATAAATGGTGGTTTTTATTTCATTTTTAGCAAGGATGCATGAGATAAACTTAACACAGGCTACCACGGAAATGCCATTTTATTTTTCATTCCGTATTTCAGTAATACAGTGGTACCTTGGGTTAAGTACTTAATTCGTTCCAGAGGTCTGTTCTTAACCTGAAACTGTGCTTAACCTGAAGGACCACTTTAGCTATTGGGGCCTCCCGCTGCCGCCGCTGCGCCACCGGAGCCCAATTTCTGTTCTCATCCTGAAGCAGAGTTCTTAACCTGAGGTACTATTTCTGGGTTAGTGGAGTCTGTAACCTGAAGCGTATGTAACCTGAGGTACCACTGTACACTATTACCAAAATAGCCTCAAAAGTAAACTAGTATACTCTTAACTTGCATGCTTAATGTAATTATTAATCAACCAATGTTTTGCAGTGCAATCACATACATGTCTACTCTGAAGTAAGGCCCATTGGATTCAATAGGGATAACTCCTAGGTAAGTGTGAAGAGGAATGCAGCCATAGTTGGTTAATCAACTAAGACTGGAATCCTACACCCACGTACCTGGGAAAAAGCCCCACTGAACTCCATTGGACTTCTGCACAGACATAC
Organism: Podarcis bocagei; assembly: GCF_964188305.1. Lineage (NCBI taxonomy): Eukaryota > Metazoa > Chordata > Lepidosauria > Squamata > Lacertidae > Podarcis > Podarcis bocagei. The sequence continues at coordinate 61,175,753 of NC_138127.1, read as the reverse complement.
TTAGGATACACTTTGTTCCATTTGTAACAAATGCTTGCAGCCCTAATTAAAAGCAAAAGAAACCTCAGCCTTTGTTAGAACTCCTGATCAATTGGTCACAACCAAGGATAGGCTAATCTGTCAACTTTGGTTTCTCCTAGTTTCTCATTGTTCCTGTTTTGGTCCTTCACATTTCCACATCAGTTTGCAAAAAAAAAAAAAAAAGGCCTCATGAAAATTCAGCGTGCTAGTGCAAATTTCTCCTAAAACACACGTTTTTATATGCAATTTCTCCTAATATATGGATTTTTGCAAATCAGTAATGCATTCTTGTATTCTCTTTTCAATAACGCATGCATTTATATAAACACTAGTATGTGCATTTTCAGACATTGAATAAAGAACTGCACTGCAAAATTCTGAAAAGTGCAAATTCTGAAGGATGGCTGTTTCAATGCATTATTTATTATTATTATTATTATTATTATTATTATTATTATTTGCAAATCATGTAGATTCACCTTGAACTGCATCAACCTCTTCTCCTATTCTTAATTACAAATCCATTAATTCCTCCCATACCCAGAATTCCCAGGTTTACATCAGTAGCAACCCCCCCTTGCTAAGGTTTTAAGGACTGGATCTCTCCATTGTTCTGCATTTAGTCCCACAGAGCCATTCTAGATGCTGAAATGATTGAATGGATTATCCGCAAGGGAAAAGCAGAGTGTGCTCATTCAGACTCATCCTGGATTAAACTTGGGAAGTATCTATAAGAGCATCACTCAAATGATTCATGCCTGTGTAAGTGCATATACAAATAATGAAGGGAGAATAAGGCCATGATCCTCTCCAGCATTAATAGGGTTGCAGCCCTTTCCTTCCTCCTACTGTATTATCTTTATATCCACTTATACATCAATGGGTCCCAGTTTAATCCTGGATAAATCAGAATGCACACTGTCTTTCTCTCCCTCCCAGCTACACACACTTACCTGAGAGTAAGTCCAACTCCCAGGGGCTTCAAATGAGGTTGACTTCGATATATAGGATTGTACTGTCAGTACTGCATGTGGCTTTTACTACGTTGAATGGAAGTTGGGCTTCCATTTTGGTTCCAGTTTGGTTTTGAGTGCTTCAGTGACTGAGCTGAGGGCACGGGGGCAGGAAGCACAGAAATATGAAGGGAGAGAGCATCACTTTGCAGTTATCAGCAAGAGCCTGGGTGACAGGAACATAGCTCATTCCTCTGTGTCAAGCAGATCTGTGATGGTGCTTCTCCAAAGCTATTCCAGAAAACTGTAGTACTGACCGTTCTACCCCTTACAAACCTGTGTAGAACCCTCACTGCATGGGTTATTATAATCATATAATGCAACCATCATGAACACCTGCGAGGCAGCCAACTGAGGAGCAGAGGGCTTGCCAGGCAGGGGAAACCTGATTGGTGGCATCAAAGAAAAAGAGATGTTTGAACTTGTAAAGAGCAAACTTGCAAGTGGGGCTGTGTACTAAGAAGAAAGAGCAGACAGCCCACCTAAAGCGTGGGGGGAGATGCAAGACAGACGACTCCATCAGCATTCAGTTTATGATAATTATGTCTTTTAGAACCATTACAAAGGCAGGGGAAAACAAGCTTGCTCTATGGCAGAAAAGACAACATGCTCTTGTTAACAGCCAAACATTGTGGGCATATTATTTAGCCACAACCTTCTGAATTCAGTATCACCACCATCATCAAGTGTTAACCACAATGAACATTATTAAAATTACCGTATTTTTTGCACCATAACACTCACTTTTTTCCTCCTAGAAAGTAAGGGGAAATGTCTGTGCGTGTTATGGAGCGAATGCCTGCGGGTGGTGGTGGGGATCTGCTGCAGTCGTGAGCAGAGGATCCATAGTTCCCCTTCCTTCCCTCCTCCATGGTTACAAAGCATGGATCCACATGGATCCTCAGGATTTTTGCATTGGGCTACTCCAAACTCACTGTCAGATCACATGTCTGTGGCCACAGCATGAACCACAAAAATCATATATCCACTATTTCGTTTAGAATTTTTTTTTCTTGTTTTCCTCCTCTAAAAACTACGTGCGTGTTATGGTCTGGTGCGTGTTATAGAGCGAAAAATACGGTAGATCTTTTTATTCTCCCCTCACTTCCTCCTGCTGCTGCAAATCTATCCCGATATATGATAGGATCTGTTCTGTGACTCCAATGTATATACTACTTCTTCCCACTGAAAAAGACAACCCTGAAAAGACTCCTGTATCTGTATTATATACCCTGGCACTGCACAGATATCCTCATGCTGCTTTCCACCAGTGTCTGCTAGTTGCCCATGTCTGATATCTCAAGCTTAATTTTAAAAAGTCAAATGTTTTCAAAATCCTGCTATAAGGAACAGGGCAAATACAGCAGCCTGAGAACTGAGCACTCTCAGTCTGCTTTTTAAAAAAGCAAACTTTAAAGGTAGCTAACATATAAAGCCCTGGAACAACACACCTGAAATGTTGGCAGGCCTAACCCCCTCTATAGTGGCTACTATAACCACAAAGTTCATGCCGCTGTGTCAGAAACCAAGAATGTTATAGCCATTTACATGTTGCAATGCAAGTCAATGGGATTTTTAGAGTTGTGTAAAACTCAGGTGCAGATTAGGTCAAACTAGGTCCAGATCAGCCTGAAACAGACAGGGCCTCAGCAGCACTTACAAATCAGATTGGGTTGGAAGCCCATGCACAGTCTTATTGCTTACCTGTAACGCCAAAGCATTTCTGAATAAGTTAAAGAGAACAGATCCTGATACTTGAGGATCCCCACTGCTTACATACTTTAAGTGTGAAAGCTGTCATTTATTCCCAGCATCTGGTTTCTGTTCTTTAACCAATTACAGATCCCCAAGAGAGCATGTCCTCTTATCCGATGACTGCCAATTTCACCCAAGAGCCTTTGGCGAGAGACTAAGCTTTTTGAAAGCCCAGTGTGAAATATCTACTAGTTATTCCTCTCTGCAGGTTTGTTGATACTCAAAGATACTAACGCCCTTTTAGAAAAATCATAATATTCTTGATAAATATTTCTTAAGTAACTTCCTCTTGAAGAATGTTATAGATGCAAAGGAAAGAACTGCCTGACCAAAAAATAAACCTGGGGAGGGGGGAGGGTCTGTGTACTGATTTTATGCTAAAATTCCTTCATATCTCAATTGCAATAATACATGCCATCCCTTAAGAAAAACTGGTATTTAAAATTTTGCAATCTCTATTCTGCAAGACAGATATCATGCATAACTAGAACATTTTTTTAAAGAAAAAGCTAAGAAGATTTATAACGTTGAAAAATCACAAGTGTTAAATAAGCAGAAAAGGGGGGAGACATGTTCTGTCACACTTTTGAAAAGCTTTATATAATAGAGATGGTCTAGAATTTATATTATTTATATTATCTCTCTGCTTCATTGCAATGCCTCCAACACTGGAAAAAGATTGACAGATTCACTGAGCCCAGCTGTAAGATCCATGAGATTTTCTTCTCTGAAAGAAAAATTATCCTTTTTTTAAAGGCACTTCTCTGGAAAAGGAATGACTAATGCCATTTGCATCAAGAGACTGGCTCTGTGACTAACTCTCCTAAGGAATTTTTTTTTTCTTTTTGCTGAGATCTCAATGTACATTTCCCGGGCCTATGTAAAAAAATAGACAACTTCGCCTGCTGTTAGCATTGCAACATTTGGCTCCCATCCCACCTCTGTTGTCCTTCTTGAGATAACCCACAGAGGTCTGGTCAGGGAGGTAACATGGCCCCAGTACTGTGCCTCTTCCAAGTCCCATTGCCTTTGGAGGTGATAGCTCAGTCTGCTTTGCCAACAGAGGGTCCCAGCTTCAATCCCTGGCACTGGGGAAGGACACTAAGACCCTAGAGCAGGGGTCTGCAACCCGCGGCTCCGGAGCCGCATGTGGCTCTTTTACATCTTTGCTGCGGCTCCGGGGCGGATACTAGCGAGGGGAGGAGGCGCATTGTCTCCTCACTGTGGCGGGCGCTGTACTGGCTGTGACGTCGCATGGGGGCGGTGCGTGCGTTAGTCACGCACTGTCCCGACGTCACCTTCCCGCCCGCTGTCAGATCGTGGCTCCGGAGATATATTTGTTTTAAATGTCGCAATGGTTTTGCGGCTCCCAGTTGTTGTTTTTTCTTCCGAAACGGGTCCAAGTGGCTCTTTTTGTCTTAAAGGTTGCAGACCCCTGCCCTAGAGAGTCAACAGTACTGAAGTAGCTGGACCAATGGTCCGATGTGTTTGAGATCAGGCAGCTTCCTAAATGCTGTGGCTGACTGACACACAACACAGACTGGCTCTAGACTGTGGAGCTCACTTCCTCCGGAATCCTGTTTGACCCCCCCCCCCCGCTTTCTGCAATTTCAGCAAACTGAAAAGATGTTATTTCTTTTGCCAAGCTGTTGCTTTGCTTGGAGTTTTTGCTGTCCTGCTGCTGCTGTACTTTCAGGCTCCTTCTTATTTTTAGCTCTGCTTGTTTTTATTATTGCTTTGTTATCATGATATGCTCCCCCCCTTCTAACATTAGCAGCCACTTTAGGGACCGAGCGGGGCTGACAAGTGAGGAAGCAATGTATTAGTAAATATTAATAAATGTTATTTCCAGTGGGGGTGGGGCAGATATTTGTATTCACAGTGATTCTGCAAGAATGCTCTTTCATACAACCGTAGAGTTGGAAGGCACCCCATCTGGTCTAACCCCCTGCAATGCAGGAAACTCAACTAAAGCATCCATTTTACCTTTCCTTTTACATTTTCTGGCACAGGAATATAGGAAGCCTTATACCATGCAAAACCATCTACCTCAGAATTATTTACTACGCTGAATAGCTGTGGCTCTCCAATGTTTCAAATACACGTCCTTTTCACTGACCTATCTGTAGAAGTAGGGGATTGAACCTGCGACTTTTGACACACAAAGCATTTGCACTCCCTGCCCTGTCTGATGGGTGAGGGGGAAGTGTCCCCACATCCAAAAAGCCCTTTTCTTTTCACACACCTTGTCCCCCATTTGCTTTTGAACCTTCTAGTTTTAAAATATAAGCAGCAATACATAGGGTCTGATCTAACTAAGACTCACAGTCAATGGACCCAAGTTAGTTACATTCAGACTTTGAGTTTCATGAATGCTGGATACAGTCCCTGGTGTTCCTCTCAAATGTCCTTTTTTCACATGCAATTTTTCCCCAGACAAAATTGGTTCTCTGTACGTGTTGCCAACAGCTTCCCCCTCTCTTACTTTTAAGTTTCTGAAACATTTGCATCATCCCCCATATTAGATAAATTGTCATGAACAGGATGCTTCCCAGCTCCTGTTGGCTTTTCCTTAGGAATCTTCATCCTTAGCTTGCATTTCCCGTCCAGAAAATAAGATTTCAAACCTACAACTGCTTAAAGGCAGAAGTAGCAAGAATATGTTTTCTTATCTTGAGTCTAGCTTCCATGCCATTTTTAAAAAGAGACATTCATCCTTTGCAGAACAAAGGACTACATTTTGTTTAGGTTCTAGATTCAAACCAGCAGTTTGCTGCCACTAGCATATGGCAGCCCAGAAGGTTCCCCATGAGGGAAAGCAGCTCTCAGGCTGAAAAGGGATTTTGCTCCTGATCTAGTCCAGCACCCTTCTTCCCACAGTGGCCGGCCAGACACCACCACAAAGCCCACAAGCCTGCTAGGAGGCAACAGTCCCTCTCCCACTGATATTCACCCAAAAGCTGTCCCCAGGCCTGGAGGTTCCAGTTAGTTGTCAGAACTAGAAGCTGCCAATAGCCTTATCCTCCATTAAATTTGCCTAATCCCATCTTAAAACCCGGCTATAGGTCCATCACCACATCTTATGGCAGAGAATTCCATCAATTAAAACAGACGTGGTACGAAGTAGCACTTCATATTGTCTGTCCTAGAGTCGCCTGCTGAGCATTTTCAATTTAGGGCACTGTGTTGTAGCAAGCAGGTCAGCCACTGAGACCATATAACACCGGTCCTGGAAGATCTTCATTGGCTCCCAGTACGTTTCTGAGCACAATTCAAAGTGTTGGTGCTGACCTTTAAAGCCCTAAACGGCCTCAGTCCAGTATACCTGAAGGAGCGTCTCCACCTCCATCGTTCTGCCCGAACACTGAGATCCAGCGCTGAGGGCCTTCTGGCTGTTCCCTCGCTATGAGAAGCCAAGTTACAGGGAACCAGGCAGAGGGCCTTCTCGGTAGTGGCGCCCGCCCTGTGGAACACCCTCCCACCAGATGTCAAAGAGATAAACTACCTGACATTTAGAACACATCTGAAGGCAACCCTGTTTAGGGAAGTTTTTAATGTGCGACATTTTAATGCATTTTTAATCTTTGTTGGAAGCCGCCCAGAGTGGCTGGGGAAACCCAGCCAGATGGGTAGGGTACAAATAATTAATTATTATTTCTCCATCCATCTGGCCCAGGACTGTCTATTCTGATCAGCAGAGGCTCTCCAGGGTCTCCAGCACTGGTTTTTCCTATCACTTGCTACCTTTTAACCAGAGATGCTAGGGATTGAATCTGGGACCTTCTGCATGGAAAGGATAAGCTCAAACCCATTTGTTGCTCTCCCTTGTCAGTCCCCCTACAATGGAGTGGTGGGGACAAGGGACTTATTCAAAAAGCCAAGCTTTACAGCATATTTGGAAATTTCCCTCCCATCAGGGACCTTCCAGCTCCAGCCATTTTGGTCCCCAGCACCTCCATATGCCAGCAACCAACTTTTATTAACAGGAAGGATAATAATATTCACTCCAACAGAAATACTGATCTGGCAGAGGCAACACGTACCTTAGACTGGGCAGGAGTCTCTCATCTTACTGTGCTTTCCTCCACCTCCTCCAAATCTGCTCTAGGATTGCAAGAACCCCCAGATCAGTAGTTGCAGAGGGTGGGGGAGAAAAGATGAGATCTGATGGAACAATCTCCTTGGTGCTACGTTGAAGTCCACTCTTTATTTTTAACTCACAAGCTAATGGATTATGGAACGAAAGTATCACACAAGGTAGACTGTGGTTTTCCCAACCCTACTCTATGAAGCAGTCTCATGTTCTTAAATGGATTTATTCTTAAGTGTTTTGAGATCAGCAATCTAAGATGGCTATACAAAATATCGAGAGAAAATAGATCTTGGCAACTAGTTAGATTGCTGAAGTTTGTAGTCACGTGGTCCAGAGTATATATTTGTCTGACTTCTAGAGCTCAAATGTATTGCAGATTCAGTGTCTCTTCCCTGCAAAATCCTTCTCCAGCTCAGGATGTGAAAAGAGTTAAATGTACGACTAGGGGCCAGACTGTCTTACAGCTAAATGTACAAAAATTGAAAACGTTCATCTTTTTTTTAGGACACTAAATCACAGCATCAGTGGAGCCACTAAGGGGTGGATTTTAGAGCTCTGGGATCCCTGAGTTATTGGCCCATTGTCTTGGGAGAAAATGAGCTGTTCAATCTCTGAACCTGCCTGATGTATCACAGGGAAGCTCCCCAACCAGAGTGAGTTAAAGCCTGGGACTTTAGGTTCCATTTATACTGGCTTTGTAAATCTCCCCTCTCCCCTGCAACAGCTCAAGTCACTGTAGACCTGGGAGCACAACTAGGGCAGAGGTCTTACCAAACACATGGTACAAGAAGTGTACAAAGTATATCAAGCTAGTCTTGTCTCCCTTTCAGCTCATGTGGCTCAAGAATATTCCCTGAGCTTGATCAAATAGTTTGTCAATTTTGGTTTCTCATTTTTTTCACCCCAATATAATGCATTTTGTTATTTTCACTAATGTATGTATTTTTATGCATGTGCTAACTTAGTATATTCATACAGTGGTACCTCAGGTTACAGACGCTTCAGGTTACAGACGCTTCAGATTACTGACTCCGCTATCCCAGAAATAGTACCTCAGGTTAAGAACTTTGCTTCAAGATGAAAACAGAAATCACGTGGTGGCAGCGCGGTGGCAGCAGGAGGCCCCATTAGCTAAAGTGGTACCTCAGGTTAAGAACAGTCCTCCAGAACGAATTAAGTTCTTAACCTGAGGTACCACTGTATTTTGTACACATAACTTGGCTGGAAAGTTGCCCTCCAAATTCAGCAGAGTGCAAATTTTGAAGGATAGCTATGTTTTTTGGTTTGTGTAGTTATCGAAAGAATGAATTAGGCAGGTTCTCTTCAAATGCAAACTGAATCAAAATTCCCTCTCCATCCCTATAGTCAAACAAGCTTAGGGACCACAGCCTTTCCAGAGCTATGCCTTGTGCCAGTAGCTCAGGTATTATGCAAATCCTTGGAGCCTCTAAAAATAAAATAATCATCCTTTGGGGTGGTCTTTTTTGTTTCTTTTATTTGGTTTGTTGTTGTTGTTTTACACATTTCTATCTATAGTATCCAAGGCAAGTAAATTTAAAAAATGGAAACTGAAAAAGTGAAAGAGAAGAAAATACTTAAAATAAAGGATTGGGTGAAGAAAATGAGATGCAAAAAACAAATAAGAGAAGCTCTAACAGGAAGTAAAATAACTTGGTTTAAATGTATACAACTGGAGCAATGGACAAAGAAGTGGTTAAGGGAAAACAAGAACTTCAAAGAATATACAAAATATGAAAAAATGATTATAAAAAGGGGGGATAAAGAAGAAAATAGTTATAAAAGGTATTTTACACCAGTCAGATTAAATCAAATAAATAAGGCATATTCGGTGTTATGTTGGAGGGGATGTTCACATGTGGTGGGGGTGTAAATATAGAATCCAAGGCTTAAACAAACTGAGAAACCAACATACAATTCTGAGAACCAATTGAAATTATGAGCTAGACAAGAAGTCTCCGAAAACAGACAAACTCCCCCACCACACATATGCAGATAAATAATTCCAAAGCAATTCCAACTGGAGCAACACCCACTCCTACCTCCTACACAGCTGTTGCCAACTTCTGCTCACATTGTCCAGTTCTTACAATTCAGTTCAGTGAATGCATCCAGTATAGTGGTGGGGTTCTTCATTAAGAAAATGGTAAAATGCTGCAATATAATTTTAACCAGGCTACATCCAACATTTTTCACCACCACATATTATAAAACCTGGTATTTCACATTGTTAAGAGCCACACATTTGTCAGCACACTTTAAAAAAAGAAGTTTATTCACCAACTTTGAATTTCCTAATCAGACTCATTAGGAGTCCTATCTGACATAGTCATCAATCCACAACTCAAATGTCTACCTAGACCAAGGATGAAGAACCTGTGGCCCTTCAGATGATGTTGGATTCCATCTTTCATGAGCCCCAGCCAATGGCTCATCAACTTCATGAGTGTCACAGGTCTGGACATTGATTCTATGATTTTGCAGATTAGATGAGAGCAAGTAGATACAGTATGTGCTTCATGAGAAACACACCCCTCCCCCTCACTGCAGAATGTCAGAGAGCCCTGCATCATGTGCTTTGTTGTTCAGAGGTATCTTTAGGGCTGATTCACACTTGCACCTTTGTCACTTTAGAACTCGTCACCACTGGCTCTTGGTAGAACCGTCTCTATGGGCAAAAATTACTGTATTTGAGCAACACAAAAGCAGATTCTCACATGCACAATGTATTACCATTTTTTACAGTCATGTCATCACTTGCTGTTGTAGTCACCGAGTGGTGAACATTCATTTGTGAACTCTCCTGGAATCATCCAGGGAGAAGGGCTTATGATCCTGCTAATCCAATTCCTACCCCTCCTGGGATCCCAGGAGAGAAAGGGACAAGACAAAGACCATCTCAGAAGACCACCTCCAGCCAGCACATCTCAAAAGACCACCTCCAGCTAGACTTACCTCCACCTGCCACCAACTGCCCCAGAGGAAGAGTCCCAAAAACTTATTAATATGTTTAATATGTTGATATTGATTATTGCTTTTAAAAATGTAATTTAAATGCTACTTGTAAGCCAACTTGAAAGGATTTGTATCCTAAAAGGTGGGATATAAACCATTCTCATAAATAATCAATCATAAACAAGAGGCAGTTGTCATTTTCCAAAAGTAGCCAAGCCCTGCCTGCCAATGACTAAGCTTTCAAAGTTTCTGACTGGCATGTAGATCTACACTTAGTTAAAGTGATATCCAAAGAAAACTTAGGCACCTCTGTGCATCCATTCCTGAAAGCCACTTCACTCCTTTCTCCTCCTGTGCAGCTGGTTTCCCAGGCCGCAGCCTAAGAAAAGCTTGTTCCCCTAATGACTAACAGGCATGATGAAGAGGAGTCTGCCCTACAAGCTAGTCTTTTAATGAGGCCAGGATGCAGCCAGACATTCAGGGCTGGGCTGTCGCACTAGCTCTGGGGATCTTGCAGCTCATTTATGTCTGCTGACCCACTCTTTACAAGATGCAGTGAGACGGCTTGGCTCAGCAGTTGAACACCCAAGGCTTCCTTGTTACTAGTCAGGTTAGAGAGGGATTCTCTCAAGCAGAAATTTCCAAAATGCTCTGTTATTTGAAAGGATGACCATTTTACTGCACAGGGTGGTCCCCTTTTCAGGAACACACTTCCAAGGTGCTTTGTTTTTGAATGCTCCGCAGCTCCCTCAAACTCTACAGATCAGACCACACGGCCAGTTCTGAAACTGGAAAATGTAATGGATCTGAGACTTTTTGAGGCTTTGCCCTCTAAACAGATGGAATGGGATGGAGCCTGGCTTAGTTCCCTTATTTTTATTAGTAGTCATTATTATTTCCTCTCGATACAAGGTCCCAGGGCAGGTTACAACAATGTCAAAATACAACATCATAAAAACCGGTTTCCCACTCCCCTTTTATATTTTATTTATAATTTATATTTATTATTTATATTTTATTAAAGAGAACAATAATGGGGAGGGACCTCAGCTGAGTGGTAGAGCATCCGCCTTGCATGCAGAATGCCCCAGGTAGAGCAGAGAAAGCCACTGTTTGAAACCCCCAGCAGCCGCTGCCAGTCTGTGTGGACAGCACTGAACTAGCTGGATCAACTAGCTCTGACCTGCTCTAAGGCAGCTTCCTCTGCTTCCTGGAGAGCGATGCGCCTTTTCCGCATCTCCTCTCCTCTGGGCAAATCTAGGCAGCAGCGGTGACTGCAGTCTGGCACTGGCGAGATCAGCTTCCTTCCTCCTCTCCTTCGAGCTCACACAGAAGATGGCTCTGCTCAGGCAGGGTCACCCCGCTTCAAAAAGGGGTCCTTTCCCCGCCACCCCATAATGTGGAAGAGTCACTCGATAGAAGAGCATCTCCGTTATCCATGTATAAAACGCACACATCTCTTGACACTTTCCTGGCTAGGCACAGCAGCAGCACGGATGCAACAGGGAACCATCCCATTACAGACCGTGCCACACTTTCGAAGGTGCCGCCGTCTTTGGGGCGCTCCTTGCAAGAAGAACCGACCAACAGGGCGAGGAGGAAGCCATGCACCTACCCGGGAGCCCGTCCAGACGTGCTCTTCCCTAAGTTCCCGGGTCTTTCCCTAACCAGGAAGTCTTAGACATCAGGGGCTGCGCCTTCCCCGCACCACCCAGTAACTCCCCACTTCTCCCCACCGCACTTTACAGAATCCTCGGAACGAGGGGCGAAGGGTTGCTACTCCCCCCACGCGCACACTTAGAGACCCACGCATTTCGAGTCACCTAAGCTCCCCCACCGTCACACACACACACACACCCGAACCGATTTACCGCTGCTATCCTTGAAGAAAGGGGTCGCGGTGTTTCTCAGGCTCTGGCTCCAGCCCCTCTTCTCATCCTCCACCTCCTCCTCTTCCACCTTCTCTTCTTCCTGCTGCTGCTCCAGGGAACCCGGGCAAGCCGCCTCCGAGCAGCCGGGCACTTGCTGCTGCTCGGCCGCTGGCTTGGCTCCGCGTCTCGCCGCCGTCCTTCCCCGCTGGCTGCGTCCTCCGTCCGGGGCTTCGCGCTCCTCGTCGGCGTCCTCGTCGGAGGCGGAGCGCGACTCGGCCGTGGTGCTGTAGAACGGGTTGCCGCCGCTGCTGTCCTGGCCCGACTCGCCGAAGACGTCGTCGGAGATCTGCAGGCTCTCGTAGCGGCAGCGGGCCGCCTCCAGCAGCGAGAGCGCCTTCAGCCTCTGGCCGCCGCCGCCGCCGCCCTCCGCCATCATCTCGCCCGCCGGCGCCAGCAGCAGCCCCCGCTCGGCCGGGTCGTCCGGCCGCAGGCAGCAGCCCAGCAGCAGCAGCGGCTCGGTCACCGAAGGAGGCAGGCAGGCTGCGGGAGCAGCAGCACAGCCGCTTTCTCCTCCTCCACCGCCTCCGCCGCCTCGGAGCCCAGCCTCCCGTTCTCCCCGGCACAACCCGCCCCTGTGTGTGTGCAGAGCCATGGGTGGAAGCAGCCAGCTCAACATCTCTCCCAGTGCCTCATCGAGCCAATTGTAGCTGCAGTCCTGAAGCGGGAGGTGGGGTTTTATGCGCGCTCCGGACGCCCCGAGCCCGCCCCTTCCCCGCCCCCGAAAGGGGACGGTCTCCGCCGCTTAAAACCACAGGCTTGCCTGGGAGGAAGGCGAGAGAGAGGCTGCTGCGCACAGAGCAACCGTCCAGCCGGACCAAACGCCAGGCGCCTCGCCGAGCCCCTCTGCGCAGCTCCGGCGTGTGGAGCTGTCCAGCGGCGTTGGTGCTGAAGCCCCACCAGCCTCTGGACTCCGTCCCACAGAAGTCTGGAATGAGTGAGTTCAAGGCAGAGCGAGCGGGATCAAGCCGCCTCTCCACTCGCAACAACAAACAGATGTGGCACATGGTCTGAAAGGAAAGTCGGCAAGCAGCAGGACCCAGCAGGACTGGTCGGCTGACCGGAGCCGGAAAAGAATTGGGGAAAGGGGGGGGGGGAGGAATTGCACGCCTTTCTGCACAAACCTGGGACATGACAATCGGCTGGCCATAATAAGCATCCTGTCACATACCCTTCATCGCAAATAGCATCTGCAAGCACGCTTGTTGCACTCAGCTGTGATGAAGGTCTTCGAGTCGCTTTCATGTCGGAGAAAATTGGAGTGGCACTAATACATCCTAAGAGCGCACTTTAGAGCATCTGGGAAAGACTGCAAAGAGGGGAAGAGCCGCTGCTCATCTGCGGCTCTGGAAGGTCGGGGACCAAAGTATTGGGAAGTCAGACTTGTTTTCGAAATAGCTGAGACATACAATGATCTGGATCGTACCCATGCCAGCAATGCTTCAGCTCCTGGAAAGGAGAATGTTGGTTCTCTGGACATACCTAGCCCAGTAGCTGACATTTGCTTTGCTGACCGCAGATTTCTAACATTACTAAAAGTGCATGGCAAAGCCACCCTGGTATGGTCTTGAGATTTGTTTTGTTTTATTTAAAGTATTTACACAATTAGTAATAAAAAAATGTTGACAATAATAAAACAGAATAGAATATGAAACCTCCCATAAAACTCACGACACTGATAAAACCAGAAATACTAAAAGCACGTCCGGCCCATAGATAAAACAAACAACTTACTGGAATCTGTTGCAATGTCAGTTTGCCTCCTGGGATTTATAGGCCTTCCAAGACCTGGGTTTGTCATGATGCCACATGTCCACAGCTGCACTATGTGTACACAGGGAAGCCAGTATTTGGGGCCTCTGCACAGTTCACCTCAGGGCAGGGCAGGCTGCTACCTCCCAAGGTCATTTCCCAGAGCAGGGAGGCCCTTATCTGTGAAGTGCAACTCATGGCCTGCCCAGATGCCTCTAGGCACCATCATGTACCACTTAAGTACAGTGGTGCCTCGCAAGACGAAATTAATTCGTTCCGCGAGTTTTGTCGTCTTGCGGGTTTTTCGTCTTGCGAAGCACGGTGTCGGGAAAGTTTTGGAAAAGCTTCAAAAATCACCAAAGTCTTTAAAAACCTCAAAAAAGGCAACCTCGAAAAGGCTCCTCGAAGTCAAGACGCAACTGTATTAACGGTGTTAAGAAAAAGGAAACAAACTTGCAAGACGTTTCCGTCTTGCGAAGCAAGCCCATAGGGAAAATCGTCTTGCGAAGCAGCTCAAAAAATGAAAAACCCTTTCGTCTAGCGAGTTTTTCGTCTTGCGAGGCATTCGTCTTGCGGGGCACCACTGTATAAAATAAAAGTGCAAGAGCACAAGCTCTGAGTAATGCAGCAAGAAGGAATCACATATTATCAATTTTGCACAAACCGCACTGGCCATTCATTTGTGACTGTACACAATTCAAGGTGCTGACTTCAATGTAAAGTCAGAAATGACTTAAAGCCCAGCTACCCGACAGAATGCCTCTTCCTAGGTTGGCTCCCCATGTGATCTGCAGGGAATCCCGCCTCATGTCCCCATCAATAAGCATAGTTTGCTATGCGCTGAAAAGGGATAAGAACTTCTCTGTGTTGGTCCCCATTTGAGAAATTCTGTACCTATAGAGGTAAAGCTGCCACTCTGATTAGTTTTCCCTTTTAAAAAAAAAAGGAGTTGAAAACACACACAAGCATTTGGGTATGGCTATTTTTTTATGCTACTTATGAACTGGTTTCACTGGTTGAATTAACTGTTTAATGGTTTTGTTATGTGTGTTCCCCACCCTGAAATCCTGGGGCTGAGGAGTGATTTACAAATGTCACACACACACACACACACACACACACACACACACACACCTCTCTACATTTAGAGGTCCAACAGATTCAGAAAAGGTAACTAAAGTATTTCTATTTCCACTTATGCACCAGAAAAATAACCCAATTTTACTGGAATATTTCCAGCTTGAAACCAGTAAAATGCACCCATCCCTAGTGCTGGAATAAATAGGACAATACACTCCTTTTAGTAGAGCAATGGAGTTAGGTGATGAGGGTCTGCAGTTATAGTCACAACCTGCAACTTAAAGGGCAGGGGCAGATGCATTCATTTATTTATTTTTTATAAAATTTTTATTGGTTTTTCACAGTTTTTATGAACACAAACATTACACAATACAAACAAACAAACACATAAACAAACATATATAATTTCGAATCCTTTTTTCTTAAACCTTACTTCACCGACTTCCCCATACCTCCCCTTTCTGCATCCCAATTTCCAAATTTGTTTCAGCAAATCCTGCCCCTTGATTTTATCAAATTTTCCCTTATTCTTTTCTTTTACTTAATCTTTTACAGCTGTAATCCCCTTTTTTCTAAAACCTCAACATTTTAGCATTCCTTAATTTTACAATGTTTCTTAAGATAAATTTTTAATTTCTTCCAGTCTTCATCCGCCGTCTCTTTCCCCTGGTCACGGATTCTGCCAGTCATTTCAGCCAGTCCCATGTAGTCTATCACCTTCATCTGCCATTCTTCCAGAGTGGGTAGCTCTTGTGTCTTCCAATATTTTGCGATGAGTATTCTTGCTGCTGTTGTAGCATACATAAAAAAAGTTCTGTCTTTCTTTGGCACCAATTGGCCGACAATGCCCAAGAGAAAGGTCTCTGGTTTCTTAGGGAAAGTACATTTAAGTACCTTTTTCATTTCATTATATATCATTTCCCAGAAAGCCTTAATCTTCGGGCACGTCCACCAAAGGTGATAAAAAGTACCTTCAATTTCTTTGCATTTCCAACACTTATTATCAGGCAAATGGTAGATTTTTGCTAGCTTGACTGGGGTCATGTACCACCTATAGATCATTTTCATAATATTTTCCTTTAAGGCATTACATGCCGTAAATTTTATACCGGTGGTCCACAACTGTTCCCAGTCAGCAAACATAATGTTATGACCAATGTCCTGTGCCCACTTAATCATAGCTGATTTAACTGTTTCATCTTGTGTATTCCATTTCAGCAACAAGTTATACATTCTTGACAGATTCTTAGCATTGGGTTCCAACAATTCTGTTTCTAGTTTTGATTTCTCCACCTGGAAGCCAATTTTCCTGTCCTAAAGGGCAGGTGCATTCAGTGCACACTTACAGCACATGACTTTCGTAAAGAACCCTGGAAACTGTGTTCCCCTCACAGAGATACAATTTCCAGCACCTTTAAACTACAGTTCCCAGCATCTTTTGGAAAAGCCACGTGCTTTAAATGTGCATGGATGTGCTTAAATGTGTTGCGGATCTGCCCTTTAGCCAACAATCCTTAATGCAGACTACTTACCCCTATAATTAGGGTACTTAGATTTAAGAGATTAACCATGCAATCACATTCATGTCTGCTCAGGAGTAACTCCCATTCAGTTCCAGGGAGCTTACATTCAAGTAAATGGGTGTGGGGGTACAGTCTAATTCTGTCCATTCTTTCCATGTTTTTCTTTGTACGGGAGAAAATTATTAATATTCCAATTCAGGTGAAGGGTGCTTCTGAGTGTAGAACATGCCTCTAACATCTTCTGCTCATGTTTACATTCCCTACTCTGGCATGAAGCCTTAATAAGGCTATACAGAATGAGGGGGTGACAACTTAATTCATTTAGGATAGGGTTGTAAGTGTATTGCAGAGTGATGTTCAAATCCGTAAGCAAAATGGTAGTTTAGCTTCAGCTCTCAAGCAAATTATGTGGCTGGATGTTAAAAGAAAGAAAGAAAAGGAAACCTAGTATCTATGAATTTGCAAAGTACGTATACAATTTATTGAGCAACATTATTACTGAAGTCAGTACTCCAAAGGCAAGTAATCACAGCGCTGCAATTCAGCTAAACCTAAATCTGTCTTAATCTAATGGATGATTACATATCGCATCCTGCTTTCATGATAATTACTTTACCTATGTTTGGATAGTCAGACAAGAGTTGAAACAGTGAATAGAATATTGTAGCCATGGCAACCTGAAGTAGAGCTTTTAATTTCTCCCAAATATAAAGCTCTTCCCACTTTTATATTCTTCCGTTTTGGGTCAGCAAATATTCAGGGTGGAGTTCCTTGATCAAATGGCATGTCAGCCCACAATTTCCAATTCCTGCAATAAACAGCCAATGATCTCCCTGTGATATGTTATCAGGTTTTTAAAAATAATAATAAAACCCTCTAAAAGTAAAAACAAAACACATTCTTAAAAATTCTATATCAAAACAAGAAAGAGGAACAGCAGGGACAGGATGTGATTAAACCAGACAGACCACACACATTTTAAGTATCAAGTTAGAACTCAAAATCGAGTTCCACCATCATTCAATGGGATTACAAATCATTAACAGAAAGTCTGTTGTCTAAAACAGAGTAGCATTATAGGACTAAAAGGTATAAGAAAATTTCCCAGTTCTAATGCTTCAGTGAGGACCCTCCATTTGTCAGTTCCCTGCAGGGGAAATCAGTCCTGAGTGCTCACTGGAAGGACAGATCCTGAAGCTGAGGCTCCAATACTTTGGCCACCTCATGAGAAGAAAAAACTCCCTGGAAAAGACCCTGATGTTGGGAAAGATTGAGGACACAAGGAGAAGGGGATGACAGAGGACGAGATGGTTGGACAGTGTTCTCGAAGCTACCAGCATGAGTTTGACCAAACTGCAGGAGGCAGTGGAAGACAGGAGTGCCTAGGGTGCTCTGGGGTCATGAAGAGTCGGACACGACTAAACGACTAAACAACAAATTGGAATCCATCAGCCTCAGCCAACATGACAAATGATTAGGGATAATGGGAGATGTAGACCCATAACAGCTGAGGTCACAGCCTCCCCACCCCGTAGTAAATCGGTCCTGGTAAGAATGAATTACTATGGTCTGATTCAGACACTTCATTTACATGAAGGAGTGAGCAAGTGCCCCTTCGTACTCCTGCTGCTGATGCTAAATGAATGATGATGATGTTGTTGTATGAGTACTAAAAGGTGCAACACAATATTATTGTGTTTAATGTTGCCAGGTTGTTTTGATACCAAAGGCTCTATTTCCCCCCAGTCATTTTTCTAATGGCTTGATTAGTACTGCTTCTGGAGTGAGCTTAAAGTTGCCGCCAAAACCTTACTTTGTGACAACTCATATTTGACATGCTCCTCACAGCCCAGATGTATTTGCTGTTTCAATACAGTATTTGGGGTCTTCTTTCTGCTTCACTATGTGATCCCATCCAATCAGGGATCCTGTAATGAACTTAAGGATGCTATGGCATCATGGAGCTAATCAGATCTGGCTATGTGATGTCAGAGAGCAAGGGCAAATCAAACCAAACACATTGCCCTCACTTTGAAGGGGTATCAGTCTGTAAATGTTCCTTGGACTGATATAGGTTTGAGTAATATTATTGGAATAATTGGTTTATTTCCAAGTTCATCTCAAAGAGAACATATACACTTTGTCTATTAAACGTGAACAATTTGATGGGTTCTTGCTTCTATATTCTATTTGTATAGAAACATAGCTATATCAGGTCAGGTCATCTAGCTACCTATGTTGACTGGCAGCAGTTTTATGGCCCAGGGCCTCCTAAGACGCAGAGGTCTTGGGAGATCGGTGCTGAAGATGCCAATGATTCTGTTTGGGACCTTCTGCATGCAAACCATGTCCTCTTCTCTAAGTATACAGTGGTACCTCTGATTATGTACTTAATTCGTTCTGAAGGTCCATTCTTAACCTGAAACTGTTCTTAACCTGAAGCACCACTTTAGCTAATGAGGCCTCCTTCTGCCACTGCTGCATGATTTCTGCTCTCATCCTGAAGCAAAGTTCTTAACCCGAGGTACTATTTCTGGGTTAGCGAAGTCTGTAACCTGAAGCATATGTAACCCGAGGTACCAGTGTAGTCTATCTGGTTGCAAGGATAAAATGAGGAGAGGGAAGAGCCATGTATAGATTCCTTGACAGAAGGGCGAGATATAAATGCAACAAGAAATAGGGAAACATAGATCTTGTTTCTTTTGAAAAACAAGGTTTCTATTTACCTGGAACAAAAGTTGGATTTTAAAAAACCCAGAAAAGTCACAAGTAATTAAGGTGCCAGCTACCTTTGCTAAAGCGGGAGCTAAAATTAGGACCGAGACAGGAATACGTTTGCAGCATACATCATAAAGTGTGCATTTATAATTAATTTTCAAGGTTTTAAATGCAGGTTTGTAGAGAAGTACATCTAAGCCCCAGATGATTCAGAAAGAAACAGAAGTGGAGTCTATTTTAACCATTGTTAAGACTTGGGAAATTGGCTGCATGTTTTAGTCGTCTGTTTTTGCTATTGTCCTCATGAGATGTCATGTGCTCATATATGAGTAAATGATTACTTGCCCAATGGTACTTAAGCTGAGATGAAAATAAGCCATTCATTCATGTACAAATGCAGTATTCCAAAAATATTTCAAAGATGTGCACTTTAAAAAAAAGATATGTGTTACTAAATCCACATTTTACAAAGAACAGCATGCTTGGTTCATGACAATCATTTGTGGTGCATAGCTTAAAACAAGCAGTAACGGAGCAATTCATTTTTCATCCAAAGAATCGGTTTGAGAAATGGGTAAATATATAATTCTGCAACATACCAGTCATTCGAACAGGAGTGGTTAATCCCTGAACTGGGTCCTTGATCTATTCCACCCCAACCCCCAATTTGTGGGTTCCCAAGACTCCACTGATTTTGGTGGTGACAAAAAGTGGGGAAATTAAAGCAGTAATTAATGTTAACGTAGCATGCTAATCTGTGCAGCTGTTAGCCTGCTGTTAAGCATTTTATACAGGAGTGTGCACATTCCCTATGATTCTGTGCATTTAAAAAAAAATCTGATCTGTTTCTGAGATACTGTATGCTCTCTCTTGTTTCAGGTTCTGAGCCAAAGCTCTGTATATTCCCATTCACTATCACAGAGAATCCACAGCTATAACCTTTTGCTTTGGGGATGAAATTTACAGTGGATGAAATTTACAGACACAGAAGCCCCTCCAGAGTGGATTAATTCTCCCAAATTTCGAACATATAGGTACAGGAACATTTTCTAGGAGAATGAAGGAAATCCTCCACATTCCCTTACAGAGGAGTGGGGATTTATCTCTTTCTCACCTTAAAATAATTAAGAGTCGGTCAGGTGGTATCTATTCTTGCTTGTACATTTAAAAAATCAAACTTTGTAGCTTCACAATGACCTTCTTTTTCTCGTGGACTGAGTTTTGTTTTTCATCTTCTACACTTTAATGTGCTGGTAATGACCGCTCCCCACATTAAAAGGGGGGAGCCCTTCGCATGGTCACGTGCAGCCCCCTGTACCCTATGCTGCACCATTAGCACAGGCTTGACTTCACCTCCCCCCAGGTGGAATACCTGGAGGTCTCCGCCTACCCCAGTGAGTTGCCCAATCCCACCTGGGTAGGCGTTGCCAAGGTGATCAGGCCAGGTAAGGGGAGGGACTACCTGCCCACACAATAGGGGAAGGATCTTACCTGGGAATGAATCATCAGTTGGCTCCAGAGCTGGTGATGGAAAAGCATTTTCAACTCTCCACTGCTGGATTTAAAAACTCCGACAAAGAAGAGTCCACCACCTTCCAAGGGAGTCTGTTCCACTGTCAAGCTGCTCTTAGAAGAGTTTGGATTTGATATCCCGCTTTATCACTACCCAAAGGAGTCTCAAAGCGGCTTACATTCTCCTTTCCCTTCCTCCCCCACAACAAACACTCTGTGAGGTGAGTGGGGCTGAGAGACTTAAAAGAAGTGTGACTGGCCCAAGGTCACCCAGCAGCTGCAGGTGGAGGAGCAGGGAAGCGAACCCGGTTCACCAGATTACGAGTCTACCGCTCTTAACCACTACACCACACTGGCTCTCTTAACATCAGAAAGTTCCTCCTGATGTTTAGTCAGAATTTCCTTCTTATAACTTGAAGCCATTTGTTTCAGAGTAGGAAAAAACAAGTTTGCTCCAGCTCCATGTGATGGTCCTTTAGATATTTGAAGATGTCTATCCTATCTCCTCTCAGTCTCCTCTTTGCCAGACTAAACATACCCAATTTCCTCAACTCTTCTTCATATGGCTTGTTTTCCAGACTCTGGATCATGTTGGTTGCTCTCTTCTGCACACATTCCAGCTTGTCAATAGCCTTCTTAAATTGTGGTGCTCAGAACCGGGTCTGACCAAGGTAGAATAGAGTGGTATTATGACTTCCCTTTATCAAGACACTATAGCTTTTTTGTTGTTGCTGCATCACACTGTTGACTCATGTTAAGCTCATGAAGCTTGTGGTCTATTAAGGCGCCTAGATCCTTTTCACATCTACTACTGGTGATCCAGGTGTCCCCCGTCTTGTATTTGTGCAGCTGGTTCTTCTTGCCTAAGTGTAAAACCTTAGTTTTGTCCCTGTTGAAATTCATTTTGTTAATCTTGGCCCAGTTCTCCAATCTGTTAAGGTCATCTTGAATCCCAATTCTGTCTTCTGTTGCATCAGGTACCCCTCCCAGTTTGGTATCATCTGCAAATTTGATGAGCATCCCCTCAATTCCTTCATCCAAGTCATGTATAAAGGCACTGAACAACAAGTCCAGGACAGGATCCCACTTGTCACTTTTTTCCTGGATGATGAGGAACCATTAGTGAATACTCTTTGGGGTCTGTCAATCAACCAGAAATCCACCTTATATTTACCTCATCCAGCCCACATTTTGCCATCTTCTCTACAGGACTATCATGGAGAACTTTGTCAAACACCTTCCTAGATGACCATATCTGGTATAGATGGATTTCTATACAAATAGAATAGTAGCAAGTGCTTATCAAAATTGTTCAAGTTTAATAGACAAAGTACCATTAAAAATATCCCACGACTGCGTCATGTGCTCCACTAGCCATATTTGCCAGGTTTTTTAAAAAGTGTTAGGAAGTGGGACAAAAACATATATTTAGCACCACTTATGTACCTTTCCTGTGTCCTGGCCTTTTGCAACAAGAACATCATGCACAGTGTCTGGTTTTTTTCTTTAGTTAAAAAAGTGTGGGTCCCCCCCCCCCGAAAAACATAAACAGTTTCCTGCACACCCATCTTCCAAATAGATTCACACTTGCCTCTATTTAAAGATCGCTGTGCCAATTTCATTTCCCTGGAAAAGTGAATGTCCTAGCAAGATAGTAATTAACTACATCAACAGCAAACCAATTTCTTTTCTGCCGATTAATAATTTGATAGCATTGTTCTATAAGGACCGTTTCTTGACTTTTTTGTTATATTTCCAGCCATTTCTGAGCCACCAAATGAGACACATTTTATCAGAGACATGTTCTAAAGTAAGTCTCAGAACATTTCAACCCAATTTTCTGAACTATTATGATCAGAGAGTGAATAGAGTCCAGATCCTTCTCTGTTGACTGTAATAATGTCCCTTTTTGCCAATTCAGGGATCTCAAATCCCACAAATCTTTCTGATCTTGAAATCCACACAAAGGTAGAGAGAAAGCCAAATGAGGAAACAAATCCTGACTGTTTATCTGTCTCCGAAATGTCTTTCCAGATATATTTCTTGCAGGATTTATGTGGAAAAGCTTCTTAGCCTGTTCTGCCTGGCACAGAGAACCTGACATCTGTGGAGTTTAAATAAAGAGTCATTGATTCCACCGTGGAGAAGAATAGCTAAAGGCAGCAAATAAATTAAAAGACATTGTGCTAGTGCCTATCCGTAAATAAGGATAGCCTGGAAAAAAGTACCTTATATAACTGTTGAACTTGAAAAAAAATACCCCAGCCAGATGCTATATCAGGAATGGACTAATATACCACCAATGTCATGGGCAGTACAGGAAGCGCAATATGTAATAACTCTCTGCCCACAACAAAAACAGAAAAGTCAATAGTGTACCATTAAAGAACTTAAGTGGGTCAATGTAAAGCCTGTGTGCAAGTTCTTCTCTTTCTTTTCTATTCATGTGTATGATTTGTGCATGGCACTGCCCTTCTCTGTGCATGGAAGTTTGCACTCTTTAAAAGAAAAAGAACAATTGGGATCTGCAGCAAAATGTTGCAGTGTGCAGTGATCCTGCTTAGTGTTCCAGTCAGTCAAGTATGCTGGTCTCCCCAATACTCCATCCTATTCCCTTTCTTCATTGAACTGTTTTTAGAGTTCCTCTTTACATTTCTTCTTCTTCTTCTTCTTCTTCTTCTTCTTCTTCTTCTTCTTCTTCTTCTTCTTCTTCTTCTTCCCTGCTTCTTTCCCTGCAAGAGTCACTGTTTTGGGCTTCTAACAAGGTGCTCAGCTAGCTGGCCAAGCTCTCCTTTGTTAGGGAGGTTCTTGGATTGCCCAGAATGATCTTTCATCGATAGGAACTTAGTATTAGGAGATTGAAAATGTTTGCGTATAAATGAGATATTTTATCAGAGCCTGGGGAAGATGATACCCCTGCGCCTCAGTCAGCAGGGCCAATGGCCAGATAGTTGGGATTGTAGTTCAGCAACATCTGAAGGATCAAAGGTTAACCACCCCAATTTTAAATGCATCCTTATGTCTCAATTGCAAGTAATTGTGCTGTTATTGACATCTGTTCTGCTGACTTGTGATTTCACTTGGCTTTCAGTAACCAGAGAACTCTGGTTATTGGATGCTCAATTAATTTAACTAAATTATAATACCTCCATATGGGTGTTTATTTTGGGCTAGGTGCTGCTCATGCATGCAGGTTTTTCACAGAGTCCACATATCAGAATGCCAGCCCACATTTCCCCCATTTAAGCTGGATAAACGTTTTCCAAGAATAATCTTATTTTTTAATTTTAAAAGCTCTTGCCAGTGACTCTGAATGGCCAGTAGATCCCCATCTACCTTCTGAACCACCCCTGTATATTTTTAGGAGTTTTTTTTCTTTGACAGAATGCTACTACATCTGGGCATTCCAGAGCCACAAAAATGCCCACCAAACTCCCATCTATGAATGAGGTGGCAAATTATTTTGGGGTTGGTGAGTGATGGATTCAGTCAGACTTACGTATTTCCCCAAATTTGGCTAACTGGAGCATTGGGGTGGCAGGTGATTCCTCTAGAACTCTTCAGAATGCATCTTCACAGTTAAATTGTGTACGAGGATGGCCATGTGTCCTACCTTACAGAGGACAGCCCTCTATTTGAAGGTGTTGTCAATTTGAAGGGCTACTGAAAAATAAAGAACCCTGGGATTGCAATTGAAACCTCTGGCCAGCTGTGTCAGGGCTTAATGGAGCCACTCATGCCATGCCTGTTTGCTTGACTGAACTGGGCCCATTGCCAACATGTGAGAGCACAGACCCAGCTTAGGATCCAGAAGATCTTGGGCTGGCATAACTCCATTCCCCATCCCAAAACACACCTCTTCCAGGAGGGTCCACTGGCTATTGTGACAATGGTGACCATTTTTTGATACCCCTTGATGGCAGATCACACCTGCCATTGGAGTCCAGTGGAGCTGGGCAGGGGGGCACCTCTGCCTCATGCAACACCCCCCCCCAGCCTGATAGATTGGGGGTTTGGATTGCTCTTTCCAAAAGGCAAGGAGGAGGGGCCTTGAAGTTGCCCTTCATCAGTTAGCCCATAGGTTGCAGACTGAGCAGACACAGCAGTCACCTGGCCATAGTCTTCCTCATTAGGATGACTCTTACTTTGTTTCTTTTTATAGTCTAGTAATCATTCCTCATTTTCCATCTACACCTATAAATTTGCCCATGGAAATTTTATGCAAAACTGTGTCCCCTTTTTATAATGAGCCGAGGTTCTGTTTCCATGACCTGCAAACACTTGTGCACACAAACTGATTGCCGTGACCTCTTCTATCACTGACATATACTTCAGCTTTCCAAAGATGTTTCTTGGAACTGGGTGGAAGAAAAAAAACACCACTCAATTCTGATGTTATGATACTCAGGATCCATCCTTTCTGCAGTGCAGCTTAAAACATGAGCAACATTATTAAACCACATTCATCAACAGGATTAAGATGCTTTCTCCCCTCTGCCTTGTGCATTTGGAATGATACAATCCTCAGTGGCCAAGAGTTATTTAAAGGTCCAAATCTGGTAGAAACTGCTCCCAGACACTCTGGCCATGTGAGACAAATAAAGACGCTGACAGGCAGCCATCTGAAAATTAGCACTTTCCTGAAATGTTCCCATTGCTGAGTACTCACTGTTCTTTTGTAATGAAGCTTTCAACATATGCAATTATACTAACAAATGCTGCTGCACATAGTTTCTTGGCCAAAGGATGCAAAAGTCTTTAAAATATATATAATTCTATGTTTCATTTTTTTTCTCTCTCTCTCCTTTCCTCCCACTCTCTCTTTCTGCAAAAGCACAGCTAGTGAGAGATGCTTCTGTCTTCCCTTTTGCTCTATATGAACAGCTTCATAGATAAGATTAAGGTAAGCCATATATACTCAAGGCTAAAACTTTTACTTGAAATTCATCCCCGGTGGGACTTACTTCCAAGTAAGGACTTTGCTTACGGTTACACCTTAATCTTTAATAAAGCCGCAGGTTATGTAGGGTATGCTAGCCTATCCATGTTGCCCAGCAGATAACATCCGGCATGTAAGGGTATGGTAAAGGACTCCTGGATTGTTAAATCCAGTCAAAAGCAACTATGGGGTTGCAGCGCTCATCTCGCTTTCAGGCCGAGGGAGTCGGTGTTTGTCCACAGGCAGCTTTCTGGGTCATGTGGCCAGCATGACTAAACCACTTCTGCCGCAACGGAACACCATGACAGAAACCAGAGTACATGGAAATGCCATTTACTTTCCACTGCCGCAGTACCTATTTATCTACTTGCACTGGCGTGCTCAAACTGCTAGGTTGGCAGGAGCTGGGACAGAGCAATGGGAGCTCACTCATTCACGGGGATTTGAACCACCGACCTTCTGATCAGCAGGCCCAAGTGGCTCAATGGTTTAGACCACAGCGTCACCTGAGTCCCTGCCTGGCATGTAGGGATAGATGGGTTTGGCTGGATTTGTGGTGATCATACACCAGTGTGAGAGCCAGTGACCCAGTTCAGCTGAAATGCTAAGCCAAACTATGGCTTAGTGCAAGTGAGCAACTGTGCAGGTTCTCAGCTGCATGCTAGAATAACACAGATGTGAGTAGTAGCATTCTTAGCGGTAGACCTGTCTGTAAGGGTTGTGCATCACTGTGGGTGTTTAATGTACACTTGACGGCTGGCAACTGAGTGCATGAATTCAGCCTACTGGAAAGCCCAAAGTGATGTGAGGTAACACAGAAGAGCTCTCCATAGAACTTAGTTGTCAAATATAAAGTGTATACACGTGTAAAGGTAAAGGACCCCTGGACAGTTAAGTCCAGTCAAAGGCGACTATGGGGTTGTGGTGCTCATCTCCCTTTTGGGCCAAGGGAGCCGGCATTTGTCCACAGACAGTTTTCTGGATCATGTGGCCAGCATGACTAAACTGCTTCTGGTGCAACGGAACACCGTGATGGAAACCAGAGTATACATAAACACCATTTACCTTCCTGCGGTACCTATTTATCTACTTGCGCTGGCATGCTTTCGAACTGCTAGGTTGGCAGGAGCTGGGACAGAGCAATGGGAGCTCACCCCGTCGCGCGGATTCAAACTGCCGACCTTCTGATCAGCAAGCCCAAGAGGCTCAGTGGTTTAGACCATAGCACCACCTGTGTCTACACATGTGTAGGAATAAGCAAACAACTGTGAAGCAGTCCTAAATCTTATTGACTTCAACAGAACTTTCTTTCAGATCAGGGTTGGTTGGTGATGACTGCAGCATCGAGTGATGACTTGCATGGGTTAGTAGGGGCATCACAAACCTTTCCTGTATTCTTTACTCCAACATCTTTTTTCTTTCTTTGCAGATAAATAAAAGCTATTTTTTAAAGAGAGAGAGAAAGGAATCCTTTATTAATGCCGGCTCCTTTGTTCTTCCTCTGTAGCTTCCAAGGCTCCCAAGGCTAAGTTAGACCGTTGCTCTGACCTAGCAAGTCTTTGTGGATCTGAAAGCACATATGATCATTGTATGCCCAAAGAATGGAGACAGAGGTGGCAGACTTACACAGCAGCAATGGCATATTTATTTATTTAATCAAATTCAGTATTAGAAGCAACAACTGTATAAAAGCAAACAAAATAACAGCAGACTGTTATCAAATCGACGCAGCCTAATGTACTATCAGATTAATAAAGCTTTAGAGCAAAATTTTATTGAATCAAGCATAACATGACCTATATTGGAAGCTGAAGGAATTATGGTGATTATATTGAGATTATGGCAGAAAGCAGCTTGGCTGCATTATTAAAACTGGAATGAAGCAGCTTTAGCTACAAAATGCAATACTAAGTAGCCAAGGACAGAAGCAAATTATACTAAAGAAAAGGGAAGGAGGACTTTTTCCTCCCACTGCATGCTGCCTCTTCTGCCAACAATCCCCATTTAACTGTTGATGAGAGTATGGAAAAACAGTGAGATGCTCTAGTCCAGGCATCCCCAACCTTCAGTCCTCCAGATGTTTTGGACTACAATGCCCATCACCCCTGACCACTGGTCCTGTTACCTAGGGATCATGGGAGTTGTAGGCCAGAACATCTGGAGGGCCGCAGGTTGGGGATGCCTGCTCCAGCTAGTCTTTTTCAGGAACATAGGAAGACACCTTATACTGAGCCAGACTCTTTGGTCCATCAACTGCAGTACTGTCTACACTGATTGGCAGCTGCACTCCAGGGGTTCAGACAGGAACCTTTCCCCACCCCTACCTGAAGATGCCAGGGACTGGACCAAAGACCACCTGGATGCAAAGCAAATGCTCTCTTGTGAGATGCAGCCCTTCCCACATACAAGGAATAAGTACAAGGCTACTTTGAGGGATGATTTTTTCCTGATCTAGTGGAAATAAAATATGTGACAGCAGAAGAAGAATCAATATAGTTATTAAGATGAATGGGATAGAAACTTTCTGGGAGATGACGGTCCATGGCCACGTCCTGTCCTCTTTTAATCCCTGTAGGAAGCAAACAGAAGTGGGAAGTGTTTGTGCTGGCACCCTCCTTCCTTCAAGCTCATTTCAAGGGGCTGGGCACAAGGTTGGCCCACCTGAGCAGAAGGACGAGGTGGGCACCTTCTCTGCTCCAAGTGCAAAAGCCTGCCAGGTATTCTAGATCAACCTAGAACATTTTTGCATTTAGCACCCATGTGTCAAGTTAGCTTAACTGCTGCTATTTCTAACAAGACAAACAACCATATCAATAATAATCTTAATAAGTCTGATGTGGAAGCTTCCATCCTCTTACTCCCAAGGGTCTCCAGAGCACCAGGGACTCTTCTACCTTTGGAAAACACCCGGTGAACTCTTCTGAGATCTGCTTATTTAAGCAGCCTCGCTTCCCTGTTAATTTCTCTGTCATCTGGAGTGCAAGCAGACTCTTCCTTCCTCCAGTTAACTTTCCCCTACTTGCCACTAGAGTGGTTGGCAACAGAACTGGTGCTTTTTCCTTCCTCCTACATTGTGTGCCAAGTCACTGTGACAAGGTTTTCCCATGGCCTACCCTGATGTTTGGAAAGATGGAGGGCACAAGGAGAAGGGGACGACAGAGGACGAGATGGTTGGACAGTGTTCTCGAAGCTACCAGCATGAGTTTGACCAAACTGTGGGAGGCAGTGGAAGACAGGAGTGCCTGGCGTGCTCTGGTCCATGGGGTCACGAAGAGTCGGACACGACTAAATGACTAAATAACAACAACAAGCTCTTTACTCGTCTTTTGTTTCTTACTATTTCTCCTTCCTTGGTCCTTCTCTGCCAGCCACCACACCTTTATCCTCTGATTGGCTGAGTATCTCCCCTTCTCTGGTGAGGCCACCCTGCCCAGTTTGTTTTGATCACTCCCAGAGATCGCCTCCAGAGATGCTGCTGCCCCAGATTTTATTGTTTTGTTAATTTAATTGCACTCCTTGCTCATATTATGTGCTGTAGCCCACTCTGGCATCTATATACATGAAGGCATGGGTCATAAATGTAAATAGGAAGGAACGAAGGAAGGAACAAAGGAAGGAAGATGATAGATAGATAGGTCATAGGTAGATGATAGATGGATGATAGATGATATAGAGATGATAGATAGATAGATAGATAGATAGATAGATAGATAGATAGATAGATAGATGATAGATAGGTAGAGATGATAGATAGAGATGATAGATAGAGATGATAGAGTTTGCTATGGGGCACTCATAGGAAGCCAAGAGAGGCAGATTATTCAGACCTGTTAATCAGACCAAAGACTGTCCAATTTGTTACTTTTCTTTTCTCACCAGTTACCAATAAATAGTTCAATAAACTGTCCTACCTTCAACAACTGCCTGTGTGTCTTCCTTGGGGAACTTTGCTCAGCACTGTTCACGCTTCTGCTGTCATGCAAAGTAGAATGGAAAAATATTCTCTCTTGAGCATGATGCAACCCACAAGCTGATGGAGACAATGGAAACTAAATAATAGGCAATTAACTATAAAGGGGGAGCACACCACACCCGGTCCAATTCTCAAGGAAGGTATGTAATACATAATAATAATAATAATTTTTTATTTATATCCTGCCCTTCCTGGTTCAGAAAACCGGGCTCAGGGCGGCTAACAAAAATTTAAAACACTTAATTGTAATACAACATAGAGACATTACAATTAAGTGTAATTCCCTCCGAGCTGCGGAGGGAATCGGCTCAACCGAGGACGGGTCTTTGCCGCGCCGGCGACGCGGGGACCCTTAAAAACTGCAGGCGCGGAAGCCTGCGGACTGAAGACTCGGCGGGTGCCTTAAGCGCCCCCCCGATCCACGAAGAGCCTTTTTAAAGACTGCGGAGAGGATACGGAGGGTGGCGTGGCACTGAGAGTCGATCGCTACCTCGGTGGAGTGAAGCCGCGAGCCATGACCAGAGAGCGCTGACTTCCTTCCTTGAAATTTGGACTGAAAAGAAAGAACCCGTGAGTAAGACGGAATTGGATTTTAAAAAACATTACCCTGAATTGGAGACGACCGGGGTGTGTGCTAAAAGGAAGTCCGCACCCCCCCCTTGCAGACGATCTAAGCAACGACAAAGTGCTAAGCTGGAGAGCCTACCCTTGGAGGGGTGAGTTAAAAAATACACTAACTTCCAAGATTAAGTTAAAAGAAATTTTGAGTTGGAGAGTGGAGACTGGGAAGCCTTCTTTTTGCTTTAAACAACCCCCCCTCCCGGGCCCGGGAGCGTCCTGTCTCTGTGCCTGTGTAAGAGCTGCGGAGTTTGACAGCTGTCAAAGCTGTCAAGCGGGCAGTTTAGAGTGGGAAAATTGCTATTTAAGATCCCTCTGGACTAAGATGAGTTACAATTGAACCAAAATTGTTGGAAACAAAGTAATAAAAATAAGTTAAAGGATTATTGGAGAAAAGACTAATAAGTAACCAGATTCCCCCTAGGGGGAATTCTGTGAAACTACAATGGATACAATGGCTGTGGATGGAAAGTTACTAGTGGAAATCGAAAGGATGTTTCAATTGGTGGGAACTCTACAAGAGCAGAGCTTAGCTATGAATAAACAACTTATGACCTTGACTTCTGGAACAGGCAGCTCTGCTGTATGTATTGAGGACCTGAATGAGAAAGAATCCACAGCTGAATGGGAACTGATATCTGAAGAGGTGGAAGAGACTAAACAAGAAAAAGAGAAAGTAAAGCTGGGAAGTAATAACCAAAAGCCGACATCTGTGGAATACAAGCAAGGAGATTTTTGGATTACATCTATCACAAGTCTGCGAAAGATGAAGAAGAAGAAGGAGGAGGCCCCGGGAGTTTATGGAACACAGGAACTTAAAATAAAGAAATATGATTGGGGCCTCCATCCTGACTTTGACTTTGAAGATGCAGGATTTGTGGAAATTTTTCAGCAGTGGCTATCAAATGTCCTTGTGGGAAGAGAATATGGTTTGATGGCGAAAGAACTCTTTCCAGATTTGACGACCGACATAAAGGACTACCAACAAGACCGGCGGAGAGGGACTGAAAGAGACTTGAAAGCCTCGGACGTGAGGAACCCAGGCTGAGAATCTTGACTTTGGATTTTTATGGGGAAGGGACAAAAACCGGGGATGGGAGGGAGGGAAGAAGAGAACCTTAAAAACACTCAAGACCTTTAGGTTTAGTTAATATGACTTTTAATTAAGACAAAATGAGAAATCGACGGAAGAGAACTTGAGTCCAACTTAGGAAAAATCTATATTTTGTTTATAAAAAAGGTAATAAGATGGTTAAGAGGAGAAACACCAAATTGCTGACACAATCTTGGGAATTGGGATGCACGAGGGGGGGTGGGGGGAAGTCTGGGAATAGGGTTAGGAAACTAGGTTTTTCAGAATTTATACATGTTCTTGTCTTCTGTCTTTTTTGTGTGTGTTTTGTCTTTATAAAAGTGGAAAAACCAATAAAAATTTATTTTAAAAAAAATGTAATACAACATAGAAGGAGCAGTCACTCGCATCTACCTGCAAGTGGTGAAACCTTGAATAATATGCCTGCCATGGGGGCTGCTTCACACATCACCTTGAAAAATTCCCAGACATAGTCTACAAATAAATAAAACAGTGTGCATTCTTCTACTAATGTGATGTTGCTGCAGATGTGCCATGCAGTAGCTGCTATCATGTGTCATCATCATACACTTAAAACCCAGCTCTTGATTTCTGTCTCTTGGGCACATTCTAGTGTGCCCATTGGAATTGGAATGTAGAACAGGGCCAGCCCTAACAATAGGCAAGATGAGGTGACTGCCTCAGACAGCAGGTGCTGGCAGGGAGTAGAGTGGCACAACAACCCAAATGGATCAAGTGGCCTAACGGCTTTTGAAAATGCAAGGAAACAATAGGATTTAAATATAAATGTATTGCGGGCTTATAAGTGCTCTGTCTCCAACCAACCACACCCTTTCTGCTCGGTGGCAGGAAAACATTGTGGCAAATGAAGCATGAGATGAGATATGTCTTCTCACAGTAGGAAAATAATAGCATAAAATCTGCTGCATTGACGGGCTGACTGAATCATTGCCACACCCAGGGGTCAGAGACAGAGAGAGAGATAAAATATTGTATCCTGATCTGATGCCAAGCAAGTAAGAATGGTAAGTTGGTTTATATCATAAACATGAGAAATTACTTTAGCTTTTATGAGCTGAATAAATTCTTTTGAAGACGTCCTATCCAGCGCCTTGAAGATGCAAAATTGTTCCCTTCCCCTTTATATATTATAATGACAGGCTGGATAGGGACAATGTTGTAAGCTGTTTTCCTCCAGATAGGACTCAAATCAAATTTTCCTTTGAACATTTTCCTTTGTCAACGCAAGAAATCAGTTTTGAAAATCCCTTCAATTTAAAAAGTGTTTTGGTAAGTTTTTGATCTTTTAGGAGCAGGTGACGCTTTTTTATGAATTCTTTCCAGCAGCAGATGGCATGATGGGGCAGCGGTACTTCCCAGTCATGTTGCTGCTGCTGCTTACAGGGAGATCGAAGGAGAGGAGTGAAGTCCTGGTGAGGCTGATGCAGTGCAAATGCACCACTTTAGTCAATCGGGTGTTTCTGCCTGTGCTTTTGCACCGTCCAGAGGTCAAGTGAGAACAGGCCCCTCCATGAACAACAACAACAACAACAATTCATTATTTATGCCCCGCCCATCTGGAGGGGCTTCCCCAGCCACTCTGGGCGGCTTCCAACAAAATAATAAAATATAGTAATGCATCAAACATTAAAAGCTTCCCTAAACAATGCTGCCTTCAGATGTCTTCTAAAAGTCTGGTAGTTGTTGCTCTCTTTGACATCTGGTGGGAGGGCGTTCCACGGGGCGGGCGCCACTACCGAGAAGGCCCTCTGCCTGGTTCCCTGTAACTTGGCTTCTCACAGTGAGGGAACTGCCAGAAGGCCCTCGGCGCTGGACCTCAGTCTCTAGGTTGAACGATGGGGGTGGAGACACTCCTTCAGATATACTGGACCGAGGCCCTTTTGGGCTTTGAAGGTCAGCACCAACACTTTGAATTGTGCTTGGAAACACCTCTGCTACTGGTTCATTCTGTGGCATGGCTCTGTAATGTTTAAAGACCACTAGTGGTACATGTGGCAGGACAGAACTAGAGTGCTCCGTTCCAACACCAGCTTCACTGCTGCTTATCTAGATGGGATGGGAGGAGAATTGGTGGAACTGCTGAATTGGCACCAGGGATGGACCTTGTCCCTGCCCACCCCTGAACAGGTCAACAGCAGCTATGGTGGGTATATGCCACACCGCACCCACAATAATGTGGGTGAAACTAACTACACAACATGTTAGCAGGAAATTGTCAGTGATTTCAGCTGTATCTGGGTGTGTGTGAGGAAGAACTGCAGGTCCACTCCCAGGGACCAAACTCTCCAGCATGTCATCTTCTCATGTTTCTGAGCCCTCCATGAGATGGAAGTCAAAGTTCTGAAGCAGAGGGGCTCTTCCACTCTCAAAGGATCCCCATGCAATATCGCACCCTGATTTTTCCCAGGTTCCACACACAGGGAGTCTCCATGAGTTCTAGCTGCTCTCTGCGCCAGAAGGTGACCCTCCAACTCATGGAGGGATGAGGATAAATATGAGAAGATGACACAGTGAAGGCAGCTGAGGTTTTCAGTGTTTATTGCTATGCTGTGGGATGCACCACAGCTGAAGTGACTCCCCTGCGGTGGCAGACTTTGGACTCTCGAATTTTAGCAGCACCCTGTGCAATGCTAAAATTTGGCGTCCTCTGCAGCATGGATCCCAGTGCCGCCACACCCATTGCACAACCATAAAACCACCTTTGCTCCCATACTATGACATTTTAGAAAATACTTGCATCACTGGGAAGCTCAAAGCCCCCGGATGTAAATAGCTTTGGATCTGGGCCTATATTTATTTGCAATCTGGAAGAACAGCTGGGCTTTGTTTTGTTCTTACTAGGAAAATAGATTAAGAGAGGACACATGTAAACAATCTGGACCATTTCTTCCTTGTTGTTTGCCAAATATGGTTGCTCACGTCCCATTTTTTCCCAAACAATGAGAAATTTCAGTTCAGGCAGGGTCAGCATGAGCTGGGTTGGGTTTCCTTTGGAAGAAAAAACACTGGAGAATGATGGCATTTTTAGAACCGCAGCACTGTAGCGTTGGAAGAGACGCCAGGGGTCATCTAGTCCAACTCCCTGCAATGTATCCAAGACCAGTGGCGTAGCGTGGGGGGTGCAGGGGGGGCCGGCCGCACCGGGCGCAACATCTGGGGGTTAGGGTTAGGGGGCACAAATCCACGGGTTAGGGGGCGCAAATTACTTGCCTTGCCCCGGGTGCTGACAACCCACGCTACACCACTGTCCAAGACGGATGGCTATGAACCTTGATTGAAGGGGAGTCCACACCCTCCCTAGGGAGTCTGTTCTACTGTCAAACTGCTCTTACCATCAGACAGTTCCTCTTGATGTTTAGTCGGAAGCTCCTTCCTTGCAACTTGAATCCAATTCCATAACATTGTGTAATCCAGTATGAAAAACCATGTTACTGTGTATCCATATTGTACATCGCTACTGAGCATGGGCAGGAGTAGTGTATGCTACAAAGTATCTAAAAAACCTAATAAAATTGTTCCCATTAAGTACTCACCAATGATCTGTCCAATCATGACATGACAGATTTGGAATTGGATCCTGGAGGGTTTCTTTTTAAAACTGATATTGGATAACCTCCTCCCGTGGGCAGAAATGCAAAGCTTTGTGAGTTGCTTAGTCACAACCTGTCTCCTTAGCTTCTAAATGTGAAAGGCGTGAAGTGGGGAGTCTAAAATATGGAAATCTCCATCCAGTGAGGTCAAGAGCAAGGGAAAAAAATATGGCATGTGTGTGTGGGCGTGCACATGTAGACAGACAGCCAAAAGGTGTGTGTGTGTGTGTGTGTGTGTGTGTGTGTGTGTGTGTAGGCAGAGGCACAAAAACCATGTGGGGTTTTTCATATTCTTGTGCAAGATAGAAACAGTGGAATTTTTTAAACTAGCTTTGGTGATCAAATCATATATTCTATTCCACGCTGAAATGATGAGCTGATGCTGGTTTCAGAAGAACTATAAATAAAACTGAAGCACTTTAAATACACAACATCACATGGTTGTGACTGAGGCTGGCTATTATGTGTGTGCATGGAGGGAGGGGAACTGCTGGCATCAACTAAACTTGAGAAATATGAAAGAGGAAATGTGTGCTGTGTCAATGAGAACTATGCTCAAAACTGAAGGGTGACAGAGCTTCCAAATTTCCTCCCAAACAATCCACCATTCCCAAATTTATTTATTTATTGTATGAATAAGAGTGTTGGGCCTGGGAGATCTGGTCCCTAATCTCATTTTAGTCCTAGACATTCTGCTGGATTTTCGCTGCTCTTCTCCTGGGTCCCTGCCAACCCCGGGCAGAGAGAAAACACACACATGTGTGCAAGCTGTTTTTCTGTGGGACTCTAGGTGAAAGTAAAACCCTGTAAAATTAAAATGGCTCTTCTTGAATTTGCATGATTTTACACGGGGCTCCCCCTTCCCAAACCACCATCAAATTTAAGCTGCACTGGTAGACTGCATAACAGAAATCATAAAGTCAGTGCTTGCTAGAATTTTAAAAAAATCGTGGAAGGCACAGATTCTCATGGATCTTCCTGATTTATTTATTTTTTACATTGGATGACAACAAAACCACCAAATACAAGTGATTCTGGTTCTGAGGGGATCCTTTGTAAACTTATTAGGACTCTTAAGGACTCGTGCTTCAGGTTCATGTTTTTGTGCTGTGGCAATGCTGGAGAGAGAGATTTACAATTAAGGCAAGGAAGACAGATGTGATCTGTGATTTGATGCCAGTTGAGGAGAGATGGGAAGAGGGGTCTATGATAAATATATGCAGTTTTGACTGGATTGATTGGCTGCTACTCATTTACATGTTCTCTCTCTCTTTCTCTCTTTCTCCTGTTGTATCCAACATTCTGTCCTCCCATCTGAGCCTTGAAAAGCAGATAAAGCTAAAAGAGGAAGCGAAAGACAGTGGTGCTCATCTTCTACCTTATGTGCTTTCTGAGGCTCATATTAGCAGTTCAGGTGCCAAAGGGAGCCTTGGACAGCGCCTAAAACTAAAAGGAGAACCGGGAAATGGTGCTGCTTTCTCAGCTTCCTTCTTCAGCTCTGTGTACTTCCATACCATCCAACATTTCTCCAATTAAAATAGTCTCGTCCCATCCCATAATCATAATTTTACTACAGTGGTACCTCGGGTTAAGTACTTAATTCATTCCGGAGGTCCATTCTTAACCTGAAACTGTTCTTAACCTGAAGCACCACTTTAGCTAATGGGGCCTCCTGCTGCTGCTGCACGATTTCTGTTCTCAAGCTGAAGCAAAGTTCTTAACCTGAGGTACTATTTCTGGATTAGCGGAGTCTGTAACCTGAAGCGTATGTAACCCGAGGTACCACTGTATTTATACCCCACACATCTTACTGGGTTGCCCCAGCCACTCCTGGCAGCTTCCAACATATATAAAACATAATAAAATATTGGACATTAAAAAAAAAAACTTCAGTGTACAGGATTGCCTTCAGACAGTTCAGGGGTTGGATAATTCCATATCCTCCAACATTTCTCCAATGAAAATAGGGACGTCCTAAGGAAAAGCGGGACATTCCAGGGTCAAAACAGAAACTGGGACAGATTCTCTAAATCAGGGATGTCCCTCATAAATAGGGACACTTGGAGGGTCTGTACAGTGGTACCTCAGGTTACAGACACTTCAGGTTACAGACTCCGCTAACCCAGAAATAGTACCTTGGGTTAAGAACTTTGCTTCAGGATGAGAACAGAAATCGGGCTCCGGTGGCGTGGCAGCAGCGGGAGGCCCCATTAGCTAAAGTGGTACCTCAGGTTAAGAACGGTTTCCGGTTAAGAATGGACCTCCAGAACGAATTAAGTTCTTAACCTGAGGTAGCACTGTACTTCCCATGGGGAGGAAGTTAACTTCCTTCATCACCACCACAGGATGAGGGGGCAGGGGTAGCTGAGAGGCTTTGTGGGTGCCTGAAGAAATCCTCCAGGGTGCCATTGTGCCCATGGGTGCCACACAGGCAATCCCAAGCTTAGTCTAATATGATCTCCACGTTCTTCTCATATTATTCCTTATCCCTTTGCTGTTATGTTCCTTGACAAATGATCTGAAGGTTGCACAAATTACATTATGCATGATATGTCACTATATGCAAGAATTCTTGTTTTGTGTTGTTTATTCTGGGCTCAAAATTCTGAAGTCTCTTTTTTAAAAATAAAATAAAAAAGATCAAACTTAGGCTGCAAAAATGTTGTTTTATACTGCTCTTTGTTTTTATGTACTTTTCTTTTATCATCCTCACCCTGAGGCTCAAACTACATGCTAATCACAGTTTGGTGTAACTTTCCTCCAGAGATTTACACAAAATAATCTCACTCAGCTGGGAGTAGAGGTAGAGTGTGGAGAGATAAATAGTAGGTTTTTTTTTTACTATTACTACTAATGCTACTGTGGTTATTTATTTATTCTTAAAATGCCTTATACCAAGACAAACCTCACGGTAACTTACAGAAAATAAGCATACTGAATTCGAAACAGGAACAATGCAACATTAAAAAGCATCTTACCCCACAAATATTTATAGCTCAAGACAACAGCTCATCTCGGTCTCAGCCCAGTATACCTGAAGGAGCATCTACACCCCCATTGTTCAGCCCAGACACTGAGGTCCAGCTCTGAGGGCCTTCTGGCAGTTCTCGCCCCATGAGAAGTGAGGTTACAGAGAACCATGCAGAGGTAGTGGCGCCCGGCCTGTGGAACACCCACTCATCAGATGTCAAGGAAATAAACAACTATCTGACTTTTAGAATAATAATAATTATTTTAGAAGACATCTGAAGGCAGCTCTGTTTAGAGAAGTTTTTAATGTTTGAAATTGTATTCTGTTTTTAATGTTCTGTCGAAATCCACCCAGAGTGGCTGGGGAAACCCAGCCAGATGGGTGGGTTGAAATGAATTATTATTATTATTATTATTATTATTATTATTATTATTATTATTATTATTATTACTGCTACTACTACTACTACAATGTTCAGCAGAAAAAGTAATTTTAAAAACCCAACAGCTACATCAAATACTGTGAAATGCCTGGGAGTATGAAAAGATGTTAAGGTTGGTGCAAGATGGACTTGAAGGAAAAGAGACCACTGCCCAGAAGCCACTAATCTTTATTTTGTCACCACCTTCCAATCATCTCTTGAGGGAGCATTCAGATGCTTCACCCTTTCTTCTTTTCTACTTCAAAATCACCTTCTCCTTGATGCAGCTTTTCATATGATACGCAAAACCAATTTTACCCTGTTCAGGAATCAGTGGTTGTGCGAGTTCCTCCCGCCCTGTCTGAAGCATAGTCCAGATCCATATTTAATACTTCACAAAGTACGAGGCCTTTAATGCTTAGGTTCACTTGTTGCTCAGAGTGTATTTAAACAAACAGAAGGGTTTCCTTTTGAAGCAGCAAGGGGAAAAGGTGAACTGGCTTTTATATTTAATACGAGCATTTTTGTGCTTTTCTGTTCTCTTTATAAAATTTCTTTCATATTACTTGAGCTCTTGCTTCTGAAGCTGTTCATATCAGAGAAGGAACTGTTTTGCAAAAATCAATGTGCCACCCTCATTTAAAAAAAAAAAATTGAAAGGGGGGGAAAGCAATGGTTTTGCTATGGTAAAATTAATCACTTGTCAGGAAACCCAAAGTTGCCATGTGAAGCTGGCTTCCCTTGACTTCCCATAATCATTCCTATAATAATTGGCTTCCCTTTTGGGCTTTGAAGGATAGCTTTTCAATGCAACACTACATCACCGATGATTTATGCTTGTCTTTAAAGTAAGGGCACTGTAGGGGCAAATAATAGTTAAGCTTCTGTAGAGATAAAAATAGATACCACTTAATTGCGAGAACTTTTCTCAGCCACTTTATGAAAAATTAAGGAGCGAGGAGACAATACTGAATCATTTTAATCAGCCACGCTTAAGGCGCTCATGTGCCAAACTGCCATGGCAACTCACATTAAATAGGTATGTGCATTAGCCCCTGGGTAACTGTAAACTACCCTAGATTTTAAAAAGAAAGAAAAAGAACATTCTGGTAGAAATGTCAGTGATGTGCAGCAGCAGTCTGGGGTTTTGTCAGCCATGGGCACACTGGCAGAGACATGCTGGAGCTAAGCATGCTTTTGCTAAACAGACAGGACATCTTTTTGACTTCTCCAATGCCAGGCCCCAAGGCATCAGAGTCCTGGCTTTTTCTGTGCATTGTTGCACATGCACACACTTCTTGCACCAGGATGATGCATGACATAAGATGCACCCGCTCTCTGGATAGACTTACATAAAATCTGCTGCTGTTGCTGCTGCATGGATGGATGGATGGATGGAAGGGATGGGATGTCTGAATCATCCACACACCTGATGGGGCTCAAGCTCAGGGGGGAAGATAAAATGATGTACCACTGTTATGCCAAGCAAATAAAAATGTTATAAGTGAGTTTCTATCAAAAGCAGGAGAAACCACTTTAGCTTTTATGAGCTGAAAAATTCTACTGAAGTGGTTTGATCCAGTTCCGTGAAGAAGCATGTTGTGTATTTTTTCCTGTGCATCTTAACTAGTCTCTGGGAGAGGAGCTAATGCAAGGATTCAACCGGGTTTCTTTGCCCACTTGCCAGTTTCTGTCTTGATGGTCAGCACCACTGTCTGAAGACATATGTCAGGTTCAGACAACTGTGTCATATGAAATGAATGTCATACCCAATGAAGCCATTTTGGTAGCTCCACTCAGGAGAGTTCAGGAAAGCTGGCTTTTCTGGAGTGTTGCTGTTTCATTGCCTCGTAACGTTGTGGTTTTAATTTTTAAAAGAAATAGAATATTTTAATTAATCAATGTAATAAATATCCTTTGGTCATTTGAACACTGTCAGCTTGCATCTCCCCTGGAGATTCATGCCGCTGTCTGCAGGTTCCGGCATGGATTTCACACTCTCTATTCTTGGGCATTCAATTCCCACAATAAATAATCAATCGCACAGAGCAGGGAAGGCACATCTGCTCCTACATTGTCTATGTGTCCAGGAAGCCTCTGTCTGCAAAGTGGAGCCTTATCCATGCACCTGTGATTTAGAACCTTGTGCAATTAGAGCACTAGAGGGGAGTCTCTACACTTGAAGAGTGCACCTGTTTTAGAGGTTGTGCCTGGATGATGGAGGAAAATATCACCTTTGCACAGAAGGCTAGTTCCTGCACCCTCACACACCCCTCTCTATCCTCCATCTAGGCAAGCAAAGGTCCCAATCAGAGTTCAAAGATACATCCCAACCTGGCAGGAACACTCAAGGAGGGGGCGAAGCAAGGTTGGTGTGGGCTGTGGCCTGAGAGTGTCAGGCACCAGACAGAGATGCCTGGAGGACCACATTGGGCCCTCAGTCCTGAGGGTTCCCATCCATGGGCCAAAGGAACAAGAGTCGCCAGCTGCTATTCAGCTGACAACACTGCCCTTAAAAAAAAAATGATCTCCCCTCTTCTTTGTAAGCCTGATGAGCATGAGACTCTTAATCTCAGGGTTGTGGGTTCAAGCCCCACATTGGGTCAAAGATTCCTTCATCGCAGGGGGTTGGACTAGATGACCCTCGTGGTCCCTTCCAACTCTACGATTCTATGAAATTCTATGAAAGATAGTAAATAAATGAATGAATGCTGTTCGGCAGCTTTCGAAGCTGTAGTTACAGAGAGGCAAAAGGCACCAAAGCCTGACATCACTTCCTTAACGGGTAAAAATTCATCCAAGTTCCCAAAAGAAATTACAAGGATTAAAAAAAAAATCTAATTCAAAATCAGTTTCTTAACTAATTTCCCAATATACACTGTCATACATATTCCTGCATTTGTTTTAGTGTCATATCATTTAAGCTACCAGAGAGGCCAGCACAACTAGGTCAAAGCTCTCAAAATGTATATACATTTCCTTTTATGTCAGAATAAAAGATTCTGAAATAAATGTCTGGAATAAGGTGGGGAGGGAGAAAGAGCGAGAGGAAGAGATATTATTATTAAAGTAATGATGGAATGGCCCTCTCCTTGGCCTTAGCGCAAGAAAAGCTAATCACATCTCTTAGGAGCTAAGGTATCTAGCATTCCTCAAAAGAGCAAATAAGAGAAGCTGGGGGAAACCAATTACAGCTAGCAAATTATTTTACAACGTCCATTCCACAATGGTTTTGAAGTGTCAAACCAGGACTTATTTTAAACGGGAGATGGACAGATTTTGCTGTTAGAATTGATGGGGTGATTTAGGCTGCCTGACCCAAATCTACATTTCTTATTGCAGGGTCCAAATAAAATGTTGACCCAAAGGCTTCATGTTTTCTTCAGAATGAGGAACAGTGGAGACTGGTGTCATTATGATATATGGTTTATTTACACATACATACAACCTGAGCCTGCAGTAGAGGGGTTCACAACATTAATACCCCAAGAGGCTCTTGCTTTTCCCATAGCCACAGCCTTGGATTCCAACAGAAATTAAGCATAGCTCTGGATTTCTGCCCAGCCTGCAGCCTGCCTTCCAGCTTCTAACTAACCATTATCTTTCTACCAGAGAGTCCTGGGAAGGTCCACCCATTTGTTACCTAGCACGGATTCATTTCCTTTGTTACCTTAATGGCCCATACTTAGAGGTTGCTTGGGAAATAGGAAAGCTCTTCTGTTCATAAAGCTGTAATTTCAAATTGTTTCAGTTTTTGCTTACTAGGAATCTGTAGCCTCCATAATCTTGTTCCTACACTTGACTACCTTGGGGGGGGGGGGAATCCTGTGTGTTGGTACTCACCAATATCCTATGTATGCTCATTTTTTCCTGTGCAAGGATAAATATTAACGATAGGATGAACTCCCACGTCCTGGTGAGCTGTGACAATCTCTCAGGCCCCTCCAGGGCTTCGGCTTCCCTGCTCTTCTGATCAGGTATGGCTCCTGCAAGGATGACTACTCATATCCCAGTATGCTAAAAAATGTCCCTGACACAAAGTAATTCCTATTTTACATCATGAACAAGTAGGTTTTTTTAAAGAGGCTTTGATAGAAAACCAAGCCATCTTATGGTCCTCTAAGATGAGGGCTTAATATTGTTAATGTGCTGTACAAAAATTGCAAATGAGTCATTGGCCGTAGGGACTCCCACCCCCTTTTTTTAACTTATCGGATTTCCCAAAAAAAGAGTAAATCTGAATAAAAAAGGCGGGGGCGGGGAGAGAACTGACTGGCATTTTGATGCCAACAACATTGTGTGGATGCTGCAAAACATCTGACAATAAGCGTCTATCTGGAAGCACCTTCATAGCAGTAGCTGGATAACTGTCATTCATGTTGATTGACATTGCCAACATTCGGAATGGAATTGTGAGGCGTGAATTAATTTTCAGATTTCCATATTGACTGTTACAGATTTACTGGAGTGCGTATTCATGTTTCTTTAATTATAACAGTAAAAAGGGGGGACTTGGGAGCTCTTCCAATAAACAGGACCTTGATCCCTACTGGTTACAGCAACCCACTGTGAAAGCTCTCTGCCGATGTTGTTCACAGCCCTTCTGCTACTACGACGGATGGTGGTAAAGCAGCTTGTCTGGCTTAATATATCAATTTCTCCAGCTCACAAGACTGAGCTGTATAGGAAATCAAACATAACACACACATTTTTAAAACCCAAGATTGGGCACCAACGCCAGTATGGCTCAGAAGCAAGTTTTTGTGCTTGTGCAAGCATCGCTCGGCAGGCCAGGTACCTAAAACCACAAGCTTTGTAGACTTTGTGTGAAGTTGTTCTTTAACATTCTCCTTTATCTCAACGATGTTCTCGCTAACTGCCATATGAAATATACAACTATGCAGTAAGGTGGGGAGTAATGTAAGTAGGCAGCAGCCAAATCCTTAAAAAAAAAAAAAGGAGCACACATAAGAGGAGAAAAATCTTCTTACTGCCCTCTTCAGCAAGCCAAAGGACAATCGCCAACTCAATTTAGGCACTAGTGTTTACTAGACATCTGGCTTTGTGCACAGATGCAAGTTTATATTCATTTATCTAATCAGCCCAGCTGAATTTCGTCAGAAACCCGAGCTCATTTTGCCTTACGGATCTGACCTACTTTTGCACGAGCCGATTGTGACAGTGTAGTTGCAGTAAAGGTAGCTGCAGGTATCATATTGCTGCCTCTGTTCCTTTCTCACCAACAGATACCAGCAAAACTGATTTGTTATAAAGGCATTGGGCAGTGCTCAATGCTAGTCGTACTCAGAGTAGACTCACTAAAGTTAGGATTCATTCATTCATTTCAATGGGTCTACTCTGACTTAGTTGACTACAACCCACTCTTTTCCTCCTATTACTTTATTAGTGAGAAGAGTCTATTCTTGACAAAAAACTCCATGGGCTATCCCAGTTTAAAGATAACACTAGAGAAAATGCCCTGATCCAATTGGTTGAAAGTGATATTTTCCATCCCATTGTTTCCAAAATCATTCAATTAAACCCAGTTGTCACCTGGATTCAAACATATTTGTTCATGACGTTTCTACTTTGGAGTTACAGATAACCCTAAATCTTTTCCACCTTTCTATGAATTTAAATTTGATACTATGGGGTTTGCAGGATGTGTGCGTGCTGGCTGTGCACTTATTTAGAGAGGTCAGACCTCAGTAATCCATGCCCAAGTCAAATCTAGGTGAAACTAGTAAAATGCTGTTTTGTAGGGCTACCTTTGAAGACAGTTTGGAAACTGGTGCATAATGTTTCTGGTCATCTGTTATACGGGCATTCTGCACCAATTTAATCATTAAGGTCCTAAATGATTTGGGACTGAGTTATTTGAAGCACAACCTGCATATATATGAGCCTGGTTGTCTGGGCACTGAGATGGGCTTTGGAAGCCTCGCTCATGAGACCTCCAGTCGGTTTGCTTTGGCTGATGACCACTAGAGACATGTGCATCATCCTAACACCAAAAGTGGCATACACATACTTTCATAAATAAATAAGTGAGCCAGACATACTTAATGACAAGCAAGAATGCTGGTCTCAGTTTCCATTGAAAAGCAATGTCACTGAAATTAATGTGAATTACTGCCATGTAATGGTAGCTAGCTATCCAGTAAGTTCTTATGGTACAGAAAGCAATAAATTTAATGACAAGGATTTTCAGTATGTTCTGGATTTGTACCTGAAAACCACATAGGAGTGAGCAGCATACCTACCTATAAGTAAGAAAGGAATAAAAGTGAGATAAAAGATTTGCAACTGTTGAAAATCAAGTCAAAATCTGGGATTTCAATTAAAACTATTTTTGACCAAGATGTCCTACATTTTGGAAACAGCATTTCAACTATTTACCTGTTTTGTAGGTAACTGGCAGCACAACTGAAAATAATGGATAGAAAGGAAATCAGTCTCAAAATATTTTGAACCATAACAATTATGAAAAATATGTCAGGGGAAACTTTGTGAGGCCAGAGGCAAAAGATAGTTATTTGCAGTCTTATTTAACTAATGTCTTTGGACTCAGAGTTTTTCCAAGATAGGGAATTAGTCTCAGGGAGCCTTCAAGAGAAGGGCAACTTTATCACATGGAGGTTGTTCTAAGACCAATTCTGGTCTTTAAAAACTAGTATTCTTCAGATTGTTTATCAATCTCTCCTCATTTTCACACTAAT